>NW_024351543.1:10033679-10099874 GCF_902729225.1 Pteropus medius
CCCCCCCCCCCCCCCCCCCCCCCCCCCCCCCCCCCCCCCCCCCCCCCCCCCCCCCCCTCTCTCTCTCTCTCTTCTTACTAAGTGCCACCTGCAGAAATTCAACTCAGTCCAACGTTTTAAGCCCTGGACATAGCTGTGATTCCCTTCCTCACATAGGTGCTTTTGGTCATCATTAACTTCTGTGTGCTTGTTGCTACTTTATATTTCTGTTTCTGCTCATCATAAGTATATATATTTACCTATAGGGGTGTGTGTGTGTGTGTGTGTGTGTGTGTGTGTGTGTGTGTGTTTATTATTGTATTGTTGTGTGTTATTGCATATATTGAAAGGGAGAAATATTCTTACATTGTGACCTTACGGTATCAGATTTGCAGGAATCTTCACATAGATTTTCAGATAAAACCCTCACTAAAGTGTGACGTCACACATCCTTTTTGGATATTCCTGTAAGTCATCAGATAAAATTTATTTTTTATTTTTATGTAGTGATGTCATTTCATATTTTTCTTATGCCTTTTGGTTTTCTGTTTTGCTAAACAGAAAAGGATGAAAAAAATATTTTCCAAATTTTTTTTTAACAATTTTACTCATCTATTTATATATCTAAATTACAGTTTTTATTTGTACTATATTCTGGCATTGTATTAATTTTACAGAGAAAGCTAATTATACCTTTACCATTTATTAAATAATTTAATATTTAGCCATTGAATTGAAAAGACACAGTAAGTCTTACCTCTAAATTCTTTGGTGAATTTTGTCCTAGAACCATATTATTTTGATTACATGACCTCTGAGTAAATTTTGTTATCTGTTTCCTATAGTAATTTCCCCAGATTCATTTTATGTGAGTTTCTCTAGAAGCAGTTTTAAAAAGTAAAAAGAAAAGAAATAATGTCACAATTTTCTTGACAAACAAAACCAAATATAATTCAAACTCATTTTGTCTCAAGTGAGATGTCCAGGGAATATTAATTCTATTCTGAGCTTCTCTGTATCAGGCCCATGAGCTCCATCAGGAAGCCAAGTCCAGCAGCCCAAGAGTTCAGAATGTGGAAATTGATGTGTTCTCAGAAGACGATGCTTATCTGTCAGTACAGAATCCCCGAAAGGTAATTTTCCCAGAGTGTTCCCAGAAAAATATCAATATTAGTGCAGTGAAACTTCTGAAATCACATCTTAAGCAAAGGTCTAGGCCAGGGTTTCTCAGCCTCTCCACTATGACAATTGGGGCGGGATAATTCTTTGTTGTGGTGGGCTGTACTGTGTACTGTAGGATTTTTAGCAGCATCTTTGGCCTCTACTCACTAGACGCCAGTAGCATTACTCAGTTGTGAAAATCAAAAATGTCTCTACATATGCCAACATATTTCCTGGAGGGCAAAATGAATAAGAACTACTGGCGTAGGCCTATTATTTTAGGAGTCGGGATAGCTGAAAAGTCTAATCTCAGTAAGGTAGCTTTTCTCCTCATCACCTGATTCCCTAGTTGGAGTTAGGCAGCTGATCAGGGGTATAATTGGTAGGGAGGAAAATGTTGAGATACTGTGTCTTCACATGGGGAGAACAATTGGAGAATTCTCCCCTGAAGTCAGGGCTGGTCAGAGTATTTAGAAAGGGACCAACAAGAGGGACGCTTTCTTAATGCTCCTCATACTTACGAGCCTTTGCCTAGTTAGCTTAATACCTCAAAGGTCACAGAGTGAGGTATAGGTACACCCATGGTGAGAGAGGGTGTTGGTCAGTGATTCTTCCTTTCCTTTGTTCTGATGTGCAGAAGTCTGATGCTATCAGTGTATTCTCAGAATGTAGCACCATCGATCTGCAAGATCCCTTTAGGCGGGTACCTGAAATGGTTCCCCAGAAGGAGCCAGAGAGATGTTTGCCCAAAGGTAAGTGGCAATATTCCTGCATCCAGTTCACAGAATGTTTGGATGAGATTCTGCTATTCTTTAAAGCTCTGTGGTTTTGATAGATGCCTTCTTTCTACTTCTACTAGAAACAGAAGCATAGATTCTTGGGGCCATTTTCAGGTCCAGGTGGGGGAATTTCAGGACATTCTTGATTCAGGTAGGCTCAACTTACACAGACCAACAACCAAGGTAGAAATTTCCAGGAAACTTTCCTAGAAAGCCCACAGGCCAATAAATCTGCCACTTTGTATAGTTCCCAGTACATCAATTGTCAGGATATAATCAAGGTCACATACCAAGAGAACTTGACTATAAGTTTAGGGTTGACTAGAGCTCCTGCCAGGCCTTCAATTCATCCCTCAAGAGTCTTCTCTAGAAGCAGGGTAGCACTGTAGTTAAGAACTTCATCTCTGGAGCCAGACTGCCTGAGCTCAAATTCTGGCCTCTCATTACTAGCTTGTAGCTTGCTCGATTTCCTTAGCCAATCCGTATCTTGTTTTTAAAATAAGTATAATAATAATTCCTGCTGCAAAGGGTCATTTGGGGTACGAAATGAATGAGCGTAAGTCACTTAGAAGAGTGTCTGGCACATAATAAGCAATCAATAAATGTAGCATTTCCTGATTCCTTGAGTGGATATAGTGGTTCTTTCTTATGTGCTTTCATTATTTTCTGTATTCATTATGGGAAATTTATTCATGTCTGTCTTCCCCATGAGGTTTTTAAAAACAAAGGTAGTGACTTAATCAATATTATATCGCTTGTGTGAGAATAGAACCTGGCCCAGATAATGGGCTCAACAAATGCTGATAAATACATAAATAAGTAACTTAACAAATGAATAAATAAATCTAAAAAATTTTTAATTTATTCATAAGTTTGAGACTAGACTGCACTCAGAAAGAATGGATTTTAAACTCATTCCAGGTTGTTTGACAGCCCTAAAGCTGCCCATGGAGTCAGAGGTCAGGCTAGGGATAAATTACCCTTCTCTTGACTTACATTTAGACCGGTCCTTGAGGTGCGTACAGGATGTCAGCAGTGCATATGGAGAAGAAAGTGGGGTTTCTAGAAGAAAAGAAGAGTGCAATAAAAGAAACAGATTTTTAGGAAAATTAATTTATTAATGTTCTGAAAGAGAGAGGGAGGTGAGGGGCAGAGTGAGGTGACCTCACAGTGGCTCTAGGAAGATAATGAGAAAAGGAGTGGAATGTTGTGATCACCATGAAGTAAGCAACCACAGAATGGGAGGAGGTGAGGAGGAGAGAAGTTGAAGAGGGTGATGCGATTCATGCTGAAGCCTTGTGTGTGTTGAGACCAAATGCTTAGCTCTTTATAAACATCTTGACAGTTGATCACATTCTTTCCTGTATGGTTTGGGTGGTTGACAAAACCCATGCTCATTCTTTGCAGTCCTTAGGACACTATTTACTATTGCCAAAAACATTGCTGCGTAACAAGCAACTACAAAACCTCAGTAGCATACAATAATAAACATGTGTCTGCATGGTTCATCTTATCTAGGCTGGTTGTTGTCTCTGCTGATCTTGGCTGGCTTTGTTCAAGTGAATGGTATTGACTGGGAGACAGTTGAGCTAGCTTGGGCTTAACTGTGCAACTTGGCTCTGTGCAACATGTCTGTCCTCTTCCCATGGAACCAATGGGCTGACCTGAATACATCTTTTTTAATGGAGAGGGCGCAGGAGAGCACGTGGTAACATGCAAGGCCTCTCAGGGCCTAGGCTCAGAGTGGCACATTGTGACTTCTACTCTGCTCTATTGGCCAAATCAAGTCACATGGCTGAGCCCAGATTCAGGGAGTTGGAAAAAGACTCCACCTCTTTAGTGGGAGGAATTGCAAAGTCACATGGCAAGGGGCATGCGTACGGGGAGGGGTGAAGAGTTGGGCTTTTAAGGCAGTTTACTACAGACACTATTGATACAGACACTTAATGCGATGCTCATTCCTTGCAGGCCTGGGTTGCTGCTTCCCATGCTGTACTGTGAACAAGAGAAAGTCCCCCTGGATCATTTGGTGGAAACTGCGGAAAACCTGCTACCAAATAGTGAAACACAGCTGGTTTGAGAGCTTTATTATCTTTGTGATTCTGCTGAGCAGTGGGGCACTGGTAAATTATCATGTCTTGTGGGGACATTAGAGAGCAAAGCAGCTGGGGTTGTTGCACTCTGACTTCACCCCTCACGGGGCTATGAACATGGGGCAAATAGGCAGAAGTGGCATCTTTGCCAGGTCCCCCTAAGAGGGGTGAGACTTTGCATAAGAACTTCTGGAGTCATGCTCCAAGTGCGAAATCCCCAAGCCAAAAGTGCTTTACCTTTGGGGAAGCATAAACCAAACCAGCACTCCTAAGTGGCTGTTGGAGTCTTGCCTTTGACTGCAACTTTTTCCATTATTCTTGGAGGATTTCTAGACATTTTCACTGTATCCTACCTGTTTCCTCCTCCAGACAGCAGTGCTCCTACCCTCTCTTTTCCTGAAGACCATAATTCTGCTTTCTAAAAGGTAAAATGATAGGAGGAGAAGGCTATAGGGACCAGATTAGGATATAAAAAGTTGCCTTTCATCACTCAGGATCCCTTGAGAGGAGAGACAAAGAGATACTGCATTATATGCATGACAGATCCTTCCAAATCCGGGTGTGGTATGTCTCACTGGGGTTTGGACTGAATCTGTCAACCTACCTAGCGATATAGTCATAAACTCTTTCTTGCCCTCTCTCCTTGCCTTTTGGTCTTTCATGCCCCCTCTTCACCTCGCCCTTGGGCAATAGTATCTTCTCTCTTATCACCTACATGTCTATCTGTCTGTCATCTGTCTGTCTGTCTCTCTTTCCCCACCTTCCCCCATTTAAAATGGCGATAATATAGAACTAAATTTTCTTATTATTTGTTATATCAAGTGAATGGAGCCCCGGGTTCCTCCTTATTGATTTAGAGTCACAGAATATTTCACAATAAGTTGCTAGCAAATAGAAGGGACAAGGAAATGTCTTACTTCGTCTTTCTGGTTAGTGCTTTACACCTGTGTGATCCCTAGGTGAAAGGTGAGGAACACATGTGACCAACAGACGTCCTCATTTATCTATTTACTGAAATGTAAATTATTCCTCAAAGAAAAAAAAGCACATTTCTCTAAAACTATCCCAGAGCATGTCCTTGATTAATTTATATTGTTAATCCTTTGGTTCTCGGTAGTCTTTGAATGATTACATTCTTGCTGGCCATCTACTCTTATTCAAGCGGTAGGGTTCTAACATTTACACCACAAATGGTGACTGTCATCTACCAAGCCCTGTGCTAGTCAGTGGGAAAGCATTGGCATTGTCACGGGCCACAGACAAATGCCTCATGGCACCATGTGGGAAAACTTACAATCAGAGAAATAGCAGAGGGCACACAATCCTCCTAGTTCTCATCCACCTCCAGATGAGGCAAGTGTAGGCTGGGCAGAGCAAGACTGAACATACGATGCAGAGGGTTCCAGGAGAGGGACCCAAGCCCTGTTTCACTATCCATATTTGTAGTGAGACAGAGAAAAGAAACATCTAGTCCCTTACCACTCTGTATGTGGTGCATGGACAAGCAGCCTTAGTATCACCTGGAAGCTGGTTAAAAATGCAGAATCTTGGGCCCATCCCAGACCTGCTGAATCTGAATCTAGGTGATTTGGGTCTCATCAGAGTTTGAGAAGCTCTGCTCTAGGAAACTATGTAATTATAGGAGCTTCCTGGAGCAGCAAATGGCCTCATTATAATGTGGGAGCCTCCAAAGCACAGTTGCTAATATCAGCTTGCTCTTCCACTAAGCCAACTCAGACCTGCTGAGCCAGCTTGTTGCTAAGCTTCCAAAATGAGAAAATGAGCTTCCGAAGCCATTCAGGTTTGTTTCTCCTTAAGAGACAAGCACACGGGCAAGTGTCTGACTTCCAGAAGCTTGAGTCTAGTAGAAAAGACAGATGGAGTCCTGGCAATTTTAGACCAGAGCCATAGTGATACACTTAGAGAACCAGTGGGTGACATGGGGGCCATGTAGGATAGCAGCTAACCCAGTCTTGATGGAAGAAGGACAATTTCCTATAGAAAATATCAGCTAATCTGAGATTTAAGGACTGATGAGGAGCCAGTGGGACAGAGGCAGAGATGGAGGGCCTTCTCCTGCCAAAAGCCCATTTGGAAGTTGGAAGTGAGGCTTTTACTCTTTTGCATTCTTTTGGCCTAGAACCAGGGGGCTGTGAGACTCCCTTAGTCCCCAGCAACAAGGCTGATTTCTTTCTTGCCTTCAGTGTTTGTTCAAATGTCTTGGTGGGTTAAGTGCCAAGTCATTTAGTCCTTTCTTTCATCCTCAGTAACTCTGTAAAGGCCAAAAGGACAGCATGTACCCTAGTTATTTAGATCCTGAAAAATCACACATACACTTTGCATGAAGGAAATGTTCATATGTAGCATGAAAAAGCTAGGATATCTTGTTTTTGTAGTCGCACTTAATGAATGTTTAATATTTGAAATAATTTACACTGGGAGCTCTAGCTCAGAGCTGCCCAAACTTTTGTGTCATGGTACACATACAAAATCTGTAGGAAACACTGGAGTAAATGGATAAGGCTGTTCGTGGTAGAAGATGATGGGCCTCAGAGTGGGCAGGATCTAGAATGTAGACTAGGATGTTTGTACTTGATGTTATAAGCACTGGAGAGCCACAGAATAGGGCCACTAAGGTACCTAAGAGGTACCCAACTTTTCTAGAACTGCTCAGTGGCATATACCATCACTAAGGTACCTAAGAGGTACATAAGGTAGTGAGGCTTATGTACCTAAGAGGTACATAAGGTACCTCAGAGTGGGCAGGATCTAGAATGTAGACTAGGGTGTTTGGACTTGATGTTATAAGCACTGGAGAGCCACAAAATAGGGCCACTAAGGTACCTAAGAGGTACCCAACTTTTCCAGAACTACTCAGTGGCATATACCATCACTAAGGTACCTAAGAGGTACATAAGGTAGTAAGGTACCTCTTAGGTACCTTAGTGATGGTATATGCCACTGAGTAGTTCTAGAAAAGTTGGCAAACTATTGTTGACAAGAGTTGAAAAGATTAAGAAGACCAGGAAATGGAGCGATGATTCTTAGGAAGATGTTTTTATATTCCAGGGGCCAGTGATGATAGCCTGAAAACATAGTAGCTCTGGAAGTCTAGAAATAGGATTTTTCTTCTTTCACCTTTACTTAAGGAATTGATTCCACTGGAAAAAAATCAGTCTTTACTACCTTATGAGCAAAACTTTATCACCAAGAGAGATACTAGTTTATTCAAATAAGGAAGAAAAATAATAAGTAAAGTCAGCAAGAAGTTCTGCATAAATATTCAACCTGGCCTATGGCTATGCTTTATCGTTTTAGGTGTTCGAAGATGTTAACCTTCACAAACAACCCAATATCCAAGCATTACTTAATTGTACTGACAATATTTTCACATTCATTTTTATCATGGAGATGGGTCTGAAATGGGTGGCCTTTGGATTTTGGAAGTATTTCACCAGCGCCTGGTGCTGGCTCGATTTCATCATCGTGATTGTAAGTTTACCATCTCTGTGTCCCATGCAAGCAGGGGAGAGGGTGGAAATGAGGGAAGAAATCATGTAGGAGCTGCTTTTCCTGTGTGCCTCTCCAAAATATTTTCTTCATAGTATTTGTAAGTAATTGTCATCTATCTGTCAGCAGTCCTGCCTTTCCTGAGTCTCATCTATCATACGCTTTTCATGACTTCTCAAAGCAGGTCAGCAGCCAACAGACTAGGCTGGTCTCCATCTTGATTGCCAAGCAACATAAAAGGATTATTCACATACATTCCTTCATTTAATCTGCACGACAGTGTTCCAAGTTAAGCAGAGTTATGTGTCACCTACCAAATTATAGACAAGGAAACCTGAAGCTCAGAGGATTATGCTTTCTCTCTTTTAGTTATCACAGCTACTCTGAGTGGTAGGGATACTATTATTTTTCCCATATAGATAGGAGGAAACTAACTCATAGAGAGGCTAAGAAACATATTCAAGATTGCTCAGCTAGAAGTAGTGAAGGTGAAGACTTGAACCTAGTAAGTCTCACTCCAAAGCCCTTGATGTTAACATCTACATCCTTTCTATCATGAGCTAATTAGATTTTTGTCCACCCAATTTAAAGAGGTAGTTATGACGATGCTTAAGCCTAAGTCATGTGGCTGGCTCACCCCACTGGCAAACCATAATTTTGTTGGTGGACACAAGTAGGTCATGTGGTTCAGGCATTTTAGAAAGGACTCAATGCCATAGGAGCTCCGACAAGAGCACCTACGTGTTTGTCACGTGGATCCCTGTCGTTTTCCAGAGCACAAATCACTCTGCACCCATTATCTTATCAAATTTTAGTGAAGAATCCCTAAGATGGTGGACAGATTATTTTATCTCCATTCTAGGGACCTGGAGTTTACTGGCCTAAACTTAGAAGACTGGTCCTAAAGCAACTTTGTCTGCTCTCTTTCTGTGACACCTTAGGCAAAGCGCTTAAGGTTTTGACATTTCACTTGGATAAAAATGAGTGTGGACTAGAAATTGTCCCAATTTGACCAGACACAAAGTGGGAAACAAATCTGACTATAACCATTTAAAATATCAAAACAGTAGTCCAGTACCACACTGTTGAAAAAAGGCACCAGGACCAGATGGTTTTACAGACAAGTTTTGCCAAACTTCCAAGGAGCAGTGCTATAAACTGAATGTTTGTGTCTCCTCTCTCCAAAATTCATACGCTGAAAGCTAATCTTCAAAGTGTTGGTATTTGGGGAGGTGGTTAGGGTATGCGGGCAGAGCCCTCAAGAATGGGATTAGTGATCTTATAAAAGAGACCCTACAGAGCTTCCTCACCCCTTCTTGCCATATGAAGAAGATAAAGCAAGAAGACAGCTGTCTATGAACCAAGAAGTTGGCCCTCAATCAGACACTGACTCTGCTGGTGACTTGATCTTGGATTTCCCAGCCTCCAGACTGTGAGAAATAAATTTCTGATATTTATAAGCCATTCAGGCAAAGGTATTCTGTTAATACGGCCTGAACTAAGATAAGCAGTTGACCCCTACCTATTCATGTTGTTACAAAGAATAGAAAAAGAGGGGAGGCTTACAGACTTATTTAATGAGACAAGTATAACCTTGATAACAAAATGAGTAGAACAAAAATGAGTAGAACAAGAAAAGAAAAAGTCTTATAAACATGTATCTTCATAAATCCCAGGGAAAGCATTCGATAAGTGTGGCCCACTATTACTGTTATTAGCCTTAGTTTCATACAGACCAAGGTATGAATCCCACGTCCACCTGAAACAAGTTCCTGACCTTCTGAGCTTCAGGTTTCCTTGTCTGTAATGTGGTAGGTGACATATATAATGCCGCTTAATTCAGAGCTTTACTGTGCAAATTAAATGAGAGAATTCTGTGAATAATCCTTTTATGTTGCTTGTTAAGATTATATAAAATGATCTTTATAATTTTGGAATAGAATATGCAAATGCAACTAGGAAAACTATATATGAATTCAACTATATCAAAATGTAAAACTTCGATTTTTCTATTCAGTAATAACATAATTAGTTAAAGACAGTCTGGAGACAGCATTTGCCATATATATAACTGATAATAATTATCCACGGTATATAAAAACTCCCTGCAGATCAACAGGGAAAAGACAACCCAATGTATGAATGGGAGAAGGGTGCAAACAGGCAATTCACAGAAAGAACTTGAGTTGCTAGTAAATGTTTGAAAAACATACCTTATATCACCCGTTAGCACAGAAGTGCATATTAAAATGAAAAACTTTTTGTTTGCCAGATTGACAAAAATCTTAAAGTTGGATAATATCTGATATTGAGAAGGGTATAGAAAAATGGAATCTCTAATCATGGTTAACAATTTAATTGGTAACAGTCATTTTGGGGAAAGTGGTTCCCTATTAAGTAATATTATAAGTGAGTCCAATTTGCAGTCCAAAAATACCACTTCTAGTTACCCATCTAAGGAAAACTCTCGTGTGTATACCCAGGAAAAATGTACACATCTGTCCAGTTCGTTGTTCATAATAGCAAAGAAATGGAAATAACTTAGATATTCACGAAGGGGGATGGATCTATAAAATATGAATATTTATATTCTGTAATATTCCACAGCAGTTAAAAGGACCAAACGGTAAGAATAAATATCAACATGATGAATCTCCAAAACATAGTGCAGAGTGATGAATACCAGTTAGGTAGAAAAAAAGTAAGATAAGCTAGCAGACTTCCTACGCTGCAGAATGCTACAGAGTGAGAAAGAATGTGGGTGTTTTCGTGCCTGCACGTGTCATCGATGCCTCCCAATTTGATGGAACAGAGACTAGGGGTGAGGTTCCAGGTGAAAAGGTGTACAGTGTCCATCGAGGCACACTTCTTCCCCACCAACGACGATTATTCGGGAAAGCCAAAGAGCTGCTCAGCTTTGCCATCCTTTACCCTCTGGCTACAAACAAGGTAGAAGTATTTGTGGAAAAGCTGCTGTCCCAACAGGCAATGCTATTATGAACCAAAGAACAAACAAAAGCCTATTTTTAAAAAACCACTATAAATAAAGCCATTTTGAATTGATGGTTTTTTGTTTGTTTGTTTGTTTTTTTAAGAAATTGATTACGGATTTTAAAATCTGGTTCCTCTTTTATATTAACTCACTCATATCTCTCAGTTTGCAGATATTTTACTACTGCAATGAGGTTGGCAGGTTAGCGGGGTCTGTTTTTAGATGTTAGTGAACTTTGACATCATCAGGAGCGTCATAATTCGCTTCCTGCTCTGCTGAGCAGCAACCCTTCAGAGCTGCACCTCGGGAGGCTCTGCTTAATCAGTAAGAACGGCTGCAGATCTGCAAAGAGTTGTCTTCAACTTCAGCTCAGCAAATTCGTTAAGTTTTAATTTAAAGTATTTATAGAGCTTTCCAGTCCTCAGTCCTGTCCTATTAGAAAGAAGTGTATTGGGAGAAAAAAAATTTAATTTAATTTTCCAAACAGGAGGTATTTGACTGAGGGGAAATATTAGCGAACAAATAATTTATTATTTCTTCATAAACTTGTATTTTGACATCATTTCAAAATTGCAGAAATGTTGCAAGAAATACTGTAAAGAACCGCTTTGTACTCTTTCCCCAGATTTACCAATTATTAACATTTCACCCCATCTGCTTTGTTGTTTTCTCTTTCTTTTTTTTTCTCAACTGCTCGAAACTAAGTTGCAGGCATGATGTCCTTTACCCTTTAACATTTTATTTCCTAAGAACAAGGATATGGCCTCACACAGTCACAGTACAATTACCAAAGTTAGGAAATTTAACCTGATCCAAAACTAGAACCCACATCCATTTTCAAATTTTGTCAGTTGTCACAACAAAGTCCTTAATGGCTAATTCTCTCTACCCACCTACCACCATCTTCCCCTTCCCCCACCCCAATTCAGTATCCAGTTTAGGACCCCACACATATCATTGACATGTCTTTTTTTAATTTTTAATTCACAACAGTTTCTTGCGATATATAACGCATCATTCTCCCCTACATGGACTGTAGCTTTGTCAGACAAGGGGCACAAGGGCCTTTCCACCTGTCCTCCCCCTTCCGGGAAGGCCTTGCTGGTTTCTGTGTCTGGATAATCCACTTTGCCTCTCAACCTCCACTGGCTTCTCTGGGCACCCGGTCAGGTATGCTACCTGTGACTTCTATTCCCACCAGGTGTCTGTGCTCAATCTCATCGACTTAAAGGTCTTGAAGTCCCTCCGGACTCTACGGGCACTGAGGCCCCTGCGGGCACTGTCCCAGTTTGAAGGAATGAAGGTACATTCTTTGGGTGGCTGGCAGGAAGGTCGGCTAGCAGAGGATGGCGGAGCTTTTCTCCCTGGGCTGGGCTTCCCTTAAATTGCCCAGCTCTTCCCGGACTCCTTTCTAGAATTTGAGAGATGGAGAAAAGTCTACAATATCGTCTCCATCCTAAAAGAGCTTCTGTGTCAGCCAAGATGGGTTTTGGCTTCCCTTCAGTCCTAGGGTGGGTGTCTCATAAGTCTCTAATGCCATCATTAGAGGACACTTCTCGAGTGATCCTCAATAGTGACAGAAAGGACCCATTACCTGTGGAGCTGAGAGCAGGACTTGTCATAGGGTGCTGGGTAGGGTGGAGAGGAAAGACGGAGCTCTGACAGATCCAGCCCCACACATCGGGCCTGTCCTGGGAGGATCAAGAGCTTGGTGAGTCTCACACATCTATTATGTTTCTCTTCTGCTTTGTTTCCTTAAGGTGGTAGTTAATGCTCTCATTGGTGCCATACCTGCCATTCTGAATGTTTTGCTTGTCTGCCTCATTTTCTGGCTCATATTTTGTATCCTGGGAGTAAACTTGTTTTCTGGAAAGTTTGGAAGGTGCACTAATGTAACAGAGAACTCGAGCTTGGTCATAGATCCCAACCTTGTTGCAAACCTAAGTCAGTGCGAAAGTAGAAATTTCACCTGGGTCAACCTGAAAGTCAACTTTGACAACGTGGGAATGGCTTACCTCGCCCTGCTGCAGGTGGTAAGTGCTGTTGGCATGCTTTCCACTCCGAGGAGAGACATAAATTCTTTCTCAGCTATAAAAATATAGTGAGAATAGAACCAAATTCTAGTTCCTTTTGTGGGAGCCAGTGCTCTCTGGAATTGCTCCCCACTGAGCATCTCCAACTTTATCATGTACTGAGCCTCAGCCTCAAGTGATACCCCGAAAGGGTCTGTCCCTCTCACCCTATTTTGTCGGGTACCTTGTCCTCCAGAGCTCTAATCAGAGAGGAGTGGAGCCTCAGATGCCAAGCCACACTCTCAGTAACAGTTCCCTGTTGGGAGTCAGTCCCAGGTCAAGCTGCAGTTGGCAGGTCTTGGACAGACTACAGACAGAATAGCATCAGGAGAGAGCCTTAACCAGGCTCTTTCTAGCCGTTGGTCCATAGCTTCTCTAGCAATTTTTAAGAAATTTATTTTGTTTTTTAACTTTTTATCTTGTGCAAATGAAGAAGGAAAAAACCCCAAGACATCCATCCTTGAATTCCCTTCTACTATTCTTTTATTTGGACATTCTGTCCTGGAAGGGTGGGACGTCATCTTACATCTGCGCACTGGCCTTGCTTGCTTTTGCATGGCACCTGTCTGTTGGTGGCAAGTCTATAATTGTGTTCATATTTCTCTGCTTTTGTTGCAGGCGACGTTTAAGGGCTGGATGGATATTATGTATGCAGCTGTTGATTCCAACGAGGTGAGCTTGAGTCACCATGTTCTAAGGTGCTAGGTCAAATCAGGAACTACATGTACAGCCAGCCTCCTGCTTTGCATTTCCAGTGGCCAGCATTCTTTGCTTTGTTTTCCTTAGGACAAATACTATGAAATAGGGATAAAAGGGCTCTTATTCATCCTCCCATTAGTATTACACCTTAGGATGCTCCAAAGTCCAGTCCTTTTTGTCCATAGTGACCAAAGAGAAACCACTCACGGGGGAGATGGAGCCAGAATCAACAACAAAATCACAGGATGCCTTGATTTTTCTCTCTCACCTTTTCTCCAAATGGGTGGGTAGGCAGAAGCCATTTTTCAAAGAATAATTCCTCTTGGCTGTGGGAAAACCTTACGATTGAACTAGGTCTGAACAAGAGAGACCTTTCCATGGCTCCAGGCTCCCAAGAGACTAATGGGGTTTTTGGTGATCATCACCTGTTACATTCTAGTTAAATAAAAGTGGTCATGGATTCCCAAAGTTAGAATACTCAGTCATTTCTATTTCCCAGTCAGAAGATTGAGGAATAGAAAGGAAGAGTGTTGCCCAAAGCTATAGTGTGAGCAAATGGTTGAATCAGGAATGGAACCAGCATTGTTTATTTTTTCCGATCATCACACATGTTTATGTTCTGTTTGAGGGTCTTCAGAGCGGATGCCTGGCACATAGCAGGTGTTTCATACATGGGAGTTGGTAGTAGCAGTAGAGGTAGTGTGAGTAGTGTTCTAATAGCAGTAGAGGCAATTTATAACAAAGAAAATATTTTAAAATATTAATATGCTATTTTTTTTGTCTGAGTATATGACTTTCACCCTACTTTACCTTGGACATCCATCTGTCTTAAGGTGGATTTGGGGGGTAAGGAGGAAATCTTATGCAGATGTATGATAGAATAGGTGTGTGATTTACATGTATGTGTTTCTACATATCATTCACATGCTGGTTAGAGGTATGTGGAGGGGTGCCTGTCCTGATGTTGGCCCTGGCCTCCAGGTGATGCCCCGAAAGGGTCTGTCCCTCTCACCCTATCCTGTCTGGTTCCTTGTCCTCCAGACCTCCAATCAGAGAGGAGTGGAGCCTCGGATGCCAAGCCACGCCCTTAGTAACAGCTCCCTGTTTGAAGTCAGTCCCAGGTCTAGCTTGTGTGTGCTAGCTTCTAGCATGATGGCCCTTATCTGTGTAGTCACAGAGCATACTGCCGGTCTCAAATACTGAAGTTACAGCTGATTAAACCATGGGCCTTTCTCCCTTCTCAACAACTCTTGGCCTCAAATACTAGCTCTCTGCCCTATCCTCCACATAGTCCCTGGCCCAGCATTACATTCCCATTTCTTGCTATGAAGTCCACTATGGCAAGCCCATGCCTACCAATCCCATGTCCAGATCACATGGAGAATTCAAAAAGATTCGAGAGACCTCTCTGCCCAATTATGCTACTCAGACTCTAATGCTTTTGGTCACACCTTGAGCTGGGGGAGCTTGGTTGTAGTCCATTTGTGTTTATTCTGGAGCTTGATTATTCATTCATTCATTCATTCATTCATTCATTCATTCATTCATATATTAATTCAATGTATGCTACATGTCACAAGGTATACTAGGCACCAAGGATTCAAGAGTGATAGGACACAAGCACAGACTAAATACACCTGGGCTCTGTGTGACAGATGTCTTCATTCATCGAGTGTTGGTAGTCAGTCGCCTCTGCCTGAGGTGAACATGCCCCTCCTTTGGTGGCCTCACCTGCAGTCTGGCTCTCTCCAATTATGCATCCATATAGAAATCCTCGAGATCTTTTCAGAGACACATGTGATCACGCCACTCCCCTCTCTTGCAACCTTCAATGATTCTCTATTGCCTAAAAGAAAAAAAGCCTAATTCTTCTGCCACACTCCCTCCCCACTGCATGGTACCCCACAGGGGTTGGGGAAACTGAAAGAGGGGATCCCTGTGGGCACCACACTGTCTGGAGGAGGCTGAGGAGTCAATGCTGCTGCTGCTGAGGTACATGTGGTCTTCTAGATAAGGCAGTTACTATGTCATATATTTTTGTCCAGTAATTGTTCTCTTCTCTCATTTAAAAAATTCTTAGAAGGAAGACCAGCCAGTTTTTGAGAGGAACAAATACATGTACCTTTACTTCGTAGTTTTTATTATCTTTGGCTCATTCTTCACTCTGAATCTCTTTATTGGTGTTATTATCGATAACTTCAACCAACAGCAGAAAAAGATAAGTATCGGGGTTCTCCCAATTTGGTATTTTACCTCTCTTCTCCAAAGCTCTAGGTTGAAACATAATTCTGGTCTAGATTGTTGTGCAAAGCAGCCTTTATCATCTGCATTAGAACAAAGAGGGAACCACCTGGAGAAGATAATTGAAGATGTGGCTGCAAAGGGACTGAAAACAGCTGGATTTTATTAAATCATTGTTTTTTCTCTCCATTTTACCCTCTTATGCAAAGGACATTATCGAACCCTAGTAAAAAAGCAACTACTAGGATTAGTATTTATGAAACTATAGTTATATTTTAATAACCTTTCAAATGTACTTTGTTATCCAGGATAAAAAGAGCAAACTCTCTTCTTTCAGCAAACTTGTGTCCTGGCTCCCAACACCCAAGTCTTAGCAAATTTATTCACCTTACTTGGAAAGAATATGGTTGGGGAAGAGGCAGATGTTTTTAGGGAGATTTTTTCCCCATGCATTGAAGTAAACAGATGTTTATTTTTCTGATTCTATTATCCATAGTAAATGTGGAAAATAAAGGAAGATAAAAAGAAAATTTAAATCACCCATAAAATGACAACCAAATGATAACCATTTGGAATTAAGCCTCATCATTTTGGTACAATCCCTTCCAGTTACTTTCAAACTAAATATGTATATCATTTTACACAATTGAGATTGCATGATATTTTTAATTTTCTAGCTTCTCTTCCTTCATATTAGTTATGAGCCCATATGTCATGAAATCATCTTTGTTGTAAGAATTTTCAGGGCTGAATTACATTCCATATTATGGATAGATCATAATTTATCTTAATTATTCTCCCCCTTTTCTGGACATTTAGGTCATTTTTAAATTTCTTTTTCTTCTAAAACTATCACAAATGTTCTTGAAATTCTCTCTGTGTATCTCTGGTTATTTCCTCAGGATAAGTTCTTAGAATTCAAGGCTTTAAAGATATATTGTCAAATTACCTTTCAGAAATATTGTGCTGGGGACCCTTCTTTTGCAAGATATGAAAATGCCTCTTTGTTCTTTTCTCAGCATTCTGTTTATTTTTATATTTTAAAAAATCTTTTCTAACTTGATGGGTAAAAGTGTTATTTCATTGTTTTATATTCATTTATTTGATCGTTTGTGAGGTTACACATGGTTTCACAGGATGAAAGTCTTTGTCACTTTTTAAAATTGAGATTGTCATCTTTTTCGTATGTTTTTATGTAGTAAGGTCAATTTGTGACTTGCTTCCGGTGTTTCCATAATGATGTTTCTGACTTACAGACATTTAGCATTTTTATGGAATCAAACTCTCAAATGTTTCCTTTTTTGACTTCTCTTGCATTTATTAACTAAAGGCATTTCTTAGTTCTAAAACCAGGTAACTAAATATTCACCTTTGGTTTTCCTGACATTTTTTTGTAGCTCTTTTTAATTTTCCCGTTGAGCTCTTTTAAACCGTCCAAACTGTATCTTGTTACTGGTGAGCCTTCCTAGGGTTCTACTGGGGGAGTCAGCCATTGTCCTTACACAACTGTATTGCTGCTGTCACTTGAGAGTGTGCTATGCGGAGTCACCTCTGTAATATGCAGCCTGATTGCAATCAATACCTGTAATTTGGATGTCAGGCCTTGTGATTTTAGATTTCAGCTTACATTAGAGATCACTGTTTTGATCAGTCTGTAGCAGTTTTGCTTTGTTTTACTTTTCATTATAGGAAATTTCAAACATGCACAAGAGTAGACTAAAACGAACCCAAAATACCCGTCACCTATCAAAGCACTTATCGATTTAAGAACATCTTTATGTCATCTATGCTCTCACCCAGTCCTGACACTGGATTTTTTTTATAGAGCAAATCACAGGCATCATATCATTTCATCCACAAATATTTGAGAATATATCTGTTTTTAAGCATAACTACAATTCTATTATTACACTTATAAAGTTTAATATGAATTCTTTTCCTTTGTCAGATACCGAGTCCATGTTCAAATTTACTCCAGTCTTTCGTTTTCTTAAAATATTTATTCATTTAGTTATTGATTGATTAATTGGTATTAAAGTTTGTTTCTTTTCAAATCGGTATTCAAGTAAGATCCTCCCATTTGACAGCTTCCTTGCTCTCTGGAATGGTGAGCTGTTTCAGGCCTATGTCAGATCCTTCCTGCCCCAGATCCGAAATCAGCCATCTCTCTAAGGAGTGCTAGTTTTGTTACATGAGATGGTGTTCCAAGACCACAGTCTGGAATGCTCATTGTCATTGCTTCGAGGCTTTTTCAGTGGACAGAGATACTTCAAATTTAGGACTACTAGGAAAAATATATGTGCGAATATGAATACTGATGGTTCAAATTCAAGACTATGAGGTTTGCCTCTAACCTAATACATCTGTTATCTCCTCTTTTCCACACTGAGAACCCTGGTTCTTATGGGCATAGGACATAATAGCATTAAGATTGTCCATAATTACTATTTTCTTTAACTCACAACACACACATAGGAGAGTCTCAGAATAATAGTATTAATACTATCATAATGCATATGATTCCTAAACACACTTGTCTGCCGGGCACCCTGAAACAACTTGTTTAACTTCTAGGGCTCTACTTTTTTTTTTCAATCTGTTTTTTACACTACACATAACACAAAATTTACCATCTTAACCATTGTTAGGGTACAGTTCAGCTGTATTAAATACATTCATAATGTTGCACAACCATTCTCACTATCTGTCTCCATAACTCTTTTCATCTTATGAAACTGAAACTCAATATTCATTAAACAATAATTTCCATTTTTCTTCCCCCGAATCCCTGGCAACCGCCCCTCTACTTTCTGTCTCTATGATTTGAGTCCTCTAAGTATCTCGTATCAGTGGAATCATATACTATTTATCTTTTTTGTGACTGGCTTATTTCATTTAGTATAATGTCCTCAAGGCTCACCCATGTTGTAGCATATTGCAGAATTTCCTTTCTTTATAAGACTGAATAATATTCTATTTTATGATATACCACATTTTGCTCATCTGTTCATCTGTCAGTGGATACCTGGGTTGCTTCCACATTTTAGCTGTAGCGAATAAAGCTGCTGTGAACATGGTGGTGCAGCTATCTTTTTGAGATCTCAATTATTTTGGATCTATACCCAGAAGTGAAATTGCTGGATCACATGGTAATAATATTTTTAATGTTTTGAGGATCCACCGTACTGTTTTCCACAGAGGCTGTACCATTTTACATTCCCACCAACAGTGTACAAAGGTTCTGATTTCTCTATGATCTCGGAAATACTTGTTTTCTGGTTTGTTTGTTTTTTTTTTTTGCGGGGAAGGGGGAGCGGTGTGGATAGTGTTTACATTTTTATTGTGGGCCACAGGGGAGGGAGCTTCTTCTCTGTCCATGGAGGTGCTCACGGTTTCTTTAGCCTCTCCAAGCTTGAGCCCTGGGGGTCCTGGGAGTAGCTGGGCACATCGGGCATGTTGCCATCATCTCGGAGGGCACTGAGTAGTTATAGGGTATGATCTGTTGATCGTGGTAGTGTACTTAGAGTAGGGGCTGATGGAGGGCAGAATTATAGCGAGGCCCCTGATGGTGACCAATGCAACCACCACTGGCTCCTTGGCCCAGACATTCTTGAAGAAGGCAGCAAGTCTCCCAGCCATCCTGGTCGAGGCAGCTGGGTGTGGGGACGTTTTGTTTTGTTTTTAATAATAGCTATCCTAATGGGTGTGAGGTAATATCTCATTTTGGTTTTGACTTGCAATTTCCTCATGATTAGTGGCGTTGAACATTTTTTCATGTGCTTATTGGCCAACTGTATATCTTCTTTGGAGAAATGTATATTCCAGTCCTTTGCCCATTTTTGAATCCAGTTGTTTGTCTTTTTGTTAACTTTTAGGTGTTCTCTATGTGTTCTGAATATTAATCCCTTATATGATTTGCAAATATTTTTCCCATTCTGTGGGTTACCCTGTTACTCTGTTGATAGTGTCTTTTGATACAGTAATTCTTTTTCTTTTAAAAAAAATATTATTTAATTTATTGGATGACATTGGTTTATAAGATCATATATGTTTCAAGTGTACAGTTCTATAATACATCATCTGTATACTGCATTGTGTGTTCACCACTCAAAGTTAAGTCTCCTTCTATCACTATATATCTGACCCCCTTTACCCTCTTCTACCTTCCCTCTCCCCACCTCCCTTTTCATCTGGTAACCACCATTTTATTATCTGTGTCTATGAGTTTTTTGTTTGTTTATTTATCTTGTTTGTTCATTTGTTGTTTTCTGTTTTATATCCCACATATGAGTGAAATCATATGGTTCTTGACTATTTCACTTAGCATGATATTCTCAAGGTCCATCCATGTTGTTGCAAATATCAGTATTTCATCTTTTCTTATGGCTGAGTAGTATTCCATTGTATGTGTGTACAGCATCTTCTTTATCCAGTCATCCATCGAAGGAATGTAAATTGGTAAATAGTATGGAGGTATCTCAAAAAGTTAAGAACAGAGCTACCATATGACCCAGCAATCCTTGTTCTGGGTATCTACCCCTCAAATTTGAAAACATTATTTGTAAAGATATATACCCCTATGTTCATTGCAGCATTATTCACGGTGGCCAAGATATGTAAACAAGATATGTAAAGTGTCCTTTAATGATGCACTAAATTTTTATGAAGTCCATTTTGTCTATTTCTCTTCTGCCTTTGGTGTCATATCCAAGAAATCATTGCTAAATCCAGTGTCATGAAGCTCTTGTCTTAGGTTTTCTTCTAAGCATTTTGTTGTTTTAGACTTTACAGTTATGTCTTTGATCCATATTGGGTTTTTATATATGATTTTATAGATGATTTTTATATATGGATTCACCTTCATTCTTTTGCATGTGGATATCCAGTTTCCCCAGCACCATTTTTTTGAAAAGACTGTCCTAGGTCTGTATATTTTTGGTCCATACTGGTGGTGTAAATTTAAACCCTGTACCCTCATCAAGACAGACCTGGATTCACAAATTATCAGGGTAGACAGGGTTTTTCCCCCTGGTACAGGCTGAGACAATTTCCTAGTTGTCTTTCACTGCCAACAGACAGATTCTGTTTTCTTCTTCACTTTTTTGTTGGCAGCACTCGGAGAGTCCAGATTCACGCAGGGATCTTGGCACAAGCCCGCCGCTTTTTTTCCCATGACCTCTTGTGGTTTAAAGCCCAACATTCTAGTTTTTTCAGAGATTAACAAATGTTCTTAGGCCAACCATGGCTTTAGGGCTAATTTCCTGCTCTTTTTGTTCTCACTTGATTTTTCAGACCCTGGAGATTTTCTTTACTTTTGTACAAGTTCAGCTATACATTTTAAAAGAATTCTGTTTCATCCATCATTTCTAGATAGTTTATCTCCTGCCAAATTTCCAGAAATAAAAATCCTAATTCATTTTTCTATTTTCCGAGAAAGGCTCTGGACAGGTTTTATGAAATTTTATTTATAGTGAATACACATTCATTTATTTAGGAGAATTTTAATTGCTACTTTGTTCAATTTTTTGTTTAAATTTTTGTTAGAGTATGGTTTGATCTATGCAACCTGAAATATATTCAGTTTTTGTAAAGATTATGTAGATGTTTGCAAAGAGTTTTTGTTTATAATATAAAAAATGAAACATAAGTGATAAAAGTAAGATTTTCCCCTTATTCCTTAATTTAAACCCTGTTTCCTTTCAGCTCTCCCCTAAAGTCCAGCCTCTTTTGCTTCTCATTGGAATTGTAGGAATTGTTGATAGAAGTGCAATATAACTTTAAAACTACCTCTGACAATTCAGAAGTTGTTTCCAGAAATCTGTTAATAATTAGCTCTCATCTTTGTCATATACTTAGGTGGCCAAGACATTTTTTTGACAGAAGAACAGAATAAATACTATAATGCAATGAAAAAATTAGGATCCAAAAAACCTCAGAAGCCCATTCCAAGACCTCTGGTGAGAGCAATCGATTGATTCTAAATACATAGGTTCAGAAAATGGTTATGAGGAACTCAGGTGTCTACAATGCTCTCCTTGTTTAAGTTTTAAAATTTACAGACATTATCTAAGAACTCAATAAAAACCCAGAGATACACTGGTGTATGGCTCAAGTCCTTAGGAAAATTAGAAACTCAAATTCAATAGGAAGAGCCTGGGCAACAACTTTAATTTGCTTTTTAGCGAGCACACAATAGGTGCCTAGTATATACTTATTGCAATGACGTGAACTTAACAGTCTGGTTTAACTTAATCTTGACCAGTTTAAAATGTATTTATAAAACCTTTTGTCACCTTTTTCTGCTGTGAAGTTGAGGTCATGCATGCTCACTTCCACTTCACGAGTGTTTATGATAAACTTTCTATTATCAGGCGCTGACGAAACTTTTTCTGCAAAAGGTCAGGCAGTAAATAGTTTAGGCTTTGCAGCCCGTGTGGTCTCTGCTGCTGCTACACAATTCTGCCATGGTAGCACAAAAGCAGCCATAGGCAATATAGAATAAATATGCATGGCAGTGTTCCAACACAACTTGATTTAGAGACACTAAAGTTTGGATTTTATATAATATTCACATGTCAGAATTTTATTCTTCTTTTGAATTTTTCCCCAAACACTTCGAAGTGTAAAACCTATTCTAAGCTCACTGGCTATCCAAGAAGAGGTGGTGGCTGGATTTGGCCACGGGCCATGGTTGCTAACCCCTGCATTCTATGAATCCTGCTTTACCAGGTACTAGAAGGCTGCTCTGTGTTTACAGTCTAATTAAAGATCTGGGCTTTGAGAGCATTAGATTATAAAGTAACACAACAGACACTGCTAGTAGCTGTGACAAGTGAATTCGCAGGATTTCAAGGCAAGGAGGGTCGGGGCGGGTGGGGGGTGCCGAAAAGTCTGGGAAAGCAGTATGGAGGAGGGGCTTGATATCCGAAGCATGTGGAGGGCTTGGAGATTTTCATTAAAACAGGAGACCCCAAATTATCAAAAGTATATTCAGTTTACTGCTATTCCCAGCACTCAGAATAGAGCCTGGCGTAAAGCATATTCTTTGTATTTATTTGTTGAATGAAAAAATATGTTTTAAGGCACATACAGAATCCATTCCACTAGGATTAAATATTTGTCTTGCACTAAAAATGTCTGTGAATGTCAGGACCAAGTGTTTAAAATTTTTACGATGAAGAACTTTTGACCAAGGAGTTAAAGATACAATTATATTTGAGGAGGTTTAACCTGTCAACAGAATGTGGAACTTCAATTTATCTAAGTCAAATCTAGCTTTTAAGTACCAATCTCACTTTCTAGTACTAATTTCACTTTGAAATTCTTATCTGAACTTGAGCCAACAAAAAAGACAAAGAGCATTTTTATTTACATGAGCATGCTATGTAACCACTGACTCAACACCATTCGGTCCCAGATTTGGCATTAATGAAGACTCATGAGACTCAATAAGTTCCCCCCTATTTACCAATTTATTTCATGAAGGATGTGAAGCTAGCAGTGTAGCATACAACCAAACAGAAGTTGCAATGACATAAATGTAGCTTCCAGAACTCTCCACTGCACTGGGCATGTTAGGCTGCAGGAGACGAACTTGAAGTGGACATGGACTGCTTTACCACAGGGAAGCTGCCACATCCATTCCTTAACTATCTTTTATAACATGTTTGTCACGTGGCTCGTCTGGGAGTACGTGCCACACCACAGCCCTCCCTGTGTAGCTATAGGTCACCGGTCAAGGCTTCACAATGAGTGATTCTGACAACCAAGTACAATCTTACCAGTTAACAATGCACATTTATCTTAACTTTTGTATTCCAGAGAGCAGAGTTGCATAAAATAAATCCAACATCATATCCCCGGATGTCCCTGAGTTGGGGCTAAGACTTCACATTAGCTGTTAGCCCTTTCCTCACAACTTTACCTCCCCACAGATGTTTTTTTAATCTCCAAAATCTAAATATTATCTTTTGACCTTTGGAATAAATGAATAGTAATTGCATTGTGGGGGTCGGGAGGGGGTGGACACAACTGTTTGAACCTGAGCAGTGATGTATTTCATTTCCAGTACTAGAGCAAAGGATCTGGAATCATTTCTGATTCTTCCTGAAGCATCCCCACAGGGTGTCTTCATTACTGGGTTTAAAAATCATACTGAGGTGTAGGGGTCATTCTAAAGTGACAGAGAGTGAATTTGATCATCTGCCACTTGAGGTAACTTATACTCTTAATCTCCTCCATTTGTCCAAATATTAGAGTTGAACTGTAAGGTCGATGCCTTCCCTCCCTTATGTTTATTCTCACCCCTCATTCTGCTTTCCTGGAGAGCATCCTTAAAAGTATTTTTTCTCCAGGTCCTTTCTGATTTCCTGGGTGTATTCTCACATGGCAAATCCACTTGACTTTCACGTTTCTTCTTCAGACACCTTGATAAAAGCTTTAGGGCTCCTGGCACAAAGTTTCAAAGATGCCAATTTAAACGTAGTATCCCTCCAATGCTGTCCCTGTCCTCTTTCTTCTCATTGCCTTGGCGCTCCCTGAGTGATCTCATTCGCTCTCTTGGTTTTAATTCAAATCAGTATTGATACCAATGAACTTCACATCTGCATTCCCCTCTCTACTTGAGCTCCAAACCCGTACCTCTACTCGCCTGTGGCACTTACATGCCCTACTGGCACCTCAAACTCAACGTGCTCAAAACAAACCTCATCATCTCCCTCCAAAATTACCCATCCTCTGTTCTCTGGCTAGTTGAATGGCTCCCCCAACCAGAAAGGATAGCTTCAGCCATAACTCTCCTGTAGCACCCTCCGTTTGAACTCTCTCTGACTCCATTAGCTCTTAAACCACAACGCTTATGTCTTTCTCCACTGTTACACCACAAACCAACATAATCTTTTGCCTAGATTACCATAACAGATACCTGAGGTCCTAAAGATGAATTCCGAAGGAACTGTGAGTTCTCTAATTAGAAAGTGGCTGTATACTTTGATTAAATTATAATATAACATATACACTATATTGTAAAACAACCAGTGTATAGCCAAGAATGCCATACAATATCAGTGTCTGAGTTTTTGTTTAAGGACAGTCTTCCACTAAGAAAAAAATAAAATGGTGCTTCACAGCAGTTAGATTAAAGAAAATAGTGAAAAAATTTAGTCATTTCACTGCACATGGTAGATCGGGCATGCAAACTTGAGTTAGAATCTGTGCCAGAGCAGTTAGCACAAACTCGCTCTGTGAGCAGTGTGAATATCTCCGAACAAACCAATACGCAAGTTCACCATCAGAAATGATATGAAATAATCAGCTTTTCTGTATCTGTTTTTAGTACTCATTGGATCAGAATCCCATTTATCTAGCCTTATCTTCAAGTGAGCAAGAATTAGAAAATCGCATTTAAGAATTGCCTGACTATAGAATTTTGGTTAAGTATAAGGTTTGATTATTCTGATCTGACAAATGGACACTTGGAGATGCTAATTCTACTTTGTCCAACATAATTATATGAGCAGGTGTTATCTGCATTAATATTACTGAAGTCAAAATACAGGAACAGATGAAACATAGAGACCAAAGTTTATCTTTTTTTTTTAAAATCCAACATAAGCCATTTTATTTTAGCAAAACACCATCTATCATATCAAAATTATGTTGTTACTAAGAATTTTTTTATTTATACTTTTTTGTTTAAAAATAAAACTAAAGCTATAAGCCTACAGCTTAAAACCAATTATTTAATTAACTTTAAGTGAAAATATGTATGCAAGAATTTCTTGCCCTCTAAAAAGGGTCTGTGCATTTTTTTCAAGAAACTGCTTTAATTATAAGAGGATAAACTCTGTTATAGGTACCTTTTTCATTTATGTAATTTCATCTTTACAACTTAAAATAATCTATGATTCCTTTTTTTTTTCCCCCTCAGAACAAATGCCAGGGTCTTGTGTTTGACCTGGTCACCAACCAGATCTTTGACGTCATCATCATCATCCTCATTATCCTCAACATGGTTAGCATGATGGCCGAATCATATAATCAATCTAAAACCATGAGGCTCATCCTTGACTATCTCAACCTGGCCTTTGTGGTCATCTTTACAATTGAGTGTCTCATCAAAATCTTTGCTTTGAGGCAATACTACTTCACCAATGGCTGGAATTTATTTGATTGTGTGATCGTGGTCCTTTCTATTGTTAGTAAGTAAAATCAGCAGCCAGAGGGGCTTTGATCTGAGAGCCAGAAGTAAACTTGTAGATCTTATGATTTGGAAGTACATCCAAGCCATCCACAAAGCACGTAATCAGGCTTAATGTGATTTCTGAAAAAATGGACAGGTGTACTAATGCCATTCTCTGCTAGGAAGTTGCTAGGAGATACAGAGTAATTTCCTTTCCCTTAACTGCCTACATGATTTAAGTAGTTAAATAATAATGTGGATCATTTGTTCAATGGAGATAGATAAAATTAAGATGACATAAAAGTTTCTGTGGGGATACCTGGTTTATCCAGGTAATTGAGTCAAAGGTCTACCTTTCTGTACAACTGTAAGCCCTAATGAACATTTTATAGTTTTAAGGATTTAGCATTTAGTTCTCATGTTTTTCCTTAGTTCAAAATCCATGGGGATGTCAGATCACAATTATTATGCCCTTGTGACTTTGTCAGGCCTTCCCTTATCTCCTAGACAAGGCCGCTATGGTCCATCCTAGCTTGGGCTTCCACAAGTGTGTCAGGAGGCCAACCGGTACTTTCTTGTCACTGTATTTCCTATGTTAACTTAAACCACAGAATGAACTGTGCTTGTCTCAACTGCTTGGACCTCATTCACCAATCAGCCTCACTCTATAATCAGTATATTTTCCCTAACCGTAGCTATAATTAACTATAAGGTTTATGAAAGAAGAATAGGAGAAAAAAAAGGGTTATTGCCATATACCTTTATTCTTCGTGGCTAAACCATAAGAGTTTACTCTGAATTTTTGAAGTCTGCTTTTAACTAAACTGATAATTTACTTTTTTGAAGTTTTATAAGACTGCCCGGGGGCCCTTCTCATAGTTCAAAAAGCAATGAAGACAATGAAAACTGATTTCACAGGTGTAAGCTTTTGTGCTATTTCAGAAAGGATGCATTAAACAGATATGTTGGATCAAAATATTTTGGTTCCTATCACTATAGCAGCAATGCAGATGTTCCAGTGAGCAAGAAAAATGCTTCTGGTTTCTAAGCCAGGAAGTTTGTGTAGGTAGAGTCTAGCAATAGATCCTTCCACATACTTACAGTTAAATGGACTTTCGATCACAAATCCTGGTGGCAGTGACAGAAGCAGTCATGTCAGAAAATAGTGGTAGGATGAGCAGTGGGAGGGACAGCCTTCTGGTTGCTTAAAGGGCGCTTTCTCCAATATGCAGAGAGAAGCTCATTCATTTCATGATTTATCAAACTCCTTTGTGGTAGTACCAGGCATTGTACAGTTTGTGAAAATATCTCTGACTTCTGTCATTTGCACAAATGCTAGGCAATTGCAGTGACCTGCAGAGCACTGAATAGCATTTTGTTGAGGAGATACACACACTGAGCCAAATCCTCCCCACCAAAGTCGGCATTTTATATACCTTTGCCAGTAGGTCTGTCATTCCACACTTAGCCTCTGCACTTTCTCTGGCTCTGCACTTTCCTAAGCTTTTGGAGAAATACAAAGTGAGTTTGGGTCAAAGTGCATCTCTCCAATCCCATTGAAGTATTAAGAGCTACTCACCTTAAAGAGCCAGAAAAAGACAAATTGATTGAACACCAAATCACATGGTTCACAGAAGGACTGAGCTCAGAGATGGGACGAATTACTGTGGGCTTGGTTACTCAATGAAATAGTCATGGAAGAGGTGGGCCTTAAAGGATGGACCTCCTCCAATTGTTACTGAATTGGTACTTAATCAATTTCACCTCTCACCAGGGTTGGCTGCCTAATTAACATATGTATTAGACTTCTTTGACACAATTGAGCAGTCAGTGAAGAATTTCATCAACTAGTTCTCCTTAGTCATTAGGTGATGGGCAGATAATTTTGGCTGCCCATTGCTCTGAAAGACCTTAGGGGACCCCCAGTGCAAGAGCAAGGCTATGTCTACACAAGCAAGCATGTTCCTGCCATTCTATAATATTTGGGCCAAAATGTGGGTTGTTTTAAACCCATGTTTCTCTTGCCCGAAGAGCAGGCAATGAGAGTACAGGGTGACATTTTAGGCCAGATATTCAGCAGTTTGCAGAAACCTCTGCTTGAGATGTCATTTTTCGGGTGTCTCCAACTTCAGGAGTCCTTAGAATGAACACATTAACCAACATGAGAGATCTGTGGCAGCTTGAGCCCAAAGATGAGCATCCTAATACCGCCATCTCTTTCCAGCCTTGATCTTGCCTGTGGCAGGCTGCATTCAAATTCCTCTATACTAATAAGAACCTGTCCCTTTAAGGACTTTGAAGTTAAGGGTTCCACAGTTTCCACTGATAGCCCAACCTTCATTAGCAGAGATTTCTCCTTGCACTAATCTAAAAGACTCTATCTGTAGTTTATCTGTCTTCCATTCAATATATCCAATAAATATGAAAAACTATTATATTGTTACTTCGTGAATGACTTTGAATGCCTAATAGATAATGCACTTCAGCTGCATGAGGCAACTCACAAAATAGCCTTTCGTAAGCTGCATTTTCTTTCCTTTCTTTGGGTCTTTAATATTTTAGACATCCTGTCCCATCTAAAGTCCCATCTAAAACTGTATGGCCCTTGGAAATTATTTTCCAAGTTAAGGCACAGATAGATGTTTTCTTTGATATGGGTAAAGAAAATTCTTAATTTTATGCATTAATTGAAAAGTATTGGTAAACCTTGGTCCCACTAAGATTCCAAGGCAGGAGAGACAGCCTGGTCTGAGACCAGGATGCCTGCTAGAAACTGACCGACTCTTCTCCTTTTCCTGAGGTATGATGATTTCTGCCTTGGAAGACCAGGAGCACATTCCTTTCCCCCCAACACTCTTCAGAATTGTCCGCTTGGCTCGGATTGGCAGAATCTTGAGGCTTGTTCGGGCAGCTCGAGGAATCAGGACTCTCCTTTTTGCTCTGATGATGTCTCTTCCCTCTCTATTCAACATCGGTCTTCTGCTCTTTCTGATTATGTTTATCTATGCCATTTTCGGTATGAGCTGGTTTTGCAAAGTGAAGCCAGACTCTGGGATTGATGACATATTCAACTTCCAAACTTTTGCAGGCAGCTTGCTCTGTCTCTTCCAGATAACCACGTCAGCGGGCTGGGATACCCTCCTCAGCCCCATGTTACAGTCAGATGATTCCTGCAAACCCAAGTCTGAGAATTGTTACCTCTCTACCACAGCCATAAGCTATTTTGTCAGTTACATCATCATCTCTTTTCTCATTGTTGTCAACATGTATATTGCTGTGATTTTAGAAAACTTCAATACAGCCACTGAAGAAAGTGAAGACCCTTTGGGTGAAGATGACTTTGAAATATTCTATGAAGTCTGGGAAAAGTTTGACCCAGAAGCGACACAGTTTATCAAATATTCTGCCCTTTCTGATTTTGCCGATGCCCTTCCTGAGCCCTTGCGTGTGGCAAAGCCAAATAAATTTCAATTTCTAGTAATGGACTTGCCCATGGTGACTGGAGATCGCCTCCACTGCCTGGATATCCTTTTCGCTTTCACCACTAGGGTACTCGGTGACTCCAATGGCTTGGATAGCATGAAAGCAATGATGGAGGAGAAGTTCATGGAAGCCAACCCTCTCAAGAAGTTATATGAACCCATTGTCACCACCACCAAGAGAAAGGAAGAGGAGAGATGCGCCGCCGTTATCCAGAAGGCCTTTCGAAAGTACATGATGAAGGTGACTATGAGCACCTTGGAAGACAGGCCTCGTTCACCACTCCAGACACCCTGCAATGGGAGCTTGTCCAGCTCCGGGGTGGCCGAGGGCAAGGTCCACTGTGACTGAGCCCCTCACCTTGACCCCTACCTCACAGCCTTACAGCCTTGCCTCCAGCCTCTGGGCTCCAGGGGTCCACAGCTTAGTGTATGAACAAACAGTGGACTCACTGAACTAGATATTCCACTTTTTTCCTGGCTAAAAGAAGTGATATTTCAAGGTTCACTTCAAATGGTGTTTACAGAGCTGTAAGGTAACACTGCTTGACTGTAACCACTGGTACTATTTTAATAAGGAAGAGAT
Source organism: Pteropus medius (assembly GCF_902729225.1). Classification (NCBI taxonomy): domain Eukaryota; kingdom Metazoa; phylum Chordata; class Mammalia; order Chiroptera; family Pteropodidae; genus Pteropus; species Pteropus medius. The sequence continues at coordinate 10,063,451 of NW_024351543.1, forward strand.
ACCAGAAAAGGCTGTAGAGGATGCCCTGATGTTAGGATTGAAACATAGTTCAAGTTATGTCAAAACAAAGGAATAATTTTTAAAAAGTTAAAATTTTACATTGTGTTTTTCCATATGTTTCTAGGTATATTATCCAATACCTTTGTTTAATGTTTTCCGCACTGCAAGTGTGTGGCATATCTCATATAGTTCTTCTGCATGCTAAGTAACAATTCAAACCTGCCAATTCATAAATAGCTTATTGCAGATATTTTTACCAACATTAAATATTTGAGGCTTATTTCAAACCTAAAAGCATGACCTTGACTTGTCCATTACCATCTATTTCTCACCAGCTACATACAGTCTCTGTTATATATATTTGGAAAAAATAAATAAATTAATGAGACTTTCATTTTGCATTTTATTCAGATATGACACTAAAAATCTCCTTGTCCTGTGATGGTGTAAGCAGTGGTTTTAACGTGGTGCTTTGCTTGGAATTAAAGGCGGAAGCCAGTGGTGTGCCGGTGAGTGTATAACAGTTGGCTCTTCGGAAAAAAGCCAGGGTTTGTAGCAGTTCCTGATTTCTGTGGTGAACACTTCCATCACAGCTGATTTCGAGCTACCATCATGATGTTTTTGAACGTGGAGTTGGGAAGCAGTGTCTGCTGTCAGGTCTCGTGAGCCGGCCCGAGCTGGCTCCAGCACACTACTGGCTGGAACCAATAAGAAAGTGTCACTTGACTGTGGTTAAAAATCTGCAGTGGGCACCTTCCATGGAGACAGCAGCCTCTTAGCAGCATCCAGACCCCAGGGTTGGGGAGCCGTAGGCCATGCTGGTTAGACGGTGCTCTTAGCCATTTGAGAAGCCCTGCACTCAGTTTTGGCTGAATGTCTTCATGAAATGCAGCTTAGAGAACAACCTAGGCCTGTCAAGAGGGCCTGGCCCCAGAAGTAGCTCAGGACGTCCCTAAAAACTGGAGATGCCCAGAGGCCAAACAAGACATTAGGCTGTCAGTCTCCAAAGAGACTGGTCTAGGGACAAAGAACCTACACTGTGACAATCTAGGCATGGAGAAAAACCCCGCAGAAGCCCTGGAATCCTGTACTTATACAGGCTGGAGGAACCGACATGCCTGTCAGCATCCTGGAGCCTGAGGTCTGAGCCTCTCACATGCTCCCAATGGCCCAGTGGAGGGAGGGCCAGTACTGTGTGCTGTGGTGCACGGAGCGGTAGTTATTTTCAAAGTGTACAAGATCTAACTGTGACTCAATGTATTCATGTCCAGGGCCTGAGTTTCGTGAGTTTTGTAGGCAGCCTTGTGCTCTGGAGCATTGGCGAAAAGTAATAATGTCATTATCTAATCATTATCAATATCTAATTTTTATTTAGGGGTTGCTATGCATCAGGAGTGGCTAAGCATTTGTCATGCATAATCTCATTTGTACCTCGCAATAACCTAGTGAGTGTGCGGTCACTTGCCTGGTGGAGCCTGAACCTTTGTGCCATGCGGGGGGTGGGGCGGGTGTCCCAGAAGCAGAAAACCTTTGAGACATGGCCATAGGGCCTTCTATGTAGAGCTGCAGGGGCCTTGTGGAAATTACCAGTTCTAAAGTCATGGCCAGTACTTCTAAAGGCTCTGGGAGACCTATTTCTTCCCTAAAAGATTCTTCTGATTATGAACTCTAGTTGTTTTATGGATCCTGACCAAGTTTTCTGAAAAAGATGGCTGGCCATCATTCCAGTAGGAATACCTCCTAGCTGGAGGTAGGGGAGGATCTGCAAGGATTATAGTTGGGGGGTCTAGATGTGATCTGTTCTGTGCAGCAGGTTTGGCCCTTCCCATACCTGTTCGCCCCCAGGCGGTCCCCTTCTTCCAGGCTTTGTGCCATGCAGGGGGTGGGGCGGGTGTCCCAGAACACACCTCTGCTCTGAGAGTGTGAATGGGGGCAGGCATACAGGAAGATGTCACCAGAGTGGGGATTCCCTGAGCCAGCTGCTGGGGAGAGCACAGGATCTGCTTGGCTTTTGCAAGAGGCCAAGCCATGCTTCTTTCACTAGATGGCAGCAAATGCCCAACGTGTTCTTTCCTGAGAGCTGCATCGCATCTGTGTGTCAGCCTGGCATTCAGAGAACCAGAGGGCTAAGGAGATGAGAGCCAAGGCAGAAAGTGGTGAATTATCCAGATTCTTGATGGGTGCTAGAAAGCTCATACTCCCCAGAGATAGCTCTCACTGTGCAGGACCCAGGATCCCCCAAGAAGCAGAGAGGTTGGTCTGAACGCTGTCCTCCTGGGGCCATGCTACATGTCCATGGCAAACAGCCCCACAGGTACAAGAAGCCAGTCCCCCTTGTCCCCTGAGTCATCTCTTCTCCAGGCCAATCACCCCTTGCTCCATTCAACCAACAGACCTGTGTCTGAAGTCCAGTGCGGTACCACCTTGTGTAAACTGTCTCTAACCAACGGCCCTCAACCTCAGGAACATGTGTGCTCACGTGATGATAATACAATGCACTATGACAAGCGCCATAAACCAGGAACACACCTCTGCTCTGAGAGTGTGAATGGGGGCAGGCACACAGGAAGATGTCACCAGAGGGGGACATCTGAGATAAACTTGGTAGATGTGTGAGAGTGTAACAGGAGGAGGGTTCGGGAGGGTGTTTGAGGTGGAGGAGACAGCACAGGCAGCACCATGGAGTGTGAGGAGCGTAGACTGAAGGAAGTACGAGCGACTCGATGGACTTGGTTCGAGTACGGATAGTGGAAGAGCAGCTGAGTCTTAGACCTGGACCGTTTTGTGAGGAGCCTGAAAAGTCAGAGTATGGAGTTACAACGTATTTAGGTAATAGGGAGGTGCCGAAGGTATTTGAGCAGGGGAGGAAAATTAACCAGACAGAGTATGGAGAGAGAGACCGGAATGCTGGTCCTGGTGGGGAAGAGGCACTGAGTGAGGAGGGAGGCGGGGGCAAAGCCGTGTGATAGGATGCTTGTGCCAAATGACTGGTCGTGGGGGAGGAATCGAGAGAGGACCTTAGGATTTTCGATCAGGGTGACAAGATAGATGATAGGACAGACAAGTCATCAAGTTTATGAGTACAGGAAGGGCAAGGTATTTATTTATTTATGTTTATTTTCACGGCCAAGGGAAAAGAAAATTTAAAAATTAATTCAGTTTTGAACATTCTGAAGGTTCAATGTGCCAGGTCTAAGTGACAACGTCCAGCCAGGCCTGGAATTTGAAGATATGGCATACACAGGAGTCCTTGCCACAAGGTTACATTGGAACCCCCAGGAGCAGATGAAATCATGGAGGAGCAAGCATACCCAGGTCTAGAAGGAAGCGGGACTCGCCATGGGGGCATGCTCTCGGGGAACAGAGAGGAGGAATGAGGCCGTGCAGAGAAGGGTGTGGGGACGTAGATGAAAGTAAACACCACTGCACACAGCATGGCACAGAGCCAGGTTTGTGAGAAATTCAGAGCCAACGAGATGAGATACATGGTCCCATGTTTTCATCCCTTCCACCAAGAAGCATGAAAGGAGCCAGGGCATAGAGAGATTGTGTTCCAGGAAAGGATCCCACTCCCTACTCCTCTACCTTTTTATTGAGCCAGCATGAGAGCTTGCCTCATAAACGATCCAGGCTCAGGGGTCGGCTGTTCCAGTAGCTGTCTTGGAATGTCAGCTACTGATGCCCAGTGCCCTTGAGGAAGTTAAAATCCTGTACAGCTACTGCTGCTGAAGGAGGGGGAGCCACTGGTCCCAGATAGCTTGTTGCCTGGCAACCCAGATAGAACCTCTAGGGTCATTCAGTGGGCAATCCTGTCCCTCACTGCACAAGGAGTCATCAGAGGGGCGGTGAGAAAACAAGCGCTAAGATTTAATGAGCATTTATTCTGGGCTCGGTAGCCACTTTACCAGCATTACCTCCCTTCATCTTCACATCAGCTCTATTAGAGATAAACTAATTTTAATCTTCATTATTCTGATGAGAAAACTGAGGCATGTGGAGAAAATAAGAGACTTGTTTAAGGTCACATGGCCAATAAATGGCTCTGGCAGGATTCAAACCCAAGTAGTCTTGCCCCAGAGCTCAAGCCATCAACCACTTCACCACACTGCCCGCAGACAAAAAGGGATAGCGTGATTGAAGGTGAAGGAAGGGGACAGTTTTCCTGGTAATCTCTGCAAACCTTTCACCGTTCATTCCTTCTCCTCTGGAGATAATGCTTGTCTTCAAAGTTCTGACTCTGGGGAAACATCTTCTACGTGGGGAGATGCTGTAAGCTCTCCGAACTTAACATCTTCAGTTCTGTCGACACACTCGGTTCCCTAATATTTTGACGTAGTTTCCATTCTTTTACCATTCTCTTTCTCCTTCTCCAGGCGGACTCCAGTTCATCCTCCTCCTCTTGCACTTGGTGTCTAGGGGGCTGGACACCAAGTCCAGCTCCTTTTGGACAATATAGTCATATCAATGTAGACTTCAAGTGCGTAAGTCTGGCAAGGGATGGTACAAAGAGGTATCGTGCAGGTGCTGATTTAGTTTCCCTTAATCTCCATCAGTTCCCCAACCGAATCCAGCCCAAATGAGCATAGGATCTAACTAAAAGCATGTGTCTGCTGTGCCATTGTAGCTTCCAAGTCCCCTTACTTCCTTTTCCATACTCCAACTTCTTTCTATATTTTAAAATCACTTCTGGGGCGAAATTGCACTGATAGCTCATACTGTATTTTTTCCAGCTTTATTGAGGTATGATTGACAAAAACTGTACATATTTAAGGTATATTATATATGGTTTGATATACATATACAGTGTGAAAGTTATTTCACACATCCATCATGTCACATGCTTTTTTGGGGGTGGGAGGTGCTGAAGAAACTTAACATCTACTCTCAGCAAATTTCTAGTATGTAATATAGTATTATTTCTAGTATATAATACACTATAGTCACCATACTGTACATTAGATCCCCAGAACTTACAACTGAAAGTTTGTGCCCTTTAACCAAATTCTCCCCAGCCCCCAGCTCCTATTAACTAAACATCATTCTATTCTCTGGTTCCATGAGTTAAACATTTTTAGATTCCACATATAAGTGAGATCATGTGGATTTGTCTTTCTGTGTCTGGCTTATTTCACTTAGCGTAATGTTCTCCAGGTTCATCCATACTGTTGCAAATGGCAGGATTTCCTTCTTTTTTATGGCTAAATGATCTTCCATTGTGTATATATACATATATATACACTGCATTATCTATTAATTTATTGATGGACACTTAGGTTGTTTCCATATCTTGTTTATTGTGATGTAATGAACACTGAAGTGTAGCTATATCTTTGAGATAGTGATTTCATTTCCTTTGGATATATATCCAGTAGTGAGTTTGCTGGATCGTATGATTGTTCTATTTTTAAATTTTCTGAGAAAAATCCATATTGTTCTCCATAATGGCTGTACCAATTTATATTCTCTCCAACAGTGTACAAGGGTTCCCTTTGTTCCACATCCTCACAAATCCTTGTTATATCTTTTTTTTTTTAATAATAGCCATTCTAATAGGTGTGAGCTGATATCTCATTGTGGTTTTGATTTGCATTTCCCTGATGATTAGTGATGTTAGCACCTTTGCACATACTTGTGGGCCATTTGCATGTCTTTGGAGAAATATCTGCTTGGGTCCTTTGCCATTTTTTAATTGGGTTATTTGCTCTTGAGTTGTATGCATTCTTTATATATTTTGGGTATATGGTTTGCAAATATTTTCTGCCATTCTATAGATTACCTTTACCTTTCATTGATTGTTTTTTGTCTTTGTTTGTTTGTTTGTTTTGCTGTGCAGAAGCTTTTGAGTTTGGTGTAGTACCATCTATTTATTTTTACTTTTGTTACCTTTGTTTTTGGTGTCCTAACCAAAAAAGCTTTCCTTTTATGTTTTCTTCTAAGAGTTTTATTGTTTTAGGTCTTATATTTAAGTTCTTAATCTATTTTGAGTTGATTTTTATATATGATATGAAATAAGGGTCTAATTTCATTCTTTTGCATGTGGATATCTAGTTTTCCCAACATCTTTTATTGAAGAGACTATTCTTTCCCCATTGTGTATTCTTGGCACCTTGTGAGATCAATTGACTTCATATGTGTGAGTTTATTTCTGGATTCTATATTCTCTTCTACTGGACTATGTAACTGTTTTTATGTCAGTGCCATACTGCTTTAATTACTGTAGCTTTGTAATATAGTTTGAAATTCAGACATGTTATGCCTCCAGCTTTGTTCTTCTTTCTCAAGATGACTTTAGCAATTTGGAGTCTTTTGTGGTTCCATACAAATTTTAAGATTGTTTTTTCTATTTCATGGAAAAAATGCCACTGGAATTTTGATTGGGATTGCATTGAATCTATAGATTACTTTGGGTAGTGTGGAAATCTTCACAATATAAATTAAAATCTGAGAACACAGGCTATTTTTCTATTTATTTGTGTTTTCCTCTATTTCTTTCATCAATGTCTAATACTTTTCTGGATATAGTTCTTTCACCTCCTTGGTTATATTTACTTCTAAGTATTTTATTGTTTTGATATTATAAATGAGATTTTCTCAATTTCTTTTTTTTGATAGTTTGTTGTTAGTGTATGGAAATGCAACTGATTTTTCTATGTTGATTTTTTTTATGCTGCAACTTTACTGAAATCATTCTTTTGTTCTAATAGTTTTTTGGTGGAGTCTTTGGGATTTTCTATATATAAGATCATGTCATCTGCAAAAAGAGACAATTTAATTTCTTCCTCCCTAATTTGCATGACATTTATTTATTTCTCTTGCCTAATTACTCTGTATAGCACTTCCAGTACTATGCTGAATAGAAATGATGAGAGTGGGAACCCTTGTCTTATATCTGATTTTAGAGGAAAAGCTTTCGATTTTCCACCATTGAGTATGATGTTAACTGTGGGCACGTCACATATGGCCTTTATTCTGTTGAGGTGCATTCTTCCTAGACCTAATTTGTTGAGAGTTTTTATTATGAAAGGATATTGAATTTTTCAAGTGTTTTTTTCTGCACCTATTGATATGATCATTTGATTTTTATCCTTCGTTTTGTTAATGTGCTGTATCAAATTTATTGATTCGCATATGTTGAACCATGCTTGCACCCCAGGGATAAATTCCACTTGATCATGGCGTATGATCCTTATAATGTGCTGTTGGATTCAGTTTGCTAGTACTTTGTTGAGGATTTTTGCACATATGTTCATCAGAGGTATTTGTCCATAATTTTCTTTTCTTGAAGTATACCGGTATGGCTTTGGTATCAGAGTAATGCTGGCTTTGTGGAATGAGTTTAGAAGTGTTCTCTCCTTTTCAAATTTTTGGAAGAGTTTGAGAAGGATTGGCATTAATTCTTCTTTAAAAGTTTGGTCATATTTACCAGTAAAGCCATCAGATCCTGAACTCTGCTTTGTTGGGAAGTTTTCGATTACTAATCTAATATCCTTATTAATTATTGGTCTGTTTAGATTTTCCATTTCTTTTATGATTCAGTCTTGGCAGGTTATATGTTTCTAGGACTATATCCATTTCTTCTAAGCTATCCAATTTGTTGACATATAATTGCTTATAGTAGTCTCTTATGATGGTTTGTATTTCTGTGGTATTAGCTGTAGTGTCTCCTTTTTCATCTATAATTTTGTTTATCCTCTTCCTATTCTTTATCAATTTCATTGATGTTTTCAAGAAACCAACTCTTAGTTTTGTTGATTTTTTTCTATTACCATTGTAGTCTCAATTTCATTGATTTCTGCTCTAATCTTTATTATTTCCTTCCTTTTTCTAACGTTGGGCTTAGTTTGTTCTTTTTCTACTTCTCTGAAGTACAAAGTTGGGTTGTTCATTTGAGATCTTTATTTTTTATTAATGTGGGCATTTATCACTTTAAACTTTCCTCTCAGAACTGCTTTTGCTGCCTCACATAAGTTTTGGTAAGTTGTGCCTCCATTTTTGTTTCTCTTAAGGTGATTTTTATTTCCCTTTTGATTTCTTATTTGACCCACTGGTTGTTCAGGAATGTATTGTTTAATTTCAAAATATCTGTGAACTTTCTAATTTTCCTCCTATTATTGACTGTTTCATACCATTATGGTTTGAAAAGATACTCATATTATTTCAATCTTCTTAAATTTGTTCAGACTTGCTTTGTGTCCCAACATATCCTAGAGAATGTTCTGTGTATACTTGAGAAGAATGTGTATTCTAGTGCTGTTGGATAGAATATTTTATATATGTCTGTTAGGTTTATTTGTTCTACAGTGTTATGCAAGTTCACTGTTTCCTTATTGATTTTCTGCCTGGATGATCTATCCAATGTTAAAAGTGGGGTGTGAAAATCCCCTACTGTTATTGTATTGCAATTTATTTCTCCTTTCAGTTCTGTTAATATTTGCTTTAAATATTTAGGTGTTCCAATGTTGGGTGCATATGTATTTACAATTCTTATATATTCCTAATGAATTGACCACTTTATCACTATATAGTGACCTTCTTTGTCTCTTGTGACCAATATGGATGAAAATCTATTTCATCGATATAATATAACCATGCCTGCTCTCTTTTGGTTGCTATTTGTATGCAATATTTTTTTTCATTCTTTCACTTTCAGCCTATGTGCGTCCTTAAAGTTAAAGTGAGTCTCTTGTAGGCAGCATATTTTTGGACCTTTTTATTTTTTTTAATCCATTTAGCCTCTCTATGTCTTTTGATTAGGGAATTTAATAACTTAAAGTAATTATTGACAGCTAAGGATTTACTATTGCCATTTTGTTGATTGTTTTCCAACTGTTTTGTAGTTTCTTTGTTTCTTTCTTTCTCTCTTGCTTTCCTCCTTTGTGATTTATTTCTGGTAGTGACATGCTTTCATTCCTTTCCTTTTATATCTTTTGTATCGACTACAGGTTTTTTTCTTTATGATAATTCTGAGGTTTATATAAAACATCTTATAACAGTCTATTTTAAGCTAATAACTTACATTCAGTCACATACGAAAACTCTATACTTTCACTTTTCCCCTTATATTTTATGATATTGATGTCACATTTTACATCTTTTTATATTGCACATCCATTAACAAATTATAACTATAGTGCTTTTAAATAATATTGACTTTTAACTTTTATACTGGAGATAAAATTTTTTACACACCACCATTACAATGTTAATTTTAAGTTTGACTGTACATTTGCCAGTGAGTTTTATACTTTAATATGTTTTAATGTTGGTACTTAGCATCCTTTCATTTCAACCTGAAGAACTCCCTTTAGCATTTCTTGTAAGGCAGGTCTAGTGGTGATAAACTCCTTCAGCTTTTGTTTATTTGGGGATGTCTTTATCTTTTATTTCTGAAGAACAATTTCACTAGTATGGTATGCTTGGACTTCAAAATTAAAACATTTGCTCTTATAAGCTACCGTTAAGAAATAAAAAGGTGAGCTACAGACTGGGAGAAATATTTTCCAACATATATTCAGACAAAGGGCTTTCATCTAGAATACACAAAGCAATCTCCCAGCTCAATAACAAGAAGGAGAGCAATAGAATAAAAGAATGGGTAAAAGATTTGACTAGATGGCAAAGAAAAAGTACATGAAAAGATGCTTAACATCACTATTCACTAGGCAAGGGCAAATTAAAACTTCAGTGAGATACCACTACATGCATATTAGAATGGCTAAAAGAAGAGAACAGAGGGAGAAAAAGAGAAAAGAAATAGCAAAGACTAACTGCACCAAATTTTGGTGAGAATGGAGCAAGTGGGACTGTCGTACATTGCTGGTTGGAGTGTAGATGGTGCAGATATTTTGGAAAGTAGTTTAGTTATTTCTTACAAAGTTCAACATACTCCTATGACGCAATCCAATCATTCTACTCCTGGGTAGTTATCTAATAGAAATAAAATCATATGCCTAGACAAAGACTTGCCCATAGATATTAATAGCACCTTTAATCTTAATAGCCCAAAACTTTAGCAAACAACCCAAATGCCATAAACAGGTAAATGATAAATGATTGTGTTTATCCATCCAGTGCTATACTACTCAATACAAATGAATTCACATATGCAGTATGAATGATTCTCAGATAAATTATGTTAAATGAAAGGAACTAGATAACAACAAGTACATATTGTATGATTCCATTTATATAAAATTCTAGAAAATGTAAATTAAAATAAAGTGATAGGAAGCAAATCGGTGGTAACCTGGGGATGGAGGAAGGGTTGATTAGAAAATAAGGATAAAGAGGCATGAGAAAACTTTTGGGGATGATGAATATGTTCACTATCTTGATTGTGCTGATGGGTTTTTTTTATAAATGAATAATATATGTCAAAACTGATCAAATTATATACATTAAATATGTGCAGTTCATGGTATATCAGTTTTCTTGTAATAAGCCTATTGTTAAAAGTCCAGCCCTTGAGTTTTTTAAATGGAATTCTCGATAAGCCTCTGGATCTCTTATTTTAGCACTAAAATCTGAAGGGACAGGCTGCTGCTGTCCCAGGGATGACAGCTAAGCCATGGCACCCACCCACCAACCTGGGGAGACACATCAAACAAAAGTGATACCCTGCCTGGCGGTTCCCTCGGTATTTGGAAAGAAGCCCTTGGACTAAAAATTGGGATAACTTCCTCATTAGGGAATGACAAATCTCAAAAATTTTCAAGACATCATCTTGTCCATCCCTTCATCATACAGACAAAAAACAAACAAACAAAAAACAAAAAACAACAAAAAACAAAAAACAAAACCACTGATGCCCAGAGATGGGTAATGATTTAAACATGGTTTGTGATTGATAGGACAGGTTTAGGGACCAAATGATGAGTGAGCATGGTCAAGGGAGGGGAGGGGTTCTATAAACAGGGACTGAATTCTCTGTCTCATCTTTCCCAACCTTGAAGTCATCACTCATCGCAGAGGCACAACTGCTTGAGGGCTATTGAGTGGATGGTCTTAGCCTCCATCTCTCCACCCCCAAAATCAGTGAGAACCAGTTGGCCACTGAATACTCTGTATCCTGGCCTGCATTCTCTACCGGGGCCTCACCCCTCTTTTCGCTCCCAGGGGAGAACTCCATCCTGCAGCTTGGAGGATGGGCTTTCTGCACCCCAGACACTGCCCCAAGAGGCAGGAAATGCCAAGCACTTTCCTTTTCCCTATAGACCTTGTGAGCTCATTCTGGTAAAAATTTAATGCCTAAAAGTCAATTATACTTAAGAATGCTCTGATGAGCCCCACAACAGCCTTTTCTCAAAGCCATTCGGGCCTGCAGCTGCTTTCCCGCTCCCTGTGCACGATGCTGAGAAAACCCTCCTGCCCCTCCTCACAGGGCAGCAGGGGCCTGATCTCTGCTTTGCCACCAACTTGCTGTGTGACCTTGAGGAAAGCCTATCTGTCTGTGGGCCTGGCTTTGACCTTAATAAAAAAGGAAGGGCTGCCTTGGATGCTCTCTGCGGTGTGTGCTTGGTTTGTTTATCCTCACAGCCCCTCGTCTCTGGGTGAGCAGAGCAAGAACACGGGGACACATCCAGGTTGGAGGTCTGTAGGGGAATGGTCAAGGGCAGAAATGTCAACAAACAAACAAACAAACAAACAAACAAACAAACAAAAACAGAGGCGTTGGAAAAGGGCGAGAAATTCTGGATGGATTTCTGTTCGTTGAGTGAGTAAACACATTATAATTGACAGGCAAAGAATTATACAGTGCATAGTCCAAAATACAGTGACCTGGCCACCTTTCTTGTATGGTATCCAACTCCGCCCACCATTCCAGACCTTTCATCGGCTGGTCTCAGAGGTGCCGTGCCACAGCTGGCTTCAGGCTTGGGCCTCAGAGAGAGAAAAAATGAAGGTGGCTGGGTCTTCCTGTGGCCCCCTGATGGACAATTTACCTCCGAGTGACCCACTCATTACTTCCCATTCAGACCCTGCCAGTCCTTAGGATGGTCTTTGCATAATCCAGGTGGTTCCTGTCTCCACATTCTCTTCCCTCCAACTCCCTCCACTGGAGTACCCTCCCTTTTTTGTTCCCTTCCCAAAGCAGCTCTGGAAACTTCTCTGCTTAACTTCACTCTGAGATGACTTAGAAGATTTCTGCCCTCCCTCAAACTCTGTATATCCTATCCACATGCAAGGAACAAGTTGGGCACGGTGTGGCAGAGGTTCTATCCGGGGGTTCTGTCTGCTGCCCCGAGATCTATACCTTGCCCCTATCCCGCCATTGGGGCCTACACAGCATGACAAACCACAGGTAAGATGCTGGTGGCCATGAGAGATTCGTTCCAAATACAAAAGGCGGCTCTTTTGAGACAGGGGAGTCCTTCCCCATGGGATACGAGAGCTCATTCTGCTCCTGGTTGTGCCTGCTTCAGAAATACGGGACAGTGTTTGAACCAGGGGTCTCCCCTTTATAGATAGAATGCCCTTGTTTAACTCTCCTTGGGCCATCGTTCTCTGCTTCGGTTCACATTGTTTCCTTTGTTGTCTGTTCTGACTAGAGATGGTATTCAAAATATTTAACCTGGTAAGGCCCGGGCACTGACCAAACAAAATGGATGTCTCCGAATGCCTGAGAGGGTCCCAGAGGGTGGTCAAACATGATGTAGTGAGGGAGGGTTAGAGGCATGGCCAACGTAACCCTTTAGTTGTTGGATCACAGGACACATTAGGGGTGGGACCCCAGAGGCAGGGCCCAGGCGGCTTGGGCAGCCAGAGAAGGTTTGGAGGAACTGGTTGGAATCCATTTACCTGCACCCTCAGCTCAGATGCCTTCTCTGCCCTTCTCTTCCTTGGCTGGTGTCCGGAGAGCAGAGTCTTGCAGACCGCATCAGTTGGACTCGTTTACCGTCTGGCTTCCATCTGGGTTCACCAACAGGAGGAACCAGCAAGAGATTGAAGGGAAGGAAGAGGAAGTGGTCAGGGCATTTTCCCTGCTTCCTGCTTACTCTGGGATGTTTCTAGCAGTGGCTGCGTTCCTCTAATGCTACAGCTCTTATTAGGTACTCTTTTTCCGTGGGTCCAACTCTCCCTGGGCTCCAAGAGCACTACCTTCTCCTGGCCCCTCCGGTATAGGCATGGGATTGCTTCTGCCACACTGATCTCTGACGGCCTCCGGGCTGGCCCCCAGTTGTCTTTGCTTCCTGGTACCCGTTCCCTTGAGTAGTCCCCTCCTACAGTGTACCAGATTTGTTTTGCATGACCAATAGCATTCAGCAGAAGGGATGGAATGTCGCTTTTGGGATTAGGTGACAAAAGACAGCAGCTTCTGTCTTGAGTTTCCTCTGCCTTCTTCTCTTTGGGGTCATTTATTCTGGGGGATGTAGGCTGCCAGGTCGTGAGCAGCCCTACAAAGAGTCCCACATGGCAAAAAACTGAAGTCTCTAACAGCCAGCCAGGATCACGGCTTGCCAAAATCCCCTGAGTGAGCTTGGAAGGCAGGTCTTGAGATGACAGCAGAGCCTACAAACTGGCTTGTCTGTGATCTCGTGAAACACACTGAGTCAGAGCCACCCAGCTAAGCCACTCTTAGATCCTCACCCCTCACAAACTATGTAAGGTCATAAATGTATGTTGATTTAAGCTGCAAAATGTTGGGATAACTTGTTACACGGTAACAGATAACTAATACAACTGCATTCGTACCTTTGTAAACAGTCGCGTCATGTTTACTGAACCAGCTGAGGTGGATTCTGCTTTCTGAATAACAAGAGCTCAAGGCAGCAACCACTTAATGACGGGCGTGAAAAAAGTTGAATATGTTAATAATGCTGTGGTAGCGCTGGCACGTTCCATCTGAATATCTTCTGACTCTCCATCGCCTGAAGATCTAGGAGTGAAGGCCGTGGACAGGACAACCCTAGGGACGGAGGAGGGAATAGGACAAGGAGGAGGAGAAGGCGAGGGGAGGGGAGGGGTAGGAGAAGGAGAGAAAGGGAAGGAGGGAAGAGAGGGGGAGGCTGATAGAGAGCTAGATGGCAGAATAGAAGATTCCGGCCTGAGTTAGTCCACAAGAAACCAGGAGAAGCATCTTCGCATTCTCTCCCTACTCATCAAATGAGATCCAGGTGAGAGCCAGAGCAAGCCCTGGCAGTACAGGGAAGGGCCCCTGGACTAACAGTTTTGAATCATTAATTTAACATGATTTCTAGGTGAGTTTTCCTTGAGGGGCCAAATTCTGACTGTGTCGGGCACTCAGCCTCAGTGTGCTGTTCTGTCCCTGTGAGCCAGCATGCCAGTAGTCCCTGGGCCCCACAGAGAGCCCCCGCCTAGAGAAGACAGCTCCCCTCCATAGGCGGGGCACTTTCCTCCCCACAGTGGGCCAGCAGCCTCACATTACTGCACAGGGGGCCCCTTTGTACAGCTGAGTGGCCTTGGGGTACCCTTCATGAGTCATTTCCTGTTATTCTGCTCAGAGAAATCCTGCCATTCTTTAAAGCAAGATTTGACATTTTTACAGGACTAACTTCTGGGGCCTTTTGGTCAAGAAAAAAGCAGGGATCCTTTCTTTTATATTTACAAAGCCATTAATTCGCCTTTTTATAAAATTAAACTCCATTATAAGCTCAATGGGAGTGGGAGCACAGCTTTATTTAGTCCAAAACATCAGTCTTAAAAAAGGATTCCTTTTAACAACCAAGTGTTCAGTGGCAAGAAGACTGATAAGGTAGGCTCTGTCTCCTTCTGCTGCTGAAAGCCAGTAGCATTGCTCATCGCAACCCCATGTACCTCAGGTGTGCCCACCAACACTGGAGAGAGAGAAGGGGAGAAGGAAGGTGTGGTCCAGAGCCATCCCCAGAGCCCCACCTGCAGCTCCTGCTTCTGTCTCCAGGTACTCATCCAGTTCCAGAGGAGAAGTGTCAGAGGAAGAATCCCCCAAGCCTGATCCCTGCCCCAGACCTAGCTAGCCCAGGCATCTATAGTACCAGCCAAGTGGCTCACCACACTCCCTGACCCTAGGCTGCCAGTCATTGAGCTTTCAAAGGGAGTTTATCTCCACTCCATCCAACCCATGGGTCTGCAGCAATCAGTGGTCTCCCAGCATCCACATCACCAACTGGGACCCTGGGACCAGTTTCCGAAATTACTTGGTTTTCTAAATGTTCTAAATTTCTCTGGGTTCAGGGCACACAGAGTGCCTAATGCAGGTTTCTCAAGCTTTAATGTACAGATGCATCGCCTAGGGAGGTTGCTAAAATGCAGACTCATATTCAGTCACTCTGGGTAGGGCCTGAAATTCTGCATTTGTAACAGGGTGGTGCTGATGCTGTTGGTCCAAGGCCACGCTTTACGGAGTAAGAGTCTGGTGCATACTGTTCTTCTGACAGGTGAGAAGACTTTTCCCAGGGGGAGCGACTTTCCCAAGACACTTAACCAGGCTGTAGGGAGTGTCTCAGGTGAATTTACCTGTCTCTTGTCACCTGGCCTCTTCTTTGATACAGGCCCAAAGCTCCTTAGGGAAGTACTTTTTAAACTTTAACCTTATTGAAATAATTCTGGTTCAATAGGACCATGGTAGAGCTGAGAATATTCATTTTTAGCAAGCTCCCAAGTGATGCCAATGCTGTTGGTTCTTGGAGTCCATTTTAGTAGTGAGATCCAACACACACCCAGTACATTATAGCTTATAAGGTGCCATTCCATGCATTAATGCATTAGCTACCCTGAGGCTCACCGCAGCCACGAGGCATAGCCAAGCCAAGGCACCTATTCTCCCCATGTATAGAGGATTTCCTACCTGAGGCCAGCCCAGAGCGGGCTGTGCTACTAAGGCCGCTGCTTTAAAGAGTTGAGAGCAGGGCCAGACTCACCTCAAAGTTTCTAATGGTCAAGCCACTTACAGCTGAGTCTCTATGGAAATGCTCCTCAGGGCTGCCCTCAGGACTAGGGCCAGAGTCAGGCCAAGGCAAAGTAAATGTGTGGTGAGAGGCTCACCCAATATCCACTTTTTTCTTTCTTTAATAAAATAAATCTGATTTTATCAGAAGCATCAAAATGCCCACCGTAATAATAATAATAATAATAATAATAATAATAATAATAATAATACAGTTTCAATCTTCCCTTGAAGCTAAGAGTAAATTTGCACCAAGTTCTGACCAAATGAGTTATAAGTGGACGTTGCTGGATGATGCTTCTAGGAAAACTCTCTAAAAGAGAGGGGGCCAAATCGGTTTATAAATACCTTCTTATCCCATACCACCTCTTCCTTCTTCCTACCTGGAATACGGATGTGATGCTGTGGCTCCAATAGCCACCTTGTGACCATGAGGCACACCAAAGAAGAGAAGCCACAACCTAAGGACGGCCAAGAAGAAAAATGGAAAGAGTGGGAGATCTGATGGGATCATAGATCTGTCGCACTAGCTTTGAACCCCCTGCTCCTGCAGATCGCATTAGGTTAGCAGAAAAGAGAGCCACGCATTCTCTAAGCCACTCTTCCGGGAGTCTCTGTTTCAGGCAATTGTGGGGAATTTCTAACTGACGCACTGGTTCTGTCATCTGGCGATACAACATACTGCATTGCCAGGATAAAATAATGGAATTTTAATTGGATTTAAAATGACCAGAAATGAATACATTTGTGTGGGGTTGAACGGCAGAGGGTGGGTGAGTACAGGCTACTTCCTGCCCTGTACTATCCTCACTCCAAGAATACTGCTGCTCTCTCTGGGCAGAAAGCATGGCCGACAGTGGAGGCCTCCTTGGGGCTCACATCCTTGTGGGGCGACCTTGGTTCCACCCCGCGGTCTCTCGATTAGAGGCTCTAATCGTCTGAAAAAAATGGGGACAATGATGACAACGCCTACTTCGCGAGGTAGTTGTGATCCTTAGAAGGAGATACAGTTTAATTAGCATCGATTTCGTTCCTATGTATTAAATATTTATTTATGTATATTTGCTAGATTTTGATGAGTCAGGATAGGGGCACAGAAATGACAAAAGAGTCGTTCCATTCTCTTCACCCCGCAAGGAACCTCCCATCTCATTCCTTGCTGCATGCCTTTGAAGGTTAGGAAAGCATTCAGATGTTGCTACAGAAACAACCTGCGAGCGAGCCTGTGTCCTGGGACCCGGCTTCCACAAGCCTCTAGGTGGACATTCTCCCAGGAGTCCTCATCCAAGGGCCCCCGGGGACTTTGAAGGTGCATTCTTAATGGGTTTCTCCAGTGCCATCGGCGGTGCTGAGATCTTCAAGGAGCGGGCCACCTCAGCATCTCACCTGGCCTTTGTCTTTGCGACTGGAAAAAGTCTGTCCCTAACTTAGTTTCTTTGGTGCTAAAATGGGAAAGATCAAGCCACTGGTCTCTCAGGAGGGTCAGCATTGTTCCATCACAGGCCTACTGGGCGCAGGTCACAGGGTCCTCCCAGAGCAGGAAGGCATGGGGTGGTGCAGGGTCAACTGGCGGGTCTAAGGATAAAGTGGACATTCCCTGGAGCTCGAAAAGGGATTTTCTTGAATGCCAGAGACCTCGGTACTTTGTGCACTCTATTCAGTTAGGCTGGGGAGAAGCTTCGAGCTAGGAGTAGGGCGGTTGTTTAGGGGAGAGGGCAGAACCAGAGCAAGATAGCCTCGTGATGTTAAAGAGAAGCTGCATTTGAGGCCCTGGGCGCCCGGGCCCTGGCAAGAGATGTCTGGCCAAGCAGTGCACCGAGTAGCAACCTACCACCTTCAAGAAACCAGGAGCATGGCCACTGTGATCGGCAGGAGTACGAGGCCATAGCGCCTCCCCCAAGTGTTCCCGACCTTGTAAGGGAAGCCTGGAGAGCTTCGTTTGTCTCTGGCAGGAGGTGGAGAGACAAAGAGCCCCAGGGATGACTGAGATGGAATTCTCATTCCCCTCCAGGGGATGAGAACATGTCACAGAGACATGTCATTTAATTTTAGGAAAATAAAGTGATGTAGCATTGCTTGTCCCTGAGCATTACAGTACAGTAAAATCCCTGCCGGTTGCATGCAGATCCTCAAATGATCTGAAGTAGGTGGCAGTGCTGGCATCGCTCATCTTGCAGAGGGTCCTTCACCAGAGTCTTGGTCCTGTCCGTGAACATCCTCCACCATCCTCTGCCAGGTACACAGGCCCCGCTCTCCTTCCAGGGGAGTGCTACCTGCTGTGGACCGAAGGTGCCTGCCCCAAAATTTATAACTTGAAACCCTAACCCCCCAATGTGACTGTATTTGGAGACAAGGCCTTTAAGACGATAATTAAGGTTAAACGAGGTCATAAGAGGGGGACCCTAATCTGATAGGACTGGTGTCCTTATAAAGAAGAGAAAGAGAGAACCAGCGACTGTGTGCTCACAGAAGGTCACGTGAGGACACAGTGAGAAGGCGACTGTCTGCAAGCCAGGGAGAGAGTCCTCACCGGAAACCGAATTCTGCTGGACCTCGATCTTGGACTTGCAGCCTCCAGAACCATGAGAAAATCAATTTCCGTTGTTTACGTCACCCAGACTGTGGTATTTTGTTATGACAGCCCGAGATGATACAGTACCCCAAGTGCAATGCTTGACTCCCTGTATGAGAATCATTTAGAGGACTTGTGAAAAATGCAGATTCTTGGAATCAATTCTAGAAGTACAAAAAGGAAAGAAGGAAAGGAAAGGAAAGAAAGGAAAGGAAAGGAAATTCTCTAGGAATAGGAGCCCAGACTATGCATTTTAGGGTCACCCCAGGCAAATACTGAAGTTTCGCAAGTGCTGCTGGATAGGATGCTCCCACTGACGGCGTCTGGCTGCCCTTCCGCCTGGTCTTTGCCCTTCCGCCTGGTCTCTCCATTCCACCTCTCCACCCTCCTTATTGAAAGAGCCCAGATACAGCTCCAGTTCACTCTGACCCTCCTCCAGTGAAATCCTCAGATGAATTTTCTTCTCTGACTGTTAAGAAGCATACCCCAGGAAGAGCTGAGAGGTTTGCCATGTTCCAGTCATTTCTGACTAGTGAGATGACGCACATTTCTCTGCATTAACAACAATTTCTCAATTAGACACAGTTGCCGCCCATCTGCGAGTCATCCTTCAGCTCCGCTCTGGCACGGCCATCTTTACTGGCCACGGGCACGGACAGGTTGTTCTAGAATTATACGTGCCAGGTGCATGAACCTTCATGGCCCAAGCTTGTTGGGGGAGGGTCCAGCTGAGTGCCCTCACCTGGGGTGCAGCTAGATGCAACCCTCTGCACCTCACTCTCCGGATGCAGAGAGAATCTGTCCTGGTTGGTGCATTATCCCAGTTTTGCTGACCAGCATCTGTCTTCCTTCATCTTTCACCCAGGGGTTCCTTCACATGCCGGGAGCGCACCACCTCTGACCCGGGAGAACTGGTGTCTCGCCACCCCCCAGGAAACTCTCCCCAAAGAAAAACAGACTGCTAACCAGTCTCCCGCCCAGTTCTAATCTTATTCTAATTATCAAAGTAATATCTTTTCACTGTAGAAAGGAACTGTATTATTAAAAGTATATTTTCAAAAACCCTCTGCCGATTTCGACTTCATTCATTCATTCATCTAGTCCTTCTGATAGCAAATACGTAAGCTGACTGTTCTCTCCCGAAGTAAGCGTGAAAGAAGGAGAAAGTAAAGGTCTCAGAGCAATTCCCACTCTGCGTGGAACTCCATGTTGATTTCAATTATATATATATATTGTATTGAAATGCTCCTCGGACTCTTATTTCATCTTGGATTGAAATACCCATTAACAGCCGTTCCGTATTTCCTTTGTCCATTTAGATTAAGTTGGATTCCGAGCTCCCTATTCTCCTGGGCATGGCTCAACACAGCTCTTAGCACACAGCTCTGCTTCTGTCAGCCATCTCTGAGTTTTGCCTTCAGCCGAGGGCTAAGAGGTTTGAGATCCCAAATGCTTTCTCTTCTTATAAAAATCTCTTCACCCGACTTCTACCGAATCCACATCAGGCAGTGCATTTTCCTTTGAACAGCTCTCTGAGAGGGAAAGGTGTTGTCTCAAGATGGCGCCTTCAGATTTCATTGCCAGTGCTGACTTGGGCATCTTTTCTTCTACCTATTTTTTTTCTCTTACTTGGAAATTATGAAAACGGGTATCAATTATGACTCTAAAACGATTGTCATTTAAACAAATGGGACTCTATTTCAAAGAGAATGTGGGCAATAGTGCATGTCTCCTGCCAGCACCACCTCCAACAGAGACTATCGTAATGAGAAGCTTGGGGTAGAAAATAAAATCACATCTTTTTTAGTATTCAAATTCATGTTACTCCAAGCTCCCTTACAGAAGAAGCTCCCTTCTGTAACGGTGTCTTTCTTCCCGAGTGTCACCTGCTCATGTGAAGTTCAAGAATACAAATGACGTTCGCTCCACTTGGCCTATGTCCTTGTAAATTAGAATCCCAAGAGGAAGAGTCATGGTGTCAATCCATTTCCTTCCAGATGGTTCTTTGTCTCCTATGCAGAATGTCTCTGTCATCCAAGTGACCTTCCTGTCTCAGGAGTGGGGGTGGTTCAATGAATCTCATGCCTGCAGACGCCCAAGCCTCCCCCAGATTATCCTGTTTTACCTTCCCACAGAGCACTGGATACTCCAGGTCCTGAAGGATCTCAGATGAGTCCCCCTGAGTGGCTAAGCTTCATCCCCTTGGGTCTCAGCTACTCAGGGTTTAATCTTGGCTCTAGCACTTATTAGCTGTAACCTCTGGGACCACCTCTCTGAGCTCCAGGCTTATGATCTGTAAAGTCGGCACAAAAATCATATTGAGAGTGGCAGTCGCTCTCAGTCATGGCTCCTGAAGCAAGAAGGACCTCTTCTCCCCTGCCTGGGTCAGCACTGGCCATCCCTAGGGAGAGGGGCCCTGCCGGGGAGGCCTATGTCAGAGCCTCAGAAAGCTGGGATGCCGGGGTCAGAGGACCCACAGAAGCCATCCCCCTGTGCTCCTCCCAGCACCGCTGGGACCTGCAGCACCAGCATCCCCTGTTCTTGTTAGGAACAGAGAACCTCGCCCCACCCCTGACCTCTAGAGTCAGAATCACTGGGTGGGGCCCAGGAATCTGGGCCCCACCCAGTGTTAACAAGCTCTCCAGGTGAATCTAATGCAAACGGAGGTTTGAGAACCACTGTTCTAAACCATCCCGGTTCATCTTTCCCTTACCCCACCCGCCAGCCATTTTGCACCATGGAACCTTGAGACCCAGACATGAGAGACCGGGTCTTCTGGTCTCTAGTGGTGTGTCATTCAGAACTGCCTTTTAAATCTGCTCCAAGACCCCCTGTAACGATCACCAAGGCAGCTCATCGACACCGCCCTTCTCCACAACTCCAGCTCCCCTCTCAAGATGCTGCCTCAAGAGCTCCCCCAGCCATAGCTTCCAGAACTGCAAGCTCCAACATCCCTCCGGCTCTGCAGGATTTCTCTCTCCTTCCTGCTGGATCCCACAAGACTCTGTCTTTTTGTCCTTCTGTCCTTCTGGTCCTCTGTGATCCTGATCCCTTTTCCCAGACCCTCTCTTAAGCCCCAAGTCCCGCCCCACAATGGCGGTGTGGTCCAGGTGAGTGACTTAATGCATTTGAGACTCAATTACTCCTCTGTGAAATGGGAACGACAACACCTGTTTCCCAGGGCTGTTGTGGGAGCTGCAATGAGGTCCTGGCACATGCCTGGCATGTCCTGGCTGCTCAGTGAATGGAGGTGACCATCTTGCTAAGGAGTTATCTGTCAGGAGGTGGAGAGGGAGAAACAGAGTCTACCTCATGATGGTATTTACAAGGGAAGAGAAGGGGACACAGGCACCAAAGGAAGATTAACCAAGTGGATTATGCCTCAGGTCCTAGAGCTCAGCTCCCCAATTCTCCTCCACTTTCGCTGAATGGATTTCTGCTTATAAACCAGACAGGTGCATGTCTCAAGACTGAAGGCAGTGTCTTTTCTTCACGTGTCACTGCTCCAGCCCCGAGGCCCTGAGGACAGTCCTAGGCTCTAGACATGGATGCCTAAGTAGGCAGTGGGTAGGTGCGGGGAGGGGGGAGCCTGGCAACCTCATCCCTGGCACAGAGCTCTGGCACAGCCGTGGGAGCCGCACTGAGAAAGGAGGCCACTTCACCTGGAGGGAACTTCCCTGGTGTCATTCAGCTCCTCCTGTCTCTTGTCCCGAGTTCCACTGTTGCTGGACCATGCTGCATTGTAATTATCAGCTCAACAGCTATCCTCCTCGCTCTTTCTTTATGGTAGGGACTGTGACTCAGTCATCTTGGTGTCCCTAAACCCAGACACAGAGGACATGTCCCATACATGACACAGGAAGACCTACGGTCTCAAGTTCTTAAATGTACCTTTGGTTGGGGGTGGGAAGAGGAGGGACTAGGGTACCTGAAACTCAATCTTTCTTCCACAGGCTCCCAGCCCAAGAGGAGCTGCCTGAATTGCAGGGCAGGTTTGATCTGGGGATCTGACCACAGGCAGCGTGTGCCCACAGCCGTCCCCATGGGAACGGTGTCAGGCAGAGCTCCAGCTCAGAATGAGCAGCCTGCCTGGGGCCTGAACCCAGCGGGGGTGACGTGGGCACAGGGCTGGCTCGGGCCACCCACAGCCCCCAGCTCAGGGGCCCAAGAGGGGCTGCAGCTGCAGGGACGGGGTGGGCAGGTTACCATGGAAACCAAGCTCCTCGCCTTCCCTGGTGCTTGGAGTTCTGACAGGGAGGCCGGTCTCCGCAAAGCACCCTGGCCCCTGAGCCCCTCCTCGCCCTCTCAGCTTGCGTCCAGGGCAATCATGGGCACAGAGACAGATGACGGGCTTAGAGGTGCAGGGAAAGCAGTAGGACTGACAAACTGGCAATGATTCCCTCCCTTCCACCTCATCTGACCACTGCCAGGATTCCTGTGGATGGTCACTGCCTGGAAGGACATGGCTTACCCACAGAGCTTTAACCAATGGAGCTGTAACCGAAGGAGCTGAGAGTCTCAACTGGGAAATGTGTGATTTCAAGAGCTTTGGAGTCAGAGACCTTGAGTTTCATCCTTGTCTTCATACTTCATAGCTGGGTGTCATTGGTGAAGCCCCGCTTCACCACATAGGAATCAAGGATCATTTTATCTACCTCGTTAAGCCCTGCTTCCCCACATAGAAATTAAGGGTCCTTATATCCACCAGATATTCATCAGGTATCATTATTCAAAGGTAAAGTGTAAACTCTAAAGCCCTCGTACTTATAAGGGATTGTTACTGTAGCAGGCTAAAATCATAATATGTATTCAAAAGAATTAGATAAATCTATGCATGACAAACCGCTGATGGATTAAAAGGAGTAATTCCTTTATTCCTTCAATGTCTTAGCTCAGTGCTTTTCTATCTAGAGAGGCATGGTGCCAGGGGCTGGACACTCAGGAATAAATCATGAACCCTGCCCTGGAGGGACTCCGGTCTCAAAAAAGGGATCTTTGTAGATCGAGCACTATGAAAAGGAATGGTCACACTTTTCTCCAGGAGCACAAATACAACTTCTTACTTAGGGAGACGAACACAAGACACATACCTGCAAAACATAGAAGGGAGATTGTAATTTATTGAGGAAGAAGACTTTAATATGTTTTTACTCGTGACAGGAGGTTTCCTGAGATGAAGCCTGGAAAGAGGAGGTTTAGTCAAAGGGGATGAAAACTGATCTGTATCATAAAATTCTCTGGTTGCCTGGAGCAAAAGAAATCTTTGCAAAATATGTTGCTTTCTGGAAAATAATCCTTTTCCTTTAATATACTAAAAGTGTCCTGAGCACCCAATTCCAATGTGTGTGTTGGGAGGGGCTGGGGGGAGGGGACTTTCCCTCACATCCAAAAGCAATTCCCTGACACTAGCTGAGTGTCCTACAATTCAACTCAATTCTGACATTATCTACCTGGAGATAGCATCAGATCCCACAAGCTGAGGGCTCAGACCTACAACACTGCCCTCTGTTTCGGATGCCAGTTGCAAGCCCAGTTGTTATCTGTGCTTCTGGCTATAAATCAGAGATTCGATTAATTTGCTAGAGCATCTCACAGAACTCAGGAAACCTGTTTGCTTACTAGATGACCGGTTTATTATAAAAGGATATAACTCAGAAACAGGCAGATGCAAGAGATATGGGGCAGGGTGTGGGGAAAAAGCATGGAGCTTCCATGCCTTCCTGAGTGTACCATTCCCTACAGAAGCTCCACGTGTTCACCAGCCCGGAGGCTCCCCGGACCCTGTCCTTTAGGGGTTTTGTGGAGGCTTTATTAAGTAGGCATAGTTGATTAGATCATGGGCCATTGGCTATAGATTTAGCCCCCTTCTCCTCGCTGAGTATAGTTGTGGTTGCGGGGGGCAGGTTACTGAATGTTCCAACCCTTTAAACACATGGTTAGTTCTCCTGGCAACCAGTCTCCCTTCTTAGGTGTGGTCTGGAAGTCACCTCATTAACATAACAAGAGACTTTATCACTCCCATCATGGGAAATTTCAAGGGTTTTAGGAGCTCTGTGCCAGGAAAAAGGGCAAAGACCAAATATATATTTCTTCTTATAAATCACATCACATATGCATTCATTAATTTTTTAACTGCTTATTTTCTACCTCCGTTTTTAGAATGTAAGCTCCATGAGAGCAGAACGTCGTATTTTCATTTCTGTAACCTCAGCATTCAGCGTATACACATAGCAGGTTCTTCTTATTAAGCACTAGTTAAATAAGCAAATAGTAGGGAAGGCAGGCATTAAACAAATGCCTTGGAGAAGTGCTTTGTGTCCTCCGTGATACAAAGCACTTCACTCCTTTTATTCTTCCTCTTGCAATTGGTCGCGCAGGAAAACCCTGCCAAAATGCCTTAAGCGAGACCTCCAAGTTGGGTCGTGTAGAATGTGCGTTGCATTATCATGAGGCTCATGAAGTGACCCAGCTGCCAAAGATGAGAGCCAATCGCTGATTGCTATCTGTCTTAATTTGCATCACTATGGGATATATCATCACAAGACACATTATCACAGTCATTCTCAGAATTATTTGTTCCGTATCTGTCTCCCCATCTAGAATGTGGGCTCTTGGCCTATAGGCGGTGCTCAATAAATACGTGTGAAACGAATGAAAAAAAAAAATCACGTGAGGGTACAACGTGAGTATCCACCTTGATTTGGAGGGTCGGGGAATATATTTTCAAGGCAGTGATGTTTAGTCTGAGGAACGAAAGAGGACTAGAAATTAGAGAGTGAGGGGGAGGGGAGGAAATTAAATATAAGAAAACAAGAATAATTATCTGCAAGGTCTTTGAATTTGAAGTGTGATGTGTTCAAGCATTTGAAAGTAGCCCAGTATCACCTGGGCATGGAAATGAGGGTGAGGTAGGGGGGTTGTCCCCCACTAAGCTAAGAGGTCATGGAGAGCTCATCAGCCTCCCCTGGGATCCGGGCTTTCATTGCAACAGCAGTCGGCAGACAGTTTTTGGCAGCAGTGTTTTCTTTATTATTAATTATTATTTTTAGGCGAGGCAACCCTTGGTTGACCTCACAGGTTGACCTTGTCAGCTTACAATCCCTTATTTTTTTTATTTTTTATGCCTACAGCACCAGATCTTCCTAGGTGGTCTCCCATCCAAGTACTAACTAGGCCCGACCCTGCTTAACTTCCGAGATCAGACAGGATTGGGCTTGTTCAGGGTGGCATGGCCATAGACAAGCAGAAGTGTTTTCTGATCGGATGTCTGTTACAAAGAACATTCTAGTTGCCATGCGGAGAGTGTATTGGAAGAATCACCATCCTCCCTCCCCACCTCTCACGGAGCTTTCCTGATGCCTGAACCCTCCAGTCTCCACCCTTTCCACTGAGCTGTGCCTTGGAGCAGAGGTGTTGGCTCCCCTTAGCCAGGCCCTTCTAAAGTTGTAATCTTTGCAGGGTGATGCCAACACACCATAAGAACTGAATCCTGACCTGAGGAAGCTGCTTTTTGTTTGATTTGGGAGGTTTTGAATAGATGAGTCAAAATGCAATAAAGTATCCAGCTAATTTTCTGCAATATAAACTCCCATGCCAGCCCAGAGAGAACCGGGCAACCACAGAGGGCTCGGGATGGGCCGTGATCCTTCTGTATCACTTCCGCCTTCCTTTGGGTCCCATGGCCATGTGGACAGGTTATTTACTCTTGCCCTATTCTCATACTGAATCTTAGGATTCAGATCTTTTTTTTTTTTCAGACCTATTTTTATTACCGAGTCTGCATAAAGAATATAAAAATTACTCACATATGCTTTTCAATTAAAATTTTCTAAAAAGAAAAAATAAAAATGTTAAGTTTTAGTGGAGGAAGGGGAACAAAAAACATTTTAATAAAATGAGTGTTTGTTCTAGAACAAGGAAAGACCCAGATACACGGAAGGGTCAATGGGTCGATGATAGGAAGCTGCCTGTCCTGCAGTCTAAGGCAGGCTCGCTCCGGGTCAAAAGTCTGTTGTGGATGCAGAAGGCATTGCTATCTAAGTGCATGCAGCTTCTTTGCTTCCTCGGGTTTCAGCATCTCCCATGAGATCATTTAAAATCACATTTGTTACTTTACCATCTAATCACACATAAGCTTCTCTCCCACAACCCCCGCCCTGCTTCTATCCAAGGAGTACACTTTCTGGAGCACCCGAAGCCAGGGTGGGACTCGTGACGGGAAATGGGAATGGCATCCAAGAAAGCACGATTCCTTGCAGTTCGGTGAACAACGGCGAGATGCCCACCAGATAGGCCACACCGCTTTCACCGACGGGGACGAGCAAGTGTAAGTCTTTGCAGAACTGGGCGTCTCAGACTGGCCTCCCCGACCAGAGCTGCTCACTAACCTCTCGGCAGAACAGACATCAGGAGGAGTTTCTTCTTCCTGCCATGCTTGACTTTTAAGCGGAACCTATTCCAAGAGCTCATGGTTTCCAGTGGCGGCAAGCTGGGGTAGAAGAGAAGATCTCTCACCTAGAAGACGAGCAAGTCTGAGCGGCAAAGGTTTGGCTGTGGGACTCGGGAGCCAGTCTGTGGCTAATGATGTAAAGATATACGCTTGGGGTTATATGGGAGCAAAAATGGAGCACATTTTGTAGGCTGTTTGAATGAGTGACCTTCTCAAAATACCCATAGTTCTTAGAAAAATAGTTACTATTAACTTATTTGTATAGAAGACTCCCACCGCTTCCCTTCCTCTGAAGAATAGTAGGAAAAACTATACCTAAACCCCAAAACTATCAATTTCTACGTACCACATCAATATCAGGTTTATGCTCTTCAAAGAGTCTCATTGATATAAAGAGATGTTTTATTAACAGGTGTGATTTCAGAAATTTTACCAAAGGTGTGGTAACAGAGGCCAAATATCCTAGGAGTATTGGTGAAAATGTTAAAACTAAATAAAAATGAACATAGAAAACAAAGAATCCTTGGTGTTTGGGTAGGAGGTGATACACTCTTTCAGAGCTGAGTTTTGCCTGTAATTCGAGGCATCAAGTATTCTTTTTAGAGAAGTATGGGTAAGGCTGCAAGCAGTATTTTCCACTCTTGGTCACTCATCAGAATAACCTGGAGAACTTTCTGGATCCCATGCTAAGACCACTGAAACTGAATATCTAGGAGTGACAGCTAGGAATCTCTATATATTTTTTCAATACTCTCCAGAAAATTCTGATGGACAACAGGATTGAGGAACCCTAATTTAAGATTCTGATGTTGAAGGACAAACCCTGGTAACCAAAGGTGTTTTCCAAGTGGCAGTGGAGTGTTTACACATGTGAAGAAAGGTAACAACAGGTAGGACCAAAGGCCCCCTTTGCTTTGCTTTCGGCCTCAAATCTGCAGTCTAGAGAAATGATTCAGAAACGTCTGTGGTTTGGGCTCTGTTTGGCCTTTTCCCTTCAAAAGCTCAAGTGCACTTAGTATAAGTTTGATTCATGATCATAATTTCCTCTTTAAGATTACCTGATTGGACTGGTGCCAGAAAAAGAGAAAAAAGCTCGCCATGATTTTAAAATGTGGTTTGATTCAGCTTTACTGGTCTTGCAAAATGAAATAGGTAGAATCAACCTCATGTATATATTTTGAGTAACAGAAGTCAAAAGGTTGGGCTTTCTAGCCTCACGGTGTGGGAGGAAGGTGGAAATGACACAGGGAAGTGAATTGCTTTTAGTCTGATGGAAAAATTTGTTTTGAAATGGTATAAAGTTGGCTTGAAATGTTAGGAAGATTTTAGAGTGGTCTTAAAAAATAAGTTGCTGGTTCCCTGTTTATTCACTTAGTCAGGTAGTGGTGGTAGTAACAATAACAAATATAATTAACAAAGATTTAAAGTGGCATCAGCATTTTTCATAGGCATATGCAAGGATGGTTTTGAGAAAAATGATGATCAGAAGGGAATGGAAAAAAACCCGTAAGAATAGTCTGTGTGGTAAATGGTGGATTAAAAATCTTTTACAAATAAATATTGCAAAGGAAATGCTATTCTGGGAGTAGAAAAATCAGTGATCATTGACTCTGGGCAGGTGCACAGTCATACATTCCCTTGTGTCAGAGACCAGTCAAGTCAGGAAGACTTTGGAGACCTTAGCTTCTCTTCTGAGCAGCAGTCCCACACTTGCCATTATTAGCTCCCCATCTCAGAACACAGACTGGTCTTCGGGTCCCACAGACACACCAGTACCACCAGCTTGGAGCCCAAGCCTCTTGATCCCAGGAAAGAAACACCATCCCTCCCGCTCTGGGATTGCTGTGCCCTTTCTCATACATTCTTCATCCACTGGGCTCGCCCTTTTTGCATAGTCACTTTCTGCCCAGATCCTACCTGTCCTTCTGAGTCCTGGATAGATCTCATTCTCCCCCAAGGCCTACTGTCCTCTCTCCCCTCCCCCGCTTCCACCTCGCCTCTTCATTTATGTTTATTTGTATGATGCATGTCTCTGGTCAGAGTGGTGCTTCTCTTTGTCTCTCTCCCCATCAGAGTGTGGGTTTATGAGTGGCAGGGTCTCAGTCTCCTTGATTTTTCTTACCTCCATCAAAGCTTTGCACACATTAGCAGCTTGGAAAGTGCTTCCTGAATAAACACACGGTTTGGTGTTCTGGATCATATGGGAAGAAGATTCGAACATGGCGGCACCTTCTCTTTCCTCCCCTTCAAGCAAATGTGGTCTCTCCTTGCCTACTGGCAGCAATTCTGAGAGGCTTACAACTCTTTGTCCTTAGGGAGGCTGTCACTCTGGTCCATCTTGCCCATTAGATCCCATGGGCGCTCTTCTTACATTGCTATTCATTGTCATGCTTTTCCCTGGCTCTGCAAAGAGCACGTTTTATGAACTGATTCAGAAGAGCAGAAAGAGGTCACAGTGACCACGGCCAGGTATAGAGGACAGTGGCCCAGAACACAGGCCTGTGGATTGAGTTGGACCTTGGTTAATGCCCCAGCTGGGCTTTTTAATAGCATGTTAAACAACTCCCCCCTGCCCCCACCCAACTGCAAAATGGCCATAATACTTATTTCCTCAACTGCAAAATGGCCATAATACTTATTTCATAAGGTGATTACAAGGTTTAAACAGGGGAATGTATAAAGGGCTTAGCCCAGACTATTAGCTACTATCCCTATTATTATTTTGTCTGATGCCCTCATTTTATAGATAAAGAAACTGAGACCTGGAGTTTTAGTTTCAGTGACTATTCAAGGTCACATAAATGGTTACTAGCACAAGGAGCAGGACCCAGGTACCCTGCCCACAACTTATGACTTTCCCCCAGCACGGTGACTGGCTCCAAGATGATAGGAGGGGGTCCTCATTGGAGATGCTTTGTTCATACTCTGTAAGGAGGTGCTGGGACACTCAAAGCTCAACACAAATGTATCAACAGGTGTGAGCTTAACTTTGCATTAAACACAGTCCTAGGAGAAAGGAGGTGGAGTGAGTCATGGTGTTATTATTATTATTGTTATTATTATTATTATTATTATCATTACCATTATCATTATTAGTTTGAAGTGCTCACAGAGCTGACCAGTAGGACAATTCAGGGATGCTACAGGGAGAAGAGAGTTGAGGGAGGCTTTGAACAATGGATGGATTAGATAGATGGAGAAAGAGGGGAGGTTACTGTGGACCAGGCACTGTGACATACGATTAGGGATGCCTAGAAAGTGCTGACTCTGATGACAAAAGTCAGAATAGTGGTTACATCCATGTTAGCCTCTGAGAAGGGACGGGAGGTAGTCTTCTGGGGTATAAGAAATGTTCAATATCTTGCTTTTGGTGGTAGTTAGACAGGTGTTTGCATTGTTGAAAAAGCCCATCAAACTATAAACTTAAAGATTAGTGTACTTTACACTCTTTCTGTATGTATATTATCCTTCTATTTTAATAAAGAAATCACCAATAATACCACCCCCCAAGAATAATCAGTGTTAATGTTTTTATTCCTTACCTTCTAGGCAGAAGAGATGAAAATAATGACTTAGGTCTCTGATAGATGATGACCTGGGCTTAGCCAGCCTCGAGGTTTAGTGCCTTATCTGTAGAAATGGGTTAAGAATCGAGTCAGCTCAGAACATCCTGGTTGGCCCTCTGGTTCAGGGCTCATCCAGACACTGCACTGTATCTCCCGCTCCGATCTATTCCAATTCTAGCTTTGTGGGAAATCATTTGAGGGCAGAAGAGAGGGAATCCCGGGGAAACTGAGAGCATCAGTACTGCATTGTAAAAAGCCCTGGGACACCTGGGTCATTGTCCCAGTTCTGCCTCTCTCTAGCGGGAGTCCTTTGGCAAGATCCGTTTTCCACCTGGGTGTCAGATTCTTCACCCGTTGACTAGAGATAGCTGTACTCCAGGGAGACTGGTTTAATGTGAAATCAGACAGCTTGTGTAGCACTTCTGGGTCAACTACTTAATCACCATGTTCCCTTGGGGAATAATATACACAGCAAAATTAAGATAATGTGTCCTGTGCTCTAGTCATTATTCTAGGCAACTCATTGCCTTCTCATGGCTACCTCACAGTACTATTATTATGCCTGTTTTATAGACGAGGAAACTGAGAACAGAGAAGCTAAGTGAACTGCCCATTGTCCCACACCTAGTAAGTTGTAGAACTGGGTTTTAAACCCAGATGGTCTGGCTCCAGAATCCAAGAATTCTGCACATTGGCTTCTTAACCAATGGGATCGATTTTGTTGTATTGGGAGAGAGGTGTGATAAGTGTAAAAATGTGTAAAAAAGATTTAGAGGACGCAAATTTTAGACGCAATCACACAATACATTTCGAAGGATCTGAAATGCTAAGCATATGCTACATAGTTTTTAAATTGTGACAATTTCACTGAGATCCCATTTTTACCTAATGATAATATTTCACTCTGTACACTGTGCCAAGCACTAACAGGCACAGAGATGTGCACAGAGCAAATTTTGTTTCTGCCCTCGCAGGACTTACAGTCTAGTGGGACAGACAGATATTAAACAAATACACAAATAAATATGATTATAAGCTGTGATAAGTGTCAGGAAAGGATAGGATTCTTCGGGAGATCATCTTGAAGGCACCTAATTTAGAAGGGCAAGATCGAGGAAGGCCTCTCTGAGGAAGTGACATGTAAGCAGTGGCCTAAAAGGAGATACTGTTTTTGACAGAATTTGCCTTTCAGAAGCAGAATTTGAGGACCAAATCGAAATGTGATTTATGGACAAAAGACAGATTCTTTCAGCGTCACGAACCATGCCGCAGCCCTGGATTTTCCGAGTGCCCTTTGCTTTCCTGGAATAAACTGATGGGCTGCATTATATTGCTTGCCATTTAAATAATATTCACAGTGCTCTTGCCTTAGAACCTTGCCCAAAACTCTTTTCTATCAGTCAGAATTTGCATATTTTTTTTCTTTGGGAACTTAAAAAAGAAAAAGAGAGATTATTGTTCATGAGAAACATATTTGGCTCTAAAATAATTAATGTTTAAGAAGATTAAGAACCATAGAATTGCCTCATGGAAAGGGGTCCCATACTGATGTTCAACCAAGGTCAGACACAGAGAAAAAGTGCCCCGCTGGGAGCTTTCAGCCTGGGCATGCATTTGCATATTCTTTAGGGTCCCAAAACCCAGAATGCGCTGTGCCTCTCTCAGCTCGAGTATGTGGCATTCGTATTGTGACACATACAGTGCTAAAAACACTCTGCAAACAGCTTCCTCTAGGAAGCTTTCACCGGCTTCTCTCATCTATGCTGGGTTCTCCCTTCTTCAATACCTCGAAGCATTTGTCTTTATTGCTTAATCCATGGTCAGGACGACATAGTTTAGTCTTTCTTTATTTTTCTAATTATGTACAGGTTGTAAAGGTTTCTTTTCTCCCTGAGAAGACTCAAAGGCCTCCAAAACAAGAAACATGACATTTTGTCAAGATAGAAAAGCCTTAGTCTACACCTAGACCCATCCCCTCACTGTACAGATGAAAAAACGAAAATCTGGAGAGAAGGTACCCAAAGACTAAACATAGTTTATTACAGACCTGTGGCTGGGACTCCAGTCTTCTGACTTCCTACCCTAAACTCTTTCCTTTATACCACACAATCTTCCACAACACCTAATGGTGCTAAATGCACACTAGGCCTTCAGCAATTACCAAGGATGAAAACATTATTGAGTATTTGACAGAATGAGGAAGAGCTAAGTTGTCTCAAATTACCCTGCAACCTCCAGCAGCTCAACTGGGTACTTCCAGGCTGTGGCAGTTTCAAGAAAGAAGCCCCTAAACCTTAAAGGCACAAGGCCATGTTCACATTTGACTGTAGCCAAGAAGACACAGATCTCTTGCTTCTCATTCTCTAGGTAGTCGAGAACCAAAACAAATACGAAGGGCAATCCTCTTATTCCTCAGTCCCATCTTTGCATCCAGAAGGTGACTGAACAGACCAGTCATGTTAGAGAGAAATACCTCTGCCAGGTGCATGATCAAACCCGGTCCTCATGTTTGCTATCACAAAGTCAACCGGTCTTCAGGGAACCTAATTAGCCCTTAATTAGACAAAACCTTCATTGCCTTACAAGATCAGGCTCAGAATGAGTCAAAGCCGTAACATTCTTCTGGATTTATAAGGCACCAGAACTCACAAATGTCACTTCAGAGCACTTTCTCATCTTCCTGTATGCTAACTGCTTCTCAGAGACAAAAACAAAACATACTCAAAATCAGAAAGCAAGTCAGCATAAGGTCCAGGGCTGAACCCAGGTCTCCTTACCTCCAAATCATAATTGTTTACATTGCATTACAATGACCGTCTCCTAGTAAATGTCACCGAATTCTCCTTCAGTCATATTCTCCTGCATTTTAGTCTTCTCACCAACATGTACAGCTCCAGGCTCCTGTGTCTACACCAGAGAAGATATAGATGCTCAGCATCTTTGGGAATTGGAAACCTTCTTTTTCACTCTAAAGTCAAATCAGGCACACTGACAACAGAAACTCTGTACCGAACAGTTATGGGTCACATTCGTGGTGGTGTTTTAAAATAGCCTGTCTCTGAGAAAGCCAATGTCATTTATTCATTTATTCCTTTACTCAACAAATATTTGTCAAACACTTACATGTGTCACATTGTCCTAGCTGCTAAGGATACTGCAGGGGAAAAGATGGGCATAATCCCTGGCCTCAGGGAGCTTACTTTCTAGCATACAAGCAGACACTGAAGAGATAATTACTGAAACGAATAGCCCTATGAAAGAACAGGCTGCTGTGCAAATGAATAACAAAGAAAACTAGTCTAGTCCAGAGGGACAAGAAATGCTGCTCCAAATAAGTGATATTTAAACTAAATTGAAGTGAAAATATAAGATAGAGGAAAGGGATAAAAAAAATAAAAAATAAAAAATAAAGTATTTTTGAGAGGAAAAAAAGTGCATGTGTGAAGCTACTGAAGCAGAAAGAAACTTGATGAATTAGGGTAAGTGGAAGAAGACCAGGCTACCTACTGCGAGGAAAGCAAGAGAAAGAGTGATATAGAAGGAGATGATGGACAGGGACCTGATCATGCCAGGCTTGTGTGCCACGTAAATGAATTTAGACATCGTCTGAAGAGCTTGGGAAGTCTTTGAAAGATATAATCAGAGGAGTGATATGGTCAGATTCACATTTTTAAAAGATTATGTTGGTTGCTATGTATGTAGACAAAACAGAGTATGCATAGAGACCAGTTAATAAGCAAGCATAGTGGCCAAATAAGAGATGTCTGTGGCTGGGTGGTTGGAACAGGATTCTTTGGGAATCTGATGCTAGGGGACCCCAGCATCCCTAAGAAACCTTAATCAATTATAAATTGACTACCTAAATTCTACTGTCCACCAAGACTTTACAAATGGCAAAGAATTGTTTATATGGTGATTTCAATATTCTTGTTGAATCAAGCTTACTCTTTATCCTTATAAAATCTTTGGCTTACTTACATATACTTGGGCAAGATAGGCCATGGTTTTAAAAATTGTAATAACTCACAGTGTTCGCCACACCCCTTCCCTCAAGAATTCTAAAGATCTATTAGTGACATATTTTGATAGAGTCCTCTTAAATAGGACAGAAACTCTGTTGGAAGAGGGTATTATAAATAGGAGAAAGGAAGTAGATTCTATATGTTTGAAATAAGAACTCTTATCCACAGCATGAATCCCCTTCAAATTCTTGAATCTATTGTAATTTGTATTACCTAATTAAATAAATACTTTTATTTTTGGCAGCTTAACCATATTCAAAAATTCATGCACTGAAGATGGGGGCTGGAGAAGGAAAGTGGAAATATTATAAGTTTTTCATGTTGTGTTTAATTGTAAATGATCTCACATGTTTATTTAGTTTATACGCTGAGAGCTAGTGGCGTGGAATTGAAATAGGCTAAGCAGTTACTGCCTATTAAGTAGTATGTTTAATGGAAAACATTAAAGTCTATATTATGCACTTGTACAGCACTTAGCTTACAAAATGCTTTTGCGTACATTATTCCATTCTCCCATCAACAGTGTCAGATGAGCAGGGCCGATGTTATCATCTCCGGTTTACAAACCATAGAAGTGAGGGTCAGAGAATTCAAAAACATAGTTAGTGTCAGAATTCAAGCTTCCTGTCACCACGACCGGTACTATTTTGATAAAACCACATCACCTTTCTGGGTTTTGTGACTAATTATAACCCAAAGTCTCTAGAGTTAACTCAAGCAACCATCCCGAGTTTCTGGGTCCACATTGCCAGATCACGTGGTGAGAAACTTGCTTTCTTCCTTAGTGACAAAAATATTTTCTTTCCTAGGATCCCATTTTCAATAGGTTCAAGGAGATGGTAGGGAGGTAAAGACCCTTAACAAAAGAATTTCTTTCTCCTCTTTAACTTCATTTGGATCTCCATTCTGGTGGACAAAGATGCTTTGATTAAATGCCTTTTAGGCACTTTCCCAAACTCCCAGATTTCTTTCTTTCTTGAATTACTCCTTTCTTCTAATTTAGCCCCCATAGAAACTTAAGTTATTCTCAGCACTTCAGCCTGGCACACTCATTCAGCACTACAAACAGGTTGGTTACTCACCAAGCCTCACAGAAAACCATTCCCATTCATCTTTCATTCATCTCCTAAAGCTCTTGATCAGAGCCGTGGACAGCTCAATGTCATACCAGACAGCACCTTGCTTGTTCAGAACCACAGACAGAGCACACGCTTGCCTCCACACTGTGACTATTTTAGTTGTACTCCATCCCTGGATGACAGATAAGCTAGCTATTGTCCCTGGATCATTCGGAGGTAAATTGTGTATAGCAAGGATTCCCCTAGCCCCGTTTCTTTACGACCAGGGCCAAGTCAGGGCTATTCAACTTCAAAGACAGTTCAGTGAAATTTTTCTGGTGCCACAGATAACTAAGGCTCAATCTCTCTGACTACTGGGCGGGATCATGGATTGCGTGGTCTCATTTTCATCACCGCAAACCACTTATTACACTTTCCCAGTAACATAGTTACTTCAAATTCTATCTCTTCCCTAAAAAGCTTATTTATGTTTCCAGTGCCCTGTTACTCTAATCAGATGCTTAACAATTAAAATTTCAGGGCAGTGGACAGCTCAGCTGTCATATGTCAGTAGACACATGTCAGTATCACTGACTATCTAAAATGCTGACATCTCAGAGACTTCTCTAGGTCTTGACTAGTCTGGCCACATCCCCTCAAATAGGGATATTTAATTCCATGCTCCCATTAGCATGGAGAGCCCAACAATAACCCCAGAGCTGAAGTAGCTTGCTCACTCATTCCATAATCTAGAGAACCAAACCATACAATCCTTCTACCTTGAAGAACAACATTTATCCAAATCAAGGTGGATTTTAGGAACCATAAGTCGTAAATTGTTATTGAATAGAAGACTTTTTTTTTGGGGGGGGGG
>NW_024351543.1:10099885-10193239 GCF_902729225.1 Pteropus medius
TCTTTGAAAGATATAATCAGAGGAGTGATATGGTCAGATTCACATTTTTAAAAGATTATGTTGGTTGCTATGTATGTAGACAAAACAGAGTATGCATAGAGACCAGTTAATAAGCAAGCATAGTGGCCAAATAAGAGATGTCTGTGGCTGGGTGGTTGGAACAGGATTCTTTGGGAATCTGATGCTAGGGGACCCCAGCATCCCTAAGAAACCTTAATCAATTATAAATTGACTACCTAAATTCTACTGTCCACCAAGACTTTACAAATGGCAAAGAATTGTTTATATGGTGATTTCAATATTCTTGTTGAATCAAGCTTACTCTTTATCCTTATAAAATCTTTGGCTTACTTACATATACTTGGGCAAGATAGGCCATGGTTTTAAAAATTGTAATAACTCACAGTGTTCGCCACACCCCTTCCCTCAAGAATTCTAAAGATCTATTAGTGACATATTTTGATAGAGTCCTCTTAAATAGGACAGAAACTCTGTTGGAAGAGGGTATTATAAATAGGAGAAAGGAAGTAGATTCTATATGTTTGAAATAAGAACTCTTATCCACAGCATGAATCCCCTTCAAATTCTTGAATCTATTGTAATTTGTATTACCTAATTAAATAAATACTTTTATTTTTGGCAGCTTAACCATATTCAAAAATTCATGCACTGAAGATGGGGGCTGGAGAAGGAAAGTGGAAATATTATAAGTTTTTCATGTTGTGTTTAATTGTAAATGATCTCACATGTTTATTTAGTTTATACGCTGAGAGCTAGTGGCGTGGAATTGAAATAGGCTAAGCAGTTACTGCCTATTAAGTAGTATGTTTAATGGAAAACATTAAAGTCTATATTATGCACTTGTACAGCACTTAGCTTACAAAATGCTTTTGCGTACATTATTCCATTCTCCCATCAACAGTGTCAGATGAGCAGGGCCGATGTTATCATCTCCGGTTTACAAACCATAGAAGTGAGGGTCAGAGAATTCAAAAACATAGTTAGTGTCAGAATTCAAGCTTCCTGTCACCACGACCGGTACTATTTTGATAAAACCACATCACCTTTCTGGGTTTTGTGACTAATTATAACCCAAAGTCTCTAGAGTTAACTCAAGCAACCATCCCGAGTTTCTGGGTCCACATTGCCAGATCACGTGGTGAGAAACTTGCTTTCTTCCTTAGTGACAAAAATATTTTCTTTCCTAGGATCCCATTTTCAATAGGTTCAAGGAGATGGTAGGGAGGTAAAGACCCTTAACAAAAGAATTTCTTTCTCCTCTTTAACTTCATTTGGATCTCCATTCTGGTGGACAAAGATGCTTTGATTAAATGCCTTTTAGGCACTTTCCCAAACTCCCAGATTTCTTTCTTTCTTGAATTACTCCTTTCTTCTAATTTAGCCCCCATAGAAACTTAAGTTATTCTCAGCACTTCAGCCTGGCACACTCATTCAGCACTACAAACAGGTTGGTTACTCACCAAGCCTCACAGAAAACCATTCCCATTCATCTTTCATTCATCTCCTAAAGCTCTTGATCAGAGCCGTGGACAGCTCAATGTCATACCAGACAGCACCTTGCTTGTTCAGAACCACAGACAGAGCACACGCTTGCCTCCACACTGTGACTATTTTAGTTGTACTCCATCCCTGGATGACAGATAAGCTAGCTATTGTCCCTGGATCATTCGGAGGTAAATTGTGTATAGCAAGGATTCCCCTAGCCCCGTTTCTTTACGACCAGGGCCAAGTCAGGGCTATTCAACTTCAAAGACAGTTCAGTGAAATTTTTCTGGTGCCACAGATAACTAAGGCTCAATCTCTCTGACTACTGGGCGGGATCATGGATTGCGTGGTCTCATTTTCATCACCGCAAACCACTTATTACACTTTCCCAGTAACATAGTTACTTCAAATTCTATCTCTTCCCTAAAAAGCTTATTTATGTTTCCAGTGCCCTGTTACTCTAATCAGATGCTTAACAATTAAAATTTCAGGGCAGTGGACAGCTCAGCTGTCATATGTCAGTAGACACATGTCAGTATCACTGACTATCTAAAATGCTGACATCTCAGAGACTTCTCTAGGTCTTGACTAGTCTGGCCACATCCCCTCAAATAGGGATATTTAATTCCATGCTCCCATTAGCATGGAGAGCCCAACAATAACCCCAGAGCTGAAGTAGCTTGCTCACTCATTCCATAATCTAGAGAACCAAACCATACAATCCTTCTACCTTGAAGAACAACATTTATCCAAATCAAGGTGGATTTTAGGAACCATAAGTCGTAAATTGTTATTGAATAGAGAACTTTTTTTTTTTTTTTTTTTGAGGGGGGGGGTCAGCGTAACACAGGATATAGTTAGTTTCTATCCACCCTGGTCTCACAGTTCAGGTACTTGTGCTTTCTCTGTCTTGTTTTTCCCAAAATCTATCCTGGTGACAGATGAAAACCTCTAGCAGTGTTTCAAAAATATCTGATACATACCCTCTCAAGATCCCTTGAATTTATTCATTTATTTATTCCACAAATATTTATTGACCACCTAGGATGTGCCAAGCACTGTTCTCAGTGTTAAAGGTTCTGCATTTAATCAAACAGACAATATTTATACTTTCAGGGAGCAAAAATTCTAGTTGAAGGAGATAGATAAGAAACAAATAAAAATGCTAATATTAGTTGGTTAAAAGTGTTATGGGGGGACATGTAAAGGGATAGAGAGTGGCCAAGGGCTGTTGTTTGTGAAAAGGTGGTCAGGGGAGTCTTCTCCAACAAGGTGACATTTGAGTGAGCCATGTGGTTATAAATGGGAAGAGAGTACTAAGCAGAGATAATAACAAGTTGAAAACCTTGAAGGAAGAGTGTGCTTGGTATGTCTAAGAAAAAGCAACGTGATCTATGGGACTGGGATCCAGCAAGCAAGGGGGAAAATGATATGAGGTGAGCTCAGAGATGAAGTTTATGGGAACACATTTCAAAGCTTGTTTCAAAAGGATTATTCTTGTTGCTTTAAAAAAATATAAATGACTAGGATTTGAGACAATGCTAGCCATGAAACATGTTCAGAACATATATTAATAGCAGCCCAGGCAACAGATGATAGTGAATTGGACTACGGTGATAGCAATGGTGATTTGAACTATGGTGGTATCAGTGACTGTGATGAGAAGTAGACAGCTATACTTCAGAAGTAGGGTTATTGGAATTTTTGAAGTGCCAAATGTGAGCTTTGAGAGAGAAATAATGGCTAATTCCAAAGTTTCAAGACTTGGGGCCTGAGCCACCGGAAGGATGAAGTTTTAATTTGTTGAAATGAAGACAACTAAGAGAAGAGCACATTTGGGGTAAAGAAATTAATAGGCTTGTGTTTACATCTACCAGACATCCAGGTGAGGGCTGATGAGTAGATGGTTTCATAGAAAAATTTAGAATGTAAGTGGGAGGCGTAGGCCGGAGATATTTAGATTTGTTTCAAATGTGACCCCAGACTAACCGTGTTGTCATTGTAACATTAGTCTTTTTCTCCTCTGGGAAGTGTCTGCCTGGAAAGCTGGCCAGAAAAGTTGCCTGAGACCCAGAGCTACATTTAAGCTTCCAAAGATTATGGATTTGCAGCTTGTTTACTGCTGTATCCACGGATTCTAAAACCATGTTTGGCATAAGGAAGGAAGACTTGAGACAGAAAAGGCCATAAAGGAGAATCTCTAAGTTTCTGTTTTAGAAAAATGGTTATGCAGTTCATCAAGATAGGGAGTGGAGGAGGAGGAGAAGTTGGAGTGGGAGAGGGTGGAGAGATCATGGGAGACAACGATTTTGAGGTGTCTATGGAGTATTCAAGGGGTATGTACAAAAGCATTAAATTCATGGGTTTGGAGCTCAGAAGAAAGGCCCAGATTTAGGAGTCACGTGCATAGAAATGATAACTTTAGTTATATAGATGAGGGCGAACATGAGAAGCATGAGATGTAATCTTCTCATGGGATGGGGGACTGACACTTTGATCAACAAATCAAGATCTGGAAAAACTATAATTACCT
This sequence comes from Pteropus medius, assembly GCF_902729225.1. Classification (NCBI taxonomy): domain Eukaryota; kingdom Metazoa; phylum Chordata; class Mammalia; order Chiroptera; family Pteropodidae; genus Pteropus; species Pteropus medius. The sequence continues at coordinate 10,103,925 of NW_024351543.1, forward strand.
GTTTTCCCACATCATATCTACCATAGAGAACTAAATGCTACACTAGTAGGGAAAGTCCTCTGTTGGAGTCTAAGAGCCTTCATGAGCTATATAAGACAAAGAAGCTGTTCTCTGAAGTACCTTAAAACCTCGCCAAATCTGAATGCATTCGGTTCAGTTCCTGCTTCTCTCAAGTTCAGAGCCCTCCAGTCTTGCTCCAGTCAGTACGATTTCAGAACTGCTCCAGCAAGCCAGATTCATCCTAGAAATGGGACAGCACTGGGTATGGAATCAAAAGACTCAGAGACAAGCTTGTTTAGCCCAATTAATATCTTTATAGCCTATCATAAGCACATACCCTACTGGTTCTTGGTGTTGTTATTTGCAAGAAAATACCTTTACCTACCCCACAGGATTTCTGTGGGGGATTAAAAGAGATAATTATGTCCACTGTTGTTGCTGTGTATTGATAAATTAAGTAGTTCTTCTCATCAGGCTCAGACATATTTGTGATCAACTCAGACTTGTTGCATAATCAGAGAAACATTTTTCCTGGTGAGAACAACAGAAGCTGGGAGAAAGGGCACTATGTTCTGCTAAGATGTTCTAATACCTAATTCTAATGTGTGTGAGTGTGTGTGTGCCGGGGGCGGCGGGGGGAGAGGGTGTTCTCCACACCACCAAGGAGAAATTCTCTATACACAGCTGTGCGCCCTACAATGCAACTCAATTCTGATGCTAGCTACCTGGAGATAGTGTCAGATTCCATAGATTAAGAGCTCAGTCCTGCAAGAAGGCATATCAGCTTCCCCAAGCACACACACACACTTAGACAGACACTGACACAGACTATTACAAGACCAACAGACACACACACACACACACACACAAATACACACAAGAAGACACACCACAAATTCAGATACCAATCACAAGCCCAGGTTGTTACCTGTGCTTCTGACTGACTAGCTACAGATTGGAGGTTCCAATGACCCCCTTCCACCTTAGTATGCCAATCACAACTCCAGGTTGCTACCTACTGGCTATAAGTCAATGGTTTCCATGACCCTCTCCTTGTGTTCAATTAATTTTCTAGAGGGGCTCACAAAACTCAGAGAAATATTTTACTTACTAGATTACTGGATTATTATAAAAAGATATAACTCAGGACCAGCCAGACGGAAGAGATTCATAGCACAGGGTATGAGGGCACCATTCTCCCCAAATCTTCATGTGTTTACCAACCCAAAAGCTCTTCAACCTCTGTCCTTTTGGGGGTTTGTGGAGGCTTTATCATGTAGGCATGATTAATTAAATTATCAGCCATTGGTGATAGAACTCAATCTCCTGTCCCTCTCTGGTTCCTGGAGGTCTGGGATAGGACTACAAATTCCAACTCTCTAATCACATGGTTGGCTCCACGGGCAGCCAGCCTCCTTTCTTAGGTGAGTCCCAAAAGTCACCTCATTAACATAACAGAAGATACCTTTTTGACTCTCATCACTTAGAAAGTCCAAGGGTTTTAGGAGCTCTGTGCCAGAAATAGGGAAACAAAGACCAAATATATATTTCTTACTATAAATCACAACATCACACCAGCCCTGCCCATTGTAATTTCAGGGAGACACCTGTTTACATCCTTATGCACATCCAGCTTCATTTAGCAGCCCTGCTGGCTCTCTCAGACCATAGGTCTTGACCAAATGAGAGCTATTTCCATCACCAGTGAAATGATAAATATGAAACATCTGTTATCTGTTCAATCACCTTAAGTTTATTTCATCTCTTCTTAGAAACTGCTCACTCACCAGGGCTCAGAAATCCATGTTAAGATGCTCTCTAGAGGAGACCCAATGGGTTTTCCCATAGCCCAGAAAACCCAGACACAGGATAAATAACCTATAGAAGCTTGATCCTCAGAAACAACCAAATTCCACTCTTTGCTCCTATTTCCTGAGGGTAAGCTCCCTGAGGTTGCTAGCTAGCAGTCACCCTAATTCTGACAATAGTAGGCAAATGTCCCAAGGGCTGCCCCACCAAAGCAGTCCTTTGGGAGCCAGAGTTTCTCAGTGACACCGGACTGTAATGTTAAGGATTGAGCACAGGACTAAGCCAGAAGATCCAGGTGGCAATCCTGCCACTTGGTGCCGGGTCTCTTCTTTCCTAATACACCCAACACTAGCTCCTGATCTGCCTCCACAATCCAGGAAGACTTTCACCGAAGCTTTAGAGCTGTGGGAGGAGGTCAACAGATCCTACCCTTATCCTACAAACTTTACCTGGACTCTATCTTGCATCCATAGTTGCAAAGGCTTCTAGTGCCTCTTAGAGGTAGAACAGCTTCAGCAGCTTCAGCTATGAGCTTGTGAACAATGCAGCTTCCTGGGCCTTACCTCAGACCTATTGAATGACTCTTTGCAGGTGGGATTCAGGGATCTATATCTTAACTGGCTATCTCCGTGATGGTGATGCAGCCAGCCCAGCATCAGACCGTGAACTGGCATTTTAAGATTATTATACTAAAGCAGGTGGGAAGATGACATTATCCACAGAGCCACTGGTTACAGCAGAGAACTGAGAGGAGAGATGCGTCTTGTAAGAGCTTCAGATCTAGCTTCCCTAGAGGAAGAAGGGAATATGCTCCAGAGATACTGCCCTATTCCTCTGTGATGGTAGGCTATCCTGTTTATTTCTAGACTAGTCCCAGGAGTGGTAGGCTTCCTGAGAGCACTGCAGTCTGTAGAAAACCTAGAGAGTCATTGGAGTGCCTTTTAGGCTTTGCATGGGTCATGATGGACCAGAGCCCCAGAAACTCTGCCTGGCTGCATTAGAGACCATTTTGCAAACTTACAGGACCAGAGAACAATTTCAAAATCACCATGACCTGTTAAATCATCGATAGGCTCTTAGGAGATGTTGGTGTACTTAGATTAAAATAAACAACAGAAATGGGCTCAGGAATCAATCATCTGAAGAAATAATTAAAGTCTTATTCGTATGATTCTTTTAAAGAAAAACTTTGTACTAGAAGAGAAAAAAGCAACCGATTAAAAAAATTAAATAATTTATTTTATTTAGAACAAACATTTGCAAATATGCTGCAAGCTGGAGAGCATCAGGCAGACAGCACTCCACTCTCAGCTGGCAAGTACAGCTGTGCATGCAAGGAGCTGAGCCTTCTTCTCTACCTGCCCGCCATGTCCAAGAATAATTGTCACTTCTTAAAAGAATTCCATTATGTAAAAAATAAATAAATAAAACACATTAGTGTCTTCTATGCTTTTCGACAAATACATTTCAGTGGGAGAAATTTTACTAGCATCGTTTTTTCCTGCAGACCACCTATTTACACTACACTAAAATTCTAGAGGAAATGCAGAATTAGACAAGTCCTCTCTGAAGGCTCTGAGGCCAAACCCTTAGGACTGATTACACAATGTGAGTGATGGAGGCTGCCGTGAGGAATAGCTGCAGGCCTGGGCCTGGCTCCTGGGAGCTGGAACCAGAGAAGGCCCCCACAACAGAGAAGAAAACACTGGCCCTGTAGCTAATTTCCTCTACCCCTCACTGGGTTTAGTATTAAAGGAGCTTTCTCCAGAGAGTCTTACAGGCTCTGGATGACCTGGAGTGTTTAGAGGAACAATAGAGAAAGGCCCTCTCCTGCCTGACGTTAAGAGGACAAAGAGAACAAAATAGCCGTCGGTTCATCTTGAGAGAGCTGAATGTCCAACAAGGAGGGAATTTTGCTTAGCAGAAACAGCTGCCAGGCTGGAGGGAATATACCTGCCAATACTCAGGTAGACTATTTTAAAATCAAAGCTTAGTTTAAGAATAAAGCAGAATAGAAGTTTCTTAGATTAGCTCCTCCCCAGCCATCAATCCAAGAAGCGAATCCCAGGCCCGGACTAATCCTGAGATATATAGGTCCAACATGGCTGCTTCACAAGGGACACGTCTTCCCCACTGCATTCAGATGGAACCAGAAATAAGGATTTCCAGTTAAGACTGCAGACCAGGAGATTAAATCTCAGTATCCTTACCATTCAGTGAACCAGTTCTGTGCCTTGGCTGACCACAAGAGTAATTCAATCATAAAAATACTCTTGGCTTTCTTCTGTCTTACTTTTTCACTCTTACCTGATTTCCTGAAATTAGCTCTCTGATAAACTACTTGCACCCAAATGTTTGTCTCAGGGTGCCATATAAAATCACTGGCAATAGATGGAAAGAGAGAGACCACTTCGATCAAGGGACCCCCAAGTCTGGAGCTCTCTCCTGATTGAAAAGTTTTGAGAGAAGGACTAGGCTCTTATATCTACATCACACCACTTCAGATTCCTACCTGTGAGCATAATCTCACTACCTGACCCCAAGAACAACCATATTCTTGGCCAAAGTGATTTATGGTGGCCCAGTAGAATTATTAAAGCCATGTAGCATCAAGTCATCTTCCTGGCTGAGCCTGCTTTCACCTCAAGCTCCAGGTCTGGCTCCCGTCATTCCGGCATAGTCCTGTGCTCAGTCCTTACCATTGCAGCCGAGTGTCACTGAGGAAGTCCTTGCAGTGTCTCTCTATAACTGAGTCTTGGGACTCAAATGTGGTTTCAATATAGAAGTAGCTCTTCTCCCTCAGACAAAAAAAGAGAAAGTTAACTTAGTTCTTGTGACTTAAAAGGGAAGAATTAAAGACACTGATGGGATTCAATCAAGCCAACAGTGAGTAACCATTGCATAAAAACATCATGCTAATCAGAATATGGGCACACAGCACATACAACTTCTAGGATATAAGAGGGTAGAAGGCAGATGTTGAATCCTGTAACGTAGGTTAACTTTAAAAAGTTCCCTAAGAGACAGACCAGGCATAAATGAGCAGAAGGCAGAGAAATAAGAATAAGGCAGAGAACATTTCCAGAAGAAAATCACACAGAGCATTAAGGAAAAGGAGTGACAGTCCCTTCCAGGATCACAGCACAATAAGGGAATGGGCAACAGCAAGCAGGGTCTCTGTCACGAGTGTATTGAATTTAGGAGCCGCCTCTGCCACCATCTGCTTGACTTTTGGGTGTGCTAGCTTTATAAAGGCACCACTAGACTCAATAATCTCTTTGGTTCCTTATATTCCTATGGTCGAATTTGTAATTTCTGATGTACTTCTCCAAAAAAAATGCACTTTGGTTTTTCATTTTCTAAACTTTGTAGTTAGTGCTCTTCATTTACCCAACATCTGTTGAGCATCTACTAAATACCAGGCACTGTGCTGTGGCCTGGACAATCAATGCTGAACAGGATAGATGTGCTCTTGGCCCTCAGTGAGCTTAAAATTTTGTGAGAGAAAAAGAAAAGCAAACAGCAATTACAAATCAGTGGCTTGTAGAGAAAAGGCAGTGAGTTATGGGAGTGTGAAAGGAGAATCCTGATACAGACATCATGTGGCATCAGAAATGACAGTGTTATCTCAAACCCAAGAGTTGAAGAACGATAGGGGTTTAGTCAGGCTAAGCCAGGTGGAGAAATAATTTCAGGCAAAGGAAATGGAACACAGGAAGACTTTAAGATGAATAGGTCAGAGTCAAGGAGAGAGAAACTAATAAAAATAGTGTGACTGGCAACCACAGAGCTGGAGTGGTAAGCACACAGTTGGGGTTAGCTTGAATCCTGTGGGAAACTTTAGAAAAATTTTAAAGAAGGATTTTATTTATTTTTGATTTTTTAAAAAATTTTTGTTAACATTGGTTAACAAAATCCAATAAGTTTCCTCTGTACACTTTAACAGTAAGGCATATATATATTTATACTGTGTGTTCATCTCCCATAGTTAGATTTCTTTGTGATACCACATATTTGACCCCCTTTATCTCATCTACCTCCCCCCTCCTCCCACTCCCCTACCTTCTGGTAACCTCTAGTCTATAGTCCATGTTCATGAGTCTCTGTTTGTTTGTCCTGTTCCTCTGTTGCTTTCAGGTTCATACTCCACAGATAAGTGATATCATGATTTTCAACGTTTTCTGTCTGGGTTATTTTGCTTAGCATGATTATAAAGAAGGATTTTAAATATAACGATTCAAGTTTTAGAAAGATCATTTTGTTACAATCGGAGAATAGGTTAGAAGGTACTAGAGGGGAAGCAAACGGACACATAGAAAGTGGCTGAGATGACAGTGGCTGGACTATTGATATGATCAAGAGGTTAAAGATGCATGGAGAGATGATACTAATGAGGTAGAAACAGCAGCATCGAATGTCTGATTGGATGTGGAAATGAAAAAGAAGGACATAATAATAATACCCAAATTGTGCGCAGTCGCAGAGCGAGAGAGTTTTAAAGGGGGAGCTAGTACTGGAGATGATAATGAGTTCAGTTTGGGACATTTTGAGTTTGAGGTGCCTATTAGACATTCAAGTGGAGATGCCAAATGGGAGAGGGTGGTCTGAGCCCCAAGAACATGATGAGAGCTGGAGATAGAGACTCAGGAGTCATCTGCACATAGATGAGAATTAAAGCTATGGGAATGGGTGAGATGCTTTTAGATTGTCTTAGACATATCTGAGATTGAGTATCTGTCCTGCCACTTATTAGTAATGTGATGTTGGTAAATTAACTTTGCCACTCTGGTCTCTCGTTTATATATTAGAGATAATAGCTTGTAGATTGATACCATGATGGTTAATGTGATAATGCGTGAAAATACTTAATCTAACATCTGGAACATAGCAGAATCTCTGTAAATTCTAGCTGTCATTGTTGTTGATGTTATTACTATTGTCATTCAAAAATTTAAAAAGCATGATATAGATTCCTATGATTCACAATCATACATGAGAGAAAGTGAGAAAAAGGAGATTGAGAAGGAGCAGACAGAAAGTTAGGAAAACCAAGAGAGAATGTTCCAACAGTTGAAAAGAGGCCATGTTTCAAGAAGAAGAAAGTGGTCAAAATGGCCAATAGGACCACCAAAATAAGAACTGAGATCTCCTTGAATGTAGCCACAGGAAGGCCTCTGGAGGCACATCTGAGAATCTCTAAATGCTGATAGGAGGGAGCCAATAGACAAGTAGGGAGAGAGAAATGAGGCAGTAGGGGCATAAGGTCCAAAGCAGAAGGAAAAGGTTGGCTTTAGCCAGAATGAGGGGCAATATCTTCCGAGCTGTGACAGGAGGGAGGGAGGAAAGGAGATGTAGGTAAGTAGGAGGCTTGAGGGAACAAAGTGTTTTGTTTTCTCCATGAAGTAGAGAACATGGTCACTGTCTTAGTAAAAGGATAATCAGAAAAGATGAACAATATCTGAAATATCAGACTAGAAGAAACTGCTACCTCGAGAAACTATGTGATTCCCAAGCAGCATGATGTTCCCCAATACCCCCAGCAGTCCAGATTCAGAGATACCAGAAATAGACTCATCTAGATTGACCTAGGCTTGGTATTTAGAATAAAGACAAGGGAGTGGTTAAAATGATGACCATAAGATCTGATCTGGATATAGAGAGAAGCATCTGGCCATGGACAAAGAAAAAGTAGCCTAAGGGTCCAAAGGGAGTACAGGGAGGGGAAGAAACATTGAAAATGTCAATAAATAAAAGGTGGTCAGAAGGCAGAATGAGACTAAAGATAAAGTAGATCATGAACCAAAGTCTTTGATAAATGTGGGAGCATGCCTGTTACTCCCCTGTCATGGAGACAAGGAGGGAGGGCGGTGCGGCTAGATCTAGTGGTGCTCGTGGTGGTGATGCATTACAAAATGCTGAAGGAGCAATAACTAGAAGAAGCTCATGAGAAGCATAGACATGACCCTGCAGTAGCTGGAGCAGAATGGAATGAATGGTCTCCCCAGAGAGCTGTGCCGGGGCAGTTGAGTCCTGGGGAGAGCTCAGTGTGTGTTAAGGAAGGAACTAGAGAGGTGGATGGAAGAGTTGTTCTCATAAGCAAGGTGGGAGGGATGAGAGAAAGAGGCCAGTGGGCAGGCTGTTATGTCTCTGTGTTTCTGTCCACTCTCATAAGATTATAAATTCTTCCTAAAGAAGAATGAGAAGATGGAATTCCCCTTTGCGTCCCCGGAAACTACCAACTTCCATCGATTCACTCCAGAGTCCCTGGTGGAGATTGAAAAGAGAATTGCTGCCGAGCAGGCAGCAAAGAAAGCCAAAGGTAAGCACAGCGAGCAGAAGGACCAAGAGGAGAAGCCTCGGCCCCAGCTAGACTTGAAAGCCTTCAATCAGCTGCCCAAGTTCTATGGTGAGCTCCCTGCAGAACTGGTCGGGGAGCCCTTGGAGGATCTGGACCCCTTCTACAGCACACACCGGGTAAGGGCTGCTGGCTGGAACAGCTGTTCTCAGTTCTGGGAGAGGAAGCTTCTGTTCCCCACACCCCATCCCAGGGAGACCTTTTGCACCCTGGATGATGTGGTTGTCAGCTAGACTCAGTCAATGAAAAATATATCTAACTCACTTCTTGAATGCTGTCTTTGAATCCTTATATTTATGGTAGAGGTGAATTAAACCTAAACCTTCAAAAGCAGTGACAACTGTTGTGGCGTTTTCAGAGGTAGTTGGCTGTTCCCTTGGATGAGCTCTGGCCTAGGGTCTCCGGAGTTGTTGGCTCTCTTTGCAAGTGGGGAGCAGAGATCTTGAGGCTGGAGGTAGGGTAGAGTACAGAAGAGGAACAGAAATCAGGATGACCGAAACCAGTGATCTGCAATGTACGATCTCAAAATGCCCGAGGTTCCCAAAACCGTTTTAGTGAGTTCAGCAGGTTGAAATTATTTTATAATAATTTTTAGATATCATTTGTCTTTTTCACTCACATTCGTTTGTGAACATACACTAGTGAATGTACAGATATTGATGGAAGATGACATCATCGGTCTAATAGCTACTGGAATGTATGCTTGTATAGTCCTATGTTTTAAATTTTTCTATATTTTAAATTTCTAGTATTATATACACACACATGGCACAAACAAAAAGCTCTTTGTGGTCCTCATATCAAAAACTTTGAGAACCACTAGTTTAAACAAGAGCTGTTCCATGACAATTATGCTGTTTGTATCTTAGTTGTACTACACAGATGAAAAAAAACGGTGTGTGCATGTTTGGGAGTTGGGAGGGGCAGGAGTCAGCCATCTCAAATACGGTTTGTAGAGAAAATAAAGGCACCTCCTTTCATCTGCCAAGAGCCCTCACTCCCCTTACATGCTTGGAAGAAGGAACCCGGGGAGGGTTTAAAAGGGGAGACCTAGGAGGTAGAGAACAGAAGGAACATCACAGGACCAAGGATGATCCATTAATTAGAAGAGAAATTAAATGCAACAGAATGCCGTCCTCTTTCCCTAGGCATGATGCATCTTACCAACCCCATGGTCAGCTGCCTGTCCATCAGGCACTTGCAGTGGGCTCGTCTTGATGCATAGTCAGCCACAGGGCCTGGGGTTTTGCAGAGAGGGTGAGGATATGGCTATCATCCCTGATCCTTCCTAAATCTCTGTTCTCCATTTGACTCTCATTGACCCATGGTTCCCAGAGCCCTCTTGCTCATGACCCCGAGACGATGCTACTTATGCTCAAACACATGGTTGTGTGAGGATGTATTTTCTCACTAGAGGTCCGCCTTCTTTTCTGTTTTGTTTTAGACATTTATGGTGCTGAACAAAGGGAGGACCATTTCCCGGTTTAGTGCCACTCGGGCTCTGTGGTTATTCAGTCCTTTCAACCTGATCAGAAGAACAGCCATCAAAGTGTCTGTCCACTCATATCCTTTGCATAGTTGATTCTTCCACATGTTAGAATCAGGCTTTACGTTCGTGTCCAGTGCCTTCTTCAGAGATTAGCAATAGAGCTTTCCTCCAACTGAATCCTTTTTTAAAATCATTAAATTGAAAAAAGTGCTTGTGGCTTTCATGTGTCCAACACCCAAAGCAGTCCCAAGGCAGAGGTCTTCGTGCAACCCAGAGGTGGGTTTGGGTTCACCTAGACTAGTCTACATACACCTGTGGATCCACAACTTGAAAAATGTCTTCTTTATGAGGGGAGCTGTGCTGAATGTGCCAGGCACATTCTCACCGCGTGTGGCCTGCTCTTCCCACAACATAACAACCAGTAAAAGGCTTCTTTGGGCAGATAAGACAAGCATGAGCTGTTCTCTGTACCCTAGCTATGCTAGGGAGTGGCAGCTCATTAGGCAAAAGAGCAGTACCTCCCAGACAGCAAAGAGAACAGACCACAATGGGCAGAACATAGATCGTCTAATGGGACCACATTGGTCATGGGGTACTGCCAACAAGGTTACACCCAAATTACCAGCAGGTTAAAAATGTCAATAGTCTGAGGTTCATGCCATTGAGGAATGTAATGATTAGAGACAAATTGGTCAAATGTCTATATTATATTAATTGCTTAGTTGTTTTAAGTAGCTTCATAAACTGGCTTCAATTTCTTTTAGGGTGTAGGGTGTTCTTTGTTTTGTTTTGTTTTCCCCAAGGCAAGCCAAACTAATACAAAAAAAAAAAAACTTTGGCTTTTTTTGGTTTCCAAGGATCTTCCCTGGTGACTGTCTAAGTTGGAAGTTCCAAATGACAAATTCAATTCTGGCTTCCAGGAGGTTGACTTGCAAGAACAGCCTTGCCTCAGCTGCCTGACGGGTGGTGCCCAGCCTCTTAAGAGGCTCCAGTGAAAGCAGCTGCTCCTCCCACTTGAGGCACTCTCTGGGTTGCCAGACAGCCTCCAGTGAGCTGGTCAGCCTGGCAGAGCCATCTCAACATGAAACTCTGCAGCTTAAGGAAGTTGCATTCTACTTCCCTTTCTATGCGTTATCTTTATGGCTGACCAGTGGAAAGTATACTTTCTTAATTGAATCTTGGATTTCTCGATTCAATAGAAGGATATTTAATGATAATAGTAGACTCTCATTAGCTAGATATCTCCTAAGTGTCAACACTCATAGGTCAGAAGCCTTTGAAGAAAGAATTAACACCCCCATTTTACAGATAATGAAACTGACACTCAGACATTAAGTAAATTGTCTAAGGTCACCTCACTAGCTCAGAGGTCCAGCCTACATCCTGCTTAGAGCAGTATCAGCAATAAGAAAGTAGGCAGTTAATGGAAATAAAGTAGGGTAATTTATGTTCTCAATATGTCATCTCTCCTTGGTTTTTAAATATATATATACAATTACATAAAATTACAAATAAAGAAATACATGAACTCCTCTCCATGAATCCTGGTTGAATTAAATCTAGATAAGTAAGAAACTGCTAATTAATAATAAAATTCCTTTAAAGGATCAATTGACCAGTGAATATTCTTTTTGTCTTGAGATTTTATGAGTAAATAATTTCATCGTACAGTCACAACTGGTCAGAAAGGCTATTGAGGCTCTCCTGATCACAGACTTATCAAAAGTCTGCATTTATATATTTAAATCTCATGAATTTGGTAGCCGTACCTCCAAAAAACACTCTTCAAGGTATGGATTTCTCAGAGTCCTATTAGTACTATTTCATCAAAATTATACTTCTAATTAAATTTGTTATGGATGTTTTCATAAATAATATTATGTATAATATGTCATTTTACTTTTAAAGGTTTATGGGATTGAGGATACGATTTTAAATTAATCCTGGGGTTAGCATTTCCTCCCCATATGAACACATTTCTAATTTAATTGCAAGTCAATAGAAAAAGATGGTTTAATTAGAATTTCTCTTTTTGAAATAGATGTGTTCCTAAGTAACTGTAAAACAGGGCACATTAAAGGCATTTACAGAAAACTAAAATAGATTTAAGTAATTCTGCTCAAGTCAAAATTATGAAAGATGAGTGGTCTTTCTGAAGATGAACTTGACCTCTCTTCATAGGTCAAGTTCATCTTCAGTCTTTACTTTTCTTCAGGAAGTAATTGTTAAGAACTCAGCTAGTCCTAAGAAAAATGTCCGGTAGGAGAAATTTACTGTTGGATTTTCTCCACCATTTATTTACTTTCTTCCACTCACCTTCCTTTTCAGTGTTTCCTTCCCCTTTTGAAGATTCCCTTGCCCAGCCTTTCCAAGATTCTCCTCTTTGGCTATTCAGAATTCTCCACAGCAGCCTAATCCTACATGGAATTTTCTCCTGGACCCAGCAGTTCACTAGCCTGTGCTACCTCCCCCATTCCTAGCCAGAAGTCCACCTACTCAGTGTGCCTGACCTTAGCTGTATTAAGAAAACAACCTGACTAAACTGATTCCCATGAAAGTTTGTAGCCCTCCCCTTATCTCTAACTTCCTAGGAGTATTCTGTCTTACAGGAAAAAAAGAGACATTTGCTGGATGAAATTTCAGGCCATATTGTATAGTGAAATGAAGGCTTCAGGGCAGAAGGACATTTTGGAAGGGAGATTCTGTTTCCTTTCATCTTGCTTAGGGTTCTATTATCAAACGGTCTGAGTTCACATCTCAACATCAGGGTTGACTAGCTGTGTGACATGGAAAAATTATTTAAGCTCTTTCAGCCTGTTTTCTTAGCTCTAAAATGTCGATAATAATATCTACTTGTAGATTAGTTGTATTAGAAATAATATGGACAAAGTACACAGTGCAGAGTAGGCACTCAGAAATGTTAGTGGTTATTAAGTGACAAGACCATAAAGCTGATCCTAGCTAGGAATTATGAATTTAATCGTTCAGGGTCAGGGTGATCATAGATGCCACAGGGAAACATGGTGACTCAGCTTTTCCTTAACACAGCTTCTCACGTGGTTCAGTTCATTTATCACAGTCACTATTTTGGTCAATTGTGTGTTCATGACCCAAACTGAACTTCCAGAGAGAATGGAGTGAGTAGATTTTCTGTTGTTCTCATGTCTTCCCTTTTTGTCCTCTTCTCTTCTTCATTTTGCAACTTTTATTTCTTTTATTTATCCTGCCAGTTCTAATTGGGTATCTGACTTTGTAATGATCATATATCTTTTCTCTGTGGGCTTTGGTTTCATAAACGCACACATGATTTTCAGCTTTGAAGAGCTATAGATTAATGGTTCTCATCCTTGGCTGTGCATTGGAACCCCCTGGGGGAATTTTTTAAAATATCGATGCCTGGGTCTCAGTCCCAGAGGGTCTGATTTCATTGGTCTGGGGTGATCTGATCATGTGAGTTCCCCACCACATGCATTTACCTGCTAGATGCACCCATGGATGAAGGTCAGAGAAGGCCTACTTGGAAAGAGGGGTAGGCACAAAATTGATAGAGAAATAAGAATAAATGGTTCTGGAACATATTCAGAAAATAACACATGAATGAAGCTGATTCACTTATCATGGCTCATATACTTCAAAATGACCTTAATATTCTGAGATTATTCTAGCTCCCTAGGTTTGCAAATGGAAGCTCTGTATTTCAGAATGTGGGGCCTTTCAGAAAACATTCTGCACCAACACACCTGAGAGAGGTGCCCCCACCTCAGCTCAAGCTGGACATACCTTTGGTATAGTAACAGGAGCTCTGTAGAGCTTTCTCTTCCTCTAACTCTTAATTTTTTGCTGACTATAACATTAACACATGCATAATAGGAAATATCTTCTATTTCTATTAATAAATTAAAGGGGAAAAATCGTGCGGTCATCTTAATCATTGCTGAAAAATCATTTGATAAAGTTTGATATCTGTTCATAATTTAAAACTTACAGAAAAGTAAAAATAGACAGGAATCGCTGTACTCTGATAAAGGGTAAGCAATTTTTAAAAAGTAGCAAACGTAATACTTAATTTTCAAACATGGAAATCTTTTTCTTTGAAATCGGAAGAAAAAATAAAAAGCAAAGATGTCCGTTTTATCAGTTCTATTCAACTTTGTAAAGGAAATCCTAGCCAGTATAGTAAGGCAAGGAAAAGATATAAAAGGCGTAAGAATAAAAAAAGAAGGACTAAAGATGCCATGATTTATAGATAATATGATTCTGTTCATAAAATAGCCGATATAATCTAGAGATAAACTATTAGCATTAATCATAGTATAGTAAGGTAGCTGGGTATAAATTAATATACATAAATTAATTATATATATATATCAGCAACAAAAAGAAAAAATATTTTTTAAAATACTATTACCACTGGCATTCTAAAATATCAAGTATCTCAAAATAAGATTATCAAAGTATGAGTCAGATCTCTATGAAGAAAATTATTTAAAATATTGAGTAATATTGCAGGAAATTCAATAAATGGAGACATATTTCTGGGTTCAAAGCCACAGTATTGTAAGACTCCCTAAATGACTAATAAATTTAGTTTGATCCCAATCGAAATCTTGATAGGCTTTTTTTTTTTTTTGTACTACTTGACAAACCAACTCTAAGATTTATATGAAAATGCAAAGAGTAAGTTATAGCCAAGATACTTGAGAAAGAAAACAAGGCGAGAGAAGAGCAGTTGGGCTCCTGGATATCAGGATTTATTTACTATGACGCTCTAATAATTGAAACAGCGTGCCATTGGTGTAAGGTTAATCAGACCAGTAGAACAGAACAGGTGGCCCATAAACAGACCAATGCACGTGCAGGCATTGAATTTGTGACAATGATGGCACTAGGAAACATGGAGAAAGGGCAGTCTTCATTAAATGATGCCGAAGAATTAAGAATCCCAATAGAATAATTATATTGAACATTTAACTTTACACCCCACACTAGAGTCAAATTCTAGGTAAGTTAAATTCTAAATTTCTTTGTGAAAGACAGACAGAACGCTGTTAGAGGGGAAAAATAAAAAACAAAGGAGAATATCTTCATGACTTCAGATTAGAGAAAAATTGATTAACGTAGGACATGAGAAGCATTAACCATAGAGGGGGAAAATTATATATAAATTTGAAGTATCTAAATAAACTTAAGGATATCTCATGTTCGTAGATTAGAATACTCACTGTTGTTAAAATGTCAGTGCTGCCCAAATTCATTTATAGATTCAGTGAAATCGCAATAAAAATCCCAGCAGCAGATATTTTGAAGAAATTGACTAAATAGATTTTACTTACATAGATGAAGCAAAATTTATTTAGCTATTATCCTATTGATAGGCATTTATGTTGCTCCTAATCAGCATAATCCTCATATTCTGCCATTATAATTCTTTGGTGAATATCCTAACACGCATATATATATATTTTTTTAGTTTTATTAAATTTATTGGGTGACACAGATTAATAAGATTATATAGGTTTCAAGTGTACAATTCTATAATACATCATCTGTATATTGCATTGTGTATTCACCACCCAAGGTCATGTCTCCTTCCGTCACTATGTATTTGACCTCCTTTACCCTCCCTCCAATCCCCTTTTTCCCTTTGGTAACCACCATATTATTGTCTGTGCACACATAGCTCTGTATACATAACATGGGTGAATGTGAGGGATGAATTCCTAGAAGTGGAAATGCTATGTCAAAGGGACATACAATTTTAATTTTAGAGATATTGCCAAATTGTTTTCCAAAGTTCTACTAATTTTCATTTCCATTTGTTATTAAATCTAGGGTTTTTTTTAGATTTTGTAGTCACTAAATTATTGACACAATTTCCTTTATAAACACACTTAGAAAAAATATAAAAGATAAAAATCTACTTATCTTGTCCTAGTTCTAGAAATTGATGTGAAGGGTATTGAATGATGTTGAACATCCTTGGCCTCAGGAAAATGATCAGACTCCAGATTTTTTTTTAAGTTTACTGTGTTGCTGGGAGCCCAAAGGAAAAGAGTAAATGACTTTAGGATAGACTGGAGTTACAAAGATCACGCTGTGTATTTTTAAGTAGAAATTAAATTGTAGCCAGTGAAGAATCAGAAACTGATTCTATCACCATGCTCTTGATACATACAGCCTTTTGGACATAAGTGGTTCCCATCCCTAATTTCCCCTCCCTGACATAATACCTCTCTGAAATGTTAACTTTGCACTGTTGCCTGATGATAAAGGTAGCTCCCTGCCCCTCCCTGCCTGCCTGCCTACCTGTTTGCTGTGGGATGATTTGATATATAGATACTTTTTTGTGCTCAGAAAGAAACTAGAAATTCACTGGGGTCAGAGCAATGTATCAAATTGGACCCCAAAAGGAAATGAAAAGTGCAGGAGGATGCAAAAGTGTTAACAGTGACTAGAGCAGATTTTCCCATCACCACCTGGTGAGCTCCCACAGTCATTGAAGGGGCCCTTTGATGACCCTAGGGTACCCATCACTAATCACACCAAAAATCTGGGGAAACATTTGACAAAATACAGCAATTTGGTTGCAGAGAAAAGCACAGTGGAAAGAGAAATGTTTCCTCACCTGGAAAAGAAAATGTGAAATGAAGTTGAAGCTATGGCAAACAGAGGAATGGGCATCTGGCCCTGCACACATAAAGTAGTGTTTTGTATCTTTGCAAATTTATATGAATGATACCATATTGCATGCATGCTTTAGTCAATGCTTTTGAAAAATTATTTTATTATTTTTTTAGTTATGTAATATTCCATAAAGATATTCTCCTGTATTTTCTTCTAAAAGCCATAATATTTCTTTCTGCATTTAGTTCATCCTCTGAGACTTGTGTGTGTGTGTGCATGCATGCACACGCATATATACAGGAGATAAGCTTCTAATATTTTTCCTTATGGATTATCCCAACACCAGTTTTAATAAGTCATCATTTCCCAAGTGATTCCTTCTACTACCTCTGTCATGAACCAGATTCCCATGCATATCCAAGTCTGTTTCTCTCAGTGAGTTATTTGTTACTCCCTGAGTCAACATTGCACCAATCTAAATGCTTTATAATAAGATTTGACCTGGTTGATCACCTTTCCTTTTCAGCCATCTTGAAAATTATCTAGGTTCTTCCTGTTTCTTCTCCATTTCAATTTGAGGGTTAGATTTTCAAGCTTTTTTCTTAGAACTCTATTGAAACTTTGATTGTAAATGCATAGAATTTATTTATTACCACAGGAAAACTTGCCTCACTTATAATTTCAAGCCTTCCCACACATCAGCATGGTGTATCTTTCAATTTATATGTAGGCCTTCTTTTACATTCTTCCGTAACATTTTATACTGTCTTATGTAAAGTTCTTAAATTTCTTATCCCTAGGTACAGTATCTTTTGGGTTGTCCTTTTGAATATTTATTTTTATTGCTAAAACATATTAATGTTATTAATTTCTATGTATTGGTTTTGCATCTAGCAACCTTCCTGAACTCTAACAAATTACATTTCTCTGTAGATTCTCTTGTGTTTTCTATTTAAACAATCATATCATTTGCAAATGATGATGAACTTGTTTCTTCCTTAATGTCTATGCCACTTGTTTACTTTTTCTGTCTTATTGAACTGCCCAAGACCTACAGCACAATGCTGAAGCTATGATAGTAAGCATTTTTATTTGTCTCTTGATTTTAAAGAGTATACTTCAAATATTTCTATTATCATGATGACTATGAGATTCTCATAATTACCCTTTATGAAGTTATGGAGATTTCTTTCCACTTCTGGTTTGCTAAGAGTTTCATGATGATTGAATATTGGTTTTTAAGCAACATTTCTATATTAAGATGAGCATATAGTCTTTCATCTGTTAATACAGTAGTTTATATTAATAAATTTGCTAGTCTATTTTTGATGATTTTAATTTGATGATTGCTGGTTCAATTTACCAGTATTTCAACTGTTCTATCTTCGTAAATGAGGCTGACATAATCCTCTCATAAACTGTCCCTTTGAGTTGCTTTTCCATCTCCCTGCTTCACTGTCTTTCTTCCGTTGTGTCCCTGGAAACTCAGATTCTTCTCATTCAGTTTTACAGAGGAGTTCAACTCTCTCCATCCCTTGCAATGTTTCGCGATAAGTGATCTAAGGATCTCTATTGATAACTAGAAGTCTCTCAGTAGCCTCTAAATCATTTGATGAACTCAGAAAAAAGAGCAATGCAATCATTTCATGCCCACATAATTTAAAAATCTGAAATGTAAGATTAATCATAGTTTTCATAGAATGTCTGAATTGTTATGTTCTTACAAGCAGTGCAGTCAAGGACTGACTTAGTTCATACTGATTAACTTGGAGTAGTTTATCTTAAATAGTGTATTTTATTGTCATCTGACAGGTATTGTTTACATTCGTTAAACCTGCATTTGTCACCATCGCTGTTGTATTACTTAATACCACAATTCAAAAGAATGAATCAGCATTTCAGAAGTGGTTTGCAGAAATATAATAGTGGTAAAAATAGAAAAATAAATCCTGCAATATGAAATAAGGTTGCAAATATAAGTGATGAGCGGGCTCTGTCATAAATATAAAGCTTGAAACTGTGTGTCAGAGACAGGAGGACAATGAATATGAATAATCTCACGAAGGCAGATAAAAAACTAAATAAGAAAACAGAAAGCATGATAGTAAAAATTATAGTTAAATTTTATTGAATCAATGACCCTTTGTCCTAGTACCCAGTTTACTAGCTATTAACATTTTTATTAAATAATAATATAAAGCTACTAAAACTTCCACATTATTTTCCAATAAAACTTATCAACCTCATGAAAGTTAAAGAAAACAATTGATTTTCTCTACTGCAAACAAAAAATAAGCTTTCGAGTACAAAGTTGTCAAAATTTCATGTTAAAGTTTGAAAAGACATGAAAACTATAGAGTCATCATTCGCCCTTATAGTACAATTACACTCTTGCTGGTAAGATATGAAATCATCTTCAAAATCAATAATAAATATTGCAGTCAGAAAGAAAGCAACAAATACTTGGTAGACTTTAATTTTAAGAGACTTCTGGTTTAATTAAAGATTAATTTGTAAAATATGAAATAGACTTTAAAAGTTATGTTGTACATGAATGTTCACAACAGCATTATTCACAATAGCCAAAAGGTGGAAACAACACAAACGTCCATCAACAGATGAATGAATAAACAAAATGTGGTATATCCATACACAATGGAATATTATTCAGCCTTAAAAATGAATGAAATTCTGATATATGCTACAACATGGATGAATCTTTAAAACATTATACTAAGTAAAATAACCTAGACACACACAAAAAAATTGTGTGATTTCACTTACATGAGATACCTAGAATAGGCAAATTTATGGAGACAGAAAGTAGAATAGAGGTTGCCAGGGAGTAGGGAAGGGAAGAATGGAAAGTTATATAGTTTCAATTTGGGATGATGAAAAAGTTCCAGAGATGGATAGTGATGACTGTTGTACAATGTTGTGAATGTACTTAATGCCACTGAACTGTATACTTAAAAATGGTTAAAGTAGTAAATTTTATGTTATATGTATTTTACTATATAACATGAAAAGATATGTTGAACTGGTACTGAAGAAGCTCCAGCAACATAGTCAGCAAGGAAAGGGATCACTATACAAATGAAACATGTTGCTTCTAAACGCAGTACATGCCTTGTTCTTGGAAAACAGTGAGGGTCCATAGCATGCCTCCAGACCCTGATGTGCTGCTGAGGGACATCATGGAAACTGTGACTACAAACCAATTGTGGCCACTTAGCATATGTCTCCTCAGCCTATGGAGTGGAAATGAAAAGTGAGTACAAGAGGCTCTTCTCCTACACTGAATCGCTCTGGCTGGCAAACAAACAAATAAAAAAAAAAAAGTTTACACTGTTTTAAAAGAAGGAATGAAATCTTTTTAAATAACCATTTCTGTGAATACACATACTGTGTCTCAGTATGGATCTTTGACTTCAGGGCCTAAATATTAGAATTTTTTTTAATGATCAGACATCAGGATTTCTTAAAACTGAACAGTGGTGCAAACGACTCAATGGCAAAGAGTTTGACTTTTTCCAGTACCCAATGATTTTCTTCATCAGAAAAAAAAATTCCTTTTGCATATTACAAATTACATCCAAATGCTGCAACTGAACCTGAAGAAATAGCTTATAAGCCAATTGCCACCAGACAGAGAGAGAGAGAGGATGTGACTTCATCAGCTTCACGTTGAGAACTTTAACCTTCCAGCTTTCAGGGGCGCTAAGCTGGGGCACTCTTCCTCCAGTGAAACACTGAAAGTAGTGTTTAGAGAGAACTCTCTCCATAATTTCTGGATCTGCATTTGATCTGAAAAACCCAAACTATCCATCAAATCTTCCCAACAACCTATAATTCTGAGTTAAGACTTTCTAATTTAGAAAACACAAAGAGTGAGGGGGAACCAACAAGATATAGAAGCTGACAGCTCAAGCAGCTATCTAGCCAGATGAAGATTTCTTTGTGAATTATTTCAAACACTATGTCTCCTCTCACAGATAGGAAAAGCCATTACCGCTATTCACTTTTTAATTTGATTTTTACTTTTATTTAAGATATACAGGTTCATGGTTTAAAAGGTCAAATAGTTCTATAAAGAGTCTAGCAAAAATAGCAATTTTATGTTCCTCATCTCCTCACCCCCAATCCCATATTTCCTGAGGCAAACTTCTCGACTTTATTTTTTACCTCTTTCTTCTGATACCTCCCTATCTTTAATAACATACTCACACTACCATTTTTTATTTTTCCTTTAGATATTATCTATTGGCTTTCCATTATGGAAAAAAAGAATTAGATACACACACACATACACACACACACACACACGCACACACACACACACACGCATAGAAACACGCACTCATTTCCTCTCATACTCATCTTCCCATTAGTTATTATCATAATTTTTGGTTAGATAACCAGACAATATGCTCATTGTCTGACTGCATAGTATAATCAGTCAGACTATAGAATAGTCTTGCTAAGCAAATACTGTTCACGGTTGTGGCATACAGCATACTTTGATTACATTTCTTTTTTGCAGAATGTTTCTGCTTTCTCTGGACTTAATAAGGATTTCACGTCTTTGTTTGTTCAGTGTCCTATATATTTACCACTAATTCATTCCCAAACTCTTCTTCGGAGTTTTAATTATTCCTTCGATTTATTCAAACACATCAAGTTATCCACAGTTTTAAATTTTCTCGGGGAAATCACTCTTGCAGTCCATCTCCTGTCTCAATCTGGCTTAGATAATTCTCTAGGCCTGATGCACAGCTCTTTCCCGGAGATTTTTTTTTTTTTTCCATTTTCTTTTGGATTCTATTTGTCTCTCCCTTGTATCCCATCCCTTCCTCTTTACTGGTTACTTCCTTGTTTTTGTGGAGCACATCCTCTAGTAACCTTCTTAGAAGGGTAGATAGGAAGTAAAATTTCTGAAACTTTACATATCTATAATTGTCTTTATTCTATCCATATCTTAACAGTTTGGCTGGGGGAGAAATTCTATATTAGAAATGATTTTTCTCAAAGTTTCGAACGCATTGTTTCATTGTCTTACAACCTCCAAGGTTGCTTTGAGAAATCTGATGATATTTAGTTCTCAGTCCCTTATATGTGACCTGTGATTTTCACTCCTTCAAAGAGTTAGGCTCTTCTCTTTGTGTACAATGCTCTGAAATTTGTGATGTTGTGCCTCGATGTGAGCCTTTTTCATTCATGTTCTTGAATACTTGTGGGTGTTTATAACCGAATACTTAGATCCTTCAGTTTGTGGAAATTTTCTTAAATTATTTCTTAGATAATTTTTCCTGTCTATTTCTAGATTTCCTGTCAGTCAGACATTGTACCTATTGGTCTGATTCTCTAATTTTCATACTTTTTATCATCTCTTATCCATTTATTTTTTTCCACTCTCCATGAGATTTACTCAACTTTATTTTCAACCCTCCTATTGTTTTAGTTTTGCTATCCTATTTTTGTTTTCAAAAGTTCTGTTTGTTTTTTGAATATTCTTTTCCCCATTCTTTATTGAAATATAATAGACAATTAGTTGCTTATAATTACATTGTACAAGTCAATGAGGTTTTTTCAATTATAGTTGGCATACAATAATATACCAGTTTCAGTTGTATAGCATAGTGATCAGAGATCCACATAACTTGCAAACTGACCACCCCACTAAATCTAGTACCCCCTTCCCCCTTACATATTTATTACATTATTAACCATCTTCCCATGCTACACTCTATATCTCCATGTCTATTCTGCAACTATCCATTTGTACCTCTTAATCCCTTTGCCTTTTTTTATCCTCCCAACCCCCCTCCCATCTAGTATCCCTCTAAATATTTTCTGAATTTATGAGTTTATTTCCGCTTTTCTTGTTGTTGTTGATTTTGTTCTTTAGATTCCACACGTACGTGAAATCATGCGATATTTGTCTTTCTCTATCCGACCCATTTCATTCAGCGCAAGACCCTCTAGGTCCACCAAGGCAATATCTTTTCCCATCCCCGTCCTTTTAGTCTGTGTGTGTCTTTTAATCTGAAGTGAGTCTCTTGTAGGCAGCATATGTAGGGGGTCTTGTTTTCTTATCCATCCAGCCACTCTATCTTTTGGTTGGAACACTTAATTCTTTTCCATTTGAGGTACTTGCTGATAGCAATGTGGTTATTACCATTCTTTATTCCTGTTTTTGATACACGTTTTTCTTCTTAAAGAAGTCCCTCCAACATTTCCTGTAATACTGGCTTGGAGATGATAAATTCCTTTAGCTTATTTTTGTCTGGGAAGCTCTTTATCTGTCCTTCAACTCTAAATGATAATTTTGCTGCATAACGTATTCTTGGTTGTAGATCCTGGGTTTTCATCACTTTGAATATTTTGTGCCAAATCCTTCTGTTCTGCATAGTTTCTTTTGAGAAATCAGCTGCCAGACTTATGGGTGCTCCCTTGTAGGTAACTAACTGCTTTTCTCTTGCTGCTTTTAAGATTCTCTCATTGTATTTAAACTTTGGCATTTTAATTATCATGTGTCTTGGTGTGGGCCTCTTTGGGTTCCTGGTTTCGGGGACTCTCTGAGCTTCCTGGGGTTTTATGTCCATTTCCTTCACCAGATTAGGGAAGTTTTCCATCATTATGTCTTCAAATAGCTCTTCAACATCTTGTTTTCCTTCTGGTATCCCTATGTCACAGATATTTTTACCTTTAATAGTGTCCCATAGGCTCCTTAAATTATTATTATAGTCTTGGCTTCTTTTTTCTTGTCATTCTGATTGAGTGTCCTTGGCTTCCCCTTCTTCTATATAGGTTATTTGATCCTCTTCTTTATTCACTTTGTTTATTCCATTTAATATACTTCTCATCTCAGATAATGTGTTCTTCATTTCATGCTGGTTCCCTTTTATAATTTCCATTTCCATTTTTATGTTTTTCATCTCTTCGTTGAAGTTCTCATTGAAATTATCTATACTTCCCATAAGTTCATTGAGCATCTTTATAACCAGTGTTTTGAACTCTGCGTCTGTTAGATTGCTTGACTCCATTATTTCTGGATTTCTGTTCTGTTCTCTAATATGATTTTTGCTTCTTTGTCTTTCCATTTTGGCTTCTGTGTCTGTTTCTATGTACTAAGCAAAGCTCTTAAGTCTCCCATTTTTCTTAGAACAGCTTCGTTTGGTAGGTGTCCAGTGGCACAGTCCTGAGAAGGGTTCAGCTGCAGGCCAAGTTTAGCCCAAGCCTGTGCCCCTCTGGGCCCACCTGTTAAGATTCAGCAAGCAATCCACAGATACTGTGCTCATAGTTACCTCAAAAGGCTATGCCAGAAACTGAGGCCAGCTGCCACCAGTGTGAGTCTAGGTGCTGCTCAGCAAAGGGCACTTGACTAAGCAAGTACACACCTGTATGTGGCTTGGGCAGGGCTGTGAGTTGGGGGAGGCGGAGTTTCAGGGAATCCTCTGGGCGGAGCAACTTCCATTATCCAGTTTGATAACATGTCCACTATGGTGGTGCTGAGTCCGCGCACTGGGATGGGGGAGGACTCAACAGAGGAACAATGTATACCACCCGCACTTATCTACCGAGTGAGTCTTGCCTTGGCCCTTACTCCAACAACTCCGTGCCCCCTGTAAGTCCCCCTGTAAGTCCCTAGTGCCCCCTGTGCAGCCAAACCGGTGCTGGTGCTCAGAGCGAGCAGGTCTGTCACCACAGAAGTTCACTCGTGGATGCGGTCCCTTTAAGAGGCGTCTGCAGCTGCCGCTGCCACTGCCGCTGCCATGGCCTCTGTCCCACTTAGCCACTCCGTCTGGGCAACCTCGTGTCCTCGCCCTATCGTACCTTCTGCCGTTGCAGGGTGATTTTTTAGATCTCTCCATAGTTGTATGGCTTGTTCATCTAGATTCCAGGTGATTTTCCTTGCTCTTTACCCCTTGTTTCTGTCACAACTTTGATTTGGTTACCAGAGGGATGAACAGAGCCTCTATCATCTACGCCATTTTTTTTTCCTCTCTGAATATTCTTATTTATAGCCTTCTGTTTTTGTTTTTTGCACCGAATAACTTCTCATCTCTTAACTCTAAAACTATTAATGATGGGGTTTTCTTTTCCTTGCTCTTTTTCTGTGTCGTCTCATTTTTTTCTTTCTTTCTTTTTTCTCGTTTGGTTTCTTTATTCTCTGGTGTTAGCAACATCCTTCAAATTCCTGGTGCTTGTTGGCTGCCTGTCCATATTAAGAGTGTAGCATCTTGGGCTATTAATCTGACTGCCAGACTTCTAGGAACTTACTGAGTGGAAGAAGCAGGTGGGTGGGAGGGTTGTCTGCCTTTGACTATTTAAATTTTCCTCTGTACTTCTGTTTCAGTGTACATTTCTTTTTTCAAACTCTTTCTCTCTCTCTGTTTCCCACACACATACACACATCTCCCCTTTCCCTCTCCCTCCCCCTCTTCTCTCATTCCTTCCCTCCCTCCTCTCCCCCTGCTCATTCAGCTCTTGAGATAATGAACATCCAATCTATTTCCAGAGCAGAGGAGGCAGTTCCTCACTGAACAGGTGGTGTGGAGTGGGGTCTAGGAAGACCAGCTGCCTCTTGTAAAGATTTTACACTGTTTCATCCCTACCTTCTACCCTCCCCCCAAACCCCGCTTTCAGAGGTATTCAGCATCTTTAACTCTTAAGCAGTTCTTCAGTGTGGGTTTGCTCGCTTCTGGGAACTCCTCATTTCCAGCTAAGGTTTCAGCTTTCTTGGGTCTGCTCTCATCCATCTTCACTATCATTTCCAAAATGATGTTGCTTTCTCTGTTATCTTGGTCCTAGTGGGTTTATGTTCTAAAAAATTCTTTTATTGTCATTTAAGAAGAGTATCAGAAAAGATGGAGGTAAATACATGTGTTTCATCTGCCGTATTTAATCAAAAGTCTTCCCATTTTTAATACCAGTGTTTATAATTTTGTAATTAAAATTTTTTAATGTAACTAAAATTATGTTTTGATTTATGTGCGCATCTGGATCCCTTTGGCCAGTGGTTCTAAATGGTAGTTCTCCAGGCTAGTGGCATGAGCATCAACTGGGAACTTGTTAAAAGAAGACATTCTTGGGCCCGACCCCAGACTTACTGAGTCAGAAATGCTGGGGGTAGAGCCCAGAAATCTATGTTTGAACAGGCCCTCCAGGTGGTTCAGATGCTTGCTAGAGTTTGAGAACCACTTCTGTAGGTGACGAAGGGATTCTAAACATTTGAGAAACACTACCCTCCCCTCCACCTCGGCTCCAGATCCATCTCTTCCAATCCAAACCCGCGAAGTGCCCAGCAGAATGGAAGGGCTGTTTTGAGATAATGTCCTTTAACAAGATCCATCCTCCTGAGAAGATATTTGTGGATTTAGAGGCTTTTCTCTTCCATGACACCTAGTTGTTTACTGCCTTACATGGCTGTTAGAGTGGGGTTTCTGAGGTCAGAAATGCCTGCAGACCAGGCTTGGTGAGAAGAAAAGACAGAGACAATGGAAGCAGAGAAGTTTGAGAGGAGCAGTGTAGCGGGACCTGATCCCTCTTCTGCATCTTCAGCCATCAACATGTTGGAAGAGGAGCCCCCAGCTTTCCTCAGAGCAGGGAGCCTCTGGG
The DNA here is from genome assembly GCF_902729225.1 of Pteropus medius. Taxonomy (NCBI): domain Eukaryota; kingdom Metazoa; phylum Chordata; class Mammalia; order Chiroptera; family Pteropodidae; genus Pteropus; species Pteropus medius. The sequence goes on from NW_024351543.1 coordinate 10,129,823, forward strand.
AACCTCATGTAACGGGAGGGTCCTTGCTCTGAACTTCACCTACCATTGCCCTCTGCCTACCATCAGGGCAGCAGATGTTGCCAATCATCTCGGACATACACATCCCTCCCCACCCCGCCCATCTGTGTGGCTCCTCTGAGACCCTCAGTCTGCCTCTCGTCTCCTCACTTCACCTTCCTCCTCTTCTCCACCCTCGCAATGATCTTCATACGGCAGCTCTCCCTCTGAGCTCTCTCCATGGCACAGTTAATTCTCTTTCCACTTTCCCTCCCAGGTATGTCTTCACTGTCATTTATACCTTCGAGGCCTTGATAAAGATACTGGCAAGAGGCTTTTGTCTAAATGAGTTTACTTACCTGCGAGATCCTTGGAACTGGCTGGATTTTAGTGTCATTACTCTGGCGTGAGTATTTCTCCACACTGACTTGTTTGTGCATCTGTGTGAGGCTTGTGGGTGTGCCCAGGCTCACACCCTGGGGTGTTTCCTTATCCATCCAGCTTTCTCATTTGAAACCGCATGGCCTTGGGTCTTGTTGCCATAGACCATCACTGTGGGAGTCACTCTCCAGGGTTAGTCTCACACCCTCAGGGAGAAGTCAGAGACCTCACATCTGAGCTGATGACTGGCCTGTCAAAGTGAATCAGACAAGGCTCAGCCTTGTACCTACCTGGCATGAAGCTCTTTTCCTGAGGAACCAGAGTCTGAGGAGACTGGTTGGCCAAGCTTGCATGCTTGAATATCCATGTTTACATGTAGCACATGGAGCCACCTAGACCACAATGCACCTTCTCAAAGGGGCCATTCTGAAAGATATTGCAACAATTAAATCAATGTTAGTGTCGGTCTATTGGTGAAAGTGCTTCTAGATTCTCCATCTATTCTGGGTCCTTCCTAGGCTCATGTTACCCCAGATTGTCTTTACTTATGCTGCATGCATTGCAGGACCCTCTCCTTGTAGAGATGCTGACTGACTTCTGGTCCCACAGATACGTTGGTGAAGCAATAGATCTTCGAGGAATCTCGGGCCTACGGACATTCAGAGTTCTTAGAGCCTTAAAAACGGTTTCTGTGATCCCAGGTGAGCTGCTTTAACCAGATCATTTATTCATGGAACATGTGTTGGTGTCCATAACCTAATGTCCACCTTTGATTTTCACAAGAGCCCTATAGAGTTCCAGAGCATGAACTATTGTCCCCATTTAAAAGACAAAAAAATGGAGGCTCGGAAAGTAGAAAACACAATCCCAAGTCCTCATCACTAGTAAGAGGCACAGTGTGACCTGGAAACCTAATGTCTCAAGTCCTACACCACTGCTCTGTCCATAGTACCTCATGGCCTTGCCCTTGATAAATGACAAGAAAGTCAGGTCCTCATTTTATATTCTTGTTGTGGGGGTCAGGCAAGCCTCCAGTCAGATTCTCATTTATGACTTAAACCAAAGTTGTAAACTTGGAAATAGAGAGGAAGGGAGAAGGCAGTCTGGTGAGTGTTTTCACCATTTCCATAAATCTGAAAGCTTGAGTTTCAGTCCTGTCTCTGGACACACAGAGGAGAAGAGAATTAAGTAATTCTTGATTACAGAGAATTTGGATAATTCTCTGTAAAAGTAGGCCACTAGAGCTTATCTTAATGGTCCTTCTAAGACCTCTGTTGTCACCAGTAGCCCAGCGATACTTCTTATCCCCTATTGACTTGGTGGAGGGGAAGGTGAGGCTAGAGACCAGGTAACCACACTAAGGCAGGACTCAACTCTGCCTCCTTGTGGCCTGATGGTTTATCTCCCCTTGAAGAGGAGAAGAGAGTGAGGTGATACCCCTGAGAATCCATTTCTTCATCTAGAAAATAAACACTCAAACTGGAGTGGAAGTCCCTTTCTACCACTCTGTGTCTGGCTGTTCAAGGAAGGATTGGAAAGTCTTTGCCAATTTCCACAGGACAAGCTTCTTCATGAAGACAGCCATGGCAATAAGTAGCTAGTTCTGACTCTTGGTATCTCTCTCACCTACTCTTAGCCAGGAAGAGCCTGAGTCTTGTTTTCAAGACCTGACCTGCCCAGACTTCCTCTCCTGCCTCAGCTGTCTCCTCTACCCACCTCACATCATGTTCTAGAATGTACCTGTGGTTCCACAAACACTCCATGCTTTTGCTCCTCTCCCGGCCTTGCCACTCTTTCTGTCAAAAGAGTCCTCCTCTCTTAACTCATCATCATTCCTCAGGGCTCTGCTGAGGCTTGACCTCGAGGAGACTCCATGGTCTTTCCCAACTTCCCCACATTCCGCTCCACCCCGTTCCTATCCCCAGGCTTTGGTTACAGGCTGCTTCTATGTGTAACAATGCTATGCTTGGTAATACTATGGAGTTCCCCCTTGACGGTCAGACTACTCCACCACATGCCAGTGCCCCAACCATTGCTCAGCTCCCAGCCCATGACGCCACAAGCAGTGTTCATGGGTTATTTGTTGACCAAGATGACAAGGCAAGGCTCAACCCTAGACTGCTTCTCTAGTCAGACCTCTTTCTAATACCCATGAATCTGCCCTCCAAAGAAGGCAATTTTATTTGCCAGAGCAGCAAATCATCCCCTAGATAAGCAGGAGCCCCATTTTTGCTGCCAGCCCTGCTTGGCTCTGACATAGCTCCTTCTCAGATTCTCTCTGTATCTGACTCAGTGATTCTCTCAGTGTCTCTCATGGTCTCACTCTATTGCTATGTTCATCTCTCTGTGTCTTTGTGTCTCTGTCTCTTTTTTTTCTGTCTCATTTTATCTCTTTTGTATCTCTCTCTCTCTCTCTCTCTCTCTATCTCTCTCTCTCTCTCACACACACACACACACACACGCACACGTGCACGCACGCATGCACACACTCTGAGGTTCATGGATTCATGTGTCCCCAGCCTCAAGCTGCCTCCCAGAAGTGAGATGAATGCAGAAAGACAGATGCCAAATGACTGGAATGAAGTTAGTAGCCTCATGATTAGCACAGTGCCTGGAACTAGCAGGTACTCAACAATTATTTTTTTAAATCAAATTGCTATTGTCAGAAATGTATTAGGCTTAGCATGATAAGAAATGCATTGCCTGGGTCTCAGTAGCCTTGTCTTTACAATGGGGCAATAATCTTTACCTTCCAGCCTGCTTTTTAGGGTTATTACTAGGTTTATATAAGGAACTAGGCTTGGAATTGCCCTAGAGTTTTTAAAATACCTCACACCTGTATGTAATGAGAAGGCAAGATGGCTAAGATGAAAGCATGCCAGGCACACAACGTGTGCTGTGTGTGTTAACTGACCCATGTAGGAGTATCACTGTCATCTTCTCATAGGGCTGAAGGTCATCGTGGGGGCCCTGATCCACTCAGTGAGGAAGCTGGCTGATGTGACCATCCTCACCGTCTTCTGCTTGAGCGTCTTCGCCCTTGTGGGCCTGCAACTCTTCAAGGGCAATCTCAAGAACAAATGTGTCAAGAATTGTACAGCTTTCAACGAGACAACCAGTAACTTTTCTTATGAAAAACGCGAGTGGAATTTCTGCCGTGGCGACGAAGGTCTGGCTGGCAAGGGATGTGACTCCCCTGCATACCTGTATAGACATGTATTTTGATTCCTTTTCCCTGTTCAAATGCTTCTCCTGAGTCGTGTTTTACTTTTGAGTCCACCATATTCTATTGCCCAATGTCTCTTTTACAAGGAAATGAGCCATAAATCCAGGGACAGGCCTTGCTGCCTCTTCTGGGAGAGTCTTGGAGCTGAAGTCACTGCTCAGCTTTTCTCGTCCCAGATGGGACTTTTCCCCCTTCTAAGTATCCCAGCATGCCCAATGAGTGTATATAGCCAAGAGAACTCATCTTACTCTTACAGTGTGCCACCTTCACCACCCAAGGCTCAAGTGGTAGGGTTCAGAACCATATGCAAAGCTTTCATTTTCTCCTTTCTTTTGCAGACTTCTACATCAATAAACCAGGCACTTCTGATCCCTTACTGTGTGGCAATGGATCTGATGCAGGGTGAGCGTCCAACCCATGACCTAGCACCATTGCTCAGCAGTCCTTTTTCCTTCTTGTCATCATCATTTCCTGGGCAGAGAGTCCAGAGGAAGGTGCAAAAATGAATAAGTCATAGCTTCTGCCATACCATGTCTATGGGAAGGAAATGTATGAGTTAGCTTTTGCTGTGTAACAAATAACCCCAAGATTTTGTTGCTTAGAACACCAGCCATTTATTTAGCTCAAGATTCTGCACATCAGCATGTTGGGCATTTTGTAGACAGTGGATAGATTACCTGGGGGCCAACTGATCTAGGATGGCCTCAGCTAGGGTGGCTTATCTCAGCTCTGTGTTGTCTCTCATCCCCCAACAGGCTAGCCTGTACTCATTCTCATGGCAGAAGCAGGGTTCCAAGAGAAAGAGTGGAAATGTGCAAGGTCTCTTGAGGCCTAGGCTTAGAACTAGCACGATGTTACTTCTACTGCTTTCTATTGACCAAAGTAAGTCACGGATCAATCCAGATCCGAGGACTTGACTCTACTTCTTGATGGGAGAAGCTGCAACATCATATTGCAAAGGAATGTGAATGCAGGGAGGGAAATAAATGTGGCCATTTTTGTAATCTACCCCAGGAAGGAGCTAATATTTCATTTTTTTTTTTTTGTATCAAATGCCCACGTTTAATCATCACAACTCCATCACATGGGTTTCATTATCCTCACATTACAGAAGAAGAAGTATATGCATTAGTTTTTGCAATTTCAAATTCTTACGGAGTCCAGACACATAACAACAAAGAAGAGGAGTGGGCTGGGTGGGAACCATGGCAATGAGAGTTTATGCCTCATCTAAAGGGGGCAGCCAGTGCTCAGTTCAGCTTTTGGTTGCCATGTGAAAATGTGGTTCCATTGCTTCCAGCTCTTCCAATTTTTAAAAGAGAGACAGGAAATTTAGATTTTTATGTGAAATCTCCCAGCTAAAACATCGGCTACCAATTCCAAAAAATGTCTATATATTATGGGCCAAACAAAATATTTCTGTAAGCCAAATTCAGTCTGCAAGCTGCCAGTTTGTGAGCTCTGATGCATATACATATGAAGATGCTACATTCTGGAGAACCAGTGCTGTGCTGGAGGTTCCAGGGGCTGGGGAAACCCAGGGAGGTGGTGGTATGAGGCAGGGCAGGTCAGGGAAATTTTCTTGGGTGAGTAGTTGAGATGGCAGGGTGTCTCCAAGCTGGGTGGACAAGAAGTGGTTTGGATAGAGGCCATTCCGGGTGGCAGAACAGAATGTGAGACAGCAAAGGGGTAGAGGACCCTTCAGGTCTGTCTGCTGCTTTGACCACTGGAACAGATGTAAACAGAAAGAATTCAGGCAATTGATCAGAAAAGCTTTCTTCTCCCACCTCCATGGCTGGGGGCCTGGAAGATCAGAGCCCACATGACCCCGCTCCCTGAGTAGCTGACAGCTCCTGTATTGCCCAAGTGAAGAAGAGTGGGACCTGTATGGAGCTCTGCCTTAATCAGCTCACTAGGAAAGCAATCTCAGATAGAGCTAAAAGGTGAGGACAAACAGGAGAACATGATCAACATAGGCTCCTTGGCCTCTTTCTTCACAAATGCGCTTGGCATTTGGTTCTTTGGCTCAGGGACAGGATTGTTCTGATGTCAGCTTTTATTTGCCTTTGACTTAAATTTAAACTGAGGGCCCTATCAATGTCCTTTTCCCATTTGGATAATGGCATTTCATTTTTCATGGTGACAGCTCCAGAGTAGCCCAAGCACTGTCTGTGGTAAAGTTGTGAGGTCCATCCATGGGCACCTCCTCCGCAAGCTCCAAGATAGGCCAGACCTGCTGGGCAGGTCCTGGCCAGGTTGTAAAGGAGTGGATAAGGCTGGAATGGCAAATAGAGGCCAGCTCAGGACAACAGGCAGAGTGAGCCCTGGAGGCCATGCTGTGAACACCAGACCTGAGTCCTCTGCTGGGTCACAGAGAAGCGGAGCCCTGGGCTAAGGTCCACACTGCCCAGTGGCACTGTGGGAGGAAAGCCTGGGGTCTCAAGGACTAGGAAATACTTGGTGATTTTCAGCATTCCTTTACATGTAGTATTCCAGTCCATTCTTTTGGTAGCTTCAGGTTAAAAACAGCAGGAATTTCCATTTGCATTTCATATATCATATTTAGTATGCTGAAGGTAGCATGCAAGAGGCTTTGCACCGTGGTCTCATGTAATTCTCAGAGTAGTTAGCTGTTGATGTGTAGCAACTACAGTAGAGTTCTATGGAAGATGCACAAATAAGGCTGTCCTCAGAGTTCACTAGCAAATGTACGGGTGATGGGTTGACTAGTTCCTTGGGAGAGCAAATCAAGAGGCTGTCTTAAATGTGGGTCTACAGAGTCTAGGAACCAAGGTTGGACATAAAATTAGGATTGATTACAATCAAGTTGCTGAGACCTTACGCAATTGTATGGATACTGGGATTGTGTGTTCACATGGATATCTGGAATAAGGAGAGCCCGAGAGGCTGGTGTTAGTGGAGGAATCCTGGAGTAGTAGAATCCCAAATACAAACATGACATTACTGTTTCCTTGACCAAGCCATCCCACTGGGGTGGATGAGAGCACTCACATGCCCTGAGCATAGAGATATTTCTTGACATCAACTTAGCCTCTTATTATGAGAGAGAGAGGAGTCCAACACTCCCACCCCAATACTCACCAAGCAATCATCTTCAATTTGGTTTCCTTTCATAGGTCACTCTTCATAGGCTACAGTTATATTTCTCCTTTTAAGTAAGTACATTGACATCTCTGTGGTTTTAACTGACTTCTTCTCTCTGAACACCAGCTTCCACATCTGTAAAACAAGATTGTGGAGACAATTAAATTATAGTGTTTGTAAAGCATGTAGGAGAAAGAGAGGCACACAGTAAGTAATCAGTAAATGGAAAATGTTGTTTTCATTGTTATATATAATTGGTCAATGAACTTGGCTAATGTGAGTTCTCCTTTGATAGACAACTCTGCAGGCGATGACAACCAGCTCAAGTTTTAAGTCTGCATTTCTGATACTGACTCTCTCTCCTCTCGTGTGAATTTTGAAAGAGCTTACCACCTTATGGGGTCATGTCTGGGCAGTCAGCTGGCCTTCCCCAGGTCACTCCCTTCTGCATGAAACTCTGAAGTGACAGTATTATCATCCCCATTTAATGGGCAAGGTAAACTGAGACCTAAAAAGACTAAACGTCAAAGGTCATCCAGCTCATAAGAGGAATATCAGGCCTTCAACTCCAATCTTCCTGCAGCCCTGGGCTGCCTTGCTTTCCAGTAAGCAAGGAGCTATGCAATTTATGATGAACTTCTTTGTTCTTGCTGCAGCCACTGCCCTAAAGGTTATTTCTGCCTGAAAACATCTGACAACCCAGATTTTAACTACACCAGCTTTGATTCCTTTGCTTGGGCTTTCCTCTCACTGTTCCGCCTCATGACACAGGATTCTTGGGAACGCCTCTACCAACAGGTATTAACTGGCATGTCCCCAAACAGACTTGGTTGGAGGCTGAGGGGTCAGGTCCAACATGGCTACATTTTTCCTAGAGGAACCTGACAATGTCCAGGGCCCATGTACTTTGGGTACATATCTCTTCTTTCTCTTGAATCTTCAGACCCTGAGGGCTTCTGGGAAAATCTACATGGTCTTTTTCGTGCTTGTCATCTTCCTGGGATCTTTCTACCTAGTCAACCTGATCTTGGCTGTGGTCACCATGGCATATGAAGAGCAAAACCAGGCAACCATTGATGAAATTGAAGCCAAGGAAAAGAAGTTCCAGGAGGCCCTCGAGATGCTCCGGAAAGAGGAGGAGGTCTGTGAGGGATAAAGCTTTGGAAAGTCTGTTGCAGGCTGTATGTTATTGGGGAGAAGTATGGACCAGCCACTTAGATTAAGGTTGTTATTCTTGGGAACTTTAGGAAGATTCATCTCACCTTAGGAATCATCTTAGGTCAGTTTTTCTCAAAAAAAAAAAAAAAAAAAGAACCTGAGTGAAGATGTTATGAAAGTGATGTATTTATTAAAGGATGCTCTCAGAAGGAGAGTCAAGAAAACGGAATGGAACAAGGGAAGAGTTAAATAGGAAAGTGGCTTCAGCTAGAGACTACCTTCGGCCTGATCCTATGTGAGCTCTGGGGCATGACTTGTACCACAGAGTAAGCCCTACACTGAGGGAAGAGGGCTTGCCTTTGGTATCCCCATACCTGCCCCAGCCAAATGTACAGTGAAAAGAAATTTTTTGCAGAATACTGTAGCTGTAAGCCATTAGCAGCTAACACTCAAGTGGCTGGAGATGAATGTGCTGACCTGATAAAAGAGATCTGGGCAGGGCATCAACAGGGTCTACTATAGGGTATGAATGAGGGAGGTGACCAAGTGGTGGCTCTTCCTACCATGTCTCAATCCCACAACCACCCAGGTTTTAATCCTGACCTCCTCTGTTTCAGATGCCCTCACCCCTGTGAAACCTCATTTCTGGGGGACACATTTATGCTAAACTCAACCAGATACTGTTGGCTGCAGCTGCTGTCCTCTTTCTTCAGGTGCTGGCAGCACTGGGGATCGACACAGCCTCTCTCCACTCCTACAACGGATCCCCTTTAACCTCCAAAAATGCCAGTGAGAGAAGGCACAGGATGAAGCCAAGAGTGTCTGACGGCTCTGCAGATGACAACAAATCACCCCAATCAGAGACTTACAACCAGCACAGGATGGTAAGAGGCTCAGGTTTGTGCTCTAAAGATTACCCACCTTTGCAGCTGTCATGGACAGTAGGTTGAAGTGGGAAGAGGTTTGTGACAAAGACATAGCTGGAAGCACAGAGATAAGGAGGATGTTCTAGTAATTCCAACCCTCCCACCAATGGACGTCTAGACTTGGACAGGGTCATTATGGATGGGGAAAAGGGGTATATTGAAAAGACTTTTATGGGTAGGAGTGGAATTAACAAGACTGGGACTGTGGAATGTGGAAAAAGGAGAGGAGTCTAAAATGACTCCCAGATTTCAAGATTAGGCAATTAGATAGATGGTGATTCTAAAACAGGAGCACCAGAGGAAGAAGCCAGGTTTGTAGGAAAGGTGGTGGACCCACATTGGGCATGATAACTTTGAGGTGTCTGTAGACCCGTGGACATGAAGGGTCAGTTTCCTCCTTACACATAGATCTGCAATTCTAGAGCAGGGAAGGAAGGTTCTTTGTCCATGGTGCTGAAATCATTACAAGCTTATTTCTGACCTCATGTCTCAGCCCTTGCCACTCAAATTCCCACCTATAGTTGGCACAGAAGATCCCAGCACACAGCTCTGTGATACGATCCAGCCCAGGAATAACTTCAGCACCTCACTTCAGGTCCTGAAGCAATTCTGTCCCCTCTTCCCCCATCATAACCTCTACCTCCCACTCCAAGATTCCCTATACTTACCAAATTTCCTCCCACCTCCTTCTTCTCCCTTGAAAGTCCTCTGTACCCCAATATATCCCCTTTCTACAGGCCTGAGAGATAATAACCCCTTTGTGTGAGAATAATTTCCACACTAATAGTATGAGAAAAGGGATAAACCTGACTATTGTTCAGGCCTTCTGACCCTCAGTTTCTTCTCAATCTCTTTTCCTGTGCTCATCTGAAGGATGCTCCACTTTTTTGGAATATCATCTCTACAACACTCAAACTTATGTGTGCATATCAGACACACTCACATGCATACCGGCCTCAGTGACACTCATTTCAGCATTCGTAAGAGTTTGTGCCCTTCTCTTCCTTGCTCTGTCTCTTTTGAACAGCACCTGGCATGCACAGGGCACAGTTCAGAAGACATTTCAAAAGGATTTGACTAGGGCTTTGACAATTGTAGAACAAGATGAATCACAGCTTTCATGGAAATGTCAATGACACTCTGAATTGGGCTTTAATTTCCCCCATTCAGTTACCCCCATATAGAGTAGCACCTGGATGTCCAATAATTGTTTGGTGTGTGTGCTTGTCTCTCCAGCTAGGCTCATCTTTGAAAAGAAAAAAGAGGAACTTTGTCTTGTTAATTTAACAATACTAGATGTTTGGTATAAAGAGATGACTAAAACATGGTTCCTTTCCTAAGGACTTCCATTCAGATGGAGGAGGCAGATATAAAAACAGCTATGTGTTAAGTACTGTATTAGGGACAGGCACACGGTGTTTGGAGAATAGAGGAGAAAACACGACTCTTATGGGGTTGGAGGTGTGTCAGGAAAGGCTTCACAGAGAATGATTGAAGTGAATAGTAACTAATGAGTAGGGGTTCTTCCAGTAATTGAGGCCTGGAAGAGTTTGGGGAGAAGTATTTTCCAGGCAGAAAGAAGAATATGTGTGTACAAAGACAGGAAAGGACCACTGGGTAGTTCTTTAATGCTCACTGGTTGATTGGAGTCCATACAGGAAGGCGTCCCCTTCCTCTTTTCCTAGGTGTATTCATGCGGTAAATAGACCACAGGCAGTTTTTATATGAAGCTGTTTTCTAACAGAAATGAGAGAATTTTGGGGGGTAGCACCTAGGAGAAACACAGCAGGGGTTTAGGGTAACACACAGGAAAACAATTGGCCTACTTAGATGATGCATTTTAAGGCAAGCCTAATACTTAGATTCAGAAGTCATTGCCCACCATAGGTTAATTCTGAAATGTTAATTGGTGGCCAAGGAGGCACTACCTGTCAAATATGAGACCTAAATTTTCTTCCCAGTTTTTTCAGTGGTTTGCTTAGCACCCAAATATAACTCAGTCATCCCATCTTTAGTAAGGATTTGCTTACTTGGCTCTTTTGCTTCAAAAGTGGAAAGAATTTATGAATTTTTATGAGTTCCATAGTCCTTGGACGTAAATTCTAGGCAAAGAGTGCTCTGTTTACAATACCAGAGCAGCAATGTTGGTTGCTGAACAGGGCTGGGCTCCAAATTATTTTAAAAAGTATAACTTTAGTTCTGTGGGGTCAGGTGATAAGTAAGGAGGACTTTAACTGACAAGGTGTCCCCAACTTTAGTAGTTTAGTAAATAAAAGGAATTGAAGAAGAGGGAAATTTTCAGTAGTATGATCAGAATTTGGTAAGAAGTCAGCTTACTGACTCTCCAGGGACTCTGGGCCTATGAATTAGCTCCTTTCCTCTGACAATTGTGCACCACACAGTTACTTCCAAGGAAGATTTTGATGAGAGATGTTTATTGATTTGGAGGAATGGCATTATTCTTCCAGGAAAGGAGGCTGTAACTCTCCCTTCAATCTCCCTATTGTTGACTGTTCAGTTTGCCTCAAGGGATCCTGGAAGCTTATTACATTACAAAGCCCTCATCTCTTCCTTTGCACACAAACACTACCACCCATGTATGCTGAATCTAATGAATTGTGGAACCTAATTTTCAGACAATAAAGGGCAGCAGTTCATTCGACAACCATTTACCAAGCATGTTCCAGAAATGGTGTCCATAATAGAGTTAGTCTCCTTAGATCACAGCTTGGCACTTGGAGCAGCCCAGTGACCAAAGGCTGACAAACAGCTAACTCAACCCAGCAAGCCACAAGGTTGTCCTCTGACATGTCCTTGGTCATGAATGATCTTAAGCACCTTGTAACTTCTCATCTCTCCTGGCTTTTTCCCAGGCTGTGTCAAGAATACTGTTTTTCCTTGTTCTCTCCCCATGTTTACCTAGAATACCCCTTAGATCTGCATCTTTAATTTGCTGCTGGAAGGTCACGAAAATCGGGGCAGGGAAATGGGAGTGAGTAGAGGGAAGTGCTGAGCTCCAGATTTGCTTGCAGGACGAGCTTCCAGCCTTATTCTTTCCTGCTCCTCTGGGTCATTGCCCAGTCTTTCCTAGGCCTCAACTCTGGGCGACGGCGTGCTAGCCATGGTAGTGTGTTCCATTTCCGGTCCCCTGCCCGAGACGGTTCATTCCCTGATGGAGCTGCAGATGATGGAGTCTTTCTTGGAGACCATGACAGCCATCGGGGCTCCCTGCTTCTGGGCGGGGGTGCTGGCCAGCAAGGCACCCACCCTAAGAGCCCTCTGCCTCAACCCACCAACCCTGGTTCAGGGCATGGAGAAGATGGACACCCCACATTGCCCACTGCTGAGCTTGGCCCTGGAGTCACAGACCTCTCGGTGAGTTTGTAAATGTTCTAGACTATTTGAGGCTGTCCTCTAGCTAGAGGCCTTGGGCCAAGAAGCCCTGAGTGTCATCCATGGAACAGTCCTTTAGATATCATTCTGCCCAACTCCTTCCCACCTGCCCCCACTTTAAAGACAGGGCAGATGAGACCCAGAGAAAGAAATTGGATTTACTTGAGGTCAAGCGGGTTTTCTGGTTTACTCTGTGGTACAGTGATACAGATTATTTTTCAGTTGATCTCATATTTCTTCAGTGTTTCTCTGTCCCCACTCACTACCACTGTTTCAGAGAGAGGCCTGCTTGCTCCTAGATGAGTATGAGAAAAATTAAAGGTTCTTTTCTGCCTACCTGTGGCTCTGTGCAAGCTACCCTGGGTGTGGCAAAGGGACCCAGAGAAATCCTGGGAGGTGCCCTAGATAGATCTTAGCAGAAGCAGAGTATCCCTTGATTTACTCAGAAAAACAATAACTTGCCAAAATGCACAACTTAGGCAATAGTGACTAACTAGCCAGCACTCTTATTGGAATAATCACAGAGTGTAATGACAATCCAGGGACACTTCATTGAGTTGGGAGCCATGACTTAATGTGAGCTCTCCCTCCAGTTGTAGTAATGACGCTGCTAGTGTTTTTCATTTGCCCTCTCTGGCTAGCAGTTTGCAAACAGACTTGTGAACAGACCATTATATGGCTCTACTAACTTGATAAGTCTTACACAGTGACCTCAGTTCCATCTCTGATTGGGTGCCAGCAAGAAACAGAAGAATCACTGTGCAAGTGGAGAGGGTTTAGTGGAGTATTTACAGAGGGTTGGGCAGGGCTCTGAGAACTAAAAAGGTATAGTGAGGCCCCTAGAGACTAGCAAAGTGGGAAGCTGGATGTGCTAGGGTAGAGAGTGAGGGAAAAGATGAGAACTAGGACCCAGCAAGAGCTGCCACTGTGTGAGAGGTAGCCCGGCAGAACTTGTGATCTCAGGTGGAGGACTGCAATCATGACCCAGCCACGGCCCAGCAGGGAAGGTGGTAGATACCGACTCCCCTCTCCTTCCAGCCTCTGATCTCCTATCTGCACCATCGTTCAAACCTGACCAGAACCAGAGGGTGACAGTGACACAGTTTGTACAGGTCACCCTCCCCAGGTATAGAGCTAGCTGAGCAGAGAAGGGAGAACAGGTTTCCGAGGACCAACAGAGAATCACTAAAGAGTCGGAAAGTCCAAGCTGGTTTGCAGGGTCCCTCAGAGGTGTTTTAACATCCTAGAAAATGCCTCATTCAGGAAACCTTGTTATTGTTCCCTAGATTGTCACTTTCCTAGATATTGTATCCCTGATGCATTTTAGTTACATTATTTGGCTTGATAAAGATTAACTCTTTAAGCCCTTCTGTGTCATGTAGACCTGGGTTTCAATCACAGCTGTGCGATTTACCAGCCGTCACCTTTAGCAAGTCCCTTGAATTCTTCAAACCTCCACGTCTCCTTTTGTAAAAAGGTTTCTAAATAGTCGAAGAGTTAAATGGAATAACAAAGTACCTACATCTATATACACGTGTCTGACAAATAATAGTATCAGCTAGTATCTTTTGTTGAGCCCTCATGGTTGGAAAATTTATAAACTTATATTTATTAAGCATTTACTATATACCTATGAACTTCACCTATGGTAGGTGCTCAGTAAATGTTAAATTTGGATTCTGAATAGTTTGCGCTGTGCTGAATCAGCAGCTCTGGGCCTTGAACTCCCCACGTCTCAGATGTGTGACTAGAGTTAGGGGCCTGGCACAGAACCTCCAGGGAAGGCCTCAAGAGAAGCAACAAAAGGATTGTGTCAGAAAACTAATAATTGGACAATCAAGGCACACAAATGTTCCCCCAGAAGGAAAGAGAGTGTGTGGAATTGGAACTGGGTTATATGTTGAAAGGGAAAATGCGCCTGTTGGAAGAGAGATTGAGAGTAGAAATTCTGTGTAAAAGTCAGATGCACAGCTCAGAAGACATCTCATGATGGCCTGGCCCGCTGCTCCTCCCTTTGGCAGAAACCTCAGAGACCCTTGAAGTAGTCCTGTCCCCACCCTGCTGCCTAGGTCCCTGTCCTAGGGCAAGTGTTTGCAGAGCCTCAGGTGAGCCCAGGTCACTCCATTAGCTGCAAACCTGGGCTCTGTTTCTCCCTAGCTCTGTGTCCTGGTTGTCATGCCTGAGCTTTTACCCCATGTTCAAACAGCAGCCTGATTTCTCCAACCATGAGGGCCATAGCTTCACTGGACAGCTCACAACCATGAGACTGGCCAATGAGAGGCTGAGCGACCTGTGTTTGCCACTGAAGACCTCCGGTTGGGGGAGTGTCCTGACTCTGTTTGCGTCCTGGCAGGCATGTGATACAGGACAGAAGAAGACTTTATTATCAGCAGAATACCTGAATGAACCTTTCCGAGCCCAAAGGGCAATGAGTGTTGTCAGTATCATGACCTCTGTCCTCGAAGGTAAGTGTTGCTCATTGGAACGTCAGTCTGCTGTGCTGTGTTGAGTCCCCATGTGAGTGGCAGTGGGGATGCCCCAGACTTGTGTCAAAGAGCACCTGCCTCTGCATCCTAGGATCCTAAATACTCTTCTTTTTTTTTTTGTGCCTTCACCCTTACTCAATGTGGGGTGTTTTTTTTTTAACCTGGATAATTTTTCAAAGACAATAGAATCAATGGAGAAAATGTTCGAGTCCATCTCTTGTTCAAATTAACATCTGCTTCATGTGTATTCACAAAACCAGATTTTAAAAAATGATCTGGCAGAGAATGTCAAGCTACCACTCAGGTATGCAAGAAATTTAATGATCTTTAACTTCCAAGCATGGCAAAATCCTGCTGTTTTCCTGGCTATAACTTTATGGTTATAATTTGACTTCTGTCTCAGCTCCCATTATGCTAAGCATTGGAAGACAATTAAAATAAATTAATCAGATGGTTTAACTAAATTCTCATTAATTCAGGGGTTCATTAGTTCAGTGGGAATCCACTTAGTCTCTCCAGGGATGCATCTAAGTTCCTGTTGCTTACACCAAGCCAAGGGTGTGGCACTGGGTCATGGCCGCCTAACATTCAAGTTCCCAAAGACTATGGTTGCATCCTCCTCACCCTGAGTACAAGTCCTGTCTTCTTATCCAGTCTTTATTCGACCTCAGGATTTGGAAAATATGGCCTTAATCGTATCTATTATTTATCTTCCCTAGACAAATTTAAAATGTCCTAGGCTAGCGGAGGGAGAAGGGAGCTTGGATGTAGCTGTGTTCCTGAGAAGGAGCCCTATGTGCTGTCCTCCCAGCTTTGGGACAAATCCTAACTGTGCGGGAGCACATGTTGGACAGTAGAAACCAAAAAAAGAAGAAGAACAACAACAACAACAACTTAAAAACAGAGCTAATCTGTGCATTACTTTCCAGGTGGAGCCAGAGATGGCAGCCCTTAGAGAGAGACCCACATGCCCGGCATGGCACAGATACTGTAGAGTAGCATAAACTGGTAATACGCCTGGGGAGAGAAGGCCTGAGCAGCCTCAGAGTGTGTCCTGTGGCCCCAGCATGACAGGACAGTAGCTGGGTGATGACGTCGCCCCTGTTGAAGGCTATGGAAGGGAATCTGGAGAGGCAAAGAGGGAGCAGCCATTTCCATGGCTCCCCCACCAAAGACCAAATGGGAACTATGATGACTCAAGTAAATACACTTGTCAAAGACTAAGGACTGGCTCAACCCTCCATCACCCTTGAGTCCCCCGAACTCACATACAACCTCAGATAATGAAGTGGTAGCAGACACTAAATTAACTAAAACAAAGTCCTCTAGTTGGCCACTTGAAGTATAAATTGAATGCAGTTATGGGGTTGGGGAAATCTATACATTCCTTGCATACCTGAGTTTGTATTTTGAGAAGTGTGTACACATTCCAGTGACAGCAGTGTGTCCAGGCTCTCATATTTTTCTCATTGAAAATTATTTAATTATTTTTATTGTAATAGTGTCTGCACACCCAAAACTTTTCATGGCTGCACAGAATTTCACCATGCTGATATGCCCATGATTTTTTGGCGGCCAAGTGGATCGCTGAGGTTATTTATTTATTTATTTATTTATTTATTTATTGCTATTAGCCATCAAACAGCAAACAATGAATACAAACAGTTTGCTTTTTCATTTATTCCCAAGTACTATCAAGCTTCCTCCTTTCCTCTCTTTTAATTTATTTACTTATCAACAAACATTCGTTGAGCACCTGCTACATGTCCAGCATTGTTCCACATGCTGGGGATTCGTTGAGAAAGAAGATAGAACCTTGCCCTCATGGAATC
Source organism: Pteropus medius (assembly GCF_902729225.1). Taxonomy (NCBI): domain Eukaryota; kingdom Metazoa; phylum Chordata; class Mammalia; order Chiroptera; family Pteropodidae; genus Pteropus; species Pteropus medius. The sequence goes on from NW_024351543.1 coordinate 10,146,327, forward strand.
TACATCCTGGGAGCCAGGGCACACAGATGGTAAACACAAATAGATATTCAGGTAATGATAAGAAGGAGGAGAAAAAATCAAGTAGAGGAGGATATGGAGAGTAGGGGCTTGCAGAAGGGGCTATTTTAGATGAGGTGGTTGTGGAAGGCCATTCTCTCTGAAGAGACCAGAAATCTGAAGGAGGTAAGGGAATCAGCCTTGTGAGAACCTAGAGGGTGAGAGTTCCAGAAAAAAGAACAGAAAATGCAGTGCATTTTGCAGGAATGAGACAGGAATAAACAAAATGTGTGTCCTAAACACATGCCAATTTAGGTAAGAACAACAGAGGTCTTGATTGGATGAGAGGCAACAGAGGTTAATAGTTGAGAACACAGGCCCTAGAGCCTAACTTCCTGGGTTTGCATCCTGGCTCTGCCACTTATAGTAAGCTGTGCAGTCTTGGGGCCCTATTAACTGCTCTGTGCCTCTGTTTTCTCATCTTTAAAATATACACTAGGTTATAAATTCCACAAGGGCAGAGATGTATCTGTTTTGCTCACAGCTGGATCTCTAGTACCTAGAAGAACAGTGCAAGGCACATAGTAGGTACTCAACTGATAGCTGCCGAATTAACGGTGAATGAGTGTGATGCACAAAGGTGATTTTGGTGAGGAGCAGAGGGTGGTACTAATTTATGACATGAACTGATGAACCAAAAGAGAATAAAGAATTGTCCGATATCCTGAGGTAGGACAGACTTCCTCTCAAGGAAGATACTGTGAGAGAAGACTGTGAAAGGCAGGAGAAACAATGACATTTTTAAAGAGAATCTGGGTAAAGGTAACCTTAGGTTCGGTCAAAGAGGCTAAAGGTTTTTGAGCATAGAGCAGATGACCTGCGATCTTCTCTGGTTGGACATTATATTCACTATACCCATGGAATATATGAAAGATGCTTGATGCTGTCCAAGTTGTGATAAGATTTACAAAGGCCACCTCATTGGGAGTGATCGTGCCTGAGAAACTTTGGTTCAAGCCAATAAGAACTTGGTAATTCCCTGAAGTCAGGGCACGTGAACGATCTATGCTTAGCATACAAGCTAAGACTTGACAGTTGTCAGAACCAGAAAGTCAGAAGCAGGAGCACAACAGTGAGCACAATCCAGTCTCTGCCCTCATGCTGAGTGGAAGAGAAGCACATAGAACATGTTATTGCTGGTATACTGAGTGTCTTGAAGGAGAAATGAGGGATGCTAAGGGAAATGTGCTACATTTAGCCTGGGGCTAGGGAAATATTCTGGACAGAAAGAATAGCAATAACCTTGAAGCAGAAGAGAGCATAATACTTAAAAGAATGAAAAAAGCTTGCTATAGCTGGAGCATGGAGATCGAGGAGGAGAGGGGTTTAAAATAAGCCTGGAGATATGGTCAGACCCACAGAACTTCCTAGGCCATGTTAAAGATTTTGGACTCTGCATCCTGAGAGCAGTGAGGTGCCACTAAAGAATTGGAGGCAGGGGAACTACATTTACATTTTATAAAGGTTGCTCTGAATACATGTAGAGAATGGAATTAAGAGGGAAAGAGTGTTGGCAGGGGAACCCTTTAGGAGAAAACCAGATGAAAGATGGCGATGCCTGGACTCCGAGGAGGTAGCAGTGGGGATGATGGGAAACAGAAGGATTTGATTGCTATCTGAGGAGCATAAGATTCAGGACTTGGTGGTTCATGTTGATCTGGTATAAGCAACTGAAAGGATCCTGGTGCAATGACATAAAGGGACACTTCAGCTGGAGGAGGGGGATTCACTAGGAAAAGATGAGAGGGGAAGATGATGAGTTGAGTCTGGGACATATTGGGCTTCAGGCACCCTTGAGACATCCAGGTAAGGCTGTCCAGTAGGAAGTTGGCTTTATAATTAATGAGCTTAGAAATTAGAAGACAAGGGTGACCTAGAGATACATATTTGAAAGCAGTTTGAATATGGATGGTAATTTTGAGATGATGCAAGGAATAGATGACATAGAGAGAATCAAGAAAAGAAAGGAAGAAGGGCTGGGACAATGTTCTAAGAAACCACAATAATCAGTGAGTGAGCAGAAGAGATGGAGCCAGCAGAGGAAGCTGAGAAAGAATGCCTGGAAATAGGAGGAGACCCAGAAGACTATAATGCAGAACCAAGGGTCTAAATTCCTTCAGAAAGAACGGAAAGGTCAAAAGAGGCAATGCTATTGAAAGATCAAGTAAGATCAAACCCCACAAGGGCCCAGGGCCTTTAGTCAAGTGGATGTCCTTGGTGATTGATCAAGAAAGGATTGATGGAGTAGGTTAGTAAGCAGAGGCCACATTGGAGGAGGTTGAAGAATAAGTGAGAGGTGAAGAAATGAAGATGTTGTATTCAGAGGTCCCTAACCTCCAGGCCATGGACTGGTACCGGTCCGGTCTGTGGAGTGGTACCAGTCTGTGGCCTGTTAGAAATGGGGCCGCACAGCAGGAAGTGAGTGGTGGGCTAGTGAGCAAAGCTTCATCTGTCTTTGCAGCTGCTCCCCGGCACTAGCATCACCACCTCAGCTCCACCTCAGATCATCAGGCATTAGATTCTCAGAAGCACCAGTCCCTAGTGCCAAAAAGGTTGGGGACCACTGTTGTATTTGGATAAATATTTCAAGAAGTTTGCCTTTGACAATGAGGTAGTAAAATGACACTAGACTGTAAGTAGAATTGAAGGAATATTTTTTCTTATTTGTGTGTGGGGGGGCGCTTTTTAAAAAGCGTATTTATAAGCTAATTTGGGAGGACATGTGAGAATGGGAAAGACTGAAAATAAAGGAAAGAGGGAGTGTTCAATAGATTTCTGAAATGGCTGACAGGAGAAGATGCACAAGTGGAGACATGGGCTGTTAATAGGAGGGACACCTCTTTAGTTGTAACAGAAGGAAAGAAGGAGAGTTCTTTGTGGATTAGCTTTTCGCAGGAGATTCTTCTGGGGAGGAACCATAATCATGTTGCAAGCTAGCAAGTGCATGATTCTTTTAGCCTCCCTGTCTTCCTAGATAATCAAGATCAGCAATGTTAAGGCTGTTTACAAGGCCGAGTGTCTTCGTGTCCTGGCTCACAGACAAGCTGCTTCTTGTAACAATGACGTCTCTGCAAGATTCTTTACTCAGCACCACTTCCTGTACTTCTCTTTAGTGCCCGAGTAGAGAGGGGGAAATGGAGGTTGGAGAAGAGAGGAGGAAATGAGAAAGTAGTCTAGTAGACTAAAGGAGTGGACCGAATAGAGAAACATGGCAGGATTTCTGGGCAGTGACAGACTGGGACTCACGAGTCCCTAGTGGGACCAGCCAGCATGGTTATGTACTTTTTCCAACCAGTTTCAACTGGCCGGGTGCTGGTGCAGAGTGCTCTGCACATGGGGTTTATTCAGGGTTTGGATTCTGCCAGGCAAGTACAAAGGAGGGGGAGAGGGGCAGGGGAATTGAGGGTGTCTTCAAAGGAAAAGATAGAGGGATGGACATGAACTCTGGGTAAGTTGAGACGTAAGGACATGACATAAGTGATGAGCAGTTAAAAAGTATAGGGTCTGTGGTTTGGAGGACTGGATGGAGACAAAGACCAGAATGGAGTTGCTAGACTGAAGGAACTTGAAAAAGTAGGAAATAGTAATCAGAGAGATGGAAGGCTGAAATGGAGATTGGAGGTGGTGGTTATTAGTGATGATGAGGTCTAGAGAGAAGGCTGTGGGAAGGAGATCTGAGGCGATGCATGGCTGACAGCTGTCATTGACTACATCTGTGTTGCAGAACTCGAGGAGTCTGGACAGAGGTGTCCCCCCTGCTTGACCAGCTTGGCTCAAAAGTATCTGATCTGGGAGTGCTGCCCCACATGGGTGAAGCTCAAGACACTTCTCTTCAGAATTGTGACAGATCCCTTTGCAGAGCTCACCATCACCTTGTGCATCGTGGTGAACACAATCTTCATGGCCATGGAGCACCATGGCATGAGCCCCACCTTCGAAGCCATGTTCCAGATAGGCAACATTGTGAGTGCACTGGCAGCCATGGCCCATGCCATCATGGCCGGAGGGCTTTGGGTGGGGCGGCAGCATGCTCCCATTGGTTGGACTGTTGGTCTAGCTAGCTGAGAGCAGAGGAACAATGTGGGAGATGTGTAGATGCTGAGTTCAGGAAGCCAAGTCTTGGGGACCAGGTTGGGCTGGTGGTGGAAATTGCTTTGGGATGAATGAGCACAAGGAAGTAGACTGAGAAAGCCCTGACCTAGGGGGAGCTTGCTTGAATTCAGGACAGCTACTTGAATTCTAGGATATCAGCTGCCTTGATCTTGAAATGAGGGTACATGCCACTTTCCCATCTAAAGACAATTATGGACTTGCTAGTTTCCTTCCAGAAAAAGGAGAATCAGAAAGAAGGGAAGGGAAAGTTTACTTCTAAGAAGTCAGCGTAGAACACAAAGGGTTTTATGGAAGAGGCCTTTGGGCTCACACCCCATTTTATAGTCAGAGAAGTTGAGAGAGAAAGGCCTTTACCACTGTGACAAAGCATAGTGCCATTTTTAAAAAGGGAAGAAAGGCAGGCATTGTTTAGTGCCTATGACAAGTCAGGTGCTTTATAAGTGTTATCTCAGAGTCACAACAACGTTATGAGGTTATCATCACACTCACACTTTAAAAGAGAGCACTAAGACTCAGAGAGGTTAAGTATTCTGAAGATGGAGCCAGAGTTGACCCAGGTTTCTCTAGGGCACAGGACATCAATCCCCTGTCACACCACACTGACTTGCCTGAATAGAGTCCTCAACAGATGCCCTTTGACTTACCCAAGCTGGTAAGAGGCTTCATTTCCGAAGCTGGTGAGAAGCTTTAATGAGAGCAAAGCTGTGTTCTCTACTTTCTCTTTATCTGTCGTCCTTCCCTGCTGGGTGTTGTGTGACCTGACCCTGGTCCCGACTTCTCAGTGTCAGAATTCTGTTCTAAGACAATTAAAGACACCCAGAGCTGAAAAGAATCTTAGAGGCAATGTATTATTTCTGTTCTTGCTAATAGCTATTATTTATTAATGAATTACTATTTGCCAGGCCCTTCGCTAAGACCTGCACATGCATTATCTTATTTTTATGTCCGTTATACAGATGAGGAAATTGAGGTACAGAGGATGTATTACTTGTCCAAGCTCACACAAGCTAGGAAATGGCTGAGCTAGGATTTTATCTGGGTCTGTGTTGTCCCGCAATCCATGCTTTTAAACTACTGAACCAGATTGACTTCTAATTTACCTAATTATGTAATAATTATTATCCTAATGATTATCCGCTTACTCCCTTTCTATCACCGTTCCCATGGAAACACTGAAGCACGATTCTGATGCATACGCCCTGAGCACTGGTCCTGAGATTTCATTCAGATGCCACATTGAGTGTTACCATCCCCAATCCTTCAGGAGCCAGCGGATAATATAGAAACTGAATAAGAATGATGCAAAAGGATTTGCTGTTTTACAAACATGACACTTCCCTCCCGCCTTATTTGTAAGTTGTCCCTGACCCCACAGACCCTGCTGAGACAGTTCTTTGTTTCTGTCTGCAGGTCTTTACTGTGTTTTTTACGGCCGAAATGGTCTTCAAAATCATTGCCTTCGACCCCTACTATTACTTCCAGAAGAGGTGGAACATTTTTGACTGCATCATCGTCACTGTGAGCCTGATAGAGCTGGGTGCAGCCAAGAAGGGTGGCATGGCGGTGCTGCGGTCCTTCCGCCTGGTAATGTTCTCCCTTGGCGACCTGGGGAAACTCCCTCACAAACAGGAAGGCTCATCCCTGAGAACGGACACTGTCCTTCGGGGACCCCATCAGCCAGCTCCCTCTTCTTCTCCTGTCTGTGTGGGAGGCGGGGCATGGCTTCTGGGAGCTGGAGACTTGGTGCTTTCCACTTACTCAAAGTGGGGGTATGCCTTCTCCTCTCTGGATCTGGGTTCCCTTATCTGCACCAAGAGGGCACTTCCCAGCACCCTCCTGTTCTCTTATCAAATAATAATAACAACGATAATCATAGCAGCTAATCTTTCTTGAGTACCGAAGTTGTGTCAGGCACAGCGTTAATCCCTTGACATAACATACTTCATGTTACACTTACAACAACCCTAAGAGAGAGTGGCTTTTAATATCCTCTTGGATAGATGAGGGTAACTGAGATACAGAGTGGTTAAATGATGACCCAGAGTCTCCCAGCTGACCAGCGAGCAGCAGATCTGCATCTCAAAGCCAGGTTGCCTGACTCCAGAGTTCCAGCTTCTCTCGCCTCATAAATGTCATCTGCTGATTCCCTGGTGCCCCAAATCACAGCCCCCAGGTCTCACACACCTCAAAAACTGCCACCTACTAGCCTCATGGCCTGGCTCTTCTCCAAACTCAGCTCTGGGGTGCCCTCTACAGGAGGAGTTCCCGGATTCCAGGCACCAGTGCCCCGTCGCCCTTAGGCCACGTTGTAAGAGCCACATCTATCAGATTTGTCAGATTCCTAGGAGGGTCTCAGGTTACTGGGATCTCCCAATTTCCCAGGCCATCTAGAGGAAGCATGATGCCTCACTGACTCTTGGGAATAGGGCAAGAAGCCTTACGAAATGGCAGGGTTTATTAGCACGGACCTCTTGTTCTCAGTATTCTCTCAGTGTGAACTGAGAACCCAGTGTCTAGCTTTAGAGAAAGATGTCAAAACAAAGGAGAGAGTGCCCAGCAATCTCACTAAGTCCACTTCTAGGCCAGAAAGTCATGGGTCTGAGAATAAAATCCAGAGACTTTGTGATGATATACTAAGTTCTGCATAATTGGGGCCTGCCTACCTCTCCAATCGCCTCTTGCTCATTTTGCTCCAGCCAAGAGAGGCCTACTTTCTCTTTTGAACACAATCATACCATATGCAAATAATGAGTTTTGTCTCTTATTTTCTAATCTTTATACCATTGGTTCTTTCCATTACATTATCATACTGATTAGGACATTCAGTACACTGTTGAAACGATGTGTTCATAGCAGACATCCTTGCTGTTTTCATGATCTCAAAGAGAATTCTTTCAATATTTCACCAGTTTTGATATTTGTGGCAGGTTTTTTTAAAGATTCAAAAAATCTTTATCAGCTTAGGAAGTTCTCTATTGTTAAGAATCCTTATCGTGAATGGATGTTTAATTTTATCAGACAATTGTTTTGCATATATTAAGATAATCACAAGATTTTCTCCTTTAATCTATTACAGTAGTTATATTAATTGATTTTCTAATGTTAAATCAACTTTGCATTCTTGGGATAAACCCAATTTGATTATGATATAATTTTTATACATTGGAAGATTCAGCTTGCTAAGAATTTGCTTAAGTTTTTTGCATTCATATTGACGAGTAATATTTGGCCTATAATTCTCCTTACTTGCATTGTCCTCACCAGGATTTAGTATGCTAGTTGCCAGGATATTTAATCTCCATAAAAAGAGGTGAAGAATAGTCCTCTTCTTCTACACCCAAACTTTGGGTAAGAGTGGAATTATTTTTTCCTTATAGATGTAGTAAAATTCACTAATGAAGCCATCTGGAGGTCAACATTTTTCATTACTGATTTGATTTTCTTAATGGCTGTGGAACTAGTCAGGTTTTCTATTTCTCAAATTGGTTTTGGTAAGTTATATTTTTCTAAAAATTTTCCTTCTTATCTAAATTTTCAAGTTTATTGGCATAAAATCATATATGCTATGCTGTTACCTTTTAAGGGTCTATATCACTGGTACTTATCGTACCCTTTTCTTTCTTTAAAAATAATGATTTGTGCTTTCTCTCATTTTTTTTATTAGTCTTGCCAAAGATCATCAGTTTAATTAGTGTTTTCAAAGAACCAACTTTTAGCTTCTTGAGCCTCTCTATTTCATCGATGTTTTTCTATTTCACTGTATCTTATCTTTTTTTTATGTTGGCCAATTTTTTTAATTTTTATGTCTTAATTTTTTCAATGATAGTTAACATACAATATTATATTAATTTCAGGTATACAACATAGTGATTAGACATTTATATAACTTAGGAAGTGATCATCTCAATAAATCCAGCACCCATCTGATATTATACGTAGTTATTACAATACTATGAACTATATTCCCCATGCTATACTCTACATCCCCATGACTATTTTGTACCTATTTTATAACTACCAATTTGTACCTCTTAATCTCCTCCCCCCTTACCCATCCCTCCACCCCCAATCTGACAACTATCAAAATGCTCTCCGTATCTATGAGCTTGTTTCTGTTGTTTGTTTGTTTATTCTGTTCTCTAGATTCCACACATGACATTTGTCTTTCTCTGTCTGACTTACTCTACTCAGCACAATACTCTCTCTGTCCATCTGTGTTGTTGCAGATGGCAAGATCTCGTTCTTTTTTATGGCTGAGTAATATTCCATTGTATATGTGTACCACCTCTTCTTTATCCACTCATCCATTGATGAACACCCAGGTTGCCTCTATATCTCGGCTATTGTAAATATCACTGTGTATTGTGATCAACATGTGTATTCACATGTCCCTTCAGGGAGTGTTCTTCAAATAAATACCCAGAAGTGAGATTATTGGGACCTTCTTTGTCTCTTATTATAGCCTTTGTTTCAAAGTCTGCTTTGTCTTATATAAGTATTGCTATACCAGCTTTTTTGTTTGTTTCCATTTTCATAAAGCATCTTTTTTCATCCCTTTCAGTCTGTGTATCTTTTGATTTGAATTGAGTCTCTCGTAGGCAGCATATGTAAGGGTCTATTTTTCTTATCCGTTCAACTACCCTACCTTTTGATTGAAGCATTTAATCCACTTACGTTTAAAGTAATTGTTGCTAGATATGTGGTTATTGCCATTTTATTAGTCAAATTTATCTTTTTCTTATTACTTCTTCTTCTTAAACAAGTCCCTCTAACATTTCCTGTAATACTGGCTTGGTGATGATGAACTTCTTTAGCTTTTTTTTTGTCTGGGAAGTTCTTCATCTGTCTTTTGATTCTAAATGATAACTTTGCTGGGTAGAGTAATCTTGGTTGTAGATTCCTGCTTTTCATCACTTTGAATATTTTCTGCCGATCCCTTCTGGCCTGAAAAGTTTCTGTTGAGAAATCAACTGACAGTCTATGAGAGCTCCTTTGTAGGTAATTAACTGCTTTTCTCTTATTGTTCTTTATCTTTAACCTTTGGCTTTTTAATTATGATGTGTCTTGGTATGGGCCTCTTTGGGTTCATCTTATTTAGGACTCTTTGTGCTTCCTGGGGTTGTATGTCTTATTTCCTTCACCAGGTTAGGAAAGTTTTCAGTCATTTATTTTGAAATAGGTTTGCAATTTCTTGCTCTTCTCCTTCTGGTACCCCTATGATGTGAATGTTGTTATGCTTGATGTTGTTCCAGAGGCCCCTTAAATTATGCTCATTTCTTTTTTCTTTTTTTTTTAGATTCTTTTTTCTTGTTGCTGTACTGATTGTTTTCTGCTACCTTACCTTTTAAGTTGCTGATTTGATCCTCTGCTCATCTAATCTACTATTAATTCCTAAGGTATTCTTCATTTCAGCTATTGTATTCTTCATTTCTGACTGGTTCTTTTTTATGTTTTCTATCTCTACTTTTATGTTTTCTATCTCACTGAGTTTCTGTATCTTCTCTTAAGTTCATTGAGTACTCTTCTAACAAGTGTTTCGAATTCTGCATCTGGTAGATTGCTTGCCTCCATTTTGTTTAGTTCTTTCTCTGAAGCTTTGTTCTTTTCTTTCATTTTGGACGGGTTTCTTTGTCTTTACACTTTGGCTGCCTCTTTCTTTTTGTTTCTATATATTCAGTAGGGCTGTTATGTTTTCCAGTCTTAGTAGAGTGGCCTCATGTAGTAGGTGTGCTGTAGGGCCCAGTGGCACAGTCTTCCTGGTCACCTGAGCCAGGTGCTTCAGCTATGTCCCTTGTATGGGTTTTATGTGCTTTCTTGTTGTGATTGAGTCTTGGCTCCTGTTTGCTTGTCAATGGGAGGAATTGACCCTCGGGCTCATTTGTTGTGATGACTGGCCATCACCAGTAGAGGAACTTTTGTGCAGGGGCCTGACTCTACTGAACAGGATTCACTTTGGCAGGGCTCTGGTGCTTACCCTGTCTGCCCTTTGGGTGTGTCGTCCCCAGATGTGACCTTGGGTGGTACTCTGACTCAGACGGAAGCCAGCTACCAGGACTGCAGGCTGGGGCCCCCTGGGAGGGGCCTGTAGCAGGCCAAGTTTAACTGTAGCCTGTACCCTGCCCGGGGCCATCTGGCATAAGCCACCAGGCAGTCCACAGATGGCCACCACCCATATGTGATGGCTATTCTGTAGCTTAGTTGTAATTTTGATGGGTTTGTGAGAGGAGACAAGCACAGTGTTTACCTACTCTGCCATCTTCCCATGTATCTTAATTACATTTTCCATTCTACATATTTTATTCTTTTCTAACTTCTTACGATAAAAATTCTAACCTATTTCCTTTTCCAATATACTTATTTAAGACTTCAATTTCCTTGTAAGAACTGCTTTAATGTGTAGAATTTTCCTTATTGTTTGGGTCTAAATATTTTCTAATTTCGGGGGGTTGGGGAGGGTGAAGTGGGTAAAGGGGATCAAATATATGTAGCTGAAGGAAACTGGACTCTGGGTAGTAATCACACAATAGAATATATAGATGTCAAATTATAATGTATACCTGAAAATTATATAATTGTATTAACCAATGTTACCCCAATAAACTTTAAGATAAATAAATAAATAAATAAATATTTTCTAATTTCAAATTCGATTTATTCTTTGACTCTAAAGTCAATTAGATGCATGGTTCTTAATTTCAAAACACATGTGATATTTCTAGTTATCTTTACGCCATTGAGTTCTAGCTTAATTGCATTATAGACCAAGAACATGCACTGTATAATTTTAATGCTTTGAAACTTATCGATAATTTCCTTTTGGCTCAGAATATTGAAAATATTCTTTATGCACTTGAATGTGTCTTCTGCAGTTGTAGGGTGCAATACTCTGCATAATCCACTGAGTACAGAAAGTTCACTGTGTAGTCCAAATATTCTATATTCTTGCTTATTTCTGTCTGCTTGTTCTAGCAATTACTGCACGAGTGGTGTATAAAAATACCTCCCGCTATGATTACAGCATGGTTTGTTTCTCCTTATGGTTCTATCTTGAGGCTGGGTTATTAAATGCATACATGTTTAAAATTGTTATGTCTTTCCAGTAAAGTGAAACTTTTATCATTAAGAGTTGATCTTTATCCCTAGAAATGCTTTTTGCCTTAAAATTTTCCTTGCCTAATTTTAATTTAATAATGTTTTCTTTTGGTTTAGAATTTGCCTCATATATCTTCGTTCATCCTTTTACTTCTAGCCTTTGTGTATCCTTAGGATTTTTATACATCTCTTGCAAACAGCATAGTCAGATTTTAGATTCTTATTCAGCTTTGACAATCCAATCTTTGTCTTTTAACCAAAGCTTGTAGTCCACTTATTTTGTGAATACTGATGTATTTGGATATGGGTCTATCATTATATTTTGGGTTTTCTATTTGCTTTACCTGCTCAAGTGTGTTTGGTATTCTCTCTCTTCCCTACTTCTTCTTGATTTATTTTAGATTGATAATTTTTTCCTTATTTCATTTTCCTTTTTATTGGTTTAGAAACTAAATGCTTATTTTTATTCTTCGGTTATCTTAGAAATTATAACATGAGTAGTTAATCTAATGTAAAAAGCGAAAATCTTTACTTTTCTCCAAGACAAATTTTCATTTGTTACTCTTTCCAACTAACTATGGTGTTAAGTATTTTAATTTTATCTTGTTTTTAAAAAGCTATGTGACTTAACAATAAATAATTCTAGCTGTTGTACAAACAATCCCCAAACTCAGCATCTTAACCCAATAAAGATGCTGGGTTATTTCTTGCTCATGTCCTAGTATGATGCAAGTCAGGCATCACTAGGACTGAAGATGGCCTGCGCAACCTTTGAAGCTTGACTCTTGCTTATGGAAAATGAGAGGCCAAGGCTCATTTTAAGTTTTAAACAGTCAAAGGCTTTTTAGTCATGGCTCATGGTTTCTTTTGCAATCCACTTCCTTTAAAACTTATATGACTTCAGACCTCTCTGGGTGCTACATACCTATCATATGGTCTTTGACAGAGTTCTCAGTTCTGCTTTATTTCTTTGCTTTCTTGTCCCCGTGCCTTTTTCTCTCAATTTATTGGTGGCCAGACCATTAATTTTGCTAAGAGCTGCTTCATTTCATTGAAATATTTAACTAGTCTTCAACACTCACAGACTTAATCCCATTGCTTACTGTTTGAGATCTAAAGCACTGTACAACTTCAAGGCTTTAAACTCCTGGATCCTATTTCCTTTTATTTCTTATTAATTAGCCAAATAATCTCTGAGCTCATCTCTTTCTTATAGTACCTTGACAAATATAACCAATTACAACTGACACACAATACTAAGGTTCTGTTTTACAAACCCTTCCTCTAGAGCTGCTGGCTCACTTTGCACTCAGGATGATTGCAGGCAATAATTTTGCCACTGCAACACAGATCAACACTTCCCAATCCTTTTTATATCAGTTTCCTTGTTGTGCACTACAAGATCACTAAGCCAGTGCCATATATTTGATGTGTGAGAAATGGCAACACCTTTTTTTGGCAACACCTTTTTTCAATATACCAGTTCTACATTACTCAAGATGCTTACAACTAGTTACAATGACCATCTCTAAATCTGTAAGTTAACATACAGTTTAATGTTTCACAGCACATTCCAAGCTGCTTGGAAAGCTCTACTGAGAATGTTTGCTCCAAGTTGAGACTCAGAGATCCAGGTGGCCCTGGAAGGGGAAGAGAAAGTGCATGGTGTTTTATGGCTCTGTCTGAAAATAGTGTACATTACTTCTGGCTCCATCTCCATTCCATCAGCCAGAACCTAATAACATGACCTCAACTGCCTGCAATATTTGGATATGTTTCTACACGAATATATTCACGTTACCAGCTTGGTTTATTTCCTTCCAGTCTTTTCCCCCCTAAATAGAAAATGTTATATTAATTATAAGATTAACTAGAGAAATGGTTAATTAAACATGAAGGAATAGTCAGCAACTATTAAAAGCAACAGTTTATAAATTTTCTGTGATAATATGAAGTAATTCTTTTTATGTAATGCTAAGCTGAGCCAAAACTACAGAGAATGATTAGATAGGGGTGGAAGTAAGGGTCACGGGGAACATGGATACAGGTGGGGTGGCTCTCCTCGACCAGGAGAGCCAGCTAGGTCATTTGGGGGCACTACAACCCAGCAGCAGACACTTTGTATGTTTTGACTGGCTAAGTGTAGCAGCCTCCAAATCCAAATAACTCTGGAATAGCAAGTGGAGGGATCCTGTTTTCCTGCCCTTTATAAAGATAACAAAAGAATTAATAGAGATGACTTAATTCATGCCCTGTAATGAGAATTATATACAATTCGCTTACAATTTGGTGTAAGCTTAAATATGGACAACAAATTGCTATCTAAGAAGATTCTAACACAGTTGACCCTTGAACAATACAGGTTTGAACTCTGGAGATCCACTTACATGAGGATTTTTTCCAATATATACTGTAAATGTATTTTCTCTTATGATTTTCTTAATGACATATTTTCTCCAGCTTACTTTACTGTAAGAATATAGTATCTAATACATATAACATACAAAATATGTGTTAATCAACTGTTTAAGCTATCGTTAAGGCTTCCGGTCAATAGTAGGCTATTAGTAGTTAAGTTTTGGAAGAGTCGAAAATTATACATGTATTTTTGACTGCATAAGAGGTCAGTCCCCCTAACGCCTATGTTGTTCAAGGGTCAACTGTATTAATGTCTAAACTCTCCACACACACCCCTCCACTTAACTAAGGAACCAGAGGAAATCCTTAGCCAGGTGTGATTAAGACTAGGCAATGCCTGGTCTTTTTGCCAGTGTGTCCCTTGTTGTTAGGCCCCACAGACTCTATGCTGTAGTGGGTGGATGTCACCCTGTGTCAGGGCCCTACTCCAGCTTCTGCTTTTGCTCTTGTCCAGAATTTACTCTGAGAATGAGAACTTATCAATCATGTCATTAAGGAAATTTTGCCTTCTCCAAGTACCCTCCACAAAAGGACTCTGTCTAGTTACTAATACTCAGTTTTTATTAGGGTTTGTCAGCTGCATGTATGTCCAGTCCACAGAATTGGTGTTTTAAGCTGTTTCCAGTATGACAAAAATAACTTCCAGATGAGCTCTAAGAGAAATGGATGTAGAATTTCCGTATAAGAGGATTATAACTCCTCCGTGGGTGATAAAACTTGCTATAGTGCTCTGTTCAGCACTCTCGCAACTGGTCCAGAGCCTGGTTCTTTGTAGGTGCTCCATAAATACCCTGTGCCAGCTAAGCCCAGGTATTTCTAACAAATTAGAGAACCACACAAGTGTATTTTTTAAATGTTTGTATGGTGCTTTTGCTCTCTTATGGGACTTAGCACATTTGGGTGTACAATGAAGACTTTTGGGGTCTTTGCCTTGTCTCTGTAACTAAACCCTTAGCTCCGTGAGGGCAGGAGCGTCTCTCCATCCACCTCTCAGGCTAGTACAGTGCTATGCGCATGTGTGGCTGGCATTCAATAAGGTGGTAGTTTAGTTAGTTGATTAAATTAACCTTTGGATTATTTAATGCTGGGTCCATGAAATCATAGACACTTGCCATTTCAGAGCTGGTGGGGGCAACAGATATCCCTGACCCCAGGATGAGAACTGCCTTAAGAGAGATGGTTTGCCACTACCTCTCCAGTGCAGTGCATTATGCCATACCCGCAGGAGGCTAGCCTCTCTTCATGTCAAAAGTAGGCCGTTCTCACTTGTTTTTGAGGTCCATCATACCCCACTTCACCCAAATAGAATAGGGCTTTATTCAGGAGGCCTGCGGCTACAGAACAGATTACTTTTGGCAAGACCAGCACTCCGGACCCCTCACTTTGCCACAGTCAGTGAAGCACATCAATACGTGGGGACCATAGAGGACTGATCATATCTTTGAGTAACTGATGACATGGGAAGAAAGGTCTCTGAAAGCACCTTCCTGGGAGCACCCCATATTAATGGAATGAGCTGCCTGTGCTTTTCCTAGGCCTTTGGTTTCAGGCCAAGACTTGAGATGAATGATGATGAGAACAGCCACCAAAACCTAACGCGGTCTTTGTTTCTCTGCAGCTGCGGGTCCTCAAGCTGGCCAAGTCCTGGCCAACCTTAAACACGCTCATCAAGATCATCGGAAATTCAGTGGGGGCTCTGGGGAACCTCACCATCATCTTGGCCATCATTGTCTTTATCTTTGCTCTGGTCGGCAAGCAGCTCCTCGGGGAGAACTACCGCGACAATCGGCACAATATCTCTGCGCCGGGAGAAGAGTGGCCTCGCTGGCACATGCATGACTTCTTCCACTCCTTCCTCATCGTCTTCCGGATCCTCTGTGGGGAATGGATTGAGAACATGTGGACTTGCATGGAAGTCGGCCAGAAATCCGTATGCCTCATCTTGTTCTTGACAGTGATGGTGCTGGGGAACTTGGTGGTGAGTGTGGAGCCCCCGCTGGGGCACTGTCTCGTGGGCTACGGAGGAGACTTCCAGGGTATCCTGAAAAGCTTTGACATTGCACATTTTTATGCCCACCTTGTACCTCCTGGGTTGTCATGTGGGACACTTTATAAGAACTTTTCCTTGGGAGGCAGCCTGACTTGCAGTAATGAGCACACGTGACAGAGAAAGAAAGACCTGGTTTAGAATCCCAGTTCTACCTCTAGTAAAGCTGGTTGACCCAGCACAAGAGGCAATCTCTCCAAGCTCTAATTTCCTTAAAATTAAGAAAAAAGTGCTTGCTCATGGGCTTACTGGGAGAATTAAATTACAGGAGATGGCATATGCAAATTGCCTAGTGCAGTGTCTGGGCTATGGCAGGAACTCAATAAATGATAGCTGTTAGCTGTTGAAGGAAAAATTTCCCTCCCCGCTCCAAGGAGTCTCAGAAAATATTTTTCCTCAAGGGAGTAAAAGCTGACTGATTTCTCCAAGCTACACAGATCCTAGCGAGGAGCAGGGGATGAGATGAAAGAGGGAAGCTGGATCGTGGACAACATCCAACACCACAGTGACAATAACAAAATCCACTCCCAGGTTTCGGGGGAGCCCCTCTAAAGACCTTCCCACGAATTGGCCCCAGCACCCCTTCTCAGTCCCAGCCTGGCCCCGTGCTCTCAGCTTGTCTCCACCTACTCTAGTTCTGGGAGACTCGCTCCCCCAGCACTGAGCGGCTGGAGGCAGAATGCGGATGCCAGGAGCCCCTTTCTTGTTGCCTGGAAGTCGACCAACTTAGATTCTTTCCCATAAGAGTTTTACAGACAAGAGAGAACTAAACCAAGAGAGGGCGTGAAACAACAAATCCACACTCTTCAAAGTCTTTCCCACCCGGGTCCCTGAGCTAGACGCCTTCGGCCTATGTCCCTGAGTGAGGGGCCAGCCGGAACGCCTTGTTTTCCAGGCTGAGTGCACATCCCTGCAGAGCCGCAGGGTCCCCTAACTCTCAGGCAGGAGGTTTGCCTCTCTGAGCACTTTTACATCCTTCATGTCATTTCTTCCTTACAACCACTCTGAAAGGTAGAGAGTCCGCACTTCTAGCTTACAGGTGAAGAACATGAAGTTAGAAGCTCTGAGGTGTGCCCAGGATTCCAGGGGGAGGACTGGAGTCACTTTGGCAAGTGAAGGTGGTCCCGGGGCAGGCCTACGCCTGCTCCTCACTGCCATCCGTGAATGTCTCTTTGCTCAGCAGGGGTGATCTTCCTCTGTGGTGGAGAATGTGCTTCCAAGCCTTGTCCACGTGAGGCAGGTCACTTGGGACATCCCCTCGGTTGCTCTCAGAAGGTCTATTCCCCCAGACGAAAACCATCCTGAGAGTGCAGTGAGAGGCCCAGACGTGGCTGCCCACCTGGTGGACTGTGGTGGGCTCAGCTCTCGACTGAGTGATCTTCCCTCCCGGTTCGTTCTCTTCAGGTGCTCAACCTGTTCATCGCCCTGCTGCTGAACTCTTTCAGTGCCGATAACCTCACCGCCCCAGAGGACGATGGGGAGATGAACAACCTACAGGTGGCTCTGGCACGGATCCACGCATTTGCCCGTCGCACCATGAAGTCCCTTCGCAGCTTCTTCCGCAGGCCTTGCCTGCTCCCCCGAACCAAGGCAGAGCCCCAGCTGGTGGTAAAGATCCCACTCTCCAGCTCCAAAGCCGAGAACCACATTGCTGCGGACTCAGCCGTGGGGAGCCCCGGAGGGCTCCCCACTCTCAGAGGCCCCGTGGTTGACCACAGTGACTTCATCACCAATCCTAATGTGTGGGTCTCTGTGCCCATTGCCGAGGGTGAATCTGACCTTGATGATTTGGAGGAGGAGGAGGAGGAAGAGGATGCTTGGAGCTCCCAGCAGGAAGTGATCCCCCACAGGCAGGTAAGAGCTCTCCCATAAGACAGCCACAAGAATCAGGGAGAGACCTCAAGGAGGAAGTTATGGGGGCAAGGGGAGGAAGTTGTGATAAAGAGATTTTCTAACATCAGTCTTCAAGAGCCCCAGGCGAGCCAGGTAGAGGAGCCCTTGACATAAAGAAGCTAAAGCCATGCCAAACTTTCGGGAGGTGGCATTTAAACTCCTGGAAGAAAAGGCCAGAATTTCCCAGGCAGGCAGGAAGAAGGCCAGCCTTGAGTCCCATGCCCCTCTGAAGTGGGTGGGATGGTCTTTTACACTGCTGCCCTCCTCGCTTGGCCAAACCCAGGCTCTGTGTATGAGATGCTAATGAAATTCCTCTAAGAACAGGATGTCGTCAAGAGCAAGGCTTCTCTAATCTTCACCAGAAGCCAAGGAGTCCTGGTCATTATGTGACTCATTTATTCAGGTTTCCTGACAAGGGCTGTCACAGGAAAATGACATTTGTTCCTTTTGGCACCAAAGAATTTAAAGCACATTCCAGCCTTTTGGTAATATATATTTTTAAATACTTTGCACGGTTCTCTATTACTTTAAGCTGATATAGCAACCCTCATTAACTTCTTTTCAATGGCTAGAGATATGCACTTCTGCACAATATGAAAAGGCAGGGATCCCTGTGAGGCCCAGGGACATACAGGGCTGCTAGCCAGGCCACTAAGTGGCCTTAGACATCCGTGCATTGAGTCTGTAGCTCTTCCATAGCCTTCTTCCCCTGCAGCTGTCACTTCTCTTGTGTTCCAGCAGCTGCTGTTATCAGCTACCATATTTTGCATGCCTTTGTCTGGGTGACAGCCGAGGGTAGGGCGTCACCATACCCGGAGTAAAGGACATGAACTCTGTGATGGCAGTCTCCACTCACAGGCATTTTCAGTTACTTTGGAGTTCTTAGGGGAATCCAAATGGCCAAATTCACTACCACTCTGACCTCCAGACAAGTAACAATGGTCATGGCTAACATCTATTGAACCACGCACTTCAGGCAAAACGTTTTATAAGCATTAAGATGTTTAGTCACCAAAACAACCGAATGAAGTAGCTCTTGCCTTCTCAATTCTGCAGATGGGAAAAGTGAAGATCAGAGGGGTTAAATATATTGCCTAAGGTCACACTGCTTGTAAATAATGAAGCCAAGAGTTAAAAGATCTAACAGGCTATAGAGTCTCCACCCTCGCTTCACACCAGTGTATGCATGTATGTATGTATGTTAGTGCCATATAGTAGGTCCTTAGCTCTGGCAGACTATGAGGTGCAAGATCTCTTTGAATTTAGAAGTGGTCAGCTGAGGGTAGGCACAGGTATCCAGCTGGGACCCTCTCTTACTAGCAGGAGCAGCTGCAGCAAGTAAAAAAATGTGAGGACCACCCGGCACCCAGGAGCCCAGGCTCTACAATGTCCTCTGAGGACCTGGCTCCATACCTGGGTGAGAAGTGGAAAGACGAGGCTGCTGCTCAGGCCCCCGCAGAGGTAGGTATGTGAGCTTCCTGGAGAGGTGGGGTATTCCAGACTACACTTGATTGACCATGTAACCCCAAGTCACATCCTAGGAATAAAGTCCCTCCTAGTTCCTGGGCTAATCAGTATGATTTCAGAGGCAAGAGTGAGGCTCCACAAGCTGAGGCAGAGGGTGGGGGGAAGGACCATTTCCTCACCTTCTCTGAGCCCTCTCTGACTTCCTCCATAAAACTGAATGGTAATGCCTACTTGGTAGGCTTATTTTGAGGCTTAAATGAGATGCTGCTTGTCAAGTGTTTAGCTCTTGTCTGAAATGGAATAAGTGCCCAGAAAATGACAGCTGAGAAAAAAGGAAACAAAAGACAACGCACAGAAAAAGTTGAGTATCTTCCCGAGCCAGCAGATAAAAGTCAGAGTTGCTCGTGGGTGAAACAGTCTTCCCTGTGACTCCCCACCCCTGCTTTCTTTTGTCCATGCCATTTTCTCCAGCCAAAAACATTCTGGTGCTCTGGAGAGGCCATCAGTGCCGAGTAGTCTACTGACAGCCTTAACGCAGACTGAACAGGAAAACGAACTGGTGTTTAGAAATGTCTTATAAGAGGTAAAAATAAACTTGGCGGTTTCATTACAAATCTTTGAAGAAAACAGGCTATAGAGAAAGAAGTGTCTATAAAGATTTAGCATCTTTAATACCGTGGTATTAAAATCAGGAATTCGACTTGACACCTAGCCCCTGAGTGCTGACGCTGTGGCAGGCACTGGGCTGGGCAAAGATAAGGAGGACATCATTCATCCCCAAAGTTATCAAGCCCTTCAGCTTGAGGAATGCCAGCTACTGGCTGTGTGCCCCTGGGCAAGGCTGACCACAACAGGGTAAGATAAGAGGTGGGCTGAGATGGGATCTGGGGGCCCTGGGTAAACACAAGCCACTTGGATCCAGCTAGGTGAGGGTTGCCACCTTCCACATATGGACATCACATTTCCTGCTGAGCTTTCTAAGGACTCCCCGGGCTAGTTTTTTCTACTCGATGTTTTCAGTACACAGCTGCTGGGTATTGGTTTGGTTTTGGTTTTGTTTTTTGTTGTTTTTTTTTTCCGCCTGTGACCCTGACCAGGCAGAGAGGGGTCTGACAGTGACAGATGGGGACGCACCCCACCATTTGGGTCCATTAGCCAAGCTATCAGGTTTACTAATATGAGAGCAGCTTCAGCTCCTAATTGAATTCATCTGGAGACATTACAGGGCTGGAGCTGCCAGGAGGGCAGCAGAGCCCCTGCAGCATTGCTCCGTGATTAAATATTCAAGCTCAGTGAATGCTCAGAGTCTTTATGGGTATAATTACGGTGTCTCGGGCCATCGCCAGCTCTCCATCAGGGGCCTGGAGGTTTAAAGCCTTGCATAGCTAAAGCTCTAGGGTTCCATAGAGAGCATCACTGTTCTGGGCCTCAGCTGGCAAGGCACCAAAGACACAAGGGACACCATGGTGGGTCCAGCCCTGAGGGGCTCTCCCAGCATCTCAGAACTCTTGGCCAGTCAGATGTGCAGTGACCACGTACAGACTCACTAGGCCGCTCAGAGAGCTGAGTTGACTGCCCCGGGCTTCTGCCCTGCAGGCAGTGCGTGACACGAGCTCCTCAGAAGGCAGCACAGTGGACTTCCTGGATCCTGAGGAGATCCTGAAGAAGATCCCTGAGCTGGCAGATGACCTCGAAGAACCAGATGACTGCTTCACAGAAGGTAAAGTGACGGCCACAGGCCTCCTCACATTAATATTAATTAGCACCAGAATCCAGTTCAGCAAACACTCGTCTGGGCACCTTTGTGTCCAGGGCCCCAGTCTGGGGTCCACAGGAGACAGGACCCCTTGCTGCCTCATTCCCAGGCTTGAGGGGCCAGCATCAAACACAAATGCCACAACTCACAGCAGCCTTGGGATGGGATCTGCATCTCATGCCACAGCAGACATGGCAGACAGATGTCGTGCCCTCTTCATCGCTTTTGAAAACATGTCACTCGGTATAAACCAAGTTCTTGAGGTTGAAGAGGGGAAAGGAGTCACTACCATAAACGCTCTTTATTCGGGACAGAAATGACCCAGGCGAGGGCCATGGTGAGTCTGTGTCCTTCGATCTTCGTGTAACTCTGGAAGGCAGAAACTGTATCTTACCCTTCTTTTTCCTCAATGTTTAGAACAATGAGGCAAGTTATGCTCTCAATAGATATTTGTGCAATAAATGAAGAAATACATAGTTCATACTATAAAACCATGGCCTCAATAACAAAAAGATTACACTTTTTTAAAAAACCAAACACTTCCTGTTTCCAGTACCACGTGACCCTGGGCTGGGCTGGACCCATGCCCCAAACCAGCCATGTGGTAGCCCCTCGGTTCAGCATGGGCTCAGGGCACCGGCAGCACAGCCTGTCAGGCTTCCAGAGGTGGGTGGACAAAAGAACTAGGACCACTGGTACCATCTGTAAGAAGGAAGATGTTTGGAGGGAGAAGGGAGTGGGTGTGGCCAGTGGTGGAAGGCACCGCCTGGGGGCGGGATTGAAAGACTGCCCCAAACCCTGCTCCTCTCATGTCCCAGGAAAGAATTCTGGTGGCAAGTGGATTTCCCAGCAGAGCAGCCTCTTTGCAGGGCTGGAGTAGAAATGCTCCTCTTTTCCCAGTGGGACATCACTCACCCTCAGTCACCTCTCCCCACAGGCTGCATGAGCCGCTGTCCCTTTTGCAAAGTGAATACCACCAAGTTTCCGTGGGCCGTGGGCTGGCAGGTGCGCAAGACCTGCTACCGCATCGTGGAGCACAGCTGGTTCGAGAGCTTCATCATCTTCATGATCCTGCTCAGCAGCGGGTCTCTGGTAAGTGGGTCCCTGCCCCAGGGCCCTCCAGATGGGGTCCCCCACAATCCAAAGGCCCTGGAGCTGCATCAGTGGGTTCCCTTGACCCCTGGGATGAATGTCCCCAACCTATGCCTGAAAAGAGAGCTGCACATGGGCACATGGGCTCCTGTTAGCAGCGGGGCTCGGCAGGTGCTTGAGGAGCCCATGCCGTGGCCTGCTAAACCTGGCTGCAAGTATTTCAAGCTGCGTGTGCATCACATTTTCTAGATGGGGAAGATGGGGACACTCAAAGGGCTTAAGGGACTTATCCAAAGTTACCCAGCTTGTCGGTAGCAAAACCTAACATTGCCCTCATGAGATCCCAAAGCCCCTGACTTTCCACCCTCTGACCTCCCACGCTGGTCTTCTCCAAAGGCCCGATTCAGAGAAGACTGTCCGTTCTTCCTTATCAAGCCACTTAACAGATACTACTACTGCTCATTCATGGCTCACCACAAATCATTACATAGCACTTATCAAAATGTAATCGCCTGTGGAGCCTGTTAAAATGCAGTTTCTGATTCGGTAGATATGGAGTGGGGCCTGAGAATCTGTGTTTCCAACAAGCTCCTAGGTGATGCTGAAGCTGCAGGTCCACACTTTGAATAACAAGGCCTCGCGGGGAAAAGAGATTCTGAGTTAAGAGACACTTCCTGAGTCCCTTGCTGAACCCCTGCCTTTATAGGACAAGGCATAATGCTTCTCTGTGTCCTGTGATTTAAGCTCACACACAGTCTCGATTAATATTCCCAATGCACCAAGGTGGACGTCCACACGGGAGGGGACTCCTCATGCCCAGTTGTCCCCATTTTATGGATGAGGCAACCATAGGCCAAAGACATGAAGGGACCTGCCTGGGGTCCCAGCTGGTTAGCTTAAGGGAGGACTGCAGCCCCAGTCACCTGGCCCGTGGCTCCAGGTGCTTTCGCTTGTCGTGCTCCTCGTGTGTCATTTATTCTGGAAAACAATCTACTGAATGTCTGGGTCCTCGCTTCAGTGCCAGATTTCCCAGGAAGGGTGCTGGAACCGCTCAGTGTGTCGCTGCAGCCTGAGGGAGGAGCAAAGGCAGCTGAGAAGTCATGATCTGAGAGGGGGCAGGCAGATTAGGCCAGCAAGGGCACACAGCCAAGGGAGCAGAGAGCTTCACGGACCAGGGCTGGTCTGCCACCTGGAGCGAGTGCAGAGGGGGTGGCAGCGTCCGGCACAGGGCAGCGACTGTCCACCTGGAAAAGCGATCTCAGTACAGTGCTGGGTGCAGAGGCCACAGTGCCAGGCAGGTGGAGGCTGGGCAGTGCTTTCTCCACACCCACCTTTCCCTCCATCCTGTCCTCCTTGAAAAATAATAACCGCATTTGCTGTTGACTAGATGTTTTCATCATTACCTCCTTAGCTCACGTCTTTCCCCCATGGGCCTTCTCGCCCCATTTCACGCGCCCTTGCTCCTTCCCTCACTCTCTGCTCCCCTTCCCCACACACCCCAGCTGCTGCCCCCTCTGCAGGGAGCTCGGGTCCTGCCCCGGCAGCTCTCCCCTCACCTCCATGGCTCTTTCCCCAAGTGACGGAACAGGCTGGCACCAAATTTAGTCTTCCTTATGCTTTTACTTTGAGTACTTTATAAAAAAAAAAAAACATGAATTTTCATCTGACAAAGTAAAGTAGAAAAAAAAAAAACCTTGGAAATTATGGGAAAATGCAAAGAAAAAATATCACCCGTTTTTCTATCACTCAGAGAGAATCTCACTTTGAAAACATTTGGTGTACTTCCGTCTCATCTTTCTCATGCATGTGATACATAAATATTACAAAGCCAAAGCCATATTATGCTTTCTGTAAGTTCTCAGTAAATAGGCTCTTCCTATCTCATTTAATGGCAGGCATGGGTTCCGTACCAGGAGTGTGCCATATATGATTGAAGTTATCCCTGTGTTTACTTCTAAGAAGCTTCGAAGAGTCTGTATGGTATATGCCTTTGGGGACATTGGCTCATTTCCTGTCTTAGGTCTGGTCAGAAGCAGAACCTGAAGTGGGGACTCTCCGGGGATGGGGGATGGCACCCTGTGAGGGAAGCGACAGAGATCCCACGGAGCTCAGAAGTGTCAAAGGCACCACAGAGCTGTCCCACCTTGAGGTCTTTTAATCCCACAGTCCCCAGAGCGGGCAGAAAACCTCCTAAAGTCAAGGCAGTCCCTTCAGCCCAAGAACTTCCCAGGGGGCATTCAGGAGCTGTTAGCAGCCGAGAGTCACAAAACTGGGGGGTGGGTGCTGTGGCCCCTTAAACAGGATCTGGGTAGGGCACCCACAACATCTAGTGTCCTTAAGATAAGTTCTTGAAGGCAGAATTGCTTGGTTTCTAAAACCTTTGAGTCATGTTACCAAATTGACTTTCCAAAAGACTGAACTGGTTTTCACTGCCCCCGGCCACGTGGGAGAGAAGCCCCCTCCCCACAGCCACACCAATACAGGTGTTCCCTGTTCTCTTCCATCTTTACCAAGCTGATAAAAGAAACACGGCATCTTCTTTTCATTTAAACTCCCTTAATTACCAGTGAGGTAGAACATTCTTTTTCAGAGATCCACTGGCGATTCTTACTTTCATCTTTGTGAACTGCCTGTGAACATCCTTTCATGCTTTTATTTTTAAACCAAGTCACAGTAAGCATCCCTTTGGTTCCCTTCCAAAATCCAATTCAAGAAGGTTTCCTTTCTCACTTGCACTCAGCTCCCCTGCAGAGTGTGAGCAGGGTTGCACATCCCGTTGGCTTGAGGAAGGCCTGGTGTGTATCTCACTGTGTCTCCTCCACTATCCCACCTTCCCGCCCCAGGACAGAGAAAACAAAATGATACAGGCAAGCTGGTTACCCGAGCTCTTCTGAGGAAGGGCTGGGGGTTTCCTTTCTCATCATGGGGCCCCGCTAACGCGAGTCCAGGCACTCTGCCATTCTGCTCCCTTTTTTCCAGGCCTTCGAAGACTATTACCTTGACCAGAAGCCCACGGTGAAGGCCTTGCTGGACTACACTGACAGGGTGTTCACATTTATCTTTGTTTTTGAGATGCTACTCAAGTGGGTGGCCTATGGCTTCAAAAATTACTTCACCAATGCCTGGTGCTGGCTGGACTTCCTCATTGTGAATGTGAGTGGCTCAGTGGGCACGTGGGGTTTGGGGGCCTCACCTCTGACTAATGGCTGCTGCTGCACAAGGAAGCTCAGAGGTCTGGTTCTCAAGGGCTACTCCAAAGAAAAGACTCGAGCACTTAGCGAGGGGTCTGAGAATGGCCCTGCACACCTGTGAATGGTCAGATCCAGGCAGTACGTGATTCTGGCACAACCGTGACCCTCGCGTGAGTCCTCAGTTCCTAGACTTCCATCCAGGAGGAACACTTATTGTCTCTCCGTATTTTACATCCGAAGATGGCACGTGAGGCTTCCAAAGGTTTTATGACCTTGAATCCATTGACAGGGCTTCTGGACTTAGGGAGCTGAGAGCTGCACAGCACAGAGTATTGGCCCACCTGCTGACTCAGTGGTCTTCAGCCCTGGCTGCATTCTGGAATCATCAGGGCAGCTCTTAAAAATACAATAAAGAAACACTGCTATTCCTAGAGACTGGGATCTTTCTGGTTCGGGGCAGGATGCAGGGAGAACTAGGGTGGAGGCAGGCATCAGTATTTTGTAAAAGCTCCTGGATACGCCCAGTGTGCAGCCAGGATGGAGAACCACTGAGCCTATACCACTGGCTTCTTCCCAGTGGCACTAAAAGGGGCAGAGAGTTCCTTTGGAGAGGTGATGAGCTGGAGCTCATATGTCAAACTCACACTTATCCCCCCATCCCCAAAGAGTCCCTACTTCAATCAGGGGATTTACCAAGTGCCTCCCACACATTAGACTTGTGATTCCTCAATGCTGTGAGAAAACCATCCTCCATAAAGTCTCCTAAGAGACTTCCTACCCCCCAAAAGGTGGAGTGATCTCTCCTTAATCTTAAACACTGCAGTCCTCTTGGCTTTGCAAGATGGCTGGCTGAGTTATTCACTTCTGCACAGCTGAAGGTCCCTGCAGGCAGGGTGAGGCACATGCTGTGCTTGTCTCTGCCTCTCCCACTTCAACAGCCACCAGCACCAAGGTCTGCACATCAGAGGTGTCAGGAAATGTGTCTGTATTTGGTACCTGCCTCCTGAACCTGGATGGAGTCCATCCAGTACAAAACATTCTGTCCAGGCTCCTATGTTGTCAGGTCTTCCACAGCAGGTCGTGCACTCACTTCTCTTCTTTTTGATAGCAAGCAGCATCAGGCCACTGTACCATGGGGATTAACTGTGAGCTCTGAAATCTGAGTCACAGGTGATAATTTTGTGCATGTAAAATAATCATTCATAAATGAATGGAAAGTCTTGTATTCTGGCTACCTGCCCTTATTAGGAGAATAGTTACTCCTACCTATACATGTCTCACTAGCTTCAGTCTTAATCACTTTAAATGGTCAGCTACTCATTTCATCCATCCTCCTACTAATTCTTCCTTCTGAGCCTCCATCCTTTCTTCCATATATCCTTCCATAAATCCAACCATTCGCCCTTCCCTTTTCCCTCCTTCCAAACATCCATTCATCTTAACTTCTTCCATTTATCCTCCCTATCAGACCTCTCCTTCCATCTATTCATTCTAAAAATTCTTTTTTTCTTCCCTCTGTCTATCCATTCATCCTAACCTTCTTTCCATCCATCTCATCTTTAGTCCTTCTACCTTCTTATCTTTTGATTCATACTTCTAATTATCCAATCATCTAACCTTCTTTTTACTCATTTATGTACCTTCCATCTAAGTATCCTCCTATTCATCTATTCTTCTATCTTTCTATTCTTTCTTTAATCAATCCATCTATCCTTCCTTTTTTCCACCCATCTGCCATTTATTCCTTTTCTCTCCCTTTCCCCATCCATCCATCCATTCATCCACCCATCCATCCATTTATCCATCCACTCAACCTTCTATCCATTCTCTAATCTCTCCTATTCATCTACTCCATCCAAATCCCCATCTTTCCATTCATCCATCAATCATTTTACCCAGCCAGCCACCCTTCCACCATCTATTCATCCCACCCATCTACTATTCCACATTTTTTTCTTCTTTCTTCCCTCTTTCCTTTCAACTATCTATCCTATCCATTTTTATATCCTTTAATCCATACTTCTATATAACTGTCCTTCAACTTTTGATCCAGCTGTTCTTCCTTTTTTTTTTCCTTCCTTCCATCCATCCCAACATGCTTCTATCTTTTCTTCAATTTATCAGATGTGTGTTTAGAACTACTAAATATAGGATTATCTCGTGAAGTGCTCTGGGAGAGATAAAAGCCAATAAATAAAAACTTATCTCCAGGAGTTTACACTTCAATATTCCAGCAGATAAGAGACATAGAGAGAAATAAACATATTATAAGAGGGGATGTGGTGAGCATTCCTGGAAATAATTAGTATCTTAGGGACACAGAGACATGAGCCTGCTACCATGCAGGGAATGGGTGTTGGGAGGGCTTCATATAGGAGGCAGCCATAGAGATAGGGCTTAAAATGAGCAGGAGCACTGAGGTACAAAGAGGACTGGGGGAGGCTAATCTTAGTTAAAGAGTGACCCTGAGCAAAGGCACAGACGCAGGTACATTTAAGGAACAATTTGATTTGGATAGAATATATGGGTAAAATATGACTGGGAAAGTAGACTGTGGCTGTCAGATAGGCTAAGGAGTATGGATCTCATCCTAAGGGTGATAAAGCATCAGTGAAGATTGGGAGTAAGAGAGAGGCATGACAATAATCAGATTTTCAGTGGAGAAGAGATGAGATGGATGCAATACAGAAGCCTAGATAAGCAGTTGGGAAGCTAGTGGCCTGAGCAGTGGGTGTGGAGCTGGGCTTGGGTGGCAGGGCTTGGATAGAGAGGCCCCAGCCACTGATTGCCCCAGCTTCGGATCTTGCACATGAGGCAGCCTTCCCTGGGGGCTGCAAAAGACTAAATAGGGTCCAGCATGGAACTGGCCCTAAACCTCCCTGCCCTCTGTCAGCCAAGCAGTTGGGTGCCACCTGCTGGTGTCTGGAGCCTCACATGGATAAAGGAAGGGGGTCCTTGCCATTCTAGTTCTTTGTCTTGGTGGAATATGCCATCCATTCAGAGAACAGGCAACGTTTGAGGCTCTAGCACTCAAGTATAAACCACTGCCCTTCTAAAGTTCTGGTGTACATCTCACCTAGCTGCCAGGATAAGCTAAGCCTTAATTCAGCCCACCAGTCATGGTGCAGTTGAGGTCTCCCAGGACTGGGTCACAGTTTCTAGCAAACTCAAGCCTATGCACCTTCAGAGTTCCTGGAATGTGTGATCATTTTTCCACATCATTTTTTGTCCTTGGGGAGCCAGGACGAAGACTTAAAGAAGGGAGTGGGAGGGACTTCCCATCTCCTTCCACCAGGACGGCCTCTCTGGAACCCTAACGCGATGCTTCTGCTCTCTGCCTGCACTCAGATCTCACTGACGAGCCTCGTAGCGAAGATCCTGCAGTACTCTGATATGTCATCCATCAAAGCCCTTCGGACCCTTCGCGCCCTGCGGCCACTGCGGGCTCTATCTCGATTTGAAGGCATGCGGGTAGGATCTATCTTCCCCCCTTTATACCCTCCATACCACTGACTCTGAGCTCTGGGCCCCACCCCCACAGGTCAGCTCTGTGTCTTCGCTTCCTGTTTGGACACTGGTGATGCTATAGTGCCCTAATTTTCCTAGCTCCCCTTCAGTCCCTTGGTGAGTTTCTCTCCCCTTCTCACCTCAGACCTCACTTCTCCCGATCTTAGTGATCCTGCTTCACGGCTCCACAAGCATCCCTTACCTCAGTCTCCTCCCCCTGCCAAGGTGTCCTCATTGTCAAAATCTTCAAAGTAGCCCAAGCTCTTGACCTTTCTCTGACAAACGAGACTTTCCTCTGATACTTCTATTTAAATGTAGTGACATCGTCAGCTCAGCACCTCGGCCACCACCTAGTAGAATGTATCTTCTCTCTAACCTAACACAGTCATGGGTCCTATGGGTTTTTCCCTTTCATCCATCCCTTCTCTTATACATCTCTATCGGCCTCCACCTTGCTCTCACTGTCTTCCTCAAGATGGAATGCTCACAAAGCTGGCCCTTGCCTCATGGGGAGATGAGGGGCTGCTAATTTTTCCCCCTCCCCTTCCTCATAACTACAAAAGTCTCTTGGTAGAGAAAGTGAGGTTTTTGCTTTCCTCCTCCACCATTGACTTAAAGAAGACATCAGATCTTCAAAAACAAAAGTGAATTTTCAAAATTAACTTGTACCTTTACAAACGCTAGGAGTTTATGACTGAAATAATTTGATTTTTATTTGATTTTTATCTCCGGGTTGCTGATTTACAAATAAGCAAGTTTGTGAATATAGTTTTAGGTTGTCACTGATTCTTGAGCAATGCATACTAAACTATATTTTGTGTGTTGTATTTAAGGAAAATAAAGCAAATTTCTAGAAATCTATATGTGCCAATCACACCCCTAAATGAGCATGTGAGCCATTGTAAACTTGTCTATTCCCTCAATCCTGAGGAAAGACAGTGAACCCTGCCCTGAAAGAAGTTTAGAGAGAAGGTATGAGCCCATCTTCAGCTGCCCAGAGTCTCTCAGTCTTCTGAGTCTGAATTGTTGCACCGATTAAGCCACTGCTCTAGCTTCCAAAGGCCACCGGCTCATGAAGCAGCCTGAGTGGCTGTAGAAAGGAGCTGGATTCAGAAAAGAGGGGGTGGGCATTTGTGAGGTTCCAGGTCCTTTTGCATTTTCTCCCAGGTGGTGGTGGATGCCCTAGTGGGTGCCATCCCGTCCATCATGAACGTCCTCCTCGTCTGCCTCATCTTCTGGCTCATCTTCAGCATCATGGGCATGAACTTCTTTTCAGGGAAGTTTGGGAAGTGCATCAACACCACCAATAGAGACTTTTCTCTTGTGCCTTTGGCTATTGTGAATAATGAGTCTGACTGTAGACTTCAAAACAACACTGGCAACCTCTTCTGGGTCAACATGAAGGTCAACTTTGATAACGTCGCAATGGGCTACCTCGCACTTCTGCAGGTGGTGAGTCCTGAGATCAACCACGCCTCTTCCTTTGGCTGCTCAATAACATGGAGGGTCTGGGGTCTTCCAGAAGATGCTATGTAGAGACTTTGCAAGGAGCAGCACTCAGTGCCACCTGATGTCATTCCCTATTCCTGCACACTACACCATGAAGCTAGAGAGCCTTACCAATGAGTGCAATCTCCCCACAGCGCAGTTAGACCAATGCGGGCTAATAGAATAGAATAAAGGGGTGGACCTGCCATGGGATTATATCAGGTGATAACTTAGAATTCGCTGCTTATACAAAATAGACATGATATAGCCACGTGTTCTGTTTTATACTGCAAATTATCTCCTAGAGGGTAAAAGATTATGTTCCAGGCCTATTATAATGATAGATAATTCTAGTGATTGTGACAGTCAAACACATTTGTACTTCATTAATTCATTCATTCATCCCTTGCCTTCACCCACTTGTTCATTCAGTGCTGATACAATTGCTTACACATTAGTCATGCAGTTCCCCACCAGTTCCTGCATTCCACCATTTGTTCATGCATTCACTTGACAAACAATCCCTAAGTACCTGTGGTATGTCAGGCGTTGAGCTCAGCCTTGGGAGATACAGAGACAAGTCAGAACTGGCTCCACAGGGGCCTGTGTTCTATGAGAAAAACAGACAAATAAGTTAATCGAAACAGAGGCCAATATAGACAGATGGGCAGATACTCAGCAGCCTCTGCTCCTTGTTTCTAGGCAACATTTAAAGGCTGGATGGACATCATGTATGCGGCTGTCGATTCCCGAGGGGTGAGTCTCAGGCTCCTGTCTTCCCCTCCGTGTGTCCTGCCCTCATCAGTGTATCCGAACTGGTAGTACCAGAAGAGGAGACCTTAGTACCAGAAGAGGAGACCACCCAGCAGCCTGGCACTATCCCTCTCAGGAGCAGTGTCCAGCTGTCCCTCTGTTGGATATTTAAAGCTAACCAAGCCTGTTTCCTTTCTATACACACTCCTCAGGCTTCTCAAGCTCTTCCTCTGCTCACCACTGAGGAAAGTATCAGATAAAGAACTGTGTGTAAGGGCACTCCCTGGGCAGAGGTGGGAGCTGGGGCGATGGCAAGAACAACTGAAGCAATGAGATAGAATTTCAGGTCCTATCGTGGCAGCCAAGTGGAGGAGATAGATAGTGTTGAACAGGGGTCTCTAACTCCCAGGCCATGGACCAATACTTGTCGGAGGCCTGTTAGGAACTGGGCCACACAGCAGGAGTGAGTGGCGGGCAAGAAAGTAAAGCTTCATCTGTATCTGCAGCTGCTCCCCAGCGCTAGCATCACCGCCTCAGATCATCAAGCATTAGATTCTCATAGGAGCAGGGGTCCCTGGTGCCAAAAAGATTAGGGACCCATTCGCACTGTGGTGGACACTGTTGTTGCCCTGCTCCGTATCCCCTCAGGCCACCTCTGAGTTCACTCACGTGCTGTGTTTCTGATTCTCTGTCCGAGACGTGACTTTTTTCAGTGCCTCCGAGCTTGTTCAGCAGCTCCTCCCCCAAGGGTGAGGGGTGTAAGGTCCCCAAGGGCAACCCTCACGGACAAGTTTTGGGAGTCTGTAGATAAATGCTCCTGCTTCCCTGTCCCTTGGAGGTAAAGTTCCCTAGAAGGGCCCAACAGGATGGCATGCCAATTGCCCACAGTGAAGGCTGCTTCACAGCACCCCCTTTTGCTTGCTTTTCTCCTATTCCTGCTTACCCTTCTCCTCCCTCACTCCTGCTTCCTGGGATCATCTCCCAAATAAAGCATCTGCACCCAGGTCCTCATCTTGGGGTTGGCTTTTGGGGTGAACACAAACTAAAACAGCACCCTCCTCCCCTCTTGTCTGCTCACAGGTGAACTTGCAGCCCAAGTGGGAGAACAACGTGTACATGTACTTGTACTTCGTCATCTTCATCATTTTCGGAGGCTTCTTCACCCTCAATCTCTTTGTTGGGGTCATAATTGACAACTTTAATCAACAGAAAAAAAAGATAAGTGGGGCTCGGGTTTTTGTTTCTGCAGTAGTGGCCAATTCTATATTTCCTGTCCCTAAAGACTAAAGCCAACGCTATTCACAGCCTTTTGTGCCTGACTGGGAGCCCAGTTTTGACCTTTGACACCAACACTGACCTCTGCCCCCTGATTGTGATCCTCACTTCTGTTTCATGTCTGGGGCAGCTGCTGGAAGAGTAGTACTTCTCTGTATTAGCATTGCCCCCGCCCATGGGCCCCCATCCTCTCTCCTGGAGTGCTGTGGTCCTCCTAGCTGGAACCAGGTGTGTTGGTCGTGTCCCAAGTGACCCCTTGAGAAGTATCAACAAGGAAAGAAAGGGCTCCAGCACTTGCTGCCTCTGTATGGAGCCCTGACATCCAGAGCACTGAGTCAGGACACTGCAGGAATGGCCAGAGCCCCAGTGTAGACAGAATCTCAACATTCTTCGGGATGGGGAAGATGACCCTTGCTTCCATGGGTGCTGACTCTGATGAACAGGAGCCCAATCCCAGATAACCTCTCATATTTTTATTAAAGGTATAAAATGCTTTCATGCTATCCTTTCATTTAATGCCCTCCATGAGGCAGATAGGGCACCATTCCGGATTTGTATACACTGAGATCCGGGAAAGGATCACATGGAGAAATCACAGCACAGCACTGAGAGCACGGCATTGGTTCTGGCATCATGCAAGCCTGGGTTTGCATTCCCAACTCAGCCACTTCCTGGCAGTTTTTAAAACATCTTTGAGTCTCAGTTTTTTCATGCCTTCCATGGGATTATTAATACCTACTCACACAATTTTGGTGAGAGGTAAATACAATCCTGTATTAAAAGCACCTCATTTAGAGCTGAGCACTCAATCGTCACTAGAGAAAAAGTGTCACTGTTATAGTTTAGATTACATATTTAGTGGGGTTGGCATCCCACCTGTAGGAAGTCCTCAGCCAGGATTCCGAAGATGAGAAGAGGCAGGACAGGTCTTCAGGAGCCCAAGAGGGGTTCAGCAAGACAGCTGAAACACTGACCAGTGTCATTGGTACCCTGGGGCCTTTGTGATCATCCACTCAATACTTTCTCCATTTTACAGCTGAGGAAACCTAGGTCCAGGCATGGAGCTGGCCATGTTAGGGAATAGAGTGAGATTTCCCTGTGATCAAGCTGGGGCAACAAACTGTTTGCTTCTGGCCCAGAATTCTCAGTGTGGCTCCACTCAGTACTCGCTAACCCTCTGCCCCTGCCCCCACAGAGATATTTCTCTCAAGAAGTCCTCTGTGTCCACAAATTTTCTGAAATCTCCCCTCAAACCCTACAGATCTCAACCCATTTCCCCAGCATTTGCAGTGACTAATTTATACAAACATGCTATTGAAATCGGAGGCTTTCAAATTATATCAGGAATTAAAAGGTGAGAGACTGAATAAAGGAGATTTAAAGCATCCCTAAAGAAAACTAACATCCAGTGCTAAGGGAGGAAAGCATCTTCAGTGAACTCTATAACCACAGAGGGCAGTGCAACTGACAGGGCCTTAAGAGAACCAATCAAGCATTCTCCAAGGACCCTTGGATAAGGCAACACCTGTCCTCAGCTCCTCCTCTCCAGGAAGGAGTCAAGGGGCTGGGTCCCAGGGTCTTTATGCCAGCAATCCCTGAGGGAAGCTCTTGCTCCTGGAAGTGTGGTTCTAGAAGCCCAGTGGATTTGACTGGAATGAGCAGGTTGGATTCAAGGTTCAGATTTGAACTGATACAGACCTTCTCCTTGGGTCCTGTTTCCAAACCCTCTCCACATCCGTCCATGCAGCATTTCTGGGTTCCTAGAGACAAGGAACAGGCTTTGCTCCAGAGACTCAGGCAGTGAGTCAGAGCTGGGGTTCAGTCTCATCTGCTCTGTCACTAGCTATGGCATCTGGGCCAGACACTGCTTGATCCTGGCTTTGGCCTGTCTTTCTGCAGAGTGGGAATAAAGTTGAATGTCTTTCCCCTCCAGCATGCTATGATTTGGGTATCCCTGGGGGTTCCTGTTGCTTTAATAACAGTGATGTATGTTATCCTCTCCTATACTTAGGGGGCCAGGACATCTTCATGACAGAGGAGCAGAAGAAGTACTACAATGCCATGAAGAAACTGGGCTCCAAGAAGCCCCAGAAGCCCATTCCCCGGCCCCTGGTGAGCCCCCAGAGCTTCCCTGCAAAAGAAGATGTCTGGGAATCCAACCTGACAGCCTATGCCTGTGCTGGACAGTGACCTCTGCCCAGCATAGGCATAGGTCTGAGTGGAGTTTAAAGATGAGGGTAATGAGGATCGAGAAGTCTACAAGAAGCAACTCTGATCTTCTGGAGTGAACATATCTTCTACAATTACTCCAGATAGAACCATCTAGGGAAGTACTGAGTTCTCCAACAGTTTTAGGATTCAAGCACAGGATTGAGAGCAGATTAGGCTAAGTGACAGTAGAGTGGTTAGAGCCCTGAGATAAAACATTTGTATGATTATGCAACATAATGTAGATCGCAATGTATTTCCAGCCTACCCTACATTCCACCCAGGCCTTCTTGTAGACAGAGGGGAAAGGGCCGAAACCCAAACCCCTGGGATCCTGGGCTGGTCAAGGTCATGGTCAGGTGGCACGACAGCAACCAAAAATTATCCCACTCTAATGCTTAAAGATCGACTGAAACTTAGGGTCATGCTCCACTTTCATTTCTTTATTTACAAAGATCCTAAGAGACATGCCCCTTTATTCTCCTATTAAATGCAGCACCCAAACCATACATGAGATCTATCATCTAAATTCTTCTCAGGTCTCTGTCAGAAGGTGGAAAAATCAGACCCCTGACTGGCCCCTGATGGAAGTGGATGAACAGGTTTGGGCGGGGGGATGTTGCTATGTTGAAAATGTGCAGCTGAACCTCTTCAAAGAATTTCTGAGCCATCCACTCTAGTGAATGGAATGGGTATCTTGTCCCTTTACACAACTTTTCTGTGGTTAAGATGCAACATTTATGAAGAAAACTACAGACACTGCCCATGGTACAATCCCATTAGCCCTTCCCCACGAAAGAGCAGAGACTAAGGACCTTCAACAAAGAAACAGGCCTTTTCCTAAGTGACTTAGAGAGACATACATCCTGTTGGCCTAGGCACTAGAATTTCTAAACCAACGCATGGGATTTGCATAAGTTACTGAAAACTTCATGAACAGAGAATCTTGAAAACATTTATAGGAGGAGGAAAATGTTATGACTTTTGACACACTTGACTTAGAAACAGAGGTCATATATTATTTACTATTATCAATTCTGAAAAGAAATGTTATAATGGGAAGTGTTAGGATGTTCAGACCTCTGTAGGGGCAGAAGTTTCCTCCCAAATCCCACATGAGATCAAGATAACTGGGGTTAGGTGAGCCTGCGGGAAAGTCCTTAAGTTTTATTGAGTATCCTTCTGTCAACCAGTCCAATGGGCAGGAATGGACTCAAAATTAAAATATGTAGATAAAAGGCTGAGCCCAGCCAATTAGTCAAATTGAAAGCTATAGGAGGAGGATCCTCGGATTTACTGAGAAACAAACAGCTGAGTCCATGCTGGCCTTCACTGGTGACTAGACTAATGTCGAATCCACATTCGAACCAGACACTAAGGAGCTCTATGCTAGGGACGACTCTTGGCAAAATCGTGATGGTTTTTGAAACCTTCCCCTACATTCTACTCAATCTCTCCGTAACATCTCAGCTTCTTCACTGTCACCAACCAATTCCACAGGCCACCAGAGCTTCCTCCTCTAAAAGAGGAAAGTTTCCCTGGAACAGGGTGGGCTGCATTTCAAAAGGGGGCCCTAGAGAGGACACTGTCTTAATACAAAGGTAGGAACCTGATGCTAGAATTTCAGGCACTACAATAGGTTGATGGTTGGGCTGGAAAACCTGCAACAAAATTCTAATTAAGCCACAACCAAGAACCTCCAAGGTTGGCACTGGGGGACATCCTTCATATGAATAAGGAAAATAGCCCAACTGTGTTCCTGATATTTATCATCATTTATGATGGGAGATGTGTGTGTGGGAGGGGTGGGGAGGGGAAGGTATTGATAATTATCAATACTTTACTAGCTTTAGTGGAAGAGCAAGGCTCTCTCCTCGAAATTCTGGTCCAAGCATAGCAAACACTCTTTCCTTTGATCCCCTTAGCGTAGTTCGGCAAGGCCAAAACATTCAAGCAAGACTTTGAAGTCGTAGGGATGTCAAAGGAAAACTAGCAGAGTAGGGCTCAAGCAGAAACTGCATGTGGCTGACCTCCAGGGCCCTCAGGCCTTAGCCCATCCCAGCTCCTGGCTGGCATCCATAAGGCAGGCAACATCTTGGCATCCTACCACCCAGTGGCACAAGCCTGATCACCTGTCTTTTTCAAAGTCCAGAGCCAAGAAAGAAACCCAAAGAAAAAGAGAAATTTCCTCTGCCACCTAAAACTCACCTTCCTAAGTCCAGCTTCCTTTTTGCCAGGTTATTGGCACTAAAATGCTCACTTTCTTCTCTTAAGGGTCCCAACAGGACAGGCTGATTAGATAAGCACAGCATGGGCACAGTTCTGCCCCACAGTTGCATGGGTGCCATGTCATGGCACAGCCCACGTGGACGACATAGGGACCTCCAACGCATGCGCAGACATACTGCTCCTCACCTCTGGTGAAGCCCAGGTTTTAAATCTTATGCCTCATCCATAGCAAAGACTAAGACCTCCACAAGAATGAAAAATTT
This sequence comes from Pteropus medius, assembly GCF_902729225.1. NCBI lineage: Eukaryota > Metazoa > Chordata > Mammalia > Chiroptera > Pteropodidae > Pteropus > Pteropus medius. Next base: position 10,183,176 of record NW_024351543.1, read on the forward strand.
TATTCTGTAGCATTCCCTACAGTAGAAATCACTAAAAGCAGGTTTCACATACTCCACTTTATAGAAAAATAATAGGCTCTATAATATCACATTATCAGTAATCCACTTCATCATCTCTTAGAGTGCTGTGGGTTGCAAAGGTGTGATCCCTTCCAATAGGCGAAGCCAAGACAGCCAGCAAGCTGCTCCATTCCCCAGCATCTGAATATCCAGGACAAATTTGATGCCTGTAACTTAGCAATGTTGTTGCCCATTTTAATTAGAAGTCATGTGGCCATGAATGGGTCTTTTTTTTTCACTATTTTTAGTGATGAAATGAAAGGTATTAGTGGCCCAGTAATACCCCTCCCCACTCCAGGAATGATGTAAGCCAGTAGTTACACACTGAGCCAGGCCCACTTGGGTCTGATTCTCTGCTCTGACCCATAGAGTAGCAACTCATCTCCATCATGAAGCAGAAAGTAGAAACCAGCCTCTATCACAGCCCTTCACCCCCTCGGCCTGCTTTGCAGCTCCGAGGAGCTCCCTGGTGGAAATTCCTAATAACTTCTTCTCTTCTTCCCTCACAGCCACACCTGTAGAGCCCTGCACATAGTACACATTCAGTAAGTGCCTATTGTACAGAATTAAATGTAATCCAACTCTAGTGGAGTAGTTTTATAATTTTATTTGAAGTGTAGGTAACAGAGCTGTCACCCATTCATTCATCTATTTATTGAGCATCTATCAAGTGCCAGGTACTATGCAGATACTGGGGATAGAGCAGTGAGCAAGACAGACGACGTCCTGCCCTCACAGAGATTATAGTTTAGTGGCTCTGGGAAATAATCAGCAAAAATCACACATATATTAATTCACAGGCTTGAGAAATTGCCAAGGGAGAAAGAATGAGATTAAAAAGCAAAGGGTACCTAGGACTAAACCTTAAGGAACTCTAACACCTAAAGGTTAGGTAAAGAATACTAAAAAAAAAAAAAAAAAAAAAAATCCATAAAAAAAAAAAAAGAACCAGGAAAATAAGACATGATGAAAATCAAGAAGGGAGAGTTTCAAGGTGGAGGAGTTGGTAAGCAATGCCAAACAAGTGTCCTTGGTGTTAGCATTATGGAGGTCATTGGTGATCTTAGCAAGAACAATTTTATTGGTAGGATGGGGACAAAAGCTATGCTAGAGTGGATTGAGGAGTAAATGGGAAAGAATGATTACATACAATTCTTTCAAGAAATTTTGCTGTGCAAGTGGGGAGAGAAGTAGGCTGGTAACTGGAGGAAGACGTAAGTTTCAAGAAGATTTTTCTTTAAGTTAGAAAAACTAGGTCATTAGAGATTTAGCTAAAAAATCCAGATATAATAGCCAAGAGTGTCCAAGTGTGGTCAAGAGCCTCACTCATCAGTAATGAAGCAGAGGGACCAAGAGGTTGTAAGTGGCAGCAATGAAGGGGAGGTGGAGGTGGACAAGCTAGATGACACAGGCTTCAAAGAAGAAGAGTTTTACAAGACACAAGAAGAGCAAAGGTCTAGAAGTGACAGTGGGGAACAAGAAGGATCTTAAGCCTACCTCCTAGCCCAGGAGTACATAGAGGGAGAGAGAATAAGCAGCCACTGAGTAACAGGAGATGTTTGTCGACCAAAGCTCCTCAGAGCTCGGGAGAAGGTGAGGGGTTAAAGGATGGAGTTCAGATCAAGGAGTCACAGAACAGTATGATGTTAAGACCATGAAAAAGACTAGAGGGCCATACTAGGAACTTTTTAAAAACACCATAAATATAGCCACATGGAAATGATCTGTTGGTCACCCAGGCCACTCTGCCTCTCTCTGAGAATGCAAATGACCAAAATCTGACCCCATGCCCTGTACCTGCATTTGCTTAGGCATCTTCATAGCCCCAGGAATAAAGAGAACATTTGCAGAAATCAGTTGCACCTTCATACTTAACTATACCCTTGAATCAATAATTTTTCAAGCAGTTCTTGAACTCTTGCTATATGCAAGGCACTACAGGAACACAAAGTTAAATAAGACCTGGTCCTTATCCTCAAAGAGCTCACTGTCTAGTAGAAAAAAAGAGAAGCATACATGGAATGCTAGAACTCAAGACTGACTGTAAGGAGCATGGGAATCCGAGGAAGAGATGGAGTAATGTAGTGTGATATGTTTAAGGAGAACTCCCTGGAGGAAGTAGGGCTTACAAATGATAGATCACTCGAGACTATTGGGATTTAGATAGCCAAGAGATGGGCTGGAAGGGCATTGCCAATGGAGAAAAGAGCATGGACAAGGACAAAGTGCCTGCTGACTTCGTGGGGCCCAACAGGTGACGAGAACTTGAATTGAAGCAATGAGGTAGAATCAACTAAGAGTGAGAGGTTGGACAGGAGTTGGTTTCTGTTTAGTTGTGGAGTGTGAGGGAGACAAAAGAGACAGACTTTAAAAGCCATCTATGGAGAGCCACAGCCTCTCCAGATGCCTGGTTTATGTTGGCCTAAAGACCCTGGTGTACTATCTCTTGTTTCCACAGAACAAGTACCAGGGCTTCGTCTTTGACATTGTGACCAAACAGACTTTTGACATCATTATCATGGTCCTCATCTGCCTCAACATGATCACCATGATGGTAGAGACTGATGATCAGAGCGAAGAAAAGACAAAAATCCTTAACAAAATCAACCAGTTCTTCGTGGCCGTCTTCACGGGAGAGTGTGTCATGAAGATGTTCGCCTTGAGGCAGTACTTCTTTACCAACGGGTGGAATGTGTTTGACCTCATCGTCGTGGTCCTCTCCATTGGGAGTAAGTGGGCATCACACGTGGTGGGGAAGCCCAGCCTCTGCTTGGGTTGTTTTGGCTGTTCTTTCAAAACCAAAGGGACCATCGACAAACTATTTTGTTTTATATTCGGTGTTTTTATGTTTGTTTGTTTTTTTTAGTTTCGAGTATACAGTACATCAGTTAGACATTTATATAGTTTATAAGACAATCTCCCTAATTGCCTTTTCTTTCTTTTGGCTCTCCACCTAGCCATTACATTAATGCTATCGGCATTCCCTATGCTGTGCTCCCCATCCCTGTGACCATCTATGAACTACTAATTTGTACTTCTTTTACCCTTCACTCCTTTCTTTCAGACCTCCAATCCCCCTCCACTCTGGCTGTCACCAGATTGACAAATTTTTTTAACACGCTGTATGTTAAAGGAGCCCAGTATTTGCTGCCTTCCAAAAGCAGCAGATTTTAAATGTCCCTGGGCCTCTCAGTGAAATGGAGAGTTTCCACTGGCCTTCTCCATGCAGTCATGAAGCGTCCTCAGGCACCTACTGTGTACACAGCCATCACCAGATGGGGGCTGGTAGGGAACAATAGTTCCTCCAAAACACCTAAGATGATGGAGTCTCCAGTGGGCCTTCTTTTTATGATCTTCAAATCAAAGAGTGGGTGGTGTGATGTGAAGTGAGTCATAAAATCCTTTTTGGAAAAGGAGGTGGGTTGCCAGCTGAGTGAGGAAAGTCTAGGAAGAGATTGTTCAAAGGAGGTTTGTAGTCAAGGGCCTGGAATTAAATCTCTATATAACTATCTACTTAGGGAATATGAGTGATAGAAAAGTCAAGGGATCAATGCCAAGAGATCAATGCTATTATGGTCTAATCTGGTTGTTGTTGAATGATAAGCCCAATATTTGGGAGCCAAAGTGTTCAGAGAAAATGAGTAGTCAGAGGCTAACTCTATTCAGTAGGGAATGGAGTAGCCATAATTGAGTGCTTGCTGAGTTCAGAGCACTAGGCTGGGCTCCATGAATCTTCATAGCAGCCCTGTGAAGAAGTGCTATTATCCTCATTTTATACATTTGAAATTGAACCTCAGAGATTCAAGGTCATACAGTTTGTAAAAGGCAGAACCGAACTTGAACCAGGCTAATGTTCTAACGTACAAGCAGCCTCCCACCAACAACTAAAAGACTGCCCCTGGCCTTTCTGTGGTTTAGCCAAAGTTTGGCCCTGTAAAGGCCAGATATCAGCACACCAGCTTTATTTTGCTTTATAAATACATCCTGACCTATTATATCATGACCTGCTTACTTTTCATGTCTAGGCATAGCTGTAGATTTAATTTTCCATTGATTTACTATCAAAGGCTAATAGTATCTAAATACAACTTGGCAGCATTTAATCAATCGCCCTATCCTGGTGCTGAAACAGCGTTGGGTTTATTTAGGGTTGTTTCAGGGGGAGGTCAATTTATTTCTGGTTTTTGTTTATTTTCTGGTTGCTGCTGTTTTTTGTTGGAGGTTTATTTTGTGTTTGTCTTCCAACTCGACAGATTCTAAAGGCCATTTTGATTTTATATTAGAGAAAGGAGTTTGCTTATATGACTTCCCGTATTAGTATTATAGAAATAAAATATACTCAAAGAACTCAGTTCTGTAATGTGGACACCTTAGCTACCAGCTCCTATAACCTATGCAACACCACCATTCCCTGGGCAGAGATCACTCAGAGACAGCTAGAAAGCAAATGAAAGACAGATTCCACCTGTCCATTCTTCTACCCTCCTTCCCTCTCTCCCTTTCTTCCTTTCCACCAGCAAAACCTGTATTGAGTATCTAATCGTTACAAGTAGAAATATTCATTCTCCCTCAAAGTAGATGTAGACCAGTTGGCTGGCAGAATTTTAGGAGATTATATAGACATATAATGTAACCCACACTATGGAATAATGTCCCAGTTAAAGTAGACTTTAGGAGATAGGCTTTCATAAAGTTTTTATAATCTAAATTATAATTATATCCCAAGTCTCCTCCCATTTCTTTCCTCCTTCCAACGCAATATTGTGACTACTCATGTTTCTATGGCAAAAGGCAAGTAGAAGAGGGTCAAGGGAACCTTGGCAAGGAAAGAGCTTGCTAACACACCCCTCGACTTCTGTCCTCAGAGGTTCTGAATTCGGTCTTACCTAAAGGCCTTGCCTAATCTTCGGTGGTCCCAGCAGGCCTCTGCAGTTCCCAAGATGAAGTTTCACAAATCAAGTTAGATACCAGATAGGGAGATGTATGCATTCCTCAGCTTTCCAACATTGTTCATGGTTGGGGTGGGAGGCTGTAACTGACCTTAAACAAGCCCATCTCCAGGCCCTGACAGAGTTCGAACGCAGCTGGAAATGAAAGAAATAAATAAAAACCATTATACAGACAGCTGGCCATTGAAAGCCACTCTGCTTTAGCTGTCACCAAGTTGCCCAACTCCTCAGGCCCTCTTATAATTAATACCAGCCTCTGTACAATTATCCCCAGGACCATGTGCCAGGAACTGAGTTAATCTTCACAGTAGGAGATAGGGAGATGAATCATAGGGGGTCCTGGCCTTCACAGAGCACGGGATCAGGATGGGGGGAAAAGGCATGACTCAAAGGCTAAATTCTCAGGGAAGAACAGGGTCTGTGTCATAGACAGAAACAGACAAAGGACAGTGTGTGTATGGAATATGGTACAATCGCTTCCAGCTGAACTAGGCTTCAGAAGATAAGGTTTTGACCATGGAGATTGACTATGGCGATATTCTGGATGGAGAGAAAGACAAGAACATGGTAGGAAGGGTGAGACTTACTTGAGGAAGAAAGGATTTGTGTAATGAACACTTACTGAACCCCTACTCTATGCCAACCACTGTGTCAGGCTGAGAGGGCCCAGAGTTCTTAAATACAGATGCTCACGTGGAGGTCCATATGGAGCAGAGATGAAGGGTGTGATCACAGCCAACTGTGTCAGGGCTCATGGTTGGAAGTACTAATTAGATCATTTCCTCTCTCCTTTAAAGGCCTGGTGTTTTCTGCAATTCTTACATCACTTGAAAATTACTTCTCCCCAACGCTCTTCCGAGTCATCCGCCTGGCCCGAATTGGCCGCATCCTCAGGCTAATCAGAGCAGCCAAAGGGATCCGCACGCTGCTCTTTGCCCTTATGATGTCCCTGCCCGCCCTCTTCAACATTGGGCTGCTGCTCTTCCTCGTCATGTTCATCTACTCCATCTTCGGCATGGCCAGCTTCCCCCACGTCAAGTGGGAAGCTGGCATCGATGACATGTTCAACTTCCAGACCTTCGCCAACAGCATGCTGTGCCTCTTCCAGATCACCACGTCGGCCGGCTGGGATGGTCTTCTCAGCCCCATCCTCAACACGGGGCCCCCCTACTGCGACCCTAATATGCCCAATAACAATGGCACCAGAGGGAACTGCGGGAGCCCCGCTGTGGGCATCATCTTCTTCACCACCTACATCATCATCTCCTTCCTCATTGTGGTCAACATGTACATCGCAGTGATTCTGGAGAACTTCAATGTGGCCACAGAGGAGAGCACTGAGCCTCTGAATGAGGATGACTTTGACATGTTCTATGAGACTTGGGAGAAGTTCGACCCCGAGGCCACCCAGTTTATTACCTTTTCCGCCCTCTCAGACTTTGCAGATACCCTCTCTGGCCCTCTGCGAATCCCAAAACCCAATCGGAATATATTAATCCAGATGGACCTGCCTTTGGTCCCTGGCGATAAGATCCATTGTTTGGACATTCTTTTTGCCTTCACCAAGAATGTTCTGGGAGAATCTGGGGAGCTGGATTCTCTGAAGGCAAATATGGAGGAGAAGTTTATGGCAACTAATCTTTCAAAAGCATCCTATGAACCAATAGCCACTACCCTCCGGTGGAAGCAAGAAGACATTTCAGCCACTATCATTCAAAAGGCCTATCGGAGCTATGTGCTACACCGCTCTAAGACAATCTCCAATCCTCCAGGTGTGCTCAGGGATGAGGAGGAGGCTGTGTCACTCCCAGATGAAGGCTTTGTTGCATTCATGGGAAATGAAAATTGTGTGCTCCCAGACAAATCTGAAACTGCATCTGCTACATCTTTCCCGCCATCCTATGACAGTGTTACTAGAGGCCTTAGTGATCAAGTCAACATGAGCACATCTAGCTCAACACGAAATGTAGGTGAAGCTACCAGTAAGGAAGCCACTGCCCCTGGGCCGCAGTGAGGACACTCCAGCATGGATATGTCCAGTTCTGATGTGTCCTTCTGCTCCGTAATAACTTTTTGCCACTCCAGGTGGCACCCAGCTACCACCTCACCAATGCATGCCACTGGTCACAATATCAGAACTAAGTAAGGGAATGCAGTTGGTACCCACCTCTGGAGAAGCCCCCATACACTAACAGAAGTCAGGAGCCAAGAGCATCTCCACTGAGACTTTCCTTTTCAATTTCAATATCAGATGATGGCTTCCCTTACTTTCCAAAAAAAAATATCCCTGGTCCTTTTATTTTGACTGTGACCAGAGCTTTCATTTGTCAAGACAAACTTCTTAGGACCAGAACTTCCAAAGATATATGGCAAAGATGTTGCCAAAGGTCCAAGGCAATCCTCTGTGAACCACCACATAGAGACTGGCAGTGTTATTTAGGATTTTGCATGACTGCATGTTGAGAGCTGCAAGACAACTGCTCCAGCCCAGGGTAACACCTATGGTCTATGTCATGAAAGTCCTTTCAGATATCTATTAAAATTAATATTTTTAAAGATATGTCAAGACCAATATTATATCTTAAAGCATTATTTTTTTTTAAATTATGTGATATTGACATGTCATAAATCACTTCTCCTTCCCTTTCAGTATTCCTGATATTTTTCAGTTTGAGCTCGAGGCTGAGTGGGGCAGAAAGAAGCACTATCCTGAGAGCTTGTTCTAATCCTAACTCCTCCACTGATTGTCTGGTTGACCTGGGCCAAGCTCTTTCCCTCTAAACCTCAATTTCCATACTTGTAAAACTGGTGGAGGACAAACAGAATAAACGCTCCCTATAGCCTTTACATTTCAAGTTGTAGAATTCAGTGGTGTCCTGTCCTGATTTAGATGAGGACAATATTCTCTCTTCTGAAGCTGCAATGGCCAGACCTCTCTGCTATGTAGCTAAAAAGGCAGCTTTGGAATATATTCTAGGCCTAGTCCACATCTCATAGTCAGACTTTAAGAAGGAAGATTTTCACATTCCCTTTGGGCCAGGACTCCGTAATTAGTACAATCAAAAGAAAAACAGTTATTTTGAGGAAGATGATCTAAGAGATAAAAAGTATAGCCAATATTTCTTTAATTCATCCTACAAATATTATTAAGTACTCATTATATGACAGGTACTGATCTATGCACAGAAATAATGGGAGTTAAGCCAAAAGGTGAATTCATTTATGCAGTGAATGGAGTAAGGGTTATCAGAGAGAATATTCAGGCCAAAACTATGTGGTAGGTCTTAAGATGAAAGAGAGTAAGCATTTGGTGTGATAACATAGAACCTAAAGGGTCTTACTGACAGTCGTGATCTTCTATTAATTCTTGGGACATTCCCTGCCACAATGACAAAGATCAGGTCAACTTTTTGGTATATATTTGATCATAAGATTTTCCATTTACACAATTACAAAAGTAGAGGCTAGTCCATCTCTCATGCTTCATAGATACAGATTTTCCAGGGCTATGCTTTTCTTTCTCCAGAGGCCAAAGAGTATCTTCCAAGATACTTAATGGAATTTTCCAGCCCCCCACAAGATGCAGGCTGATAAAATGGTGATGGAATAGCTGAAGGTATAGGCTGCCCCAGTTCAAATTAGCTGTTCTCTGGATGCCTGGTTTGTATCTAGAGAGCACACATATTGACTGTGCAGCTTCTTCAACATCTAAATCTAATGCCATCAATGAAAATGCCATCTGAGAGGATGTTAGCACAAGTTTTATAAGACAGCTGGATGGACAGAGACCTCGGAGACTGGTTTAGTTTTACATGTTATGTGTAAGAATTAAAGGTACCCACCCACCAGACAGTTTTATTGGGTAATTGATATTAGTCTCAAAGATATTCTTAATCTTTTTTTGCCTAATATTTGAGTTGAATTGTGTCCCCTCCAAAAGATATGTTGAAGTTCTAACCCACAGGACATGTGAATGTGGCCTTATTTGCAAACAGGATCTTTGCAGATGTAATCAAATTAAGATGCAGTCGTACTAGATTAGTGTGGGCCAGTGGTTTATAACATGAGGAAAATTGGGACGTAGACACACAGAGAGGAGAATGTCATGTGAAGAGACAGACAGAGACAGAGAAGATAGCTACATGAAGCCAGAGGCAGAAATTAGAGTGGTGCGGCTACAAACCAAGGAATGCAAATGATAGCTGACAACTACCAGAAACTAGGAAGAGGCAAGAAAGAATTCTCCTCTAGAACCTTCAGAGAGCACGGCCATGCTGATGGCTTGATTTCAGACTTCTGACCTTCATAACTGTGAGAGAATATTTTAAGCCACCTAGTTTATGGTACTTTATTATAGCAGTCCAAGTAAACTAACACACCCTCCAATTTTTCCACACAGATGCATTTCCCAAATTATAATGGAAACCATTGGAAAAGTGTTGCAATATATACACCTTACATTACACAGAGCTTTCAGAAGTGTATCTAACACAAATGTAGGATTGGCCCTTGAAAATTTCACTAGATCTAGTTTCAAAGTTTTACCCAGTGGTCCTGTTACAAGGTAGAAACTAGACTTGTATGGAGAGAAAATTGGAGAGGTCCAGAGCAAATGGAAAGCCAGAGCTACCTCCTCTCTCTCAGCCATAGGAGATGACACTAGAATCTCTCTGGTCTAGACTATGTGAAGGTAACTTAGTGCTGAAGGGAGACAGGCACAACAGTAGAGTTGACTGTATGACTATCTAGAACCTGCAGATTCTTTAAAAATATGCTTCCACTGTAAACACTACGCTGACTTTTAATTCATTAAACTGCATGACACAGAGACATAGATGGCCAAGAACAGTTAGCTAACACAGATGGGAAGGTGTAGGTAGAGCCTTGGTATGCTAACACATTTGCCTTAAGACAAGGGTGAAGTCACTTTCCCAAGTGCTAGGGATGTAAAATTAATAAGACAGATCCTCAGGCTGGAGCTGAACACAGGCTGAAGGTTAAATAAAAGAAAGAAAGAAAGAAAGAAAGAAAGAAAGAAAGAAAGAAAGAAAGAAA
>NW_024351543.1:10196458-10203917 GCF_902729225.1 Pteropus medius
ATTCTGCAGCCGAGTGAAGGAAAAGATGATGAGCAGGCTAAAAACAAAAGCTCCTCACTCCATGCCACCCCTTAGCTGCCCCATATCAACACACATTTCTTTTTTCCAGAAGTGCAATATCAAAGCCCCTTCATAACATAGTGTTGCCATCCTGCATAAAACCGCACCTCTCTTTCCCAAAGGGCGACAATCCAGAGCCTGCCCGGTTATTGCATCCAGCTTCAAGGCATGAATGTTGGATTAACGGATCAGCAAATCTTGTCAACTTTGGTTCAGAATAAATCCACTTCTTACCATCTTCACTATTATCAACTTTATTGAAGCAACTATCATCCCTCACGAGTATGACTTCAATAGTCCCCATTTCTACACTTGTCCTCCTCAGCCTATTCTCCTCCAACAGCAGCCGGAACTCAGATCCACCTGTGGCTTCTACAGTACTCTGCGTGGAAGTCATTACAATGGCTTTACATAATCTGGCCTTCACTCTTCTCTGATCTCATCTCCCCCACCCACCCCCACCCGCTCTCTGCGCATCAGCCCTGCTGTCCTCCTTGCAGTTCTTAAACACAAAAGGCATGCTCTTGCCTCAGAGAGAACTTGCCCTTGAAACTTGCTTTCCCCCCAGCCAGGACATCCACAGAGCTCACTCTCACACTTTCTTCAGTTCTTCCTGGACCAACCTAATTACCCAACCAACTTCCACAGCACTTATCACCCTCTGGGGTAGCTTCTCAAGGCCCAGTACTCGAAGGCTAGCCGTCTGATAGACAATAGTATAGGATAAATACCTTGGCTTCAGTAAAAATGCCGAGTTAGAAAAGGAGAAACCCCATTCAGAAGTACCCGTTCACAGAATACCCTGAAGCATGTACGGCCTGACCTGACGTGACAGTAATAGGGTTTCTTGGTCCTGCCGCTGGGACAATTCTTCCTCCACTGTCCTACCCCTCATGAGAAAGAGATTCCTTCTGAGGAATAAACAGCTGATTGCGCTTCCCATTGGCATCGCTGACCCCTGGCAATAATCTTCAGGTTTGAGCAATCATGGGCCATTATCTGCCCAGACTGAAGTTTCTCTGGCAATACAACTTTCTTAAAACACTAGTATGATTCCTATCTCTTGCCCTGTCCCAACTCATTAGATATTGTTGGGTTATGGTCCTTCAGTCTAGATGTGGGACTGGATATTCCTGCCCTTTAGCAATAGATATCTTGCCCTCCCTCACCCCTCAGCCGAACTGCCTGCATCCTGGCCGCAGCCAGACACTGTACATCGATGTGGTTGAAAACAACTAGCTTGGGTGAAGAGACACAACTCACCTGCCCATATTTCGGTCTGTATTTCATCGCACAGCTCTTTAAATTGGAGTAATGTCTCCTTTGCCCTACAGGTTGTTCAGTAATGGGATCCTTTGGGGGAGAAGTAGGGGGAGGGGAGGGTGTCGGGCATCTCCCAGTTCCACGCTTCCGATCAAATATTTAACTATTAACTCTTTAGGAGAAAAAAAAATCCTGATTTGTAGCAATTTCTGATTTCTATGATGTAAATACTCCCACTATGGCCCATATCGAGCTGTTAACATGACATTCCCAAAAGAAGAATAGGGAAGAGATGGGCACAGTCTACTTGAGCCAACAGGAGCTGGCTGCGGCATATTCCTGTTTCCAAACCCCTGCCTTTTATCCACTGCTATTAGCTTGGAACAGGTATGTGTTTTTCCACTCTCCCAGGTACAAGACTATAGAATCTTGGGTTGCTGGCTATAGCCAGTGAGGGCCTCCCTTTCTGCTTTCATATGGTCCAGTGTAGGCAAAGTTAGTCTTTCTTCGTGTGCCTTTACTAAGCCCACACCTTTCCAAATCCTAGGGGTTTTTCTATAAAGCCTCTGAAACTGCTGCTACAAGAGGCAGGTAGTCTGAGTCCCTAGATACCACAGGCAATAGCCAAAAGCATAATAGAAATTTCCAGATTCAGATCTAGGCATGAGAGAGTCTCAGTGTCTCAGTCTACCTCAGTTTGGCCAAGGCCACGTTTTAAGGTCTATTAATAGTAACACTCATCTCCACGTGTCAATTTCTATGTCAGCCCATGTTAAATGCTTACCAGAAACCAGTTTCGGCATAAAAGGAATTTACTGGAAGGCTATGGGGAAGGTGAGAATGGAACTAAATGCTGAACAATCATCAAGGACAGCAGCCAAGGCTAAGTAGGTTTCTGGGCAGTCGACACCAATAGACAATCTCTTCATGGGGCCAAAACCAATCAGTTCCAGCTTTTTTCCCTTCCTATGCCCAGTAAGTATTCAAATTCTAAGGAGAGAGCATCTGATTGGCCCAGCTCCAGCAAGAGAAGAAAGGGGCATTTTGATTGATAGCTCCAACAAGACTGCAGTCAATTACATCCTCCCACCATCCCCATACACACCCCCAAAAGTTAAGGTATTGTTATAAAAGGAAAGAGTAGGATGGGCAGACAAAATGCCGGATGAGTATTACAAGTTACAAGTTCGATTCGTGTTTTGTAAAAATCCCTCTGGCCCCAGTGATGAGTTACCAAGAGGCTGAAGTTGGGGGCAGAGATATTAGGGAAGCAGTTGTGCCAAATGGAAACCTGAACTATGTATTTTTAAGTCTCTCAAGCACATTGACTAAAAGTCACTAAGTCTTTTCAGATAGAACTCCCATAACAAGGGCTAGGGTGCCAGCTTCCATCTTCATCTCCGGTGACAGGTCCAAATCCTTTTCCTCCAGATAAAATGCTCCCTAGGACCCAAATATCTGCAGTGCACTCTGTCTCTGGAAAATTACTCATACGTTCCCTGAAGTGAAAATATGTTTGAAGTGTGCTCTCCTGAGAAGCCCCAGATGAATCATCATCCAAATGAATTCAGGCGGAGAAAGGCAGGATTTGCCTGTGGGCATCAAATCTGTACCAAGGAAGTTCATGTCTACTGTTGACCCTTTAAGACACCAGTTCTGACAATCGAACCAACAACAACAAAACTTGGTTGATATGGTTTGTTGTACGAAGATAAGAAATTCTAAAGAGGCATGCATGAAGAGGATTCATTTTTTTTTTCTGACCAGAACTGAGTTAATTGATTATTAAAAATGTGGCTGCTCCTGATTAGAGATGTAATTGTATTATAAAGCAATATAAAGGCATGTGTGTGTGCCTGTTAAATAATGATGCTTCTTGTAGCCAGAACAGGGAGCCCCAGAAGCTGCAAATGTCTGCAAATGTCTGCAAATGATCCACACGGAAACACTCTGCTCATAGGCTCTGGACTGAGCTCTGGAGGAGAGGGTAGAAGGTTCCAGTTTGATTCCAGGCCTTCTCTCGCTCACATGTCACAACTTCTCTGAACAATTTTTCTTATTTAGACAGTGGGAATAGATTCCAGTACTGCCGGACCCATCGAGAAGTTTGATGGAGATAAAAATGCCCTCTCCTCTCACTGAAAGAGCAGAGAGATAAAAGGGGAGAAAATTGGAACCCATCCTGCCTCACTGTGTCCCCAGGCAGTTCTCACAAGGGGCAATGCTGCTCCCTTCCCCCACTGAGGATAGGGGTACTCCACGCAAGGGAGCATCTAACCACACGCCGGGGCTCCTGGACAGGGCCAGCACTTAGGTAGTCAGGATAGAGGATAGTTCCTCTCAAACTCACCGGGGGCGATTTGGATCCATTTTGACTCTGGAGCAGATACTATCGGTGCCCCACACCATGTTCCTCGCCTGACTTTGAATACAACTGTGCAGCTTTTCTTAGGGCTTTCTCCAAAGCCGCTGGGCTTTTCTCCATGCTGGCACAGCAGCCCAGAAGTGCAAGGGGAAGGGGAGATGTTAGCACCCTCAAGGACAACCCTCAACCAATGAGGGACAAGAGTTGGAAGAAAAAGAAATACCCTAGCCTCCCATGTAGCCTTGGAGGAACAATTCTGAGTCAAGGATCCTTACAAAGTCTGAGCCCTAGTTGTCAGGCCGGTTTTTCATAAACATGAGAGTAAGTGCCCCATTCACTTTTGTACTCTAGGCGACCCTCTCGGCTCACCCTAGCCCTTGCCCTGCCCAGATGCCCACAGCACTGACCAGCTCCTTGGGAGTGTCTCCTTTCCTTAGCTAACTCTCCTTGTTCTTTCTTCACTTTTGCTTTCTGGAATCACCTCCCAAATAAACTACCTGACCCCAAATCCTTGTCTCAGTTGCTAATTTGGGGGAACCCAAATTAAGACAAACTCCTACACATCCCTCTACTCAGAGTTAGAAAGCTGAGTTTTTTTTTAATGCTGTCCACATGCCCATCGTCCCATTTGGAGGCTTGCTATATATGGCCCCTGAATAAAGGTCTGCAGGAAGGGACTCGCTTTCCTTAGGTGGTGTTAAGTTTGAGAAGTGTCCCACCCAGAAGTGATATCACCATCTTCCTCTCCTAGCTCCCTACCTGTCACCCACCTGCTTCTGATCAATGAGGCAAGTGAGGATCCTCTCCTCACCCTCTCAAATTACCATTGAAGATTTAATTTTGGTGGTAACTGCCTTGAGACCAAGTGGATCCTTACCTCCCATTCAAAACTGTTCTCTGAAAATGAAAGGTTAATTATAAGCTCGAGTTTCGCCTTCTCACTGCAATTGATAAAGATTCTTTAAGAGTGGTTACCTATGGCCTCCTTTTCCATCAGTTTATTGCGCTGGGCTACTTTGAAATTCCACAATTTGCAACAAGATGCTCTAAATTAGGACTTCACCCAGAAGTTATCACAATGACGTTTTCTGGTACACAGCATTATGCTAAGAGGCCATCAGTTAACAAGTAGCTTGGCCTATGCCTCTCAGAGTGGCAAAGGACAATGGGAGAAATTCCCAGGCTTCCCCTTGTTTTCTACCCCATAAAAGAAGTCAATGAGCATTCAAAGTTCTCTTCTGAACACCAAGAAATAAGGGGGCACACTGGTGGCTTCATTCCAGTGGCATCACATGTGTGGACTGTGACGGCCACCTAACTCTCCCACTATCCCTTCTTTGGACAGAGCCTGTACCATGTTTTACAAAGTTCTAAACCTCTCTGGGTAGGGATCTTTTTGAGGATGATAGAGAGCACTTCTAGAAGTCTTTATCTTGCCAGTGAAAACACTTCCTGTAGCCACCAGTTGTCACAATCCCTCCTTGGACCTCTCCCATGGAGAATCTATAGACGGAGACAAACTTCTCCAGCAACACACTGCTATGATGGGAAGAGGACTACTGTGTCCTCCTGGTCCTCCAAGAGTCATTGTCAAGTCAGAACTAGATGTGCAAGAGATTTGCTGGGTTGGGGGAACATTGATGAGGACTGAAAGGGAGGGAGGAGCTGGCAGGGAGAGCCTGAGACTGATGCAGGTCTAAGGCTGTGAGAGCAGTGAGCAGGAAGGAAGATTGGACAGGAAGAACCTCAGACTGCGGAGCAGCTGTGAGAAAGTCTCAGCCAAGTTGGTGGGGAGCCCCAGAATAAAGTGCCCAGTAGGGGACTCTTTTTTGGGCAAAAAGGGCCCAGCTCTAGTCCCACCACCTCCGTCTTTGGTGGGAGCAGCACAGGAAGAGCGTAGTTTCTGCACGAACACTGCAGTAGATCCCGAAGGTGCCACAGCTGGAGCTCGCCAGGGCTGGTATTCGGCTACATATTGTCTGAGAATCCTTAGCCATCTTGGACCATGAAGTTTTTTCTAGTTGAATCTAGCAACAACTCCCTAAGTGCTCACAGTCATCATGGTGACTGCCCTCACCATGTACTGTAGAGCAGTGTTTCTGAAGCAGAGTCCCCATTCCAGAAGCTCCTACACAATAATGTTGACCTTTTCCAAATCAGTGCTTGGGGAGTAGGTCTATTTCCTCCTCTCTAACAGGGATTATGCCTTTTCCTCTCTAGCGTTGTCTACCAGGGCGCAGACGAGAGGAGGGTAAGTGAGCTGGGCACAAAATTTAGGGCAGCCTCATTCTCAAGTGCTGACCTTGTACTTGTATAAATCTGAAAGTGAGAGCCTTCTTAAATTTTTCACCCTGGCATATTTCTTGCCTCGTCTTAGTTCTGGCCCTGAGGACTAGTGCTTTTAATCCACCCCATTGAACTCTGGGGTATCATCAGCAGTAACAGTATGAGGTTATTCTCCACCATCCATTAATGCCATGGCCTCTGGCTCACTGTCCCCAACCCTCTGGCTGTCCTCAGTCACGGAGTGATGAATGTAGTACACAAGTTTCTCAGATCCAATGATCGTATCCTCTACCCTACATTCACTACCCACCCAGGCAGTCATATCCTGAACCTTGTCATCCACAACACCAGTCTCATAATGTTGCCAACTGTCCCCTCTCCAGTACATTTAACTTAATACCTGCACCTAAATAATTCTCCAAGTGCTGTAGGTCTTCCATCCCTTGACTTTCCATCATTCCCATTCCGTCCTTGCCCAGTCGATGGTACACTCTGCCTTTGTAATCGCATGCTTGCAAACACATCCACATCTTTTACTATCTCCTCCCTGCCTTCCACATGTCTGGTAAAACCTTGAACTACTCCAGTTAAATTCAAATTTCTATCCTCTCTGCTCCTGCTCCGCACAGTCACTGGTCTGACCCCAGTTTCTTGACCACAGACCATAGGTGGGCCCTAAATACTGTCCAATGTTCCTATTGCATTTCCCTAGAAAGTTCATTTTCCTACTCACCAAAATGATATTTTTGCACCGCTTTCTTCTCAAACCTCCAAGCGCCCCAGTCCCTGCCTTCTTCCCCTTCTTCATTCTTAGTCTATGCTCCCAATTCTTACTTCTTTGTCTAGTCGACGAGGCAACTCTATTTTTGTCTTTCACTGTCCCTCCAATTTTATTCAGGATGGAAGTTGTAACATTTCTGAATGGAAGCTTGGATTATCCCATACCTTTCCTGATTACTCTTATGTAGTAAGAAGTCTACTGGTTACTTTAAGTCCCAAAACACAGTTGATTTGATACTTAAAATGCCAGTCCTATGTAGTAGCCAACGCTTCCAACTTCATTTGAAGTTCTGGTTACCCCACTTCCTCAAGCTGAGGCCTGCTGCCGTGGGCTGCCGGCTTCCTGGGAAGAGGGTATTGATTGCTTTCTCTGTCGCCTGCCTTCTCTCGCTCTCCTAGATGCTGTCTCTTACTCACACAGGGTTTGGGGGTTGGAGAGAAAAGAGAGCTGGAAAATTCGCCTGCTTTCTGAGCCTGGCCAACGTTTAAAGATGACTCTCTGGGAGCTTTTACACGTTCATCTAAAAGCTCTCACTCCTGGAGATCTCTTACCTGCAGCTCCTTTATTTGAAGTAATATGCTCTCCTGTAGCTCGTCTGCCCACTCACTTCCTTCCACAGTCCTGAGAAACCCTGCGGTGGTCTACCTCCAGGTTTTTTTTTGCTGAGGGGCCCTGATAGATGACCTCTCTCTCTGTCTCTCTGT
>NW_024351543.1:10204131-10228512 GCF_902729225.1 Pteropus medius
CATAGGGACATTCACAGATCTTTTACCCTGACAAAATCTGGGAGACCATGTCTACCACAGTATAGTCACCTCTTTTTCAGTTTCTCTGCCAGCAGCCAGCAGCTAGGCAGCCCATCTTTAACTGTTTAATGTCCCAGGCAGGAGCCAGCCAAACACCAGCCACTGTATCTCTGTCAAACATCAGCCACTGCATCTCTCATCCACAGTGGTCTCAAAGTTGGCTTCTTGAAATCCTCCACACGAGGTTCAGAAAAAAGACAGGCACCCTGCCCACAGTGGGCACAGGTCTCTATACACAGTCTCAGTATACTCTGGTACCTCCCGTCAAAAAATTATCCTCAAAAATCCTTCCACTTTCATTCTGACAGCCTTAGTCCTTCCTCCCGCAGTGTGAGTGGAGTTTAAGAGTCATATAACTTTTTCTTCAAATATTTGCTCCTTGGTCTAGCACCTCACTTTAGGATGTCAGGTTTATTATATTTTGGTGTCTCAATCAACACTTAGAATTTAACATCCTGTTACACTTCATTGAAAGAATAAAGTTATCAGACATCTTCCCACCAGCAAATCTACTTGTGTATTCTCTGCGTTTCTTCTTCTTGAAATGGAAAAAGAAGTTATGCCCCAATCAAAAGTCAGTCTATGCCCCAGATCACAGACATCCTCACCAACCTCTAGTTATACCTTCTCCTTCATCATCAATGTTATCATTCTCATCAGCCTTCGAATATGTTATACATCCCCATCCTAAAAGACACACACTCTCTTCTCCCTCCTCCCCACATCTCGCACCCACTCCACCTCCTGCCCTCCTACACAGCAACACTTGGCTAAAGAGTTGTCTAGATTCACTCCCTCCACTCGTTTAACTCGTTTTGTTCTTTTAGTTAGTTTGGGTGGGATTCTTTTCTTTCTAACTTTTATTCTAATTTTAAAATATAGAAAAAAGGACAAAGAATGATTCCACAAACAAATCCCCATTTAACCACCTCTCTGAATCACAAATATTAGCTCTTTAGTAGTTGAGGGCAGGGCTTGGGAGCCAATCTACCTGGATTCAGATCCAGACTCTGCCCACCGTGGAGCCTTGGCTGAGTTATCTAACCTCTCTGTGTCTCACCTTCCTCACCTGCTAACCAAGGTGTCAATCGCACCTACCCCATAGTACTGTTATGAATGTTTAGGGGTTGGATCGAAGGCTCCGATCCGTGCCTGGAGTATCGTAACTGTTTCACAAATGTTAGCCATCGTATTTGCTTCCAACCTCTTCCTTTCTTCTTAAAAGAATTCAAACACTAAAGGTAAGCTGAGGTGCCCCTCGTATCCCTTCCCAATCCGATTTTCTTCTCCACTTCCAGGGGCACCCATCACATAAATTTAGAGCACGTATATTCTTGCCAGGTTTCTATATTTATATTACATGAGTTTGTTTAACGAATGAGGCATATCCTGGGTATTTTGCAATACTTGCGTAAATGGCATAATATTTCATGTATCTTGCTGCATCTTTTTTATTCACCCTTCTTTTTGAACTCATCATTCATTTTAACTGTTATTTATCTTCCTCTTATGAATATACCACAATTTAATGAACCATTCCCAATCAGTGAACATTTACATTGTTTCAAATTTTTATATGAAAAACGGTGATGCCCAGAACGATCTTACGTAATACTTTCTTGTGCATATACGTGAAAGTTTCTCTGGGGTACATACCCTCAAGGGTTGTAAATACTCCTAATGGTCAAACCAAATTATACCAGAAGTGTAGAAGGTTCTAGCTTACTCACATCGTCATCCACACTTAGATGTTTTCAGAAATTTTAATTTTTATTAATATGATGAAAAAAGTAAATCATTGATATTTTAACAGTACTGTCCTGATTCCTTTTTTTTTCTTATCACTAAGAATTTTTATTTTGTACTCATTGCTCTTTTAGATGTTTTTAGACATGGATTATATATCGCGTCTATGAATACGTGACGTAGAGTATATAAGCAAAACTAATCATTAAGGCAAAACTTCACAGAGTCTGACTCTTCTGAATCACTTTTAAAAAACACTTTTTATTGTGAGATCATTGTAGATTCATATGTAGTTGTAAGAAAAAATTTAGAGAAATCCTATATGCCCTTCATCCGGTTTCCCCAATGAAAATATCTTTCATAACTACAGTACAATATTACAACCAGAAAATTTATATTGATACAATCCACTGATGTTATTAAGATCTCACTAGTTGTTTGTGTATTCATATATGTGTGGATTTTGCTTTATGCAATTTTATCACTTACAGTGACTTGTATAACGATCACAGTAAAGGCACAGAACAATTCATCACAAGGATTCCTTGGGATTCCCTTTAATAGGCACAGTCACTACCCTGTCTACTCCGCCCCTAAACCCTGGCAGCTACTAATCTATTCTCCATCTCTATAATTTTGTCATCTCGATAATGTTATATAAATAGAATCATGCAGTATGTAATCTTTGATTGACGTGTAATTGGTTTTCTTCACTTAGCATAATTCCCTTGAGATCCATCCAAGTTGTGTATATCAATAGTTCATTCTTTTTTATTGCTGAGTACCTTTCCATGGTATTGATGGATCACGATTGTTTAACCATTTACCCACTGAAGGACATGTGGGTTATTTTTTAGTCTTCAGTTGTTAAGAATAAAGCTGCCATGAACATTTATGGACAGATTTTTGTATGAGCGTAATTTTTTATTTCTCTAGAATAAATGTCCTGGAGATGTTCTCATTGACTGAATGTTTGTGTCCCCACCTCCAAGTTTATATGCGGAAACCTAGTTCCCAATATGACAGTATTTGGAGGTGGGACTTTTGGAAGGTGATTACGTTATGAGGGCAGAGGCCTCATGAATGGGATTAGCGCCCTTATTACAGAGACCCCAGAGAGCTCCCTCACTCTTACCACCACGTGAGGTGAAAAGACAGCCGACTTGTGAACCCAGAAGTAGGTCTTCTTCAGACTTCGAATCTGCTGACACCTTGATCTTGGATTTGCCAGCCTCCAACACTGTGAGAAATTAACAGCTATTGATCTTAAGCCTCCCAGTCTATGGTATTCTATTATGGCAGCCCAGATGAACTAAGAGTCATTTTGCTGGTTCATGTGCTAAGTGCATGTTTACTCTTATAAGAAACTGCTAAACTATTTTCCAGCATGGCTGTACTGTTTTACATTCCCACCGTTAATGTATGAGTCATCCAATTTCTCTACGTCCTCATCAGCATTTGGTGTTATCGCTATTTTGTATTTTAGCCATTCCGATAGGTGTGTAGCGATATCTCATTATGATTTTAATTCGTATTTTCCTAATGGTTAATGATGTTGAACATCTTTTCATGTCCATATTTGCCATCTGTAAATCCTCTTCGGTGAAATGCCTGTTCATGTCTTTTGTCGATTTTTCAATTTGATTGTTTAGGTGTTCGTCTTCCAACAGAAGTTCCAAAAAATGAAGGCAGAAGCTGCCGACCTCTTAAGGTATAATCTCAGAAGTTACACAGCATCACTTCTGCTAAACTCTATTGGTCAAAACAAGTCACAGGACAACTCAGATTTCAAAGGAAGTAAAACATACTCTGTCTCTTGATGGGGTTTCCCAAGAATTTGCAGCCATTTTAATCCACCACTACTGCATATTGCCTCTTCATACCCATAAATCTAGTCACCAGTCATTGGAATACTGATATAAAAGAGCCCAACATCACCCTGATCATGCTTGTCAGCAGGAATAGCCAAAGTGCCAGGAAGATGGTTTTTGCTATTCAAATCTCATATCTTCACATCTAATCGGTGGAACCTAAATTCAAACCCAGAACTCTATCTGCAAAGAAGTCTGAGAAATCTAGTTGCTAACTTTCTGGCTTGGGCACAGAAAGGAGCACTAGAAAGATGTTAAAGTAAAAGCTGAGTGCCCAACCCACTAGGTCCATCACAGCAATGATCGGACAGTGTCAGAGCACCAAACAGCTCTATTTTCCTCTTTGGTGTGATCCAACAGGTACAGACCAGGCATGTGTGCCAGGAGGCAGATGGAAGGCTGCTCCCTGCTGCCCACTCCTGGAGACCTGGATAGGAGAATGCGTTTCTATTGGACGTTCGTCTGCCTGGGTGGGGCGTCCCAGCTGGGGGCCCTAGGGTTCTAGATAAAGGGCTGAGAGCAGAGATCTGGACTTTGGGGATGCATGAGAGCCATTCAGTAGGGACTTCTGAAAGTACAAAAGCCAAGCCAGTGGTAACCCTCATCTTACTTTGAAAAGGCTCATTGATAAGAGTGTTGGTCTCAGGCTGAAGCCAAGTCCCCTGGGAAGAGTGGCTGATCTCGTCCCCAACACTCCTTTCCCAGAAAGGGGGCCACAGGGACTTCTGTGCAACCCTCAGAAATTGATAAGGCTGCCTCCTTTCAACAGAGGGGCCCAGAGCAGCTCTGCCTTCCCACAGTGCACATTTCAGGATGCCAGGTCCCCAGGCCCTCCCCCAGGGAGCCCTGCAATAGCCACTGCCACTTACAGACCCTGGGCAGGTCACTCCTTGTCTTGGGCCTGTCTCCCACCACCGGAGCAGTGAGGGGGCTGGAGCAGGTGCCATCTCCGCCCTGGCAGCCCGGATGTTCTGAGCCAGGGAGAGTGGGAGGCAGCTTTTCTGTTCTCCTGTCACCGTTCACTTGAGGAGCCCGCACTCCAGCCCTTGCCTCTTATCTCTTCAGAAGCTGATACACTTTCAGACAAGAAGCAGCTTTTGTCACTTGCTGCCAGTTCTGAGCATTTTCTGGCCCAAAGCGCTGACTCCCCGCGAGAAAACCAATTCCCTTGCAAAGTCTTCTAAATTCTCCTGTCAGGCCTGGCACCTTTGTTCATCCACTTCTCCTGACTGTGGGCTTCCTTCTTTTGTTACTGCACATTCTTGCAGCGTGTCAGAGGAGGAATTCGTAATCCCAGGGCTTTTCTCTTAGAGATGGGGAAACTGAGGTTCAGAGGAGTCTGGCAATTAGCTTGCACAGTGCTCGGCCCTGAGTCAGTTGGAGCTGCTGACCCCACATCCAGTCCTCTTTCTGTACCAGTGAGGTTTTTCATTTTTAGGAAGCTGTGGGTGTCGGGAAGGGCAGGACCTGGGGCATGGGCTGGGGCTTAGAGGTTCCTTAAGTGGGAAATGAGAATTCAGTCACTGGCCCCCACTCCTTTTCTCTACCAGCATTGAAGAGAAAATGTCTGGCCAGAAAAAGAAAACAGAACAGAACCAAAAAATAAACAGCCTTTCATTTCAAAGTCCATGACCCCTGTTTCTGGGCAACCAGAGCCTCTAGTTCAAGCTC
This sequence comes from Pteropus medius, assembly GCF_902729225.1. NCBI lineage: Eukaryota > Metazoa > Chordata > Mammalia > Chiroptera > Pteropodidae > Pteropus > Pteropus medius. The sequence continues at coordinate 10,209,480 of NW_024351543.1, forward strand.
ATGCACAGTGCAGTGGAGATTGAATACCCGAAGTCCAGGACTAGTCCAGCCTTTGGGGGCTCAGAACAGCGGCTCTGATCACCGTCTCTTGGAGAACCACACACACCTGCCTCTTGCTTCTCTTCCACTTACCCACACGCTCACACATCCTTGAAGAAAGTACCACTTCTGTTCAAAAAGGTAAAGAAGCTTTTTGTTTTTAATTTAGTTATTTATTTATATTTTAATTTATATTCATGAAATTTTTTTTGCTGTACATTTCTAGGAGTTTTGACAAATGCAGAGTCACATAACCACCATCACTGTCCAAATACAGAACAATTCCGTCACCCTAAAACATTCCCTCCCTCACGCTGCCCTTTCGTATTCAACCCCACACCTCCCTCCATGCCCAGCCCCTGGCAACCACTGATCTGTTTCCTGCTTCTTTAATTTTGCCTTCTCGGGAATATCATATAAATTGAATCATATAGTATATGTAACCTTTTGCGGCTGGCTTCTTTCGCCTGACATAATACATTTGGGATTCATCCATGTTGTGTGCATCAATAAAAATGCTTCTTAAAGGTATAAAAATAAAACTGTGGTGGAAACTCAGTGCCCAAGCACAGTGCCCATCGGGCGGAGGTCTCCAGCTCGGAGCACAGCTCCCCTGCTCCCCTATAACCATCATCATCCTCCCCGCCAACCTGCATCTCATTCCTGTCACTGACCTGCTTGCTCATCACAACACACAGCCCACCTAGACCCAGCGTTGCCAGCCCTGCCACCTCACCTACCGCCTTCTAATCCTAGTTCACGTGACCACACTGGGTCATGGGGCTGGGACTCTGGTTTGCAGCCTCTGACTCTCTCGCACTGAACCTCTCCCTCGACTCCACCACTGCGTTGATATGAACGGCAACAAGACACGGGACAACCACGTCATTGTCACGAAGGTGGCAGAACTCAGGGTGACCATGGGTCCCCCATAGAATGCAATGGAACATGGGGAGGCAGGTTGCCCTATGTGGACTAGGGGTAGTTCTATGGAATATGCTGCGTGCAAGTAAAGCTGCCAGAAAGAATGATGCCTGGGAGACCCCACCCAGACGCAGCGGTCTGGCGCTTCTTACTCTGCAAAACCCAAACCTAGGAAGTTTCTCAGGGTACAGAATCTGTCTTTGGCTCTTTGTTTATACCTGCCGTATTGCGTCCACCAAGAACACATACTGTCCAAGGTAGAGAAGATGCTGGGGTGAGCTTCCCAGAGCCCCTCTCAGGATGGAGGTACTGTTGTCCTTTTAGCCACCAGGAATGTGGCTTCCGAAGGCTCACAGCTGTGCCCCTGCCCAGGGATTGCCCTAGCCTCAAGAGAGCTGCCTCCCCCAAGGTCACGGCCTCCTGGCAGGAGCAGCCCACCGCCAAGGCTGGTTAAAGGTAAAAAAGCTTGCTCGCTCTCCTCTAGCCTCAATTTGGGGCAATTCCAAGGGGTCATCCATCTCTAGAGCTTCCTGTGAGCGCGGCTGAGGCCTTTGTTGTAACCGCACTAAAGATCAACTTCTCCCTCTGCTTCCCTCACATCCTCAAGGATGTTTTTCCAGAGTGCACTCCCTAGAAACCTCCTGCATGCAAATCTCCATCTCAGAGTCTGTTTCTAAGGAACCCAACTGAAGCCAAAGCGTGAAGAGACTTTAGCTAATACGACTGTCGGGTTCTGTAATAGATTTACTCCATTTCAAACACTTTTCCAGATGTTATTTTTGCGATTCTCTCAACAACTCAATGAGGTGAGTATACAGTTATTCCATTTTATATATGAGTAAAATAAGGTCTGGAAAGGTCACGTGTCTAGTCCAAGGTCACATGGACAATAGAGATAAATGTGAGCTAAGCTTCCGATCTTCCGAGCCCTGCTCTCTAGTCCACTACAGTGGCCAGAGCTGATGGGTGAGGGACAGCATTTTATAAGGAGGAGATGGGATAGGTGGAGGCGGGAGCTGGCTGCCATGGACAGTTGTATTTCACACAATCTTGGGTTACGATGCACATTCTTGGTCATCAGATTTATATCCATTTCCTCTTAATTCTCCAGCAGATGGCAGTCAAGTGTCTCAAGGACCAAGAGGCTCTTCCTAGTTTGCAGACCAGCATCACTTGGGCTGGTGGGGAGCTGGCAGAGGCAAGGTGTATGTGGGCAGGGGCCGGAGGGGGCGGGGCGGGGGGTTGACTAAGGCTGAGGGCACATGTAGGAGATAGCGGAACGCATCTGACAGTTGTCCCTCAGATAATAGCTTTAGCCTGACCATCATCTAGGTATAAAGTGGGGAATCATTCCCCTTTGGAAACAGGTCACGTCTTCGGCCTTGACCATGAATACATTTCTCTTTTTCTCTGCCCCTAAGATAGAGGATCTTGATGGCTCAAGCATTCAAAATAAAGCAAAGTTTCTTCCTAGGAGAACGCTGACAACCCACAAAGGTAATATCTAATTACTCCTTAAAATTATCTGGAGTAGAAACTGAAATGGGGGACTTGCTTCAAAATATAGTAGATTTTGAAGACATCTCTTGAAATTCCAGTTAATGACAGTGAAATAATTTCAAAAGGCATAAATCCTACAAGGACAAAATGTATAGAAGAGGAAGCAACAGCAGATGTGACAACTTTTGGGAAGTTGGAGCAGTTACTGACTTAGCAGAGCATGGAAGGCTGAATTCACTGTGCCTGCAGAGGGAGAGATGTCAAAAGAAAAGAAAGAATGCCCTAGAAAGTTTCTGCAAAACCCTAGAAAGTTTCTGCAGCTCAACCTGAGGTACCTTTGAAGAGGGGAAGAAGGTGGTGCTAAAAACAGGAGGCCCAGTTAACAATTTGTATTAAGAGCACCTGGCTGCAATTACAGAGCATCCCATCTCACTTGTTTCCACAAAGACTGAAAGAGAAGAATGATGGTGTGGGCTCCGTGGTTCACTGTCATCGGGCTGACATCTGCAAATCTCCCGGCCTCACCCTCCTGGTCAGCTCCAAGCACTTTGCCGACGAAGGGGAGGAAGAGAGGGAACTAACTGGGAAGAGAGCTCATGCAGCTTCCTGTCCTCTTTTACCAGGAAAGCATTGCTTCCCCAGAAGCCTCCCTTCCCCAGCCAAGCTTTGCTTATGACTCGCGGCCATTATCGAGTCACATGGCCAGCACTGAGTACAGGGAAAACTGGAGAGACAAATACTTAGCTTGTTCAGCCTTCGTAGGAGAGACAGGCAAGGAGTAAGAAGGTGCAGGTGACTGTGGATGGGTACCCAGGATTATAGGGCTTTTCTCTCGAGCTGGTCATTTTCTCTATGTGGAATTCCCGGATTCTTTGCCAGAGTTGTGGCACCTAGCGGCCGTAGGAAACCAGGGATCTCACTAGATCCCCTTCCTCTCACTAAGGATCCTCGCTCCTGCCAGAGACCCCTTCCCAGAACCAGAGGTGGGGGCGGGACAGGCATCTCTGGGTCTACAGGCCTTGTGTGAGCTTTCCACAGCCCTCCTGTTTTTAGCCCCAACCTGCACCTCTGCCTTCTAAGATGCCTAGTCCTGCGTGTACTGTTTACGAATCCTCAACCCCGAATCAGCTCGCTTCTTCCCTGTCCCCATCTCAGGAATTAGCAGAGTGAAGAAAACAGACACAGTTACTACTCTTCCATGGACTCGCCATCTTCAGTCCTACCTGCCTATCTAGAGGAATGGATAAAGTTGGGTGGATGCATAACACAGAACACCCTGCAGCTGTCAGAAGCAAAGAACAAGCTGCCTACACCACCACAAAGATAGAGCTCAAAAGCAGAGTGTTGAGAAAGAAAGATAAGAAAAAAAGTGAAAGTTAGAAAAGCACATAACACACACGGCCAATAAACCGTGAAAGAGTGCTCAATTTCATTATTCATTTGGGAAATGCCAATTAAAACCACAGTGTAAGACCTCTGCATACCCACTCAGGTGGCTAAAATGAAAAAGATAAAAATACCAAGTGCTGGAGGATGCAGATGAACCAGAATTCTTATACGGTCACTGCCGATGGAGTGTTCATTGGTAGAACCACTTTGGAAAACTGTTAGGCAGCATCTACTGACAGTGAACACCTTCTCACCCATGACCCAGTAACTCCACTCCCGGGTATGTACCTGGCAAAACATGTACATATGTTCACCAAAATTCCTGAACTACAATATTCACAGCAGCACTATTCATAGTAACCCCAAACTAGAAACTACCAAACACCCATCGGCAGAATGGATGGGTATAGTGTGGTGTATTCACACAATGCAATTCTATACAGCGATGAAAACAAACAAACTATAAGTACCAGCAATATGGATGCATCTCATGCACCTACAACTGATCAAAAGAAGCCGGACACAAGAGTTTGTACTTTATGGGTCCATTTAAATAAATAAATATCAAAAATAGGCAAAACTAACGTAGGAAATTCAATGTTGAGTACAGCAGTTAACCCTAGAGGGAAGTGGTGGTGACAGGAAGAAGCCATGAAGGGGACTTCTGGGGTGTTGACGATGTTTGGTTTCTCGACCTGCATGCTGGTTACAGGGAGCTGTTCAACTCGTGACCACCCCTGAGTTGAACACTTAGGGTTTGTGCATTTTTCCAGATGTAGGTGATAGTTCATTAGAAGAAAAGCAAAGCCTGGGGCAGTAAAAACGGAAAACACACAGGCACAAACAACAGTACTACATATTTGACAGAGATGTATGCATATTTAAAGAGCTGCTTTACCTATTAGAGAGGACGCCTGTGTGGGAAGGGACATGGCAGTGAGGTCGCAGTAGCAGGGAAAGGAATAAAAGCAATACCAGAGGTGGGGGGTCTTGTATGGGTGCACGACAACAATATGCTTACCCCAACTTTAAACCTGAGACAGGGGGAAGGGTGGGATCAAGAAAATGCTGGTTTTAAAAACCTTTGATTGTTCTCTGACTGCCGACTGCGTGTTCCTGCTTTAATTAAATGGGTCTGGCAAAGAGAAGGGAGTCGCCCAGATCTTGGCAAGGGCTCTTTGTAGGAGGTGCCCTGTCAGGTCCATTGCCCTTCCCTGCCCCTTGCGACCTCTCTCAGACCACCAGATACATTGACTGCATCTCCACGGGGTCACAGCTCTGGTTCCTCCTTCTCACAGGCTTCTCGTTTAAATCTGGGATGCATGTAGATTCACGGGGCTTAGCCCACCTCTCCTGCTGGCAACATCCCAGTGCCCATCACTAAGAAGGAATGTGAAAAGCCCACCTCTGCCAGATGCAGACGAAGCAGCGGGCTCTCTAACACCCGCCCCCAGCAGCCTCCGTTCTAGCTCAGTCTCCTGCTCGACCCAATGTCTGTTTGCAATATTGAATCTTCATTCTGGAGCCCAGAAGCTAGTGGTGGAAGGCCTAAGGGAGAACCCCAGTTTACTCTCCTCTCTTCCCACCTAGGAAGTGTGAGCTCAGGGAAGACAGTCCTAAGCGGAGCTGAAAATTTGGCATTGCCTGTACTTCCCGCTCTGGCCGCTAGTGGGAGATGCTGGCCAACCTGAGGCCCGTCAGTGGGCTGAAAGTGGTTCGCCGTCTGGCAGCCAGCCCTCCAACCTGACCCAGGGCCAGAAAAGGTCTTGTGTCTTGAAATTTTCTGTACACCGATTTTCTTCCTGATTCAGGCCCCTCCTGCAAGCACAGGTAGCTTATTCAACATATATATATATAAGTCACCCAGCGACCCCTGGAGCCCCACATACTCAGGTCCCAGAGGGAAGATTGTCCCCTGGTGACCTCTCCAAGATCCCAATATGGGAGGGCAGGTCACAGCCGCTGAGATCCCAAACACAGCACCTCAGTGCCCCCTGAGACTTCAACACCCTTTTTCCCTCCAAGAACAACCCTTACTTCTAGGAACCTTAAAATATGTCAGGAGAGAGTAAACTACTGCTGGAAAAGGAAGACTGCGTGTGTCTGTGCGTGTGCATGTGCGTGTGCATGTATGTGTGTGTGCACGCGTGCGCGCGTGTGTGTGTGCGTGTGTGTGCATTCCTGTGCTCTTAGCCGCTCTAGGCAGAGGCCACCATCAGGATGAAGCATGCTACCTCTTTCAATGATTTTCCTGGCCTGTGGGCAGAAGGCGGTGGCCTGGGTGTTTCTGGCAGGTCAGCCTGGGTGTGTGAGTGGCTGCGTTTGCCAGGGTACAGATCCCCATGGCCCTGTGAGGGACAGGGTCTATCTCAGTGTCAGCATGCGAGTGTTTCCGTGTGTCAAGGTGTGGGTTGTGTGTAGCTCAACAGGGTGAATGTGAGTATGTGTGTGTTTAAGTGTGAAGGTTTCTGTGTGTGTTGTTCGCGTCCTTGTTTCTGGTCAGGGTGTGTGTTTCTGTCAGCACATGTGTGTCTATGTGTCAGCACAGGTGTCTACCATTGTGCAGACTTGTGTGTTGTCTGTGCGTGTGTCTCTAGAAGAATCTGGTTCTTTGTGTGTGTCTCTGTGTCAGTGTGTCAGTAGATATGTGCCTCTGAGTCATGCGGATGTCACTGAGTTTGTCAGAGTGTCTGCCTCAGTGACAGTGTGTCAATGATGTGTCTTCCTGTGTCCATGTGGGTGTCTGTGTGTCAATGTGTGTCTGTCTCAGTGTGCAGGCGTGCGTATGTTGGGTATGTTCATCTCAGCATGGATATATGTGTGTGTCAGGGTGTGTGTCAGTTAATGTCCGTGGGGAAGGGTATCTGGTGTAGGGTCCCCAAGTCACTGAGGATCTGTGTGTGTACTCTGGCCAGTGTTTGTCTCTGTGTGCCTGTCCGTGTCCGCGTGGGTGGCTCTCTGTGGCAAAGCATCCCCAGGTCGGTGTGGGTGTACCCTTGCGTGTGCTGGTGTCCGCAAGTGTCTTTTCCTGTCCTCGTGGGCGGCTGTCTGTGGCGAGGCGCCCCCGGGTCAGTGTGGGGGTGTGCGCCCCGGCGCGGGCCGAGGTGTTCTCCCTCCGAGCCGGCGGAGCGCCACGTGCGGAGCCCCGGGCGCGTCGCTCTGGGGCGGAGCCAGCCCGGGGCCCCAAGCCCCAGGCCGAGCCTAGGCGGGGCCCGCCCCCGACCCCGCCCCCAGCCCTTGCCCGCGCCGCCCGCGGAGCCCCGGAGCCCGAGCTGAGCGACGGAGCCGAGACGGCGGCGGCGCCGGTGGGATGCAGGGATCGCGCCCCCCGGGCCGCTAAGCTTGTGCCCAGTGCCGCGAGCCCCGCGCCGAGCCGAGTCCGCGCGGAGCCGCAGCTGCCCATCCCGGGGCCCCGGCCAGGGGACAAGCAGGTGAGCGAGCGCCCCCGCGCCAGGCAGCCCCGGCCCGAGCCCCCTCCACCTGCCGCCGCCCAACTTTCCTCCCCGAGGGTCGGAGCCTCCAGCCCCTGCGCGCTCCCTCCCCTGCCCGGGGTCCGCCTGGCAGCTCCCTCCCCCATCACTGTCCCCGAGGGTGGGAGGAGGAGAAAGGGCACAGATCTGCCTGGCTGGAGGGAATCCCCCGGGGGTGGGCGTCTCTAATCGCCGCGAGCCCCCTCCCCTTCCCTTTCCTCCGGGTTTCCCTGTGCGCTGTCGAGGGCCGGGGGAGGGGGAGCTGCGGCCGCGGCTTGCCCGCCGACCCCGGTGCAGGCTCTGGGAGGCTTTGGGATTGGTTCCCGGATTCCCGAGGCCGGAGACCCCAAGGTCAGAGCGGCGACTAGGCTTGCAGCGAGTGTGGTTCCGGAGAGCCGGTGATCTGACGGAGCAGGGCTGGGAATGGGGGAGGGGGCCAGGCATCCTCTCTCTATGGGCCGTGCGGAGCCGTCCGCCCCGGGTGTCCTCTTTGGGACGAGATCTCTGCCCGTCCAGACCAGGGACAGATCTCTGTGCGCCCTGAGTGGGGACAGATCTACGTGTGTGTTCTATCTCTGCGCGCTCCGACCACCAAGAGATCTCTGTGCCCTCTGACGCCCTAACGAGGCGACATCTGGTCTCTGTGCGCCCTGAAGGCGGAGAGATCTGCGTGAGCTCTCACCAGGGGAGAGCTCTGTGCGCTGGGACTAGGGCGAGTTTTATGCCCTCCTGGCTCCGACCTGGGCAGAGCCATGCGCCCTGACGGGAGGCGGCTCTCGTCCTCTGTGTTATTTGATCATCTTTGGTGGCGCCGTGGGAGGAAGTGGAGGTGCCTCGCCTTGTAGGGGCTGGAGGTGTGGAGAGTGGTAGCGGTGGAGGGGCGGGGGGAGGGGGGGTTGCTAGGACAAGGCCCTGGCCGGTCGTGAAACACCTGTTGGAGGCCAGCGCCGAGCGGAATCAGGAAGCCATGGCTGAGGTTGTGGCAGGAGTCGAGCTTCTCTCCTTAGTTCCTTGAGACCAACCTGGAGTGGTGGGATCAATCTCCTCTTGGGATCCTAGGCAGGTATTCCCTTTCCCCAGCTGTCACATCACCTTAGCTCCTGCTGAGACTCCAAGCCCTGGTGAGCCTGGACAGCAGGCGCCATAAAGACAGGCACACCATATGACCCACCATGCCACAGCACCTCAGCCCTCTCCCTGATTCCCACCATTCCCTCATAAGATACAGTGGGACCCTGAGCAGCAGAGGCTGAGGACACTGTGACCTGGGCCTTTGCTCCTCCCTCACCTCTAACCCTCAGCTCCTCCCAGTTACAATTGGGCAGGTGCCCGTGAGTAGGAGGTAACGGAACTGGAAGGTGGAATGAGGAATAGGCTCATAGCTCAAGCCAAGCTGCAGTTACAAGGGTGGGGAGGGGAAGGTTAGGGAACAGCCATGTGGAACACAGATTTTATGATAGAATGTCCAACCATATACAGAAATGAGTCTCTTCGAGCTTTTAATCTAAGCCTATCATCACCACCACATTGTGCAGGGTGAAACTGAGTCAGAGAGTAGGTCAAGGACTTATACAAGGTCACCTAGACAGTCAGGGGATCTGGGGCACCACTCAGAGTGAAGATTCCTTGAGATCTACTTCCTGGGGGCCATATTGACCTAGGATTGACCAAGGAGGATCTGAGCAGAAGAGGAACCAGTTCTAGGGTGCCAAGAACAAGCATTCAGCCCACTGTGGCATGGGCAGCTGCTGTGCCCCCAGGGTGCTTGGCCTGATCCCTGTGTGGTAATCGAAGGCCCTCTGGAAAAATTCCAGGATTGACTCACTCAACATGAAGATCAAGCTCAGAGGAGTGGCGGAAAGCACTAAACAGCTGGGAGCAGGGGAGGCTGGTGTCCAAACAATCCAAGGAGAAGGGAGCCCTGGGACTATTTGGGACAGTGCTCAATGGCAGTCTCTGTTCTGTTCACAGGAGGCTAGTTCCTGCTGACCCTTGGGAAGATTATTGGAAAGGTGTGCAATGATAGAGGTGTGTCCCCGTGGCCCATCTGAAAAAGGAGTGATTACTTTTGGCCAGGAGAGTCAAGGGTACCTATCTAACAAATATAACCTTCCACCTGGGTTTTGAAGGCTGAATAGGAGTTTTCTAGGTGGAGAAGGTACAATCCAGCCATCAGGACCAGCATGTGCCAACAGTACACAGAGAAGTGAAACAGCACAGTCGTTAGTTCAGAGACCCATTAGGTCCCATGATGTGAAAGAGAGAAGCCAAGGTCACAGTCCCAGGGCCCCTTGTGAGCTCTGCTCAGGAATTGAGAATTTATCCTCAGTAATGGTACTAAAAATAGCTAACATTCACTGAGTGCTGTCTACTGGCCAGGCAGAGCACTAAGCGCTTTATAAGGCTCATCTCACTGAATCTTTGCATCAACCCTGGAGGTAAAGACCATGATAAAGACCATTTTTCAGATGATGAAACTGAAAGCCCAGAAAAGTTAAGTAACTTGTGCACTGTCACACATCTGCTAAGTAGCAAGACTTGAGTTTGAGCCCAGGTGTCAGTATATCTGCTCCGAGGTATACTTCCTGTCCAGTGCAGCCCATGGGTGCTGTCAAAAGTCTTTCAGCTGAAGGAGAGGGACAGGCAGGTTACCATAGGTAATAGAACCTGTGGCATTCCAACTTCTTTCTCTGTTAAAGGATATGCCACTCTCCCGTTCCTAACGTTGATTGCCCTTTAAGTCAGGTTCACTATCATGTGTCACACTGTGAGAGGGGGAATGGGCAAGTGAAGTTTGGGTAGGCAGGCTTGATGAAGAACAAAGAAGTGATGAATGCTTCAGGGTTCGGATTGTGATACTTCCAGGGAGAGATGCCAACATCCAGCTGTCAGTGGGAGGGAAGAGTCCAGCATTCAGGAAGGAGAACTGGGCAAGCGATGGAAACATGGAACCATCCACAGAGGCTAGTCGTTGGAGCCATGGCAGTGAATGAGATTGTCCAGCAAGGGTGCAGACCAATGGTTCTGGACCCTGGTGACATTAACATCACTTAGAAAGCATTAAGAAAACAGAACAAACCTATGCCCAGACTCCACCCCAGAGATTCTAATTAATTTGACTCTGAGAGGAGGCCTGGGCATCAACAGTTTTGAAAGCAGCCTCCGATCTGAATGTGGAAAAGAGGGTGGCGTCCACTCCAGCCATCAAGATAAGAGAAGTCTGCAAGGAGGCTGGGAAGGAGCGGTCAGAGAGGTGGGAGGAGAGCCTGGAGTGGGAGGTGTCGGAAAGCAAGGAGGGCGCATGACAGAGTTAAGGAGATACGTTCTGAGAAGTTTAAGGATAAATTTTTTTAAATGCACAATTTGAAAATGAGTGTTCATTAGATTGATCCACAGTGAGGGTGCTGGTGACTTTGGCAACAGAAATTTCCCCCTTAGCACCCACAGAATGTGGTAGCCGGCACACGCGGATCGTTTAATGAATGAGTGAATGAATGAGTGAATGAAGGGAGAGTGGAAGTTAGTTTGGAGCAGGCTGAGGAGTGAGCAAGAGGTGAGGACGTGGAGACAGCATGTGTAGACAGCTCTTTCAAGGAGTTTGATGGTTTAAGAGGGATGAGAGAGATAGAAGGGAGCTGGCAAGGGCTGGGGTCGAGGGAGGGTTGTAGGGAGAGCCTGAAGTGGACCCTGCAGGCATGCGTGTCCATGCAGAGCATCCGTGTTCGGGTGCTTATGGGGAAAATGCCTTTCCCTCACTGCGAGGGGCTGGAGGTCTTGGGAGTTAAAATTGTGCCCCCTGGGGTCTCAGTTGCTCCGGTTTGTCCAGTGGGCAAGTCAGGAAGGCCCGGGTAGATGACTCTTCCTGTGGATCTCTGAGAAGGAGATTTCGATGGCAGCGACTCCTGCCGGGGTGTAGGGGCATGAAGGGGAGGGAGATCTTGCTCTGAGGACAGAAAAGTATTCCAGAGAGCAGTGTTTTGGGGACAAAATGAGGTCGTATAGACCAGATATCCAGGAGTGAAGGGGTTGGGGTAAAAAGTCCTGCGGCTAAATCCACAAGGAGGCAGAGAGAGAAGGTGAAGCCAGGGAGCAGCCTGTGGACAGACGCTGGACACTGCGGGGAGCAGAGCAGTCACAGGGGTGGCCGGGGCTGCGGAGTGAGCCTGGGACTGGATGCCCACTGCCTTCTGCCAGCCCAGGCTGGCCTGAGGCGGAGTTCTGAGGCAGAGGTCAGCCTGAGATGGCAGGGGGAAACCCAGGGAGGACATTCAGCACCTCCTCTGTGCCATGGAATATTCTAGAAGGTGTACAGTTCAGATACAATAACTGCTTTCATGAAGTTGACATACTATTGGGGAAAGACAGGCTTGATACCACTAAACAAATAGACACAAAAGGTAATATTAAATAGTGACCAATACGATGAAGGAAATAAAACAGAATGGTGTGATGGAGAACTGAGAGTAGCTCTAGACTGGCCGGTCTAGGAGGGCCTTGAAGAAGGAGACTGAACTGAGGCCTGGATAGCAAGAAAGAACCAATCCTGAGGCCGTCTGGGGAAAGAATGTCTTGTAAAGAGAACTGTAAGTGCAAAGGCCCTGAGGCAGGGCCCAGCTCCGGAGGCGGGTTGGCCGCTGTGGCTGGAGCAGAGGAAATGGGGTAGGGATACAAAGGCTCCTTGCCTTCCTTTCTAACCCCACCCTCTCTGTCGTTGGCCCCTTCAGACTACCCCTTTGGTTATGCACAGCTTCCATCACTCGCCTCTGGCTGGCAGCAGTTCCTGGGGATGAGACTATATATAGACACAACTCTCCTCTCAGTGGGCCTAGAACATACTGTGTCTTTTTAAGATGATCGATATGGAATAGGTGCTATTTATAGAGACCCCACGTCAATTCCTGGGGCCTGAGACCCTCAAATGGGGGAGAGAGTCCAGGACCAGGCTTTGAGGGGGCAGGCACCGAGGCTGGCACACGGGAGCCATCTGACTCATGGACTCTTTGAAACTCGTGTCACCTCCCCTGCCTGCCGGGCCACCTCACCTCACCCCTGCAGAGTCACAGCCATGGGCTGGAGAGATAGGTGCCCACAGCCTTCTCCAGTTTCATTTCCTGGAGGGGTATTCGGTGTGCCCCAAGCCCAATGGAAAAATTTAGTTGTGATCGTTGAAGCCAGAGTCCAATGGGACAATTCATCGGTCTCTTACCCATTCCTCGCTCTGTTTACTGCTCTGGGTAGGCAGAGATACCAAGGACCCTCAGGGCCTTCCAGGTTCATCCCATGGGCCAGAGCGAGATCTGCCCGGAACGTAGAAAATGCAAGGTTGGAGTCAGGAGCTCAGCCTCCCTGGCGAGAGGTCAGTGTGGTCCTGAGCATGCAACGGAGGCTGCCTAGAGGAGGTGGGATGGGAGCCCAGCCATGGAAGATGCACAGAATTCGGAGAGGTAAAAAGGGTCAGACTATGAGAAGAGACTTTTTCCTGAGCTGAGGCTGGACTTCTGTCTGTTTCTGTCCTCTTCGGTTTTTTCTCCTGATTAAATCTCCCAGGGAGGCAGTGGAAACTTGAGTCCCCACAGGCACGTTAACAGAGTGGAAGGACAGAGCTGCTCTCACAGCTTTTGCGTGGACCCAGGAAGGTCTCTCACCCGCTTGGAGATTCTGCTGTTGTCATCTCCAAGGGCTTTCATTCCCCTTACAGCTCTGGGAGGCTGAGGGCTGGTGCTTGCTGGTCACTCCCCTAGGCTCCAGGTCACGCAGGGGTGCAGGGGGGCCCTAACCCAAAGCCCGTGTCTCCCTGGCTCCACCCAGGTCTTGCCCAGGCAGTCCCTGTGCTTTCTGGGAATGGATTTTGAATAGGAGAAAGGCTCTTTCTGGCATCAGGAGAGTGGTAACGCCTTTCGGGCGGGTATCGATTCCTCGAAGGCCTGTGTGAAGGACAAGCGTGGCTCAAGAGGCAGTTTTCAGAGGAATAGCAGGGCAGGGAGAGGGAACGTGGTGGCTGGAGGCACCAAACCAGTTCTCAGGCTACATTAGCCATCCCCACCATCCAGGCCGGGCCGGGAGGTGCCCTGGGCAATCTAAGATGAGGGAAAAATCAGACCATAGGAGAGCCAAGCCCAGTCCAATCAATACCTCCTGCATGGCCATCAAAGCCCCAGCCTCATCGACCTGGGCCGATAGCCGGAAAGTGGTCTAAACGAGCTCCTCGAAGCCCAAGTGCCCTCCCTCAGCTGCCCAGTGCTGCCGCCTGCCTCTGGGCCTGTTCCAGGGAAGATCCCAGCCCTGAGTCCGTACCCTGCTAGGCCCAGGCCCACCCAAGGGACGCCCAGCTGGTGTGGGCGTGCAGGAGGACCAAAGGACAGGCTTGACCACCACAGCCAGACTTGAGTGGAAGGCCCAGGACCCACCATGCTGGGTCAGACGCAGCACAGAATACCTGCCAGTGAAATAAAGCAGCAGCCACTTGCTAGTGAAACTGGAAACCCTGGGAAAGCCCCCCGCTAGCTCGCTGGGCCTGGGTGCCTATTAGATGTATAATTGCTGAGCTTCTGTTTCAGGAAATGTCTGAGAGAAGGAAAGAAAAAACTCCTGAAGGATCCCTTGGGGCCAACCATGCCCAGAGATAGCTGGACTTTGGGTCCCTTCCAGCCCTCTCCTTTCATGATTGAATTAAGGACTTGTCCCCAGATGGGTCACTTGCGTTCACAGTGCATCGCACAGGTAACTTAGATGGCACTTACCAACAAATACGAAGTAAAAATCTCAGAAGTATTATGTTGACCAAAAACAGTTGACACACGAGAGCCCATACAGTATAATCCCATATATGTGAAATTCTAGAAAAGGCGAAACTAACCTGTGGTGATAGAAATTAGAAGAGTTAACTAGAAAGAGACAGTAGGAAACTTTCTGGGGTGATGGGAATGTTTACTTTCTCAGTTGGGGTAATAATTACACAGGTATATACATTTGTTAAAACTCACCCAGCTGCACACCTAAAATCTGTGCATTTTCTTGTATGCATATTATACCCCAATTTAAAAGAGTATTAACGATAGAAGGGCTGCACATTTGGCCAGCCTTTTAGACACTTTTGTGGCATGGATTTTGTGTATTGGTGAATTGGCTTATCTCCATCTGGGGGTGAAGAGACCCTATAGTGTAGGCCTCCCAGGTTTCTCTGGGGGCATTTCTCTCTCTCTCGGGGCACACAGTAGTGCCCCATAAACACTTCGGTTGCCATGGCATCCATGCACAGTTCCCCAACGAAGCCTTTTTTCAGCCCAGGTTTTGAGAAAAATGAGTTGGAAGAAAATGGGCTAGAGGGAAGCTTAGGATGCTGATGGCTGTGTCGTGGGTACCTGTGTGCCAGGAAGGGCGTTTCCTGGGCCACACGTAGGCACCTTTCTGGCCCAATTGTGTGTACTTTGTGGGTGTAGATGGTCTAGGGTCTGGGGTAGTAATCCCCCATCATCCACGCTTTCGTGGTTTCTGTTACCCTCAGTCAAACATAGCCCGAAAATATTATATGGAAAATTCCAGAAATAAACAATTCGTAAGTTTTAAATTACGCACCTGTCTGAGTAACGTGGTAAAATCTCACACCATCCCTCTCTGTCCCACCCGGAACGTGAATCATCCCTTTGTCCAGTGTCACCACACTGCACACCCTACCCACCTGTTAATCACTTAGTAGCCGTCTGGGTTATCAGACCAGTTATCAGAGAGAGAGAGACCACATTCACATAACTTTTATTATAGCATATTATTATATTCTATTTCATTAGTAGTTACTGTTAATCTGTTACTGTGCTTAATTATAAATTAAACTTTATCATAGGTGTACATGTCTAGGAAAACACATTATATATACAGGCTCTGGCACTATTCATGGTTTCAGGCATCCACTGGGGATCTTGGAATGTATCCCCTGAGAATAAGGGGGGATGACTGCAGATCACTGGGTCCACATCGTGGAGACCCAGGGCCCAGGGGCAGTGTTGGGCCTTGACTGACAGCTCAGTGCTACTCAGTACATCATTATAGATCCCTTATGCATGAAGTAGTACAGGGAGTGACAAGGAAGACTCAGGCTTGGGGAGAAGGGGGAGCCATGGGGAGAAGGGAGAGCCATGCGCCCTGCAGAGGGGTCCCTGAACGACCTGGGGAGTTTGCAGTTCCCCTGGCCTGGCACCAAAACACCAGTGAACACTTGGTGAGATGAGTGAGCCACTAACATGCCCCCGACCGCGTCCTTACTGTGGGGAAGGAGGGATGAAAAAGCAGGGCACTTGGGCTGAATCCAGGGATCAGGCCAAAGGTACCCCGCCCTATACACCAGCTCTCCCCTCGGCTCCCACTCTGGAGTGGGGCCTGGTCTCCAGCCGGGACTCCTGGGTTCATCCCTGCCTGGGGAATCACATCCACAGAGCGAGCGGGTGGGGTTTTGCTGTCAGCTGAATTCACCTCGGCTTCAGCCTCAGTGTTGGAATACATGAGATGCAAATGTATGTAAATGAGGGCATCCCCAGCTTCTGGGGTGGGTGTGTGCGCCTCCTGCATGGATGATGGTGATTCTGCAGGACTTCCCCACGTTGGTGGGTCGCAGATGGGGACTAGAGAAGGGAAGCCCCTCAGGATGCCCCTTTCCTGAGGATTGGGCTCCGGACTGGACAGGGTTAATGCCTATGCAGCCTCAAAGGAGTGGAGCTGCAGGGAGCCGGTTAGCTGAGGCCCCGCACGAGGACGTGCCAATGTGCCTTTGATCTGGGAGCAAGGACCTGAATGCACAGGGCACGAGCACCAGCTGGCACCCCTGCCGAGCCTTTGTCCAAGCCGTTACCCGAGAAAGCCAGGATTGTGCAGATAATTGACTGGGTGGGAGCGATGGTCTGAAACAGGCTGTCAAACCCTCCCCCTTCCCCCTCCCCCCTTCCCCCTTCCTTTTCCCTCCTCCTGCCATCCAACCTGTGGCTGGCCTGTACAGCATACCACAGCCACAGCCGGAAACCAGGGTGGCCACTTTCTCATCAGTTGTGGACAAACCTCCTTCTGCCCATCCCCCGCCCCTTCTCCCCCTTCATTTCCCCTCCTTCCAGTCCCCCACCCCTGGGCTAGCCAGCCACCCAGCCCCCAAGCAGGTGGAGTTCTGGAATGGTTTAGGGCCTGGTGGCTGGAACTCGATGGCAGCATCAAACAATAGAGACAGAATGCGAGCTAATATGCAAGTCACACCTGCAATTTTAAATTTTCAGTAGCCACTTTACAAAGTAAAAACAACCAGGTTAAATTAATTTTAGCATATTTTCTTTATTCCAATACATCCAAAATATTATCGGTTTAAATTGTAGTCATTATTTGAAAGTTATTAATGACATAGTTGATATTCTTTACCTTACCAAGCCTTCAAAATCAGTGTGGATTTACACCCGCACATCCAACCAACAGCACGTTGGATTGGCACCAGCCACATTCCAAGTGCTCCTTAGTGGGAGGCTGCCCTGTGGGACAGGGCACTTCTACCGAGATTCTGCTGGAGAATCATTTCTGCCAGGGAAGCTGCTGATGCTCTGGGCACAAGCGGAAATCGGCCTGGTCTCCCTGGGAGCATCTGCCCACGTGTGGGCACAGGCGGGCCTGCCCAGCCAGGCTGCATAGAGGGAGAACCAGCCTCCGAGGAGGCCAGCAGGGCCGCCCTGTAGCTTTGAAGTGGGGATCTCGGACACTCTCGGTTCAGGTGGGCAGGCCACTGGTAGGCCCTGACCCCTCCTCCGGGCCCTCTGCACCCTCCGAGCTGGGAAGCCGGTAGTGCAGTGGTTATTCTCGCAGGCCTGGCTGCAGACAGACTGGGGCTTGCTTACTTAACCTCTATGCATCAGATTTCCCATCTGTAAAATGGAGATAGCTGCTCCTCCCCTGCCCACCCCCTAGAATTGTTGCAAGAATAAAACAAGGGGATCCACAAACACACTTAGAACACACTCAGCACAGCACTGGCACATAACAAGCACGTGGGACGGCTGAGATGACCTACCTCAGCTCATGGCCGGGGAAACAGAGGTAGGGAAAGCGGGGAGGGGGACTATGCGTTGTCCAAGATCACAGTGTGTGTTTGTGGCTGGGTTAATGTGGCACTCATTCATTCATTCATTCATTCATTCACTCACCAGACCCTTGTAGGCACCTCTGCTGGGCCAGACCATGCTTGGGGAGCTCGGGACACAGCTGAAGTTGAAAGGCAGGTGTGGAAGTAAATTACCGTGCCCTGCCAGGAAGCCTGTGTGGGAATGCAAGTGTGCCAGGCACGCAGAGACGGGAAGGACCAGCCAGGCAGAGAGGGCTAGTGTGGGCAGCAAGGACGGCTTTTCAAAGGTCCTCTGAGCTGGATCTCTTAGGAGGCAAATAATGACAACAACAACCACAACAATACTAACAAGTGCCCTTCATTGAACACTTCCTGTGTGCCCAGCGGGTACAAGTATTAATACATATTTATGCCTCAGAACCGCCCTGTGAAATAAGATCTATTATTAACCTCATTTTACAGCTGGGGAAACTGAGGTAGAGAAACATCAATTAACTGGCCCAAGAACACATGACAGGTGGCCAGGACCCAGATACACAAGCAATCTCCCTTCCAAGCCACAGCTCTAACCACTTTCCTATCCCACATAGGAATAGGAATCTTCAAGATGGGGAGCTGGAGGGAAGGGGAGCAGAGCTGGACACAGGGTTGGGATCTGTGGCCCGGGGCACTTGCTCATTGCCAGTCTCAGCAAGACTGAGCGGAAATTCCCTTACAAAGCCACTACAGAGACTCTTTGCTGATGACTTTTCTTCATTTCCCTGTCATCACCTGTGGATTTGGGGTCCATCACCTTGGGAAGAAAAGTGTTCTACGATGTCATTTGTGGGACCCTGTACACAATGGGTGCTGATTAAATGTTCAGTGAATCATTCAAATAATAAGATGAGTCCACTAGTTGAGGTGTTAATTAGTTTTTATGTGTTCTCAACGAAGAACTGAAGTCGCTCCTTATGCCCCCCTATAGGGGCGAGCCCCTGCCTGTATGGCACCCACACCTCCTCCCTGAAGATGAAGCAGAAGGCAGTGCCAAGGGGCCAGGGCATAGGTGGAGCGAGCGCCCAGAATAGTGGGTGCTCCAGCCTGGGGGCCCCCAAGACTGTAGGGCAGGAGAGGGGCATGCAGCTGAGGAAGCCTGCCACAAGATTTTCTAGGAAGCCTGGGAACCACTTCCACAGAGCGCTTTGCATAAATTTACATGGCAAAGAATATTCTCTGCCTGCTGCGTTCCTGAGGCTCTGACTCCAAGGCGACCAGAATGCCAGACGTGACTCAGGTTGCTGGCCGGTGCCTGCCTTCGGGATCCACAAGGGGAGTGCGCAGGAAGGGGCCACAAGGAGGGGTTAGGCTGGAGTCAGGTCCCTCCTCAGTGCTGGGATGGCCAAGTGTCTTGGTTTGTCCTAGACTGAAGCTTATCCCTGGAGGCAGGAATTTTAGTGCTTAAACTAGGGGAGGCCTGAGCATCCCTCCACCTTGACAATACCCACTGCTGCACTCAGGGCTGCCAGGCTGTCGTGTTCCAGGTCATGGCATTGTAATCACCATTGGTTGAGCACCAGCTGTGTGCCCTGTGTGTTCAGAAAAATTTTCTTTCAGGAAGAAACAAAAAGGAGGCAGTACGGGTGGG
>NW_024351543.1:10228523-10663242 GCF_902729225.1 Pteropus medius
GGTGGGGTGGGGTGGGGGGGTCTGGTTTCTGGTGTGAACAGTTAATATTCTCCCCCCATGTCATGTCTGCCCTGATGTGAATATTTACAGGCCAGTAACTCAGAGGAGGGGGGAGTCACTGTCCTACAGCCCTGTCCTAAGAAGAAGCATTCAGGCTGCTTGGGGAGACCAGACTCACCCCCATGCACTCTCAGAGGACAGCCCAGGCCAGGAAGAGGGCAAGGGCTGCAGCCAGGGCTTAGCCTCCCAGCCCAGAGGAGGGAGGTCAATGTGGATGGGCTATCAGAGAAGAGGTCCTGGAGCAGGTGGTGTCGTGAGGAGAGCCTGAGGTGATTCTGCCATCATACAGGGCAGGGGAAGTGTTTAGGAATATCTGAGCTAGCGAGTGGTGGGAGGTGCATGTGGGGACTAGAAGGAGAGAGGGAGGATGCAGATGGCAGTGAGGTCAGCGTGGTCCCAGCTAGGGCGAGGAGGCCTGTCCCAGGGCAGTGGCACAGTGGCCATGGTATTTGGTAGGGGTGGGGGGTTGTGGTCAGTGTCAGAGGAAAGGATATTAGGAGGAACCAGTTTGGAAAGAGAAGTTCACAGTTTGTTTCCATTAATTCTCAGGAGCCAGCAGAACTTAGAGAGAAATATACCTGGTAAACAGAAGCTGATGAACTTAGGACAAGATGGAGTAGGGAAGCCCTGGAGCTTGAGGGAAGCTGACAGGACAGGGAAAACTGGCCCAGGAAGAGTGGTCAGCTGGAAGAAGCGGTCCCAGCCTGAGAAGGAGTTGGGTGGCTGTGGTGCAGACGGAAAAGATGTCCTGAAGAGTAGCTGTGGTCTTCGAATCAAATCAGGTCCAGACACGCCCCCCGCCACACACACACCCTGCATGTTGGAGCTGTGCAAGGGAGACCCCCTGCTCTTCCCCAGACAGAGGTGGGTCCCCCGCAGAGAGCTGGGGCCTGACTGCCTAGGCCTGAGGGGTATGGCTGGGCCTGAGCCTGGAGCATCCTCAGGCCACCCCCAACCCGCCCCTCCCCCGCCCCTTTCCCTGGCATCAGCGGAAACCTCACGGCCAGAGCTCGGCTGGTCTCAGCCACAGCAGGGCGTGGGCCCTGGGCCGCTGAAGGAAGGGCAGGGCCAGAGCCAGGTGCAGGCAGCCGAGAACAAGAGAGAAAAGGGATCCTATCCTGCCCGCCCACCAGAGCCACCTGCGGGGCCCAGAGACAAAGGACACTCTTGGCCAGTTTACTTTGGAACCTGAGGCTGCCTGGCTGACGGGGAACAGGGAACTTCATCTGGAATCTGGTTTCAGAAACCACTCAACTCCAAGTATGAATGCACTGCTGGGGCCAGCTGGGACAAGACCCATCCTAAGACCTCATCATCACGGCCTCTTTATTAACATATTAAATAATAAGATCCAGCAGCTGGTCTAATAAGCATAGTAATTTTGAAGTAGCGATGAGCATTAGTGATATTCTAGCTACCTGCCATACCCGTAATGGGACAGGGAAATATCTGCAGTTCCTATTGGTCACGGGCACTACAAACACTTCTGTTTTGCTCTCTGCGTTTATAACGGAAGGAAATGCTAAACTGAGTTAGAGGTTAATGAGAATGTGATTCCTCCCTGAATCCTTTCCCCATCCCTCCAAGAGGTCTGTCAGGAGCCCCTGGACTGCACAGACAAGCGAAGCTAATCTGTGCTGTTAGCAGTCAGGGGAGTCCTTATCCTTGGTGAGGGAGGATAGCTAATTAGTCATGGAGGAGAACCCCAATCTGAGGGGCTGGGAGCCATTTATTTCTTGACTAGGACACTGGTTACCAGGTGTGTTCAGTTTGTGGACCAATCTGCATGAAGTTGATTTCAATACGACTTGTAAAAACACCCTTACTCGAACAGATGTATAAGCAGGTGCGAGCTTGCACAAATACACTCGTACACACATGCGCGTGCGCACACACAGACACACACATACACACACTGGTTATGTGCCGGTGAACCCCCACAGGTCCATGGTGTACACACATCTCCAGAACCTTTGCAGGCATGTGGACACAGACAGATACAGTGAGACATAGAGACACTATTTTTAGGAAATAATTCCAAGCAAAAAAAAGGAGGCTTCCTGATTGTTCAAGGGACTAGTGATTGTTCAGTGGAGAGGACAGCCCTAGAGGGGCTGCCGTCATCCAGGCTGGCTTTTTTAATAAAAAGAATAATGAATTTATTGTTTTCGTAAGAATAATACAAGATCATCATAAATAATTCAAGCGCTGAAGAAAAATACAAAGAAAAAAGTTTAAAATTACTCAATTTCCAACAGCTAAGGGAAAAAATCATCATTCACATTTGGTGACGAGTATTATAGACGCCTTTCTTTGTTCGCTCAAAGATGGAAAGTAGACAGGGACGTGCTTTTATAAAATGAGAACCCACTCCCTCACCTGCTATTTTTAACAAAGATGTTCATTTAACTTTACTTGAATGAAATGGAAGAACAAGACGCTGAAGGATGGTGTAGGTCCTGGGACCTCCCGCCTCCTGCCTGTCCTCTGTCCTCACAATTCCTGGCTGCACCTCCCCCAGGACCAGAGGTGCCCTTTTGAGGACTGCCTTTGTTGTGTTTACTCACTGTTTACCTGTCAGCTGGCCAGGTGCCTAATTTACAGCAATCCGCAGTGGTTGGAGCCAGGCCCTTTGAGAGCTGTGTGCTGGGGGCTGTGCGGCAACAGCTCATTGGGGTCATTGGTAACATGTTTTTGCGAGAGTAAGATCAAGGCCAAGCTGGCCCTCAGTTGATGGAAAGGGATTCTGTCCTGGCAGAGGTATCTAACAGGTGTCCACCCTTTCCTCTTGAGCTGGTGCCCAGCCATTCCCGGGTTTGACGTAATTAGTGACACTGCCTCCCGGTGGTGTCCCAGTCAGGGGCTGTGCCTACCACATCCTGTTATGATGGGGCAGTGGGGAGCACATTGTTCGGCCTCTGTGTCATGGGGCAGAGCATGTTCACACCAGGTCCTGGATTGTTTGAGGCCACCCGGGGCCACATTCTCCCGGTCTGGCGTCACGCTCATGTGCCAGCTGGATGTCCTAGTGGCTGAGTGGTCCCCACCTTCCGGTCCTGCTGTCACTTGGGATCAGCCCTCGTTTGTTCAGACTTGGGAGGAGGGGAGCGAGCGGGAGTGTAAGGTGCCCGAGATGCTCCATCAGCGTTTCCTGTCTTTGGAAAGATGCCCCACCTTCCGGATTTCATCGAGATGCTCTCGGCAGAGCTCTGCTGCAGCTGTGTATGCCAGGGCACCAACATCTGGATGACAACTCCAAAGTTGTTACCCATCTGTTTTCAAAAACCCACAGAACTTTCCTGGGTCTCATTGGGCCGACACAGGTGCCCCATCTGTTGCCAAGTGTTGGCACCTCCAGGCCCTAAGTGAAGTCTGGGCCCCCTCTTCCATGCAGGCGCATGGTGCTATGGGGACACCAGACAGTGTCCCCCACCCTCTGGCCCCACCACCCTGACAAGGAGCTGCCTCGAAAAAAAAGCCTGGACTGTGAGTATTGCCCAGGAGACCTGCGATTACCCTCCACAGAGCCCCAGGGCTTCCTATAGAAGGGACAAGCGTGGGGCAGCACTGGGCACCTTCTAACACCCTTGCCTGCTACCCGCGTATTCTCCATCACCCAGTCTGTCATTCGTTTGTTCAGGAAGAGCCCTGCCACAGAGTTGAATTAAAAAAGATAACAGGCCCCGTCTCTGCCCCATACAGTGTCCCTCTCAGTCCAGAGTATGTCAGCACGATTGTAACAAGTGTCTCAAAGTGGGCTTGGTTAAGGAACCAACAGGTGTGTTTCTTGCTGTGTCGAGTGAGGTAGGATGAGGGGCTTCAAGGACACAATCCCTCTTGCCCACTTGCGTTCGGACATGACTGTTGGGATGGGAAAAGGAGGAGCAACCCTCCTGCAGGTCCCCATGCATCCCCCACGGCCTGGAGGGCTCTGGGCTTTCCTCAGGCGAGTGTCCCCGCCAGGTATGCCTGTGGAGATGGGGAGAACCGGTGGTCCGGGAGCATCTTTGCAAACTATGCCTTTCCCTCCACCAGCACAGCCACCCCCGGTAGGTGGCGGCTTTCCAGCCCTGGGCGTAGCATCAGGCCTGGTGTCTGTGTCTTCCAGCTTCCCCACAGGCAGCGTGAGGACAGCCTGTGCCCCAGAAGCAGGATGAGAAGATGGCAGACTTCCTGTTACCTCGGGGCACCAGCAGCTTCCGCAGGTTCACCCGGGAGTCCCTGGCGGCCATCGAGAAGCGCATGGCGGAGAAGCAAGCCCGAGGCTTGGCCACCTCACAGGAGAGCCGTGACGGGCTGCCCGAGGAGGAGGCTCCCCGGCCCCAGCTGGACCTGCAGGCCTCCAAAAAGCTGCCAGATCTCTATGGCAACCCACCCCGAGAGCTCCTCGGGGAGCCCCTGGAGGACCTGGACCCCTACTACAGCACCCAGAAGGTGACTGTCACCCACCTCTCACACATGCTTCCATGTGGCTCCTTTGTCGATGCAGCAGTTGGGGAGAAGGCCTTGCCTCCATATTGAGCTCTGCTTGGGCCTGACTCTCCTGGGCTTTGGGAGAGTGAGTCATTGGTGATCTATATTCCAAGCACCTTAATTTTGGAATTCCAGAATAAAAGGCCAGAAATATGCATCCTGAGACGGTTTGGTGTTATGAAAGGGAAGGAGGGCAGCCACAGCTGAGCCCTCGCCTCCTTGCCGAGCGCCTGCTCAGGGAATCGTCTGGGCTTAGACTTCACCTTCGCAGGTCTCCACGCCATCCTCACAGACTGTGTGCATGGCAGTCGGGCCCTGAGTCCTGTCCTGAGTCGAGTGTGGGCCCCAGAGCACAGAGTGTGATCCCCTCTCCCACCTAGGGACAGCAGCCAGCCCCCACGCCCCGCCCCCGAGAATTTCCTGGGCATTGGCTGTGTCAGGGTGGCCCAGGCTGGGGGCCACAGCGGCGGCTCCCTGGGCCTTGGAGGCTGGCAGTGGAACTACAAGGGCCAGTGGGAAATCTGAGAGGGATGGGGAGCGAGTTGTTCTGCCATTGTCTCTCCATTGTGAGTGTAGGGAGAGAAGTGGCTTTTGCCCACTAGTCCAGGTGACTCAGGCTTCCTCCCAGCATGGATTTCTATTCAGAAGGTAAATTCTCCAGTCTGGGTCCTCTGTCCTGGCCTCACCTCTCAGGACTGACGGTAGGCACATGGGGCTCCTGCAGAGGCCTGGTCCCGAACCTGGCTGCCCACACTTTGGAGGAAAGTGGGTTTGGACTTGGGGGAGGCCTTCCTCCAGAAGGCCAAGTACCAAGGATGGTGGCCGCTTACCTTACTGTGGTCAGGGCCAGGACTGAGAAAGCACTGGAGGGCAGACGGAGTCTGCGTTCACAGGGCAAGGGTGAGTCCATGGCAAGTGCAAGGGGTGTGTGCCTGTGTCACCGAGTGCCTGAGTGTGTGTGTAACTGTGCTTGACTCTGCGTTTAGGAGACCAAGAGCCTGAGGGTGGGTGTGTTTCGCGATTGTCTCCATGCGCCCATGCACCTGTCAGTGGGTGTGGGTGTGAGTGGGTGAAGGGGAAGCCCACCCAGTCCATATGCACAAGTGGGGGAGGAGACCAGAAACCTGGTCCTGCTTCTCCCTGATTCGGATGATTCAGGTGGGGCCACAGTTGGGGTCAGAATGAGGCTGGAAGTTGGGATCAGTCAGAGTGGGTGGGCCGAGGTCTGGTTGGTCAGAGCTGGAAGAATCGGTGTTGGGGTTAAGGCCACAGCTGGTGGGGAGTCAAAGTGGTGAGTGGGTTGTAGTTAGCTGGGACAGGCAGGAGTCACGGCAGGGGGACCCCGTGGAGGGTGGGGTCAGGGCTGGGCTGAGCTTTCGGGGAGTGCTGGCAGTTGAGCCTGGAAGGAGTCGGGGACATTCTCTTCTGTTCTTGTGACTGGGAATACTTGAACCGTGGCCCAAGTATGATTCTGGTCTCTAACCTTCTGCCTCTCCTTTCTGACCCCTGGCCACACTGCCAGGAGCCCCATGGAGTGACACAGGCACCAAGCAGAACTTTCAGACCTGATATAGCTGGTCAACTTGTCTCCCCAGCCCAGATTAAATAGAATCTTGTCTCATCAGCTCAACCTTCCAGGAAGTGAGACCCCAGAGCTGTGCTATTCCAGCTGTGCCGTCGTACACCTGGGCAGGAGGCACCGCCTGCTGTCCTCAAGGGCGTCCAAACACCCACTTGATGTGCACGTGGCTCAGCCTCTAGCACTCATTGTCCCCTCCATGCTCCATCATGCTGTGAAGACAGTGTCTTCCGGAAGCTTAAGGAGGGGTCCACCTTGGGCTGTGCACTGGGGCTGACATCTGTCCTAGACTCCAGGAGACAGGGTCCTAGGAACATCGCTCTCTGCTGGGCTGGGGTCTGCCTTTTCCTCACCCCTAGTCTTCCCTGCAGGCCCAGCTCCCTCATTAGCCCCTCACTCCCCCATGGGCCCTGTGGGGAAGCCACGCAGGGCAGGGAGGGATCAAAAGGGAGAAGAGGAAAGAGGGGGCATCAGCTGGGTCCTGGCCTCTACTGTGACGGCAGCTCAGCTAGGATCATGTGAGGCCCCTTCCTGTTGGGATTGTAATTTTGAAGGTAAACTAAATCCAACCTACATTCCCCTAAACTTGACCTCATCCCACCCCAGCCATGGGTGACCCAATGAGGGCCCACTGACCTGCCGAATATGCTGGCTGCCTGCAGGCCTCCCCTACTATCCCTCAGTCCCTCAGTTCCTCTCTTCCTCCCACCCCACCCCTCGGCCAGGGTTTTTGGGTTCTGAGCCAACAGCTGCCCCCAAAACCCATCTCCACAATGGCCTAGGGGTTGCCGCCCCCAACCTAAAGCAGCTCTCTGTCCACAGACCTTCATCGTGCTGAATAAAGGCAAGACCATCTTCCGGTTCAGTGCCACCAACGCCTTGTATGTCCTCAGTCCCTTCCACCCCGTCCGGAGAGCGGCTGTGAAGATTCTGGTTCATTCATATCCTTTGCAGTCAGTCTCTGCTGTGTGTACCCTCTGGGCCCCACACGGGGGTGGCAGGGTATTTAGGGCCAAGAGAGGTGCCGATTACTGGCGGGTCCTTGGACAGGCAGCGCAGTCATCACCGAGTTGCTAGTTGGAACCATAGACTCTCAAACTCCACCCAGACCTGTCTGTCAAGTCAGCACCTGCATGTTAGCAAGGTCCCAGGGGATTCTTGGGCACACAAAAGCTTGGGAAGCCCTACTCTGGTTCTTCAGAAGAGAAATGTCCGAGAAGCTAAGCTACTGAGGAGCCCGGAAGACGTGAGGTTTGTCGGTATCCCCTGGCTCTGACATGGGCTCCAGGTGTCCCTTCTCACTGCACCCTCTCGGCCCTATAGCTCTCCCCCGACAGACACACACACACACACACACACACACACACACACACACACACACACACACACACACACTTGCAGGAGGACCTCAAAGCGGAGGGGAGGGTCGCTGGGGCTCAGCCAGGGAGAAAGCACTTCCCAAGAAAGAGGCCTCCAGTTCATTCGCACGTGGGCATCGTTTGGGGGAGGCAAAACTTGCTTTTGATTAGGTGTTGACAAAATGTTTGCAGTTTCAGAGTATCTCAAAGAACTCTGGTTAGCATTCAATTATATAAACCACAGCCTAAAAAAGCTGCCGGCTGTGGAGGAGAGCGATTGGAGCACTGCAGTGTAATGAGAGAGGTGCACTGGTCTTTGGGCCTTGGGGGTTCCCCATTCAGACCACCTATGGGACTGGGTACCAGCACCTAATGGTGGCTGTTCTCCAGACTTCAGAGACGGAGCATCTCAGGAAGGCAGGTCCTGGCTGCAGTCACAGGCGTCTGCAATGGCCTATGACTGGCAGCTGGCTCTGCTGTTAGTGGAATCCATGCTGCTGGGCTCAGCGGTATGATTAGTTGTGAGTGTGGTGGGCTGGCCCGATGGGACTCCCCAAGGTCACCCTCAATTCCCCACTCTATATGGCCAAGGCAAAGACCTCACCCATTAACCTCCAGGCGGGCAGGAGGCTTCAGGAAAACAGCTGCTCAGTGAGGGACTAAGTAACCAAGACGGATGCTGACAGCTCAGGGACTCTCCTGTCCAGGCTGCTCCTTCCTGGCCCCACTTTCTGCCCACCTGGGCTCCATGCCTGATCCTCACTCTGGGGGCTAATTGGAGGGGCTGAGCGTGGAATTCGTCCTCTGCATGCAGACGCTCTCTCCCCTCCTCCAGCTCGCTCCTGCCTTTCTCATGGGGTTGCTGCGACGTGTGCATATCCAGGGAAAATTCCACTTGCAGGCCACGGCAGTATCATCAGCAGGGTGGTCTCTAGGGTGGGCAGTTACTGTGGGGAGGGGCCGTACCCAGGGAGCAGCCTCCCATTCACAGCTATATCTTACTTCGTGAGGCAAGAGTGGTTCTAGGTTTAATTTTGAGCCATACTGCCACTGTTCCTGAGCTCCCTGTGGATGCCAAGGACTTTGCCTGGCATCCCAGGGGTGTCGAGCTGAATAAGACCCTGTCTCTGTCCCCTTGGGAATTTTACAGTTCCTTGAGAGTGATAAGACAGCTACAGGAATACATGTCATTCCTGCCGGCCTGTGGGCACAGCCCGGGGAGAACAATGAGGCAGGAGGGGGAAAGGCCAGCCTTCTTTCTTGCTCTGAGCCTGGCTTCATCCTCACTCCAAGGGTGTGGCCTCCGTGAAAGCATGCTCCTGCTCCCCTCTGGGGCTTCTCCTCCAGGTATCTAACCAACCTCGCACTGTTTGGCAGCCTTGGCAGCCCTCAGGGATGCAGCAGCAGCCCTAAGGTTTCTGCATAGGCCTGGGCAGGGCGTGGGGCAGATTAAACCAGGGAGGCAGGTGAGCCAGGGAGGCGGCGGGGCACTGGAGTTCCCCAGCCTGGCCAGACGGTCCACTGAGCAGTGGCTCTGAGGCTGTGAGGTTCCGGTTCCACCCAGCAGAACCAGGCCTAAGGGCCCTGAGCCAGCCTGTGTCCCCCAGGGCAGCTGCCCCAGGGAAGAGGCTCAGCATCAGTGAGGCCCTGTGCTGGGCTCCTAGCGGCGGCCTGGGGGTGGGAGTGTACTGCTGGGCCTCAACAGCGCCACTTAGCGGGCTCGGGGGGCACTGAGGGAGAGGAAGGGACCTAGATCCGTGGCATTTAGGAGCCCCCCTGTGTGCCCTGAGCCTTGCCATTCAAAGTGTGATACACCCACCAGTAGCGTCAGCAACACAAGGACATGTAGGAATTGCCGAATCTCGGGCGCAACCCCACAGCCTTCGTTTCAGCAAGGTCTCATGAGCGCAGTGCCCGGAGCAATGGTATCCAAATGTCGATCCCTGAGGGCCAATTCAGTCTCACCCGGAAAGTTGTTAAAACTGCAGATCTCGGCCTCTTTTCAGACCTCAGGCTCCAGAGCAAGGCCTAGAAACCTACAGGCTCTCCATGCATTCTTTTAATTAAGATGTCATTCACATGCCACACAAAACTCACTGCTTTAAAGTATATGACTGAGTGGGTTTTAATGTATTTCTAGATTCCAGACCATCACTACTATCTAATTCCAAGCATCACTGCTATCTAATTCCAGACCATTTTCATCACCCGAAAAACAAACCCCAAGCCCGTTAGCAGTCACAGGCATTTCTAAAACACACAGATTTCATGTTTTCCATTGTGAACTTTCTCTCTGCTTACATTTTTTTTTTTATTGTGGTAAAAAAAACATAACATAAAATGTACCATCTTAAGCATTTTTAAGTATACAGTACAGTAGTGTTTCCTATATGGATGTTGTTTTGCAACAGATCTCTAGAACTTTTTCATCTTGCAAAACTAGAATTCTGTACCCATTGTTAGCTTACATCTTTCTATCCATTCAGACACCTAAGTCCCCAGTGTGCAAAGTTCTGTGCCAGGACCCTTGGAAAGGGCAGGAGGGGCAAAGACAAACTTAAGAGGGGTCGGTAATGCAGCCCCTGCACTCAAGAAAGAAATCCTGGTCACTTGCAACAATGCAGGTAGTCACAGTGCCACGGTAGCGATGGCACAATAACTCAGTTTCCCTTTGCTCTGTACCCCACACTGGAATGCATCCCTGAGAAGTTGCCTAAAAGGTAAATATGGGCATGTCGAATTAGTTTTTGTTAAAATCCTGCAGAATGTGTTCCTGCCAGTATTAAATAAAAAGAACCAAACTGAACTCCAAATTTTACTGCAGTCACATTCAGAGAGCCCTCACGTTCACGCCGAGAAGCATTTTGTCTTCCTGGGTGCACAGGATCTGTTCACAAAATCCTCCCACGTTTCTCTAGCAGATTCAAATGGGCAATCAAACCACATGTTTGCGTGTGTGTGCGTCGTGTGTGTGTGTGTGTGTGTGTGTGTGTGTGTGTGTTCATTTTAATAGCACAAATCTATGAAAATACCCCCACAGTTAATTCCCTTTTCTTTGGGAGTTTTTTGACTCTTTGGGATCTAAAGACAGACAGCAAGTTTCAGGCCTTCCCCACGACCCAGGCAGGCAGTCCTTGCTGGCATTTTAATCATGAGGCTAGGAGTGGATGTTTGACATGACAGGATCGAAGATGTTCAGCTGAGCTCAGGTCTGGAGCGCTGGCCTTTGTTTCTGCCCACACATGGGACCAGCTCAGTCATCAGCCCGAAACGACCAGGCATTGCAGACAGGTATGCACTGGCTAGTAATGCACTTGACTCATCTCTCTGGTATTGGCTGTGTACTGGGGCTGCATGGGGTACCTGGGGATGCTTTGGGCAAAGTCATATGGATTAGAGGTTTAGTCTAGGTAGGAAGATCTCTCTCTCTCTCTCTCTCTCTCTCTCTCTCTCTCTCTCTCTCTCACACACACACACACACACACACACACACACACACACATCACACACACCATGAGTGACAGATTAGAGGAAGAGCCGTCTTCAAGGCCAAGAGAGCCAGGCAGTGTTTTGAGCAGTCAAGTGGCAGAGACTAGAGTCTGCTTTACACCAACTCATTGCTGTGTCTGGAAAAGCAAAAACCCAGACAGGAAGCTCCTGTCATTTTCCACCTTGGGACCCAGGTCCTGGCCGACAGGATTTCGGGGTCTTTCTACTCTGGTTCTTTCCTAAGTCTTGGTGTTAGAGCCCAGTTCATCTCTGCCTGTGTCCAGCCAAGTCCTCTAGCCCAAGGCAGCCTGTCCACACTCTGCTCTCTGCCGAGGGGCTTTTCTCCATTCTAGGGAGAGCTGTGAGTGGTCCACCCACAGCCAGGAGAGGCTTGGCTCCACACAGAGAGGTCTCCCCAGTCCTCAGCCCTCCGTACTTCACTATGACCAGTTAGGCTGACTGCTGGAGGAACCCTGGCCAGCCTTCAGTGCCTACCTACATGCTTCCCCCAGGAAGCCCACACAGAGGCAGGTCTGGTTTGCCAGAGCATCCCATCTCAGAGCAGTTCAGTGGCTCTGGTGCCTCCCTGTCTCCCACACAGGGTCAGGCATACATGGTCGGGTGACAGTCCCTAAAAATGACACATAATCTCACTCCTCCTGAATGGTGGTCTGCTTACACTTTGTGGTGTGAGCCCATCGTGTGTTTTCATGCCGCCCTGTGGGTAGCAGAGGCCAAGTGTGGGATAGCATTCGCCCTTGGCCAGTGAGAGCCCGAAGCAATGTGACTCACATGGGCTCTTCTGTCTGGAGGCAGGAGAATGGACCAGATGACCTTTGATGGCATCGTGCAGAGATGGAGGTACGGCAGCGGGGCTCCGGGTGGAGGGCCGCAGGCAGGCAGCCGGGGCTGAATTGGGCTCTGCCACCAACCGGAGTCATTTTCTGTGGCCGTTGTAACAGCTTACCACAAACTGAGCTTAAAACAATACAAATTTATCATCTTACAGTTTTGGAGGTCAGAAATCCAAAAAGTTCTCACTGGGCTAAAATCAAGATCTTGGCAGGGTTGCATGCCTTTTTGGAGGCTCCAGGGGAGAATCCGTTTTCTAGGCTTTTCCAGTATCTAGAGGCTGCGTGAACTCCTGGCTCGTGGCCTCCTTCACGTTGGAAGCCGGCGACAGCTGATGGAGTCCTTCTCACAGTCATCACTCTGACGCTCACTCTCCTGCCCGCTTCTTTCACTTGTAAGGACCCTGTGATGACACTGGGCCCGACCAGAAAATTCAGGATAACCTCCACATCTTAAGATCCTTAATTTAATCACATCTGCAAAGTCCCTTTTGCCGTATCAATTAACATTCACGGTTTCTAGGGATTAGGGTATGGTTGTCTTTGGGGGGCTGTCACTCTACCTACTAGAGCATCCTTCAACTTCACCTCTTTGTGCCTCTGTCTCCTCATCTATAAAACAGAGACAAAGTCTCTGGCCTCATGGGTTGTCAGGAGAATTAATTCAGTTCATGGATACAGAGAGCGGAGCTTGGCACCCAGGAAGGGCTTCGTAAATGCTTGATCTTAGCATCATTACTTTCATATTTCAGGAAGCATCTGGGATGCTCAGTAGAGGGCTTAGCAGGGGCTCTGTCAGGATGAATAGAGTCAGGCTGAGGGGCTTGTTAACTGCCCGGTGAGGAAAGCCTTGGCACAGAGCCCGAGTATGGAGAGAGAGAGAGAGAGAGAGAGAGAGAGAGAGAGAGAGTGTTTGTGTGTGTAGGGGGTGCGTATAAAGGAGAGAGGAAACTGAGGTGGATATCTGATCCTGCCCTTGAAAGCTGGAGAGAGAGTTAAACCTACCATGGAGACCTTCACACAAGCAGAGGGATGCAGTTCCCAAGCTGAGGAAGGGACCCCAATGCCTGGAGAGGTGGCCCCCTGGCCAGAGAGGAGTCAAGACTTCCTGGGGCCATGGCCCTGAGCTGAGCGGCTCTGGTTTGATTAAGCGGGGTGGAAGGGGAGGCGATCCAAAGCCTGATCCCTTCTCATCTCAGATGAGAAACTGGAGAATTCACTGAAGGCCTAGTTTAGCAAGCTATTATCTGATTTCCTAGATTACCTAGAAGGAGGACTAGAGGTGTAAAGGGCATCCACCTAGATTCCTAGAGAGGCCTCACCTCTCTCCCCAGCTGAGTCATCCCCTTCCTCCCACCCCAGAAGTCAGCACCCCAGCTTAGCCAGATCTCCAATCTGACTGGGTTGGCCTCCCCACCGGGCCTGAGGCTGGGCCAGGCCATGGAAAAGGGTGGAGTTCAATTACTGCAGCTTCTGGGCAGCCTGTGGGAACCTCAGGGCTGAGGATGGGGCGGTGTGGGGAGCCCGGGGGCAGCTGCAGAGATTGAGAAGCCCAGCCTCTCCTCTAAGGCCAGGGAGGGAATTTGTGAGGGCAGCAGAGTATCCCCGTGCAGGTCAGGTCCCTTGGAGGTGCCCTAGTCCCCAGGAGGCCCAGGGTCTGTTCCTCACTCCTCTGTAGGTCTCGCAGAGGGAGGTCGTTGAGGTCAGTCAGGGCCTCATCCAGCCCGAAGCAGCAGCTGGGACTTGTAGCCAAAGAGTCAGGGGTCAGACAAGGCCAGGGGCAGTTCAGTTCAAGGACAGGGGCCCAGAAAGATGCCCAAGACACAGTCCCAGCATTTGAAGATCTCCCCTTCTGGCAGGGGACAAGTGGGTTTCTTGGAGGAGGAGAGGAATGTACGAGGTGGAGCAGAGGACAGGAGTGAAGAGTACATGCGAAGGCGGAAAGCAGCCAGAGAAGCAGCCCTCTGCCTCCCCTGGCTCAGTGTGTCCCAACAGGGTACATAAGTTTTATCAGCAGAATACTTCAGAGACACTCTAGGCCAAGAGTCAGCCTGGGCCACTCGCATAGAAGCTGGGGAGGGAGCTCGGGCCTTGAACCACCGCTTTCTTCTCCAGCCGTGGCCCCTGAGGAACAGTATGTAAATGCCATCTCTCTCCAACGTGGCCGAGGAGAGCGCTCCCTCACAGCCATGGGTAAAAACCTCTGAGGTCTAGGGGTCGGTTCTTTCTCCCTCCTTCCAGGATGGACCCTCCAGGGGACCAGCTAAAGGTGCGGATTCAAGTGTCTGGTCCCTGTCAGGGGCTGTGGAGCAGGGCAGGTGTCCAGCTGCAAGAGGCAGGGATGGGACAGAGGCCAGCCTCCGTGGGGAGGGGCTGGCAAGGACTGGGCACAGCCCCAGTGTGTCTCCTTGGAGCCTCTGTCTCACTGAAGTGGCAGCACTGGCTTTGCGGTAACGACCCCAGGGACAGGACCCTCTGGCAGTGGTGACCGGCTGGCCCCCTAGACATGGCTTCCTTGACTCTGGCTCCACGCTCTTCAGCATGCTCATCATGTGCACCATCCTGACCAACTGCGTGTTCATGGCCCAGCACGACCCTCCACCCTGGACCAAGTATGTCGAGTGAGTATCTACAGGGCCTCTCCAGCTGGCCCTCCCTCCCGTCCTCTCCATTCTATACTATGGCTTCTAAAGTCACCCCGAAGAAGGTGGGGTCCAGGCTCAGGGACTTGCTCACTTGGGGGGTCCTTGCCCCAGCCCCTACCCTCTTTGCTGCTCCCAGTCCTGCTAACGTCTTGCTTTGAGCTGTGCCCTCAGGGGAGGAAGCTCAGGGGAGGTTGGCAAAGTGGGGCTTTCTCCCTGACCCACCGCAAAGAGAACTGATAACACTGGAGAAGGGTCTGAAATTAATAATAATAATAATAATAATAATTATTATTATTATTATTATTATTATTATTAGCATGCCAGGCACTGTCATAGAATAATAAGCATCATCTCCTTTAACCCTCACGGCAACCCAGTAGGGTAGGTCCAGCCGCTATGCCCATTTGACAGATGAGGACACTGAGAATTGGAGAAGTAACATGCAGCTCAGGGGTCTGGCTGCCAGGAGGAGGCCCAGGGCTACCCCCCCACTTCGGTGCCATGCTCTCTGCTGCCTTTTCCCCCACAAGTCCCACCTTCTATAACCATGTGAACATTTTTAGAAAACTGTTTCTGATTCTTCTTTCCTAAATGAAAACACCTTACCCACAGATGCTAGGCAGACCTAATGGGCCCTGGGTGCACTTGGCTCCAGTTTTCAGGAGACCGACAGAATGTTGGGGACAACCTCTCTTACCAAAGCGGCTTCCCCGGTGCGGTCGCTATTCACACAGGATCCAGCAGTGCCTCCAGTGCCGGGGCCTGCATGTGGTTGCTGGTCCCATTCCAGCCCTGTGAGCCACAGTTCGGGCATCCAGGCATTTGGGATTCTTCAGCCTGCCCCGAGCAGGGAGAACAGCCCCCTACCCAGCCTCAACCCCCTTTCCAAGCTCAAGGTGCACAGCTGTACCCACCTACCCTGTAGGTGGCTGAGGATGAACCATGCTCCCCTCACTAGCTGCTGGGGATGCACAAACAAGAGGGAGGGGCCGTGACTCTGAGTGTCCTTCCTGTGTCCTTACTGTCCCACAAGACAGAACCGGTGGGCACCACAGACCTGTGTACGTGGACTCTCAGGGCTGGGATGAGGACATAGGTGTAAGGTATCCATAAATCAAGATACCTGAGAGAGAAGATGGAGGTTCAGGTGGGCAGATGAGAGGCATTCAGTAATGCTGAATAAACAAATGGGAAGGTGAATGAGTTAGCCAGAGGTTTGGAACAAAGCGCCAGCCTGCAACTCCAGTTCTGCTGTGGGCATTACAGAGAGCCTGGTCTGAGGGCCCCTGGAGAGAGGGGCTGTGCAGGGCTCCTGCCATGCAGGGGAACTGGCCAACCTGGCCTGTGGGCTTCTGCCTCCCTGAGGAACCCCGCCGGTTTCTCCTCCCCAGGTACACCTTCACTGCCATTTACACCTTTGAGTCTCTGGTCAAGATTCTGGCTCGAGGCTTCTGCCTGCACGCATTCACCTTCCTCCGGGACCCATGGAACTGGCTGGACTTCAGCGTGATTGTCATGGCGTAAGTACCTTGCCTGCTGCACTGAGCTGTGCAAGGCGGGGCCACGCCGAGGGGCGTGTGCGCCACCCTGGCCCCGGGCCACCCAGCCCTCCCAGCCTCGCTGCAGCACTGCACGGGGCTGTAGAACAGCCCACTTTCCTGCTGTGGCAGGAGGAAGACAGGATAGAGACCCTCAGCTCACCCTGGTGGAGAGAGACAAGTCCTCAGTAGCTCAGGCGGGCCATCTGGCCAGGTCCACTGGTTCGTCTGTGGCTCCATGGCAGCTCTGTGCTCAAGGGACACCATTAAGATTCTGATTTAGCACTATCTGCCCTTTACACCAAGAGAAGCCAATATTACAGCCTAAAATCTCTGGACCATTGTAAATAATGCCCTGGATGCCAAAGTGATTAAGAATGAAACTACATTAAAGAAAGAGAAGGAGCCTGGAGAAGTGACCAAGCGTCCCTAGGAACTCATGTCATGCCAGGCTCACCAGCACATATGCTCACCCCATTCAAATGGGTCAATGACATGACCCAGTGGGTCCTCACACCAGCCAGAGAGGTAGGCTAGATGGGGGTTCCTTATCCCCATTTTATAGATGAGAAAACTGATGTCAAGGACATATAGGGAGCCTGCCACTAAGTGAACATGACCCTTGGCCTGCCGCCACACAGGCTCAGGCCCTACCTTCTCGCCTGGGTGGAGACCCTCGTTGATAGGTTAGATTGAAGCATGCCACTCTGGACGTCTCAGGCAAGGATGCTGTGCTCTGGTGGAGACTGATCAGGGCAGGCCTCCCATGCGGGAGTCGTGGTCATGGACTCGGCCATCAAACCCTTCGGA
This sequence comes from Pteropus medius, assembly GCF_902729225.1. Taxonomy (NCBI): domain Eukaryota; kingdom Metazoa; phylum Chordata; class Mammalia; order Chiroptera; family Pteropodidae; genus Pteropus; species Pteropus medius. The sequence continues at coordinate 10,245,327 of NW_024351543.1, forward strand.
AAGCCTGATGTGTGTGAGGGACCCAGTGCACGCAGGGCTGTGCAGTGCACCTTGGTGGTGAGCAGAGCTGGTGAGGGTCATACTTCCTGCCCTCTGCAGAGCCTCAGTTCCCCCACCTGTGAAAGGACAGTGTTAGGCTAGGCGGTATCAGAGGTTCAATTCAGCACCCACTTTCTATGATTCTCAAATTCACAGAATCCACCTATTTAAGACAAAGTATTTAACCCCGGACATGAGCAGCCCTGAGCTCGACTGTGCTGTGAGGGCGGGAGGAGAAAGTGAGACCTGCTGGTGGGGTGCTTTCAAGCGAGACGGAGACGCTAGTGGTTAGAAAGAGGCACCAGAACCTCTGTTTCTGGGTACACTGTTTCCATTTTACAGGTGGAGAAACAGGTTCAAAGAAAAGCTACTTCTTGCCCCAAATCCAGTGCAGGTTTAGACCTAGGCAGAGCTGGGTGAACCAGAGAAAGAGTAGTGGGAGAGGAGGACGCAGAGTGGCGGGGTCGGGGGCAAGCTATGTGGCCAAGGGTGATGGGAGCCTCTGGGCGTTAAGAGCAGGAAGTGATGTGATCTGACTTACATTCTATAAGATCACCCTAGCTGCTGTGTGGGCAGGAGACCGGAGGGGTAAGGGTGGAAGACAGCGCAGTTAGGAGGCTATTTTAGTAGCCAAGAGAGAGAGGATGGTAGCTGGGACCAGGGTCCAGGTAGAGAAGGTGAGCGACGTGGTCAGATCCTGGATATACTGTGAAGGTAGGGCTGACGGGAGCCCCCAACACAGTTTTTGGCTTGAGAGGCTTTGGGAATGGTGTTCCTGTCTGTTGAAATGGAGAAGGCGGGGGGAGGAGCTGGCTGAGGGAGGAAAGGAACCCAGTCCGGTTTGGAATGTATTAAGTATGAAAGCATCCAGGGTGAGATATCGTGTCGGCAACTGGATATTCCAGTCTGGAGCTCAGGAAAGAGGTCCAAGGTGGAGATGTAAATTTAGAAGCCATCAGGATGCAGATGGTATTTAAAGCCAGGAGACCGGATGAGATCATCCAGGAGTGAGTGTGGCCAGAGAACGGAAGCCATCTGGGGACTGTACCGGGGGACGCTGCAACATCTTGGGGTCAGGAAAGAAGAGGATCATGGGACGAAGACTGGATCGAAGTGCCAGGGTGGGTAGGGGAAAATCAGGAGAGAGCAGTGTCCCAAAAGCCAACCGAGGGATGTGACCCAACTTGAAAGATAACATGAGGAAGGCGAGAAGCAAGGCTGGACCGTTGGAGTGAAGACCACGGATGACCTTGACAAGATAGGTTCCAGTGGAGTGGAGAATGCACACCTGCTTAGAGAAAGGAGAGGCGGGGAGGCAGAGCAAACACATTCATCGATTCCGTGGGGTTTGCAATAAACAGGATCGAAAATAGAGTGGTGGCCAAAGGGCAAGATGTGTGAAGCGGGGAGGTTCAAAGAAAGGAGGTGCCTTTGTAGGCTGATGGGAATGACCCCGAGGGGAGGGGAAGTCTGGTGATGGAGGAAGGGGGCACTGCAGGACAGAAGCCCTTGAGCCAGCACGAGGTGGGGAGCCCAGGGCCCAGGGCCCGGGGGGAGCATCAGCCTTAAGAGCAGAATTTCAGGTGGAGATGGAGGTGGGCAGATAGAGCTGATGATGAGAGAAGGAATTTCTCTCCTGATTGCTTCTATTTTTCTCAGTAATAAGAAGCAGGATTATTAGCTGAGAACATGTCTGAGGTCTGAATAGAGAGGGAGCCAGGAGGTTGCACTGACTTGGGAATGAGTAGGATGGCAGCTGGGCCCAGGCTCCAGGGTGCTCTATGGGAGGCGGGCAGTGATCCATGAGCCTCTGAGGGCCTGGTGTCACAGGAAGGGGGCTCGGCAGGAGAGAGCACAGTGTCTGGCTGAGGCTTTCCTACCTTCTCTACCTTCCCTTCCTGGATGGCCTGAACCACAGAAAAGGCACTGCCCTGAGCCTCTTGTGTTATGGCAAGAGCCAGGCTGTGGCCTGTCTTCAGCTCATGACTCTGGAAGGTGCTCTGTGTGACCTCAGGCCTTTAGCAAGTTCTCCTATCCTGTCTCAGGAGAGAGTTCCTGTCCTCTATGCCCATGGGACCCCAAGGGGAACTGTTTCTTCCTCTTAAAATCACAGAGCAGGTGTGCCCTCCTGACCAAGACCTGCCTGCCTTCACTCTGTATCAGAACCAGAGTGACAAAGTAGAACAGGGTCTCAGAGGCCACCAGACTATTTCCACATTTGCAAGCATCTCACAGGTGGCACGCTTACTTAGCCTAGGGCCGCATGGGCCTATTGGAATGGCAGCTTTGCGCCCTGGGCTAGATCGGCCCAGCAGCTTTGATTGATGTGATTCTGCCTTATGAAAACAACTAGTTACTGCCACGGTAATACAGTGAAGTGCATTTTGTTCTAGCCAAAATGGTTCAATAATGTGGGGCTCCTAAGATAATCCAAGGAGTCTTAAGTGGCAGAAAAGTTCTATTGCATGAAACTCCCCATCCCACCTCCATTCTGTAGATGGAGACACTGAGGCTCAGAGAGAGCCTGCACTTGACCAAAGTTACAGAATGAATCAGCAGCAATTCTGGGACTGAAACTTAGTCTTCTAGCTCATAACCATGAGAGGCACCTCAAGTCTGATGTTTCTGGACAGGTTTCAAACTGATCCTCCACCCCCACTTGATTTACAGGTTGTGGGTGGATTGGAGGGGGTGCCAGGAAACCCAACAAGCTCAGCCAACAGCCCTCCAGCCAGAGCTTTTCCTGTGGCCCCCTCTCAGTTGGGCATTACCTGCTAGTTAGCACAGCCTCCCACCTTCTGGGGTTGTTATGGAAACCAAACCTGGAGGGGAATGGGGGGAGAAGAGAGGAGAGGGTAGCAATCACCGCTGTAGCTGTGCCTGGCTGTACCCTCTGCCTGGCAGCCCAGGAGGGGCCATCTGCATTGAATGGGAGGGCCACATAGCAAAACAGGAGTGGAGCAGGAAGAAGCCTAGGGCCTGCCCTTTCTTGGGGTTCCTTCGCCTCCAAAAGGGCCCCCTCTGCCCCAAGGCTGGTGTAATGGGGTGGAATTCTCACCCATCACCCACTGCTCTTTCTATGTCAGGGCCCACAGTCCCACCCCAGCCATCTGCCCCTGCCCAGGAGCTTGGCCATGGCAGAAAGAGTGCAATGGCTTGGGGAAGCATTTTGCCAGCCTGAGGGACAGAGTTCTAAACCCCTAACCCCCACCCAGCACCACTGAAGCTGGCCCTTTGCCAGATACAGGTCTCTTCTGCCTGGCCACACTCCAGGGCCCCAAGAGAGGCCTCGCTGAGGTCTATGGCCCCAACATGGGACGCAGCCAGGCCCCAGGCTCTGGGTCTAATAAAAGAGTCAACAGCCTTCTTTCACAGACATGGTCACTGACACACCATGCCCTCACCCAGCCCTGTGCCCCACCTTCAATGCTTTCTCCTCCTTAGAATTACTCTCCCACACGTATCCCGACCTCACAAACACACAACTACCAGCCCCTCTCCTGTTCTCAGCCACTTGGCTAGCTGTGCAAGTCTATGGGAGCACACACACTTTGGGATCTGCAGATCTCGGCTTCTCTGTGCTCAGAACCAGCTGCTGAGGGGTCACGTGATGAATGGAGAGCAAGCACTGTCTGTGCTGGGAACCCTGAGGTTCTACACTGGGACAGGCAAAGACAGGCAGAATCCACTTCACTGGACACCAGGGGATGGACAAGGTCTGTAAGAGACAGAACAGGAAAAGCGAGGACAGCTGGTTCCCTCTCTGATCTGCACAGTGCTCTCTTCCCTCCTTGTAACCGGAAGAGATAGCCTTGAAACCAGTGTCCTGAGCAAGAAAAGGTATTTTCCCAGGCCACGCCTATTCGACCAGCAGCAGAAAACGACACCCAAGAGCCACCAGCAAGTAAAAACCATGGCTTCCATGTAGTGGCCACATTGGCAGTGTTCTAGAATCAACCTGACAATCTCATGGAGGCACCACGTCTGGACAGAGAGAGTCCACGTCCAGGAGAAGACTAAGACAGAGGCCTGAAGGTCTGAACTGTCAAAGAGAAAGAAATAACCATCAAAAGTCGGGAGAGAGCTTAGATCAAATTAATAGATGTATAGGTCCAGAGCAAGGGAGGTGACTTCTGCTCTGCCCTGGAAGAAGGAGCTGTGTCTGATTGTTGCACTAGAGGAAGATTTATAAGCTGAAGTGAGCTTACAAATGTGGATGGAATGGCAATCATACCAGAGAGAATCTGTGGCGTAACCAGAGGAAAGCTGTGCCAGCACCCCATCTCTGAGTTAGGAGGGAGCAAGCGTGGTCCACAGGGCCTCATGAAGATGGAAGGGCCCATGAGGGGACACAGAGTAAGCTGGTGTCAGTCCAGTGTCAGTTCGAGCTGGACCCTGCTGATGCCGGGACATCGAGTCCCTTGACACAGCCTGCCAAACCCTTCTCTGTAGAGATCCACAGCCCGAGGGCAGATTCGGAAGCTCCGAGTAGAATGGAGGGGCCTGGAGGTCCAGACTGATTGACAGAGTGAGTCCGGCTGCACTGTCAGCCCACCGTTGGCACTCGCCCAGCGTTGCTGGGCTGACATCCTGGGTGACATCACTCAGGCACCAAGTCAGACACGCTCGATTAAACATCAGACACCTTCGGTTAAATGTCAGACACCTTGGATGCAAAGCCTTTGGTTAAATATCACAAGTCACTTGCCATAGTCCCGATGGCCCTGGTCACACAATGTCCCTTCATCTCTTAGACATCAGGGTCATGTGGCCCATCTACATGTGTTTTTGTACTCCGCTTGGGCAGGTCCCTGCCTCCCAGAGATGACTTCTTCCTCCTGTGCCTGTGGAGGCCACAGATGGACAGCTATCCAAGTTGTAGGTGGGAGCCCCACAGCCACTCAACTCTGCTGATTGTCACTCAGGCCCAAGCAGACCCCAAAGGCTGCTCACTTCCAGAGGTCACTCTTCCTGTGGAGACCCAGGATCATCCTTGGGGGACGCTGAGGGTCTTGGGGTAAGATGAGGTGGACTCATGGGGAAGGGGCTGGAATCTCCCTAGGACCCCACATCCTGCTTTGTTCTCTCCTTGTGTTGGCCACTGCCTGTTAGTCAAAGAGCCGAATATTCGGACCACCTCCCTTCTCACCTTCGAAAGCATCACCTTGGGAACTCGGCATCTCCCCTTGAGTAGACCAGTCACCTCCACCTCTTGACTTCAGGGACTCCTGAGCCAGTCCTCACACAGAGATTCGTGGTTGAAAGGAGAAGGTGGGCAGCCCTCAGAGACCCAGCCACACCTCCACAGTGGTCTCAACCAGGGCTTCAGGGTCCCGTGGATCCAAGCGGCCAGGCACGAGCCGATCACAGACTGCAGATGCAGAGCACACCTAGGACCAGAGACCCCCGCTTCCTCCATCACCTGGCCAGCGCCTCCTGGAAAACCCTGTCCCTCTTCACCTGACTGTGTTTCCAGCCTCAGACCCCACTACGTGGTTTCATATCTTGCTCCCCAGTGTCATGGAGAAAGTAGCAGAGCATTTGCCTCCTGCTGCTGGTTCACGGGACAAGCACCGAGAAAGCTACGTGGAGGCTTGCTGTGTGGACATCCTTCAGGCACCCTCACTGAGGTCCCCATGTCAAGGGGGTTGAGATCAGGAAGAAAACCTTGGGGAGGCGCAGGGCCACCCACAGCCCTCCCTGTGGGAGGGGAAGAAGGGAGAGGGCTGGTCGGGTGGGCATACGTGGTACTGCTTTGTAATTCCCAATAACTGTGGTTTGATTCTGCAGGTATGTATCAGAAAATATAAAACTAGGCAATTTGTCGGCTCTTCGAACTTTCAGAGTCCTGAGAGCTCTAAAAACTATTTCAGTTATCCCAGGTAAGACGCCCAGGTTTACCTATCAGATCTCAGCTACAAGTGACTCTCTCTCTGTCTCCCCCCAACCCCAACCTACCGTATGTCTCCTCCTGGCGTGTTGTCACTGTCTCGTATGTGAATTTCCCCTGTTACAGATACACAACTGAATTTGTGGACCTGGGCAATGTCTCAGCTTTACGCACCTTCCGAGTCCTCCGGGCCCTGAAAACTATATCGGTCATTTCAGGTGAAAATCAGGTTAAACGCCAAGGCTGGAGGGACTTTCCAGCCACCTGGGAGCCGTGGCAATCCACAGGAAGGCCCCTCAAATGTGCCTGTCACCAGAATACCTGTCCCAGAGCTCGGGAGTGGGGGCGGTTGGCGGTGGACACGGCTGTCCCCTCAAAGCCTCAGAATGGGCTTCGGGCTGTCCACCCCAGCAATGCCCACTCTCACAGACACCAGGGGGCAGAGAGCACCCCATGGCAGGTCCTGGATTGAACTCAAATTCTTCCCAAGATACTGATTTCTTTCCCAAATGGAAATCAGCAATTTGAATAGCTCAACGCTTGTATGTGAATTGCTTCTGCCTTAAGCATCATCCTCTAGTAAGGAAACCACATACACATCCAGAACAGAAAAAGGAAAACTCCCGCCCAGTCTTTCATGGCTGAGTGCCCAGTCCTGCCTTATGTCCCCTCTGGTGATCACTGCACAGCCAGAGCCCCAACCCCATTTTGTGAAGTGGAGCGTACTCTGTGGACAGGTGTCATCGAGCCTTGGCGTCTAACAGCCCTCACTGCATGGAGCGGTAGAGGTTTAGCAAACCGTGCATGGTAGCCTCAGGAAGAAATCCTCCTTGACAGATGTTGGCAATTGTACCCGGAAATCTTCCAAGCCCAGACAGCCTCTCTAGAAAGTCAGTCAGCCCCATCCATCCAGGAAGGCTCACCAAAGACTTTTGATGATTTCAGAGCCCCGAGGGCAGTAACCAGAGTCTCATTCCCAGACCTGTTCTGAATGCAGCCACTCTCCGAACTGGAGAAGGCACGTCTTTTAAGAAAGGCAGCTGGAGACAGGTTGCATGCCACCGATCTGGAGAGGTGTCAGAGCTGAAGGTAGAATTAGGGAACGAGACAGCTGCATCCACTCATGATTTGGAAAGCTGGTGGGTCCTGACCCCTTGGCCGACATTTGGCTGTTACTACCCCGCCCCAAGGGAGTTAGGATTCCTGCTCTGAGCTCCCTAGTCCTCAGACTTCCCCCCAGTGGAGTTAATTACCTTATAAAAGGAACCTCCACTTATACTGTGTTCACATCAAGCCTCAAAAGGTTACTGCTGGTCTCTAAACCCAAGTGCACAGGGCGACTTGTTCTCCATGCCCCGCACAAGTGGCCCAGAACCCTGCTAAGAGCCAGTAGCAGATGGGGCAGTCTGTCCCCAGCCACTCGCATGGAGCTGCCCCCATTGAGTGAGACAGACGTCATTGGCCTTGACAGACACATACACGCTCAGAAGCCTCAGGGTTTATCTTCTGGGGTCTCAGGGACAACCTCACAGCACACACCCCACAAGAGTGGTTCAGTGCACTGTCCACAGCAGTTAAGGAAAGGCATGTTCCAGTCTTTTATGAGAATGGCTGACAAAAGAAAATATTTCTTAGTCCTGAGGAAAAGAAGAAAGCCCACCAACTGTACTCCAGCCCCCTAGGATCTCTTCAAGCTGCCAGCCACCCAGCGAGGCAGCAGACAGCAGACCCTGAAAATGTTCATTAGAAAAATGCTGCTGTCAGTATAATGGAAGGCTCCCTGGAGGAGGTGTCTTTCGATCTGAGTCTTAGAGAGCCTTGGCTCTCTCCATACCTTGGTTTCCTTTCCCATAAAATGGGAATGAAATCAGAACGATAGGTTTCTGAGGGCTCTTTGCCCATCCTGTTAGAGCTTTAGTGGCAGGAGAATTTTCCATTTCATCCCCCAGGACTCATCCCTTGCTGGGTCTTTTCCAAAAGAATCCCATAATTTCATTGGAATTATTCTTGCCAGAAGTGAATTTTGTCATCAGTATGAGAGACATTAAAGGAGTGGGTCTGTGCTCGCTGACTCGTCTCCGGAGCCTCTACAGACTAGGAGGTGCTTCCCTGGGCCTTGACTGGATGCATTAGGCAGATCCAATTTGGGTTTACAAGCTGCTGCCCACCCCCTGTCGCTTCATCCCCCTGGGCAGGGTCTCCGGGTCTGGTGGACAGAACCAGAGTGTGCCCACCGAGGAGTCCTAGAACCTCCACTAGAGATGCGGGGTTCTGGACTGCCAGGGGCTCGCGAATCCCACCACCACCAACCCTCTGCACCAGACCCCTGCAAGGTCCACCAGCTGCCCAGGCTGTTGCCAACATCTGCCAGGATGATTTCCACAGAGAGTGCTGAGTGCCTCTGAGCCCTGGGCAGGCAGCAGCGTTAGCGGCACCATGGCGGCAACTTCCTCTTCCTCTCCCACGTTTGCCCATAGCTGCCTCCCTGTCTCTGGGTCATGGGCACAACAGCCTCAGGCACAGCCGCCACGGGTGCTCCTAACACATTAACCGGCTGGACGATGGATGGATGGAGCTTAATCTGAGATCTGACCGCTTGTAGGGGTCGGGAGGGGGCAGTAGAGTGGGCAGGGCCCTGCTGCTGGCAGAGAAGCCCCCTCGCTCCCCATGCTCTGCTCGAACTTGTCGTAGGACAGTCGCGAAAAGTGTCAGACCAACTGTGCCTACACGTGCTTTTCTGTCACTTTGCTGTGTGGTGCTGGCTTCCGCAGGGAGCTGGGCCGTGCAACCAACAGATCACGACCTCTTCGCTTTGGGGAACGGGTTGGATGGGGTTGAGTTCCAGAGGGAAAGAGCAATGTAGGTTGACCCCTCCCCTGCCCTTGAACCTTTCCCAAAGGGGGGCCCCCGAGCCAGAACAGGTCCCTTAGGACATCACCCACCCACCGTGACCCTGCCAGACCTCTCTCTGCAGCCTCCGGGCACAGGCACCACCTCGCCCCGCCCAGGAATGGCTGTGTCTCTCTCCATCTCGGGATTAAGGCTGAGTACCTTCCATTGTCCTAGAATGAGCCTAATCCCAGTCTCCTTTCCGTAAACTACATTTAAAGGGGCAGGCCTATTTTACCCTAGGAATAAAGCCGGAGAGGGACAGGCTTTGAGTGTTTCCTTCCTCAAGAAAATAGCATTTTCCACACTTCTTTCGTATATTTGACTAGTGGAGAGCGAAGAGGACTGGGCCCTCTGAAAATATACGACCAGACTGGACTCCTGCCCCAGGGGGAATCAGGACAGAATCTCAGCAGAGGGGAGGGAGACTTTGGTCTGAAAAGCCTAAGAGAGGCCTCCTTCACTCTGCCCCCACCTCATGACTGCCCACCTGGCCCAGCACCCCCTCAGGCCTGCCCCCTGCTCTGGGGAGCGGGGAGCGGGATGTGTGGTGCCTCTGGGCGACCCCATGCTTGTTCTCGCCTCGCCCAGGCCTGAAGACCATTGTGGGGGCCCTGATCCAGTCCGTGAAGAAGCTGGCCGACGTGATGGTCCTCACGGTCTTCTGCCTCAGCGTCTTCGCCCTCATCGGCCTGCAGCTCTTCATGGGCAATCTGAGGCACAAGTGTGTGCGCAACTTCACGGAGCTCAATGGTACCAATGGCTCCGTGGAGGCCGATGGCCTGGTCTGGGACTCACTGGACCTCTACCTCAATGATCCAGGTGTGGACTTGCCCTGGGGCCCGGGCAGGGCTTTGTGAGGCCTCCAGGGCTGGGCCACCTCCCACATCGGCCTCACCAGAGGGCAGGCCTCCCTTCAGGGCCATTCAAACCTTCTCCGATCCTCTGGGGACCCAGCTGCATGCTCAGGGACCCTAGTCCCTGCCCTTTGAGCTTTGGGAGAGACAGAAGAGGAGGAGGTTTAGGGCTTGCCCTCGTGAGTTGTCAGGCTAGGTGAGGAGTTGATACTTGAAGTACAGGAAGGATGGGGTTCAATGGAGAGCCAGACAAGGGGACAGCCGCTGCAACGTTTGGGGGTGGGACCAACCCTAGAGTGTTGAGATTGGTGAGGAGACCTCTTGCCTGAAGGAGAGGAGTGTTAGTTTGGGGAAAGTGGGACACGGAGCTGGGGTAGTTTGTGAGGCTTCCACGCAAGCCCCACCTGCTCGGCATGTGATTTTTCTACTGAATTCCGGGTTCCTTGACCCAATGTTAATTCCATATGCGTGTACCCCAGAACCCCTCAAGAGGGACGGGGCAAGCTCATGGACAAAGTCATGTGGGCCACTCTTGTTTCACTGATAGCTAGTGCCATCAGTCTGAACCAGAGGCAGACACTGGTACAAGGCCAGATTCCACGCCTCGAGGACCCCGAGGTCCATTCCAAAGTTAGGGCCTCTCATATATACCAGCAATCCACTCGAGAAAAAGAAACGTATCGACAGAAACTCAGTGAGCAAATTTGCTCATGGTTTAGCTGTGGCCACATAGCAGTGGTTCCGAAACGTCCGTGTGTACCAGTCACCGGAAGGGCTTCAGAAAACAGACGGCTGGGCCAATCCCCCAAAGTTTCTGAGTCACTAGATCTGAGTGGGTCCTCAAGAAGTTACCTTTCTATCCATTTTTCAACTGATGCTTGATGCTGCTGGTCCGGAGACCACACTTTGAGAACTGCTGCCTAAGACTAAGGTAGATAGCAGTATAGCAGTGAGTGATGGGCACCGATGGATGGCCAAAGAGGAGAGGTCCTGCGTCTCATCCGGTCAAGCCCTAGCCCTGTCCGAACAGACCACGCTGTGGCCACAGTGACTGTGCATCACTTCCACCACCTTATGCACAAGGAATTGGGTCTAGAAAGAGCTGGGTAGTAGCCTGCTGAGGCCACACTAGGTGAACTCTGCCCCAACCCCTGCCTCCTAGTTCAGGGCCACTTTTGGCCCTAGTTGGCCTCCTCGATGGCTTGGGGCAGGGTACAGAAGCTCTCCACGGGGACTTCCTGAGTCTTCCGAGAGTCCTGGGAACACTGGCAGCTGGACGTCTGGGGAGTAGCAGGAGGAAAGCCAGAGAAGCAGCCAAAGTTGCCTCTTACCTGGCTGGACAGAGGGCGAGGTGAGGGCAGGGGCACAGAGGAGTGGGGAGACCGGTGGTTGTGTCTCTACCTCTCCAAAGCCTGGGCTCGAGGCAGGAACCCGGGAGTCTGAGCCATACATGCCCCTCACCATCAGATGTTTCTCTTCCAGAAAATTACCTGCTCAAGAATGGCACCTCTGATGTGTTACTGTGCGGGAACAGCTCTGACGCCGGGTACGTGGCACCCACTGGTGCGCCAGGGCCACCTTGCCCAGCCAGGGATCTCCCGGTGCTTTCTCAACTGACTGTGCTTTCAGTTTTTGCCCTTGACCCCAGAAACAGCGAGGCCTCCCCTCGCCTCCTCCTCTGCCAGGTCCCTGGCAGCTTCTCCACCCCACCCCTGTCACAGGGGGACAGCGGCAAAGACGGTAAAGAAAGGGATGAGGGCACAAATCCGCAGGGAGGGCGAACAGAACCCAGGAGATGTGTGGGAACTGGGGGGTAGTCTAGGAGGCCCTGCAGGGACCCCCACTAGCTCAATCTCGGCTCCATTCCCTTCCAGAAGCCCTCCAGGGCTGCTCCTTCTCACTCAGGCTTCTCTCCCTCTCTGCTGATCTGTACATCAGGTCAGGAGTATGGCCTCCCCCAGCAGCTTTGACTCTCTTCCAGGGCGTCATACACACGAGGGTCTGGGTCAGTGTGACTGTGTTATAGGTTGTTAGGTAGAGGGAGCACATGGGCTCACCTGGTGCGGAAGGTGCTCTGTGGGCTGTGGTTTCACATCCCTGAATATGAAGTTCCAGAACCTTCCTCATCACTAAAGAGATTGTCTGGGTCTTAGGACGTTGGCAAGGCCCTTTAGCTGCATCTTCCCACTTGCTGTGTCCCTCTCACCCCTTCTGTTTCATGCAAGCAAGTGCACATGAATCCAGCCAGATGCTCCCTCTTTGGGAGGGAGACCGTCCCCTCCAGCATGGTGAACTGTGGGTCTGCCTCACTGCCTGTGTGCACAGACATGCAAATGGGCATGTTTTCCAGACATGGCCAGGCCCCAGCTCATTCACCCCAGAATCACCCCTTGACCCAATGGCCTGGCCTTTGACCCAGGCTTCATCCTGTTCAGCTCAGCCAAGCCTCACTGCTCCCCTGCATGCCTACACTGTGCTCGCTCGCCTCGGGGTAGGCAGGCAGAGGAAGACATGTGAGCCAGGCCCTCAATACTTCCTCTGTGAAGAGAGAAGCAACTCAGACCTCAACTGGGATCGTATGTCTTGTAAGCAGAAGGGAGCTGGATTTAAGCCAAGCAGAATACAGACAGGTAAAGAAAAGGGAAAGATGGTGTCCCAGGGAAGAGTTACAGCCTAAAAAGGCGTGGAGGCAGGACCAGCAGCGTGGCACTAGGTTCGTGAAGCTCAGCCTCATGAAGCAGTGGGGCATATGCTGGGCTGCCCAGGGAGACGAGTCAGGCCTGGCAAGGGTCTTGGGGACAGAGGACCCCTTACAGCATGAGACAGAGTCTGCATGTCTGGCTACAGGACATGTCCTGAGGGCTACCGGTGCCTAAAGGCAGGAGAGAACCCTGACCACGGCTACACCAGCTTTGACTCCTTCGCCTGGGCCTTCCTCGCGCTCTTTCGCCTGATGACACAGGACTGCTGGGAGCGCCTCTATCAGCAGGTGAGTGGGTGCGCGGACCAGCAGAGGGCCACCAGGAGTGGGCTCAGGACTCACATCAGGCTGTACTAGCCAGAAGTGGCCCCAGAAGCTTTTCCGCAAGCGAAGGCTGAGGAAAGACAAAGGACAGAGGAACCTTGTATCTGAGGGATGGGGGCTCAGCAAGCAAAGAAACTTTTTTTGTTGATGATCAAGTACCCATCCCTTCATATAGGACACACTGTGCTCTGTGAGTGGGATACTTCTCCACCCTGTGTGATGGAATAGTCCCCTCTGTAGGTACATTAACCCCTGTTGACTTACCATTCGGCCTCCCTCTGTGGGTAGCATACCACCCCCTATACATAGGTCATTCTCTGTAGGTTAGGACACTTCCTTCTATAGGTGGGATATTCTCTACCACTTCCCCAGGCTGTGGCCACTTGAACCCCTGGCACAGCCAGACTGGGCAGCTTGGAAATACCATGACCATGACACAGAAGGGGACCCAGTGAGGATGACCTCTGCTCCCTTGTTCCCCCAGACCCTGAGGTCTGCAGGGAAGATCTACATGATATTCTTCATGCTTGTCATCTTCCTGGGTTCCTTCTACCTGGTGAACCTGATCCTGGCTGTGGTCGCTATGGCCTATGAGGAGCAAAACCAAGCCACCATCGCTGAGACCGAGGAAAAAGAAAAGCGATTCCAGGAGGCCATGGAGATGCTCAAGAAAGAACACGAGGTGGGTGAGCGGTACAGCCAAGGAGCCTCCAGACCAAGCCCTCACCTGACTGTGGGTACCTGTAAGCATGCTGCCTGCTGGGTAAATCTGGTGCCTGGAGGCGTGGCGCCTGCTGGGTAAAGATTGTGCCTGTTAGTGAGGTGCCTGGTAGATAAACGTGGTGCTTGCTAGGTAAATATGGTGCCTGCTGGGGGAAGCTCTTCCATACTATGACCATGATGTCTTCAGGGTGAAGGTGATGGCAGCTGGGTAAAAATGGTGCCCACTAAGAAAAGGTGGTTCCTATGAACATAGTGCATGCTGGATAAAAGAAACCCATGTGTCCGTGGACATAGTTATCCTGCTCAAGGGATGCCTTCTGGTGGGGCAGTGAGGAAGGTCCAAGTTCAGAGGCCTGAGTCAGCTCAGTAAATAAGCACTGGCAATGCTGCCCTGGCTCCCCATAGTTCCACAGCCGGTGAGTGCTGGAGGCTAACTACCGAGCAAGCCTATTAGAAGCTAGGCTGTGAACATCTGCTTCTTTTCACTGCCTCACGCCACCTCCCCCAGCACTCATTCTGGTCAGCCCAACCTTCTGGAAGATCCTCTGATCTCTACTTCTGTCACTGCCTCTGCTCATCAACAACTCCTCCCACCTGTCCACCACACTCCCCTCCTCTTCCAAGAGCTGTCCACATCAGCCACTCCTCTCCTCACTGGACTTTGATCTTTCTCAAAACCTCCCGGGGTCTGTCTGAGCTCGCCTCTCCGCGATGTCCTTGTGGGGGGGCGGGGGGGGTAGGTGTGCAAGTCCAGTTACTAATGGGAAAAAATCGAGACACTGAGAGTTGCATGGCCTGTCTTAGCCTGAAGCTACACAAAGTCTCAGTGACCGAGACACCCCTCTCCCACCCTTTTCCAGGCCCTCACCATCAGGGGTGTGGACACCGTGTCCCGCAGCTCCTTGGAGATGTCCCCTTTGGCTCTAGTAACCGGCCGTGAGAGAAGGAGCAAGAGGAGAAAACGAATGTCTTCAGGGACGGAGGAGTGTGGGGATGAGAAGTTCCCCAAGTCTGACTCGGAGGATGGTCTCAGAGCAATGGTAATCCCTGGCTGTGGCCCTGGCCCTTTCGGGGTGGATCTGGCATCACAAGCCCATCGTGCTAGGCCCCTAGTGCTGTCGCAGCCCCCACGGTTGCTCCCCAAGGAGGGTACTTGAGCCCCTCGCAGCCCCACTTGTTTCCTATGGCCGTTCTTGATGTAGAGGAGGCCTGGGCAGCGGGACAGGGTAGTTTGGGTGTTACGATATCCCCAACCTCAGCTAAGTCCCCGGAATTGGGCTGGGGCTGGAGGGCGCCCTGTAGTGTGGATTCGTTAGGAGACCAAAGGCATGACCATATGAGCGAGGGGCATGGCCGACTATCCCAGGTAGGTCCTGAGCCCCACTGATCTGCACAGCAGGAGCCTTCCTGCCTCCTGTCCACCTGCCCAGCCTTAGCCCCACCTTCAGGCCCAGGTGAGCTTCAATTTCAAAGTCCCAGAGGCACAGGTTCCAGGTGAGCAGGATTACTCTAACCCTTTACCCTTTCCCTGAGCACCCAATTCTGTGTGCTCGGCTAAAGCACTCAAAGCTCCAAGAAGCTCAGCTGCAGCTGATGCCGCAAGAGATAGGCTAGGAGCACTTGAAGAGGGGTCTTGGTCACATCCCCGCTTTTGTGCCCTCAGAATCGTCTCAGCCTTACCCACGGGCTCAGCAGGACCTCTATGAAGCCACGCTCCAGCCGCGGGAGCATTTTCACCTTTCGCCGGCGAGACCTGGGTTCCGAGACAGATTTTGCAGATGACGAAAACAGCACAGCAGGGGACAGTGAGAGCCACCGCACGTCACTGCTGGTGCCCTGGCCCCTGCGCCGGCCTAGTGCCCAGGCACAGCCCAGTCCCGGGACCTCAGGCCTTGGCCACGCCCTCAATGGCAAAAGGAACAGTACTGTGGACTGCAATGGGGTGGTCTCTTTGCTGGGGGCAGGCGACCCTGAGGCCACCTCCCCAGGGAGCCACCTCCTTCGCCCTATGATGCTGGAGCGCCCCCCAGACACGGTGAGCTGGCCCCATGACGCAGCCCCAGGACAGATATGGTCTCCCCACTGGTCCCAGTGCCTGGTCCAAAAACACTCACCAAGTATTTACTGAGCACCTAGTATGTGCTGAGTTCTGGGAGTGTGTTGTGGTGATAAACAGGATGGTAGTTAAATATTTAGCAACTGGTAAGGCCCGGGCATTGAGACGCCATGGTGGCACAGGACCAATGTCCGGGGGGACCTGTATGTGCCATGTGTTAATGGAGTAGAGCTGCTGGATCCTGGGCAATCCAGGGGCTCCTGGGAGAAGGGCCAGAGTGGCAAAGGGTCACTTAACCAGATTCTGGGCAATAATTATTCGCCAAGATTGAAATATTTTAGTACTTTAAAACTGGTAACTCTGTATTGTCCCGAGTACTAAGTCCTGTGGGAGGGCAAACGCAGAAAAGGAGAAGGAACCCCTATTCACTAGGAGGCATTTTAGCAAAGACCTGAAAGGGGCGAGGGAGGGAGCCGGGCTGCTCTTTGACCCTGTGAGAGGCAGCATGAAGAGTGGGATAGCACCCAGATTCTGGAGACAGACTGGGTGTGAATCCCGGCTCACGGCTTACCAGCTGGATGGTCGTGGGTAAGTTACTTTATTTCTCTGTGTGTCTCTCATCTGTAAAATGGATTAAAAATCTCCATCTCAGGATTGCTGCAAGAAGGATCGGGCTACGATGGGGAAAGCAAGCAGTACATGCATGAGTATGTCGATGTCGCGATAACGCCGTAATACACATACTGTCGTTACATCATCTGCGGGAGGCATTTCCAGGCCTAGAGAATAGCAAGTGCAAAAGCCCCGAGGCAGAAACGAGCCTAGATGAGCCTATGGGAGGAAGTCCAATGAAGTCAGTGCGGCTGGAGCCCAGGGAGCAAAGGGGAGAGGCGTTGAAGTTATCGTCAGAAAGGCAGTGGGAAGGGACAGGCTAGAACACGAAAGGCCAGTGAGAGTTTTGATCACTCAGCCAATCCCATGACAGACAAATGACTACCCTATCAGCCATGGAGTATCCTTACTGACCCCTGCCCCCCAACACAGTGCCCAGAGCAGCCCACCCAGGAAAAAGGTAAACACGTAGCTCAGACCCCAATGCCTATAGGGAGACGGAGGAGGGCAGCCTTTCTGAGAACTAGGATGGGACAGGGAGACTTACCAGGAAGATGGAGGCGAGGCTGAAGAGGGACAGCTCATGGCCAGATGGCCTGTTTTGCTCCAGTTCAGACACTTGCTCTAGCTGTGAGACTCTGCACAGGTTAACTCATCTCTCTGGGCCTCAATTTCCTCATCTGTAAGAGGAGAATTAAGTTAATATCCACGTCAGTAGGTTGTGGTGAGGATTAAGTTAAAACCTACCCGATGCTTAGACCAGTACTTGCCTCAAGTTCAAATAATTACTATTATCTGCTATCGTAATTATTAAACAGGAAGGAATAAAGACTCCTGGGGTGCATTGCAGAGTGCCAGGGGCCCACATGCTGCTCTGGAGCAGGAAGTCAAGGAGAAGGCCCTGGGAACCCACTGGGGGAAGACCACAGCTTCTGGGTGGGTCTAGGGAGGCCCCTGGCCATCATCGCCTGAAGGGTGGAGTGTCTGACTTTCCAGGCACATCAGATCCCAGTGGCTGCAGCCCCCCTGCGGGTCCAGCCCTAGAGCCTCAGCCTTGTGGAATCAGGTCAGCAGCCTGGAAGCTAATAGAATTTCCTAATCTCATTAGGGAGAAAATCATCTCATTGTAGTGCACATGTCAGGAGGAATCCAAGTTCAAACACTTCATTACCAGGAATTCTGACTTCACCCATTCACACTTCTGTGAGGCCCATTTGTAACCTTAAAGCGATTAGCAGGCCAAGGGGGTCATTGGCAAAGTTAAAGGAATTAGTGGACCTAGATGGAGACAGTGAACAGTTAAAGAGATTAGCAGGCTCTAGGCCCCTGGGAATGCCTTCTTGGCTCCTACTCAGTTCCCAATGAGACATTTCTGCCCAGTTCTAGTCTGAAAACAAAGCACAATGCCAGGCACATAGTGGGTGCTCAGTCAACATGGGATGGGAAGAAGTACGTGCCCAACAGACCCTCACATTTAATTTATCTAGATTGGGAGGTAGAGGATGAAGATTTACTTTGTCTACTGTCTACACAGGAGTGCCTGACCCTGAAGGCCAGCTGGAGCTAGGGGAGGCACAGTGAACAGCCATCCTTCTCCCTCCACACGTTAGACTTTCATCCTCCTTCCTCCTGGTCACCTAGCAAGTTAGGAGCAGAGGTAGAGCTCTAACCCAACCCACCTGCTGTGTTGAGTGCCAGGCAGTGTTAGAGGCTCCAGAGTTACAGCAATGAACAAAACAGACGAGAGCTCTGCCTTCGTGGAGTTTACATTATAGTCGGGAAGACAGTAAACTAACTAATCAGTATTTCCAAGTAGCAATCAGGCAGTAGAAAGTTGCTAAGGGGAGAGTGGGGGATGGGAGCTATTCGTTAGAATTCTTAGGGAAGTCCTTCCTGCAGAGGTGACATTAATATTGACAGGCGAATGATTTAGGAATCCAGCCACCAAGACGTGGAAGAATAGTGTTTTAGGCAGAGGGGACAGTGAGTGCAAAGGCTCTTAAAAGAAATAGACTTGACATGTTCAAGAGATGAGAGGGCAAGGTATGGTAGAACTAGCAGAAAGGGATATGAAATAAGTTCGAAGAGTTAGGATTTGGACGATGCAGGCCTTGTAAGTGATAGACAAGTTTGGACTTACTCTGAATAAGGTGAGAACTAGTGGACTGGAGGGAGCTGTTGCTCAGAAGAGTATCATCATCTGATTTTTAAGAGACTTCCTTTCTGCTGTGTAGAAAATAGAGGAGAGAGAAGAAGAGGCCAGTTAGGAGGCTGTTGTGGTAGTTTTAGGAAATGGATGATGATAGCTTGCACTAGGATGGTGTATCAGTCAGCTCCTGCCACAATAATGCTGTATAACAAACTACCCCTGAAGTCAGTGACTAACAGCAAGGCTTTATTCTCATGCTCACTTATATGCATGGTGTGTCCGGTGTAGGCTGGGCTAGGCTGGGTAGCTCTGCTTCAGACCACAAATGGGGTTGGCTTCACACTGTGGGGTAGGCTCAGGGCTGCTCCTCCTCTCTTTGTGCTGAAGCCCATGCTGAAAGGGTGGCAGCTATCTCGGGGAGCTCTCTGGAGAATTACTAGAGCTCAAGAGCAAAGCAAATGGCACAGCATGTTTAAGTCTCTGTCCAGATCATGCCTACTGAAATTCCATTGGCCAAAGCAAGTGTATCATTAATAGAACAGGGAACTTTATTCACCCATGGTGGAAGGGGTGAATAAATGGTAACAAACTATCACAGACAGTAAAGGAGGAGGAGAGAAGTTGGGAGAATTTAAGACATGCTGGTGAGTTAAGCTGGCCAGATTTGTGGTTGCGTTGGACCTAGGATCCTAGTGTTATATCAGCCACGTCAGCCCTCTCTTCAACACCTCCAGTGACTGGGAGCTCACCACCACCCTAGGCAACATTTCAAGGTAGTCCCACTAACTGCGAAGGCTGACCTGAACTTGAGCCCAGATCCATTTGGGACCCACCCCAGACCATGGCTCTGTCACCCTGAGTAGCCTGGGCCCATCTTCTCTGTGGCCTGCAGAGATTATGGAACCATACTGAGCAGCCCAAGGCCTTTAGCAGACTCATCACAGACTCACAGATTGTGGTCACGCAGGGCTGTGCTGGTGTGAAGCCTTTGCGGGCACCCCACCTAGTTCTGTGGGGGGCTGAGAGTAAGCCTAGAGATGCTTGCTGTCAGCTCCCTTCATCAGGACATGCCACATCTCTGTTTGCAGGCCTGATTCTTTGACTAACAAAAATGATGCAAGCATGTTGAAAACAGATCCAACGGTGCAGAAGTACATGAAGTAAAAAGGAACTCCTCCTTCTCCTTCCCCTCCGCCCCTCAATCCCACTCCCCACATACACCCACTTTAACAGTTCGGTGTGTGTCTTCCAGGTCTTTTTCCGTTTTTTTTTTTTTTTCTTTTCTTTTTTCACCCCATCAAACTGGCTTGGAAGTACTCCCAAGGGAACATACATGGAACTACTTTGTTCTCTTTAGTGTCTATATCAGAGCCAAATTTTATCCATAATTGATTTTAAAATTCTTCCTATTGATTAGTTGTTTTGTTTTTGTGATATTAAAAACAATGCTTCAGCGAACATCATTGCATGTATATTTTTGGTGCACATGTATAAATATTTATGAAGTTAGATTACTAGATGAGGAATTGCAGAGCCAATTTAAAATTTTCTTGGTAAATGGAGCCAAACTGCCTCCACAAAAGCTCCTACTAGCTATGTCAAAGCACTGTGCCTTATGCTTCTATTAATGTTACCTTAGAGCATGGTAGATTTTTTTCCAGCTTCTTTATGCTCTTGACTCTAGGGAGCTTGTGGTCAATTAAGACTACCAGATTATTTTTGCATGGACTAACATGTATGACGGCATCTCATTACTAGAACTTGGTCGTTTCCTGTTGACAGTCAAGAATCACCATTGATGAGAAACGTGAAGAAGAAAAGAGAATGAAGGATATTATGATTGCTGGGAGGGATAGGGGGAGTTGTTAACTGGGAGGGAGTTGGGAGCAGAGAAGCCCAGAACCTGTGTTCCATCGAGACCTACATCTTGTCTCCCTGTGACACCCTCCCAAATCTGAGTCTGGGACAGCTGTCCCAGGCCCAGCAGGACCCCCATCCCTGAGCTGATGGATATCTCCTGGCTGTACCCAGACCACACCGTCGGAGGAAGCAGGCAGGCCCCAGATGCTGACCCCCCAGGCTCCGTGTGTGGATGGCTTCGAAGGGCCAAGAGAGCGGCAGCGGGCCCTCAGCGCAGTCAGTGTCCTCACCAGCGCCCTGGAAGGTCAGCACCCCCAGTGTCATCCAGACACACCCCACTTCTGGTTCAGGCACCCTCACCGTTACCTTGACCTGAGCCAGGCATCCTCCAGCTGCTTGGCCGGCCTTGACATCCCGCAGTGGTCTCAGACTTTTTAGTTTGTGTCGCCTATCATAGGTATCTTTTCATTTTTCCCACTTATTCTTTCCTGGGCATTCTCAGGAGCCACGGCTGTTTCTTCTAAACATTTCTGCAGCTGTCCTGGTTTGTCCCAGGGGCTTAGTCTCATCCTCTCCTCTCCCAAGCATCTCCATGTCTGCTTGGGATCAGCCTGGCCTAAGTATGCCTCTTCTAACATCTTTCCAGTCATTCCCGTACTCACCACAGGCTGTTCCAGGCCTCCTATGCCTGTCCCAGCCAGTCTCACCCTGGGCAACCCCACATCCATTCCATTCAGAACTCGCACCCCCCGTGTTGTTTCTTCCTGTCCCATATGTATTCATATTTTTTCCAGCCTATCCCAGGCAACCCCTTATCTGTCCTAACATGTCACAGATATCCACATCTATTCCTACCTGTTCTATCCTGGATGTCCTTATGTCTGAACTTGACTGTCTCAGATGTTATCTCTTCCTTCTCAGTCTGTCCTCCCTCGAGTGTCCCCATTATCTCAAGAGAGCCTACATATGTTTTAATCTGTCCTATCCCAGTTTTCCCTACATCCATCCTGGCCTCCTATTCCTGTGGCTCTCTTCTCTCAGATTTCCAGAGTAAGATGTTAAGACACAGGCTGCCCCTTCCCTTAGCCTTTCCTTAGCCTTCCCTGCCCCTTTCGCCGTCCCCCTGTCATGTATCGGCCCTGTCATCTCCCCAGGTAAGTCATACCTCTTTTCTGAACTACCACAAGTTATAGATGAGTCAGTCAACAAAACAAACTAGTCACCTGTCTGTTCTCCTCAGAGCTGGAGGAGTCTCACCGCAAGTGTCCACCATGCTGGAACCGCTTTGCCCAGCGCTACCTGATCTGGGAGTGCTGCCCATTGTGGATCTCCATTAAGCAGAAAGTGAAGTTCATGGTCATGGACCCTTTTGCTGACCTCACCATCACCATGTGCATCGTGCTTAACACACTCTTCATGGCACTGGAGCACTACAACATGACAACTGAATTCGAGGAGATGCTGCAGGTCGGAAACCTGGTAAGGGCCACAAGGAGCTGACTCTAAAATGGGCATTCTAGCATGAAAGGCTCTCGGCCAGCTGTCACAGCCTTCATGGGTCAGGGAGGAGGGATCCAGACACAGAAGACTCATCTAATGGTAGGAGTCATTGTGGAAGACATCTTGAAGAAGAGAATTTCAGGATCAGCTTTTAAGGAGCTGAGAGATGTAGCTGGGAGTGAGAGGTTGGAGATAAAGGTTAATGAAGATTCCCAGAGGCTAGAAAACAAAAGTGAGATGGACGGGGAGCCTGAAATGTGTGAGGACATGAAATTTGGAATAGTAGTTGGAGCAGGGGAGTGTATGCAGAAGGAGGCTATTCTGTTATAGATGGAGCTTGCGTTAAGTGAGCATCAGAGTTTGGTGGATAGAAAAAAGGATGGATGGATTGTTGGATGGAGAGAAGGAGGGAAAGAGGGACAGAGGGTTGGATGGATGGATGGATGGATGGATGGATGGATGGATGGATGGATAGATAGCTAAGTGCAGTAAGTAAATCAAGCAGAGCCAAATTTGAGTTCTGTCTCAGCTCTTACTATGTGACCTCAAGAAAATTACTTGGTCTCAGTAATTGACACAATACATATTTGTTGAATTTAATAAATGTAAAATTAGTATGACTATCAACCTCAAAGGAAGCTAATGAGGATTGAATAAGATAATGTGTGTAATGTGCTTGACTCAGAGTTTGATACACAATAATCACTAAAGATAAATGATAGCTGTGGTTATTATCGTTGTTATATTAAAGAGACTGTCCCTGGAAGTCAGAATATCTGGGTTCTAATTCTGATTTTTATCTCTTGAAATCAAATCAAGTCCTGCCTCTTCGCTATAAAGATGAGAAACGGAGGCCTGAGAGGTGACATAGTGGTGACAGAATTGGGCATGTAGCTACTGTCTCCTGACTCTGAGCAACAGAGCTCTACTGGTTCTGTCCAGATAAAAACTGTCAGCCCTTCTCGAGGGGATTCTAGGGCAAGACTGGCAAGGAGCCCACTGGCCTCTAAAGGAGCTCCTGGGATCATCACTGAGTCTGGGTGGAGGGAGGAGGCGATTCGGTCCAATCTCTCTCTCTTACTGCAGACCCAGCCCTGTCTTGGTCTCAGCAGACAGGTCTCCCACACTGTCAGGTATAAAGACTATTTTCTTTTATTACTTTCTATATCCAGGACTCTAGATAGTTCTCTAGAGGATCTATTCAAATTTTTTCACAAATGTGAGTCCATTGGCTATAATTCTATTTTTATATGCAAACTGAAAGGAAAGCTAAATCTCAGTCTGTAGGAAGCTCATAGCACAATTGTGCTTCCCTCGTGTTGGTCTTTAAATGGTGGTTATGTAGGGTTTTGGTTGAATGTAGTTTTCATGGAATGTGACCATTGGGTTGGACTGAGCAGCAAGTCAAGATGACAAAGCACTGGTGGCTTCATTGGGTCACTAAGTAGTGATTGAATTGCAGCTGTGTTAAACTTGTAGATCAATTATTAGTAGTAGGTCATAAAGTTGGATGATAGCTATATTTTGTTCCGTTTGGATACCTTTATTGCTGGCATGTAAGGTTTTTATTCTCTTGCAGTTAATACATGTTAGATGGTTTAAATATTAAGTGTAAAGAAACAAAACCACAAAAATAAGCATGAGTAAATAATCTTGGTATGGGAAAAGCCTTTCTAAGCATGTCACTAATGACAAATTACATAAAGGAGAAGGTTGATAGATTTAAATAACCTTTAGCCCATCATATAATCAAAGGTAAAATGCAAATGAGACTTCCTAGCAATATTATAGACAAGAAAACCTGAAAAGTCTCTGACTATGAAACAATTAAAAATATAGCAAATATTCTTTGACATGCATAACAAAGTTCATGAGAAACTAACAAAAATGACCAGGTGCCAAAAACAAAGAGGGTCTTCAAAACTATAGCAGTAAACATGTGAAATGGTTCTGTAGTTGCCCTGGATTAGAGGGGAGGAGTTGACGATTTGACTAATCTGGAGTTTAGATTTCAGTGAACATGTAGCTACAAGACATGTCTTTGGGACAGTGTGTGTAGGGGTTGGAACTGAGTAGCCCCATAAGAATGTAACCCTATATTCAGTAAAAAAGGTGGACAAGAAAAAAATCCATAAAAATCCATGATAAAGAAGAAAGCTTGTCAGTCACAGCCAGCAAATGCAGTACTTAGAGGGAAATTTATAACCTAAAGCATATACATTAAAAAAGAAAAGTTAAATTAATGAGCCAGGCATTTGATTCAAGTAGTTAGAAAAAAAATAAGTAAAAACTCAAAGAAAATTGAAGAGCAGAAATAAATAGAATAATTTTAAAAGTTTAATTAGAAAGAAGTGATTTGTTTTATTTTTTATTTTTTTTATTATATATATATATATTTCTTTAGGTGAAGCAACCCTTGGTTGACCTCACATATTGCAAGGACCTTGTCAACTTACAGTACCTTATTTTTTACTTTTTACGCCTATAGCACCTGGTCTTTCTAGATGGTCTTTCGTCCAAGTACTATCCAGGCCCAACTCTGCTTAGCTTCTGAGATCAGACGGGATCACGCTTGTTCAGGGTGGCATGGCTGTAGACGGGAGTTTTCTTTCTTTTTTTTTTTTTATTATTTTTGACAAGACTAATAGACAAATTTTTAGCAATATTAAAGTAGAAAAAAATCAAAGGTACAAATAAACAATATTAAGAATGGAAAAAGGGCATAACTATACAAACAGTAAAGATTAAAACACAATATATAAAACATTATAAACATCTTAATGCTGGTAAATTTTGAACAGACTAAGTGAAGATTTTCTTAGAAGAATATGTTACCAAGAAGAGATTTAAGACCATAAAAGAAAGAGAAAAAGTAAACCAAAACAAATCCATCAGTGTATGATTAAGAAAAATCAAATAAATAAAGAAAAAAACTCCTCATGATCAAGTTGGGTTTATTCTAGGTACGTATGCTCTCCCCTTTGATGTGGAAAAATCATCTAATAAAATTAAACTCTTTGTGATAAGAACTCGTTGCAGACTAGAAATAATCTAACAAAAATATCTACAAAATTCTATAGGAAATATTATACTTGACCATAAAACGTTAGCAGCCTTCCTGTTTAAAGCCAAGAACGAACATAGATGTGATGGTGAAGCTGGTGGTGATCATGGTTAGTACTTGTCGAACACCTAATTACCAATAACAATCAGTAAGGGAGATGCTATTATTTATTTATTTATTTATTTATTTATTTATTTATTTTTTACTGGTAATGGAACAGAGGCACAGAGTAGTCAAACAATTTAAGCAAGGTCACACAGCCAGGAAATGGTAGAGCCAGGGTTCAAATCCAAGCAGTTTGTCTCTAGAGCCCACGCTCTTACGCAGTGCACTACACTGCTATGCTGAACCTCTAGCTTTCTGCCCATCTCCCTGCTTCCAGTCCAAATTATGCTGGAGGTCCTTGTCACCATAGTAAGAAGAAATAATGAAGAAAGAAGGAAAGAAAACAGATCTAATATTTTCCAAATTATGTCATAGTCTATATAAATAATTCAAGAAAATCTGCAGAAAGATTATTAGAACTAATAAGAGAATTCAACAATGTCAGTAGGTACAGGCTCAATTTACCAAAATTAATTCTGTTCCTTACCAGCATGATCATATGGAGAGAGCAATTCTGAAAAGTTAAAACTTTTAAAAATAAATAGCAATAAAAACTATGAGGAATCTAGAAATGAATGTAGCAAAAAATTATAAATTTTATATTAGTAAAATTATAAAACTATTGAAAAAGAGAAAAGACTTAAATTAGTGGAGAGATATGCTATTTTTATGGATGAAAGTCTCAATATTGTAGAGATATCAGTCCTTCTGAAATTAACCTAGATCTTTAATGTATTTCCAATCAAAATCCCAACACATTTTTTTCCATGGGACTTGACAAGGTAATCCTAAATTCATATAGAAATATAAAGTCTATGAGCTAAATTAAGGAATAAGATGGGGAACTTACCCTACATATATTAAGCTATATTATAAAGCTGTAATTATTAAAATGTTATAGTATTTGTGCAAAGATAGAAAATTAGACCAGTGCTATAGAATTGAGAACTCAGAAATAGGAAATGCATATTTGTAGACTTGATAAATAATAGAGATGGCACTATAAATCAGTAGGAAAATGATAGACTACCCAATAAATAATGCTGGACAGGATGGTTATCTATATGAAAGCAAATAAATGTAAATCCCTACCCCTCAACCATACTCATTATTAGTTGTGGGAAATTGGATTCAACATCTAAATGTGATAAACCAAAATTTTTTCACTTTTAGGAAAAAAAAAAAGGAGAAAAAAATATAAGATCTTGGTGTTGGAAAGGCTTTCTTCAACAATATAGAGTTTATACCATGAAAGAAAAGATTGACAAATGTACCTATCTTAAAATTTATAATGTATGTCCAATCAAGGGTATGATAAACTAATGAAATCACTACCATAAACTGGAAATTGATATTATGAAAAGTATTTAACTAAAATGACATGAACTCCAGAACGGATATTAAATGCTTACACATCAGTAAGGAAAAGAATGACAACCCAATGGCAAAAAACGCAGCACGACAATGAACAAAGGAAATGACAGGTAAATCACAGAAGAAGAAATTCGGATGGTTATAAACAGAGAGGAATGCAAATGAAAGCAACATCGAGATACCATTTCTCACCCGTAAGAAAATCAAAAATAAACTTCCATGTGTTGGCAAGGATGCGAAACAGTGGGAACTCACACTTTGTAAGAGTGTGGATTTGGTATAACCATTTCAGGGAGCAATTGTATAATATCAGGTAAATCACAGATGTCCATACCCTATGACTTAACAATTTCAGATATCTGTATTCTTAAGAAAGTCTCACATGTCTGTACAAGGAGACCTATAGAAGAAAGTTCTTTGTAGCATCGTTAGGTATAGGGGAAATTGGAATCAACATAAATGTCTATCTATCCATCCATTAAAAAAATAGATAAACTGTGGTGTATTCATACAACGAAATACTATACACAATTAGAATTAATACCTATACATCTATCAACATAGATAAATCTCATAAACAATGACTTTTAGGATAAAAGGAACTTGCAAAAAAAAATAACATATACAAAATGGCCCATATTATATAAAGCTTAAAACAATGCAAAAATACGATATATTGTTTTATATACATTAAAACTGTGAAAACATGCATAGGAACTTTAAACATCACGTTCAAGATAGTGACACCTTTGAACGAATGTAGTACTACAGGTGGCTTCAGTGTTACCTGTGATGACGCAGGGTTAAGACTTCATGATAGAAGCTAAAGTACTTAGTTCAAATGTTAGGCTCCATCAGTTGTGCCACTGGGCTAACTTCTCTATAGTATCTCAGTTTCCCAATCTGTAAAGTGGGGATAACAACAATACATATCTCATAGGGTTATTATGAGGATCAAATGATTTAAAGCATGAGATGTAAAGCACCAGTACATGGCCTAGCATGTAGTAATTGCTATTTAAGTCTTTGTTATTATTTTGTAAGAAAAAATAAAACAAGATTTGAAACAAATATGGCAAAATGTTAATAGTTGGCAGAGTTCAGTGGTGGATACAAAGGTACTCATTATACTATTCTATACTTTTCTATGTGCTTAAAATATTTTGTAATTTTAGAAAATATACAATGATAAATAAAGGTAAATGACAAACCAGGAAAATTATTGCAATACATATAGTTGACAAAGAGATTATACCCTAAATATATAAAGTATATTTATAAGCAACAACATGGAATTAGTTAAAAACTGTCTATGATGGGCAGTAGCAGTATGTGTCAGAATCTCTAAAAATATTCTTTGACAATGCAGTTTCATTTCCAGAGATTTATCCTAAGAAAAAAAAAAGGGCAAGTTTTTTTTAAAACATATATGCAAAGGTTATTTATTATGGCAGTGTTTTTAATAAGGATAAAAAGAATGTCCATCACAGGGAAATGGTTAAACTACTTGTGGCACATCTGTACAGTAGAATATCCTACAATGGTTAAAAAAGAGAGCAAAAGAAAATGATGCTATAGATCACGTTTAATTGGCATGGAAGGATGTTCACCAAGTACTATGTTTTAAAACCAAGTTCGCAATGCGGAGAGTATGATCCCATTAAAGACATGTGCCAAGGTTCCTCAAAAGTTCACCAACTTCCGGGAAAGCCACCGTTAGCGCCATGATTCAGTAGACTTCCTGCCCGGGTCAGAGGAGGCAGGTCCCCCACACTAGAAGCCTCTGTCTGCCAGGTCCCAGGGAGCCTATAAATCATGCAGAGTTGTTTGCATTTGAAAGCAGCTCCTGCCTGGGCCTGGAGTTCTCGGCCACTCTCCACAGTCATAATAAATGCTGCTGATGATAACAATAATCACCCTCTCATAGGAGCACCCACTTTACATCCATTAGCTCTAACTCTTAGAAACCTCCTACGGAGTTATTATTATCCCCATTTGACATATGAGGACACTCAAGGCTCAGAGAGATGAAGAAACTGGTCCAGGATCACACAGTAGCAGACCCTGCTTTGGAACCCGGGTCTGGCTGCCATTCTCTGCACATCTTAAACCACCCGGCTTTGCTCACATGGCCTTAGAAAGCCCAGGGTGATCCTTTGGAAGAAGGATCATGCACTTCTAAAGCGGTGGTTCTCAAGCTCAGCAGCACCTCAGGACCACCTAGGAAGTTTCTTTAAATCTCGCTACCCAGGCCGAACTTCAGTCCAAGGTAAATGGAATCGCTGAGGGTAGGACCCAAGCACCAGCAATTTTAAAACTCCCTAGGTGATTGCAAAGTGGACCGAGTGTGAGAACCAGCGCTTGAAAATAGCACTTCTCAAACTTCAAATTGCCTGGGAATCCAGTCAAAATGCAGATTCCTCTTCTTTGGGCCTGGGGTCTTGAAGATCCTGCATTTCTAAAGAGCTTCCCTGTGATGCTGTTTCTTCTTTTCCTTACCACTTCCCCAGAGATGTTCACTCCCTAAGAGACTCTGCCATCTCTCTCTGCCTTTTTCTCCTGATTTCCAGTGCCACCTAATATCTGCCATCCTGCTGCCAAAATAGCTGTGAACCTGGGCAAAGTGAGGCAGGAGATCTGTCCTGAGCTCCTTAACCCAAAAATGAGTATTAGCACCTGTGAGCCTGTCAAACAGGCCTTCGGAACACACCCATGCTGGCCCACTCGGGCAGGTGCTCGTGGAGACCAGAAGGCCGGGGTGAGAGGAAGTGGCCTCTCCGGAAAGCCCTGTGCAGGGATTGCAGCTAGGTGAAGGCTCCAGCTGTGTAAGGGAAGCCTGGAAGACTGGGAAGTAAAGCTGGGCACTACAGGACAATGGGGGCTGAAGGTCAAAGACCCAACGAGCTGTATGTCTCTTCAACAAATGGGCTGGCCCTGTTCTAGGTACGATAAGACAGAAAAGGCCCTGCTTACTGTGGAGTTTTTACCATTTGGCCCGGAGGAGACTCACAAATACACATAGTATGTCAGATGGGGGAATGTGAGGGAAAGAAAAATAAACAAGAGGCCTAAAGAGTGTGGTGGGAGGGGCCAGGATTTTAATTGTCAGGGAGCCTCATCCATTAGGTGGCTTTTAAGCAGAGACAGGAAGGGAGTGAGTCCTGTGGATGGAGGACGGGTTTTGATCCAGGGAAAGGGAGCAACAAGTGCAAAGGCCCTGAGGAGGGAACCACAAGGAGGTGAGTGTGGCTGGAAGAGTAGCAGGGGCTGGGTCGGTTACGGGTACATAACCCAGATACAGGCCTGAGTGCTGGGGAAACAGGACTCCAGGTTGCCTCTTCTCATGTTGGGGCAGCCCAGGAATTTGAGCCGAAGCTGGAAGATATTGAAGGCCCTCCCTTCCCTAAGACCCCAGCTGGGAAAGGAACGGTTCTGTCTGGGCACAAGCACTGAAGAGACCACTGCAGTCATGAGGGCTGGGCTGGTGGGTGGTGCCCTGTGTGACAGTGCAGAGGTGCCCACCCGCCTGCTATCCTGGTGCTCCCTCCCCCAGGAACAACAGCAGTGCCCTGCCCACCACCTCAGGGGCTCTTCTGAGAAGAGGGGGAAAGGGCTGCTACTGTGATGCCTGACAGATGCCTCTCCTCTGCCTTCAGCACAGAGACCCCTCAGGGTGGGTGCCAAAGGCAGGGTGACCCCCCCTCCTGACTGTGGACCCCAGCAAGATGCCTCAGTCATGCCCCTTCTCTCACCTTCATCTCTCCCACAGCTACTGCAGGCCTGACACTGTCCCCAGGCTTAGCCTGGCGCTTTAACCTCAGACCTCACCTATAGAAGACCTCAGTGCCTCCTCGTTGCCCTCAGGATGACACCCCCCCGCCCCAGAAGGCCTTGTGAACAGGCCCCGACTTCCCGCCTTCACAGGATATCCCTTCCATCCCTTCATCCCAGAACCAGGCTTCCATCATAGCCATCGGCACAGCTCGGGGTAGTTGGCCATGGTCACAGCTGCCTGGCCTACCGCACAGTGGGCTCCTTGACCATGAGGCTTTGCTGGCCACGGCTGGGCAGCTCGAGGTTGATGAGTCAATGAACCAGGTGAACCCCAGCCTCTGCCTACCTCAGGAATGTTTCTAGAAAAGAGAAAGGTTGCCCTAAATCTTAAAGGACAGCACCGAGTTTATCTCCTGGTTCTCAACCTTACTAGCTACATGACTCCTGAGCAGTTACTTGACCTCTCAGTGCCTCAGTTTCCTTAACTATAAAATAGGGATAATGATACTTTCCTCGTTGAGTTGTTGGACAAATTAAGAGGAACGACACATGCAAAGCATTCTAGCCCAGCTCTTAGCACATAGTCAAGCCCTCAAGAAACAGCAGCTGGTTATTATTACGGTGATAAGAGTTCAGTGTGTGGACATGGAGGGAGCGGGCACAGCGTAGACAAAGGCCCTGAGCCATGTGAGCCATGAGTTTGTAGAGATGCATGTATCTGGCACGTGTGGCGTGAGGATGTGTCCTGTGGCAACACGGGCCGGAAGGAGTCTGGGGCTGGGTCATGTCACCGCCTACTTCAGCCTCCCCTGCCCTCAGGTGCCTCCGAGACTGTGAGTCTCTGCAGAGCCTGCCATGTTCAGCGAGCAACAGAGAGGGCTAGGAGCATCAGGTCGGAGGTATCCCTAAGGGGCTAGGCCACGGTCAAGCAAGCTCCCACCGGAAGCCTGGGTGCCATCAGAGCTGACAGCCCAGGAGGGGGACCTTGCCAGAGCAAGAGGCAGAGGCAGAGTGCCCCTGACGACCAGAGGGTCGTTCTGATTCCCGCTCCCTCTCCAGGTCTTCACAGGGATCTTCACAGCAGAGATGACCTTCAAGATCATCGCTCTCGACCCCTACTACTACTTCCAGCAGGGGTGGAACATCTTCGACAGCATCATTGTCATCCTTAGCCTCATGGAGCTGGGCCTGTCCCGCATGGGCAACCTGTCGGTGCTGCGTTCCTTCCGCCTGGTACCTGGCTGGGCCCTCTGCAGGGGGGTGGCATGGGGGTCTGGGGCATCGAGGCACAGCCACCTCCCATGTCACCACTCAGTCCCCGCAACTATGATCCATCATGCCTTCACCTTGCTAGGTACTTCTGGGTGCCGGATCCAGTGTTGGTGTTGTGAGGGGCACCAAGGTGGGCAAGGCAGAAGGAGATACCCTTCCAGGGGAGCAGTCGACATACCTCATGATTTACAAAGCCCTTTATGGTTCACCATGAGCCCATTAGACCTCACAGGATCCTAGGAGTGGGGCTGGTATTACTATATCCCCATTTCACAGAGGAGGAGACTAAGACTCAGAGAGGTGAAACACTTTCCCAAAGCTGCATAGCTGGAGCTAGTTCCACTGACAGCCTATCTGGGGCTTTGCCTGCTGGTTTCAGAATGAGCATTTGGGAAACTTGAATGCACATACACATCACCTGGAGGCCTTGCTAAACTGCAGGTGACAGTTCAGTAGGCCTTAGGTGATACCAGGGCTCCTGGTCTGTGGACTGTGCTTGAAGCTCAAAATGCCTGAGAAGTTCAGACATGGGGCTAAAGGTAGGTCAAAGCAGGCTTCTTGAAGGAGTTCTGAGCACTGTTGATGGCCTCACTGAGGGGCTAGGAAGGCAGAATAGGGAGGGGGAGCAATAGAGAAAGGCCAGGCTGTGGGTTCTAATCACGACTGCACTGTCATGAGCCAAGGGACTTAGACAAGTTACTCTACCTTTAAGAGTTGGCTTCTTCATCTATCAAAGGAGGTAATAATAGTGCCAACTTCACGTGGTTATAGGGAGTTCTGAATGAGTTGACTTATCCTAAGCATAAGGTCTGGCTCAGTATGTGTTCAATACATGTTAAACACTGGCTCCCTTTCTCTGTGATAACTAAGAGGAGAGAAAAATGGAGGTGATTGGCCAAATCAGACATGGTTTGAGCTGGCCTGAAGAAGAGTCTTGCTGAGGAAGGACATACCATGTCAGGGGAATCTACTGGGAAGTTCCTGGAAGTGACACCAAGGGGAGTAGGAGGCTGGTGTGGACACAGAAAGACGGGCTGAGAGGGGCAGATGAGGCTGGAGCTGTTGACTTGACTCCCAGAGCGGAGCCCCGTGAAGCCGTCTTCAGGCTGCGGATAGAAACAGTAGTGTGTGCTCTTGGAGAAACAGAGCAACAGGTGTCGGTGACCCTCTCTGGGGTTTCAGGCAGAAGCCACGGGGATAAAGGTGCCCTTCATTTGGGGCTGACGGCTCATCTGGGGCTCACAGCTCACAAGGACCCCTTCCTCCCCAGCTGCGGGTCTTCAAGTTGGCCAAATCATGGCCCACCCTGAACACACTCATCAAGATCATCGGGAATTCAGTGGGGGCGCTGGGGAACCTGACGCTGGTGCTGGCCATCATCGTGTTCATCTTCGCCGTGGTGGGCATGCAGCTCTTTGGGAAGAACTACTCAGAGCTGAGGCATCGCATCAGCGACTCAGGCCTGCTGCCCCGCTGGCACATGATGGACTTCTTCCATGCCTTTCTCATCATCTTCCGCATCCTCTGTGGCGAGTGGATAGAGACCATGTGGGACTGCATGGAGGTGTCTGGGCAGTCACTGTGCCTGCTGGTGTTCTTGCTTGTAATGGTCATTGGCAACCTTGTGGTAAGTTAGCCAATGGCCTCACCTACCCATCCATTCATCCATCAGCTACCCACCCACCCAATCATGCATCTGTCCATTCACTTACCCTTCCTTCCATCCATCTACTCATTCGCTCAGTCATCTATCTACCAGACTACCTATCCACCCATCAATCTCTCATCTATTTACCCATTCATCTACTCTTTTACCCATCTTTTCATATATCTTTTCATCCATTCATTCATTTACCCACCAACATACCCACTTACCCTTCCATGTACTTTTCATCAATCCATCTAGTCACTTACCCATTTATTCTTCTGTCTCTCTACTCTTCCACACATCTATCTATTCAGCCATGCATCCACTCATAAATTACCCACCCACCAACTCCATCTGTCCACCTCTCCATCAATCCATCTACTCAGTTACCAATCCTCATATCCATTTATCCACTTGCTCACCTAGACATCCATCCATCAACCCTTATCTACTTATTCATTTACCAGCCATCCATTCATTGTTCACTCATCCATTTATCTGTCCACCACCCACCCATCCATCACTTCCATGCATCTACCCCACATTATCCATTCATTCATTCACCAATCCCACCATCTAGTCATTTATCCATCTACCTATCTACTCATTCACTCATTGACCTATTTATCCATTCATATCACTCTTCATTTGTTTATTCATTTATTCACTCACTTATTTGCCTGTTTATTTATTATCTACTCATTTTGTATTCATTGTTTATTTATTCATCTACCCATTATGTTATTAATCATTCAATGATTTATCACATGCTTTTTCAATTCAGCTTAACAAACACTTGCTGAGCCCCTATTGCATGCAAAATATTATGCCAGATGCTGTTGGGTATACAGAGGTAAATGTGACCGTGACACTGCTCATCAGCTTGAGAGAATGGGAGGTGAGGAGTTCAAAAAGGCATGAAATAACTCTCAAGCTGATCAGAATGATCAGAGTCATTAAGGAAGAACCCTTGAGTGCTGATTCCCTCCAACTGTGGAAAGCAAGGAAGACTTCCTAGAGGAGGCTTGGAGCTGACCTGATAGACAGGTAATGCTAGAGAGGGAAGGAGCAGGATAAGCAAAGCACAGATGCAAGCACGTGGTAGTCCAGGTGAGGCGGTGCCCATGGGAGCCTTTATGTCACCCTAGGTAGCTGTGGTAGGAGTTCCTGAGGTCCTGTCACGAGGGATCCAGGCCTTTGGTCCTATGGCTACCTATCTGTCAAGGACAAGTATATCTTGCCTTGTGTCTTTACAGTGTGAGGAAATCCAGAGTTGAGAGAGATCAAAACCTAAATGTCAAAAAAAGGGGCCTTTGGAGACAAGGTTGAGGCAAGTCAGTGATTCAGGAAAAAGTCAGTGTCCACTGTGGACATGGAGCCACCTTCCTGGGTGCACAGATGTCCCAAATATGCTCAGACATTACCCCTGTGTGGTTTGACTCTCAACCAGACCACACAGGCGTGGGCAGCTCACATTGGCTCATAGAGGGGTTTTAGGTGGTGTGAAAACTGTGGGCTCCAAATTCCAGAGCCCTTCCCCAAAATGGCCTGCTTTCTCTTCCCACGTGCTTTAACCAGGCCGGGGCAGGCCCAGGCCAAGTTGGGGTGAATCTCCCTCGGGCCCCACAAGTGGAGCCCAGAAAGGAAGCAGGTCCTCAGTGCACAACGCTAATGGAACCCAGCTCTTCAGCTTGACTCACAGTCCCTCTTCCATCCCCTCAAACTGGCCACCCATCATAGTGGAGCCTCACTCAGCCCCTGGCCCAGCCCCGGGGCTACCAGACTCTGTGTGTTTCGAGGAGGAGGACGCTAGTACACGGAGCTCTCAGTCCAGCGCCAGGCTGAGCTGCCCTCACACACACAGCCCTGTGATTTCCAAGTGGATCTGTCTGGGGATGAGAAGATTAGAGGCTGCTGGGGGAGGGAAGCTAACGGCCCACGCAGCCCCTTCCCTGGCCGCCTCAGGAATTGGGCTGCTGCCTGGCGTGGGTGGAAGCAATTGCCATTAAAATGGGAAGTGATGATCAGGCAAGGGCTGGGAGCAGCAGCATGATTGACAGGGAAAGCACTGGAAGAAGCCAAACTTCAAAGCCGCTGACAAGGGGGGCCCTAGTGTCCTGTGTAGGTGGACAAGGCTGCCCAGGAGCCCCCCTGCTCTGCCCTCAGCCTGGGCCCCAGACGCCTGGAGGTCAGGGGAGGTAAGACCAGGCATGAATGAGGGCTGCGGGGGAGGGTCCAGGGTGGGCAACCGGAAGCAGGGGCCAGGCCAGAGGTCTGTGTAGACAGCAGCTCTGGCTCACATCACATGACCCACCCTCCAGTGACGACATGAAAAAGGCTGCCGGGTGTCAAAAGTGATCATTTTTCCATAGAGAAAGGATCCGGGAGATCCTGCTTTCTAACCCTTCCATGCTGCACACATGAGTGTGTGTTATTCTTTAGAGCAGAGGCAAGTTTCTGAGGTCTGGCATTCCAACCTTGCCCACTGCTTTCATCAGAATTCTCGTTCCCAGCCTTCTGACAGTGTCTGAGGGGCTTGTGAGAAGCCGGAGCAGGGGCTCAGAGTGAGTTTCCAGTGAGAACTGTGTGCCCACCTTTACACACCACCCTGCCTGCCATAGGGGCCCCCATTCAAATGAACTCCCTTCTGGGGGTGGCTGAGGAGACACCCACCCAAAGCGGGGAGGTTGGTCTCTGGCCTGTGGGCCTGCTGATGCTCATGAGCCGGCCTGACCTACCTGTGGGAACAAGCCCACCACCATCTTCATTTACCCGCCTGGAAACGGAAATGGACCCACACCCAGCCTCTTAGCACTCAAAACTCCTCTTTTTAAACAAAAGCTAAAGCTTCATACTTGCTGAATGGTTTAACAAACAATGGTCCAAACCATCCAAAGGCAGAGGGATTATGCAAACTGCCCTGAGGGGTCCTGAGTCCCTAACCCCTAATAAATTAAGTAAAGTACTTTGCCTTCTGGCACCTCTGAAACCTGAACCCCTCCCTTGACTTCCTGCGGCACAATGGGCAGGTCCCACACACAGCACCCATCTAAGTACCCCTCACGGCGTAGACACTCCCATGGCTCAGTAGCCTGACCCTGCAGTTAGTCCCACATGTCTGAGGACTGCCACCTGGGCTCTTCCCTGCCATCTGCCGTTGCCACCTTCTCTGCTCAGTCCTCCCGTCTCTCACCTATAAAGCATCGTCAGACCTGAGGACGCAGGTAGAGTGTGCTACATAGCAGGAGCCCAGTGATGGGCTGGCTTCAGATGAGCTCAGAGGAACATCACTAGCCCTCCTTCACCAACAGGTGCAGAGGCCCCTCCCTCCCTCCAGGAAAGCCCGACAGCTCTGGGTTGCTTCTCAGTGGGATTCTGTCTTGTCCTCAGGGGCCCCAGATTAGACCCCACTTCCCTGTGCTCCTTCTGCCTCCACTGCCCCCCACTACTCCCAAGGCAGCCAGGCCTCTTCCACAGGCTTTGACATTGGAGGGACGCATGGTTCTCCCATTGAACCTGGACCAAGACAAACAAACCTGGGACTATATGCTCTCAACTCAGACTATCTGAGGAGGTATTAGAGGTCGTCTTTCTTTTTATAGCCAGACTCTCTATATTCAAGAGAATGAGGGTTTAGGATCAGGACCCAAGTCCCAGGGTTCGAGCTGAGAGCTGTTTGCCTATGGTAGTCCTTAGGGTCCCTGGTTTCCTCATCATAGACCCAAGGCTGAGCGCCACAGCATGGCACCTGCCCTGGTGAGCCTCATCTGTTGCCTCCACAGGTCCTGAACCTCTTCCTGGCTTTGCTGCTCAGCTCCTTCAGCGCAGACAACCTCACAGCCCCTGACGAGGACGGGGAAATGAACAACCTCCAGCTGGCCTTGGCCCGCATCCAGCGGGGTCTGCGTTTTCTCAAGCGAACCACCTGGGACTTCTGCTGTGGGCTCCTGCAGCGGCGGCCTCAGAAGCCAGTGGTCCTTGCCACCCGCGGCCAGCTGCCCAACTGTATTGCTACCTCCAGCTCCCCACCACCCCCTGAGACAGAGAAGGTACCTCCAGCTCGCAAGGAGACCCGATTTGAGGAAAGCAAGCATCCAGGTCAGGGCACCCCTGGGGATCCCGAGCCTGTGTGTGTACCCATTGCCGTGGCTGAGTCGGACACAGATGACCAAGAGGAGGATGAAGAGAATAGCCTGGGCACGGAGGAAGAGTCCAGCAAGCAGGTGAGCCCGCACCCTGCCACCTTTCCCCCACAGGTATGCAGCACCTACTTATATAGGCCTCAGGACCTTACTGTCCATGGCACCTGGCCTCATTCAGAGCAGCTGCCCCTGCCAGACTGTGACAGCAGAGCTGGGATGAGCTGGGAGACAGGCCATGCCCCCACAGCTAGCCTTGCAGAGAGGTGCTGAGACCAGCTCCCAACCTTCTCTCCAACCCAGCCCAGGAGGAGATCTTGAGAGGGGCTGTTGTCCATCATTCATCCTCTGGCTGGTCATGGGCAGCTAGCTGTACATAAAAGGAAACTGAGGCACAGCAAGAGTGAGAGACCAGCTGGGAGTTCCTCATGAGTCTAGGACAGAGCCAGGACCCCTGTGCCCCTGGCCCCACCCTGACCATTGTCCCCCTTCAGGACTACCAAGGTGGAACGTCTTGGTGACGGAGAGTGCGGTCTCCTGACCTCCGACTGCCCCTTCCCCTCCTCCCAGGCCCAGGGCTAATTCTGAGATTTAAAAATAAGCATCCCGAAGATGGCAGGTGTCAGAGACAGCACTATCTTATCTCTCAACCTGTTATTTTTAACACTTTGGACTAGAGTCTGGACAAAAGAAACAGTGCCCCCGCTCAGTGCTCTCTCAGGTTTCCTGTGCCCTGAGCCAGGCTCAGACGGCTTCTCCTTAGGTCTTTCGGTCAGTCGGTGAGGACCGGCTCTCAGCTTCGTTGGGCCGTCATGGCTGCTTCCTCTGGGCCTGTGCTCAGCGGGTCTGGCTGTGAAGAGCAGCTTCTCCCCATGTGTGGAATTTGATCTGAGGTTTCGGGCTTAGTTCCATGGCCTCCTGCCTTCCTGTGGTCCCAGAGGCCAGCTTCGGCTCTCTTAGTCAGGCTGTGGGACAGGGACAGTGTCAGCTGGGGGAGGGGAGTGTTGGTGCTGCCAGGACCATGGCTTCCAGTTATCTCCAGGATGCTCCCAGCACAGGAGTGGAATTCTGACTGCCCCCTCCCTTGCCCTCTCCTTTCCTTCTCTTGAGCCTGTTGGCTCTGGCTCCCTAGGGCCAGTGTGTGTGTGTGTGTGTGTGTGTGTGGCTGTGTGTGTGTGTGTGTGAGAGAGAGCAGGCAGTGGGGGAGGGGGTGCCATGGGAATTCACAGGAAAAGTCAGCATGTCCTTCTAAAGTGGAGTTGCCACATTTGGGAGCTGGCATGGCAGCCCCACTGCACCCGCCCCAGGGGGTGGGCAGACGGGGAGGTTTATGCCAGACGGGTCAGGGGCTTTGTCTGGCTACCAGCCCTTTGCCTGGACACAGCAGCAGCCTCCCAGCCACCCACTCAGGGCATCTGTGGAAGGGTCTGCAGTGAGCTAAGGCCCCGCGAGGAGGGCAGGGGGCATGGCCCAGGTGCACAGGCAGGGCCTGAGGCAGAGCCAGGACCCTGGGCACACTCTGGCTGGGAAGCTCAAGGGCTGGGGGTCTCTTCAGCAGGAACCCCAGCCTGTGTCCGGCGGCCCAGAGGCCCTCCCGGAGCCCAGGGCCTGGAGCCAGGTGTCAGAGACCGCCTCCTCCGAGGCCGAGGCCAGTGCGGCTCAGGCAGACTGGCAGCAGCAGCGGAAAGTGGAG
This sequence comes from Pteropus medius, assembly GCF_902729225.1. Lineage (NCBI taxonomy): Eukaryota > Metazoa > Chordata > Mammalia > Chiroptera > Pteropodidae > Pteropus > Pteropus medius. Next base: position 10,283,996 of record NW_024351543.1, read on the forward strand.
CTCCAGGCCCCAGGGTACAGTGAGGTAACGCACACCTTTTCCCGGTGGGGCACTGCTACTTGGAGCTGAGCGAGGCTGTGAGAGGCCCCAGCACACACCTGCACTGGCTAGTGGGATCCACAGCAGCTGTCACAGGCAGCATGGGACTATCGTCTGCAAAGGGGAGCATGGACAGCCTTGTCCCTGCAGGGGAGGGTTGGGATGGCATGGGGCCTGGAGCCATGGGGAAATTCTGGAAGCAGCCAACCCAGGACCACAATTCACGACTAAACCCCAAACCCCATGTGTCCACCTCTCCCCACTTAGTCCCTGTGCTTTGGTTCTATTTGGCAAATGTTTGTCCTGGGATGGCCCCATCCCAGGAGACTTCGGGGAGCTCTGAGAACAAGTTCTTGGCACACTGGCCACCAGGCGCTTCTCACCTGGACTACAGCAGAGGCCACAAATAGGAGGCCTAGTGTAGGGTTTTGTTCTGGCCACAAAAAAGGTTTTAATTTGAATTAGCTACCAACATTTAAAACCTGGGAGTTTTTATGTTAAAAATCTGCATTTCTAGCTTCTCTTGAAAAAAAAAAAAAAAATTGGAAGAGCCGTCCTGCTGGAGACAAGTGGTCATTGCCTCCTTGAATGGCATCTGGTTTGCCTCAGAGCCCACCTGCCTGGCCCGCATAAGCATTTGAGTTTGCAAGGCCTGAGCTAACGGATTGTGGCACTGCTAACTATCCCCCCCGACACACACGCTCACAGCAATGACCATGGAAGTGGCGTTCATGTGTTCAGAGACTGTGCTGTGGGCCATTGTCCTGCAGCCTGACCTCAGCCCTCAGTCCAACAGCTGTGACTTGCTCCAAGGGGACGCTTCTCCTTTGCCTTGTCCCTTGCATGGCATGGAACTATGGTAGGCTTTACGATCATGGTCAGTTTGGGAGCACAAGGTCCTGATGGAGCCATCGTCCTAACTGTGCAGGTCACGTCTCCCTGTAGAGGGTCTGACACACAAAGGCATGTGGGAATAGGGAGACGGGGGAGGGGCAAAAAGTCGTGAAGAGAAGGGCTCTCGTACTGGAACGCTGACCTTTGAACGAGTTTTGTGACTTCTTCCTCTCTTCAAATCAGTTCATGGTGGGCCCTATAAAAGGGAGAGTGAGGTGGGCTAGGGCTTTCCTGGAGGGACCCCCTCATCTCACCTGCAGTGGATCCTGAGAACTTGTCTTCCTGCCTGACGAGCCCACATCCTGTAGGTGGTTCCAGCGTCTGAAAAGAAAAAACAGTGTAAGGACCCTCTCCGGCTGTGCCTTCCTCAGCTCGGCACCTCACAACCAAGCTGGGAGGAGAAGGGAGTGACCCTCGATGCCGTAGGGACCACAGAGGCGAAGCCTCACCCTTTGGCCCATGGCTTCACTCTTCTTTCTCATCGAGACTCAGTGCTTCTCCATCACAAACTTCCAAGTGAAAGAGGACTTTGAGACACCAGCAGTGAGTCATGGAAGGAAGAGAAAAGAAGGCAGCTGGAGAGCAGAGGCACACCAGGTCTCAGACCAGCGCGTGTCTACGTAGAGCCTGAACCTGAGAGACAAGGCGGGCCGGCGGAGCTGGGGGCTTCGGGGATCTGAAGCAAACCAAGGCGTCCCTTCCTTCGCAGAAGCCCTGGCCCTGCCGTGCTTGTCTTCAGAAGGGGTTCCTAGAGCCTGAGACAACTTCTGGTTCAAAGGATTTATGGAGGGAGGGCTCTCAGGAGAGACCCACAAGCAAGCGAGAGGAGCAGGATGAGGTGAAGGAAGCAGCTCCAAAAGGCACGGTAGCTGGATTCGAGCCTCGGCCTGGTGCCTGTGTATCCGTCAGTCACTCGATGTCTGGTAACCCCCAAGTCATTTCCAGAAATGACGGCTCCCTGACTAAAGATGACTTTCCACAAAAAGGGCCAGCTAAGCGGCCCGTGTTCGCAGCAGCTGGAGATGAATGCACTGGCCTAAAGGCGGGGAACCAGGCAGAGCGCCAGCAGTGGCCACTACAACACCCCTCTACACAGGTGCCCGCACGTGACACACACGGACACTCACAGGGCCCCCCATATGCACACACCTCTCTATAATCAGGTTATACGAAGTCAAGGCAGCAGAGCCCTTGAGGCGGGGAAGGTTCCAGGAGCTTCTCACTCCTACTCCAGGCTCTGCGCCTCACGTCAGCACCCATACGAATTGGGCGGGAAGCATGGGCCGGGTTGCTGGCCTGCTCTCTGCATGTCTGACCTTGCGCCTATGTGTGCCCGTGATCCTGGTTTTGACTCTGTGCTGGGTGTGGCATGCCTGTTTCCTCTGCGTGTGCCGAGCCTCCACCACATGTCCATGCCCCAGTGTGTGTCCATGTTACCGCCCCATGTCTGTTTTGTTTCCAGCTGGACGCGTTCCCCATCCCCAGTGTTTTCCAAGACACCTTCACTCACCCCACGCCTCTGCCCTAGACCCCACCAGACTGGAACCACAAACCCAGGAGCCCTAAGGTCCAGCCTCAGCTCAGCCCTGACTGGCCCTAGGTGACCTCCAGGGAAGGTTCCCATCCACCTCAGGCTCAGATTTCCCAGGTGTGCAACGAAGGATAGTCTGGGCACCACTCCTCAGGGAGCCCCAGGCTCCCCCGGATTCTGGGCTGGAGGCTGGAGGCTACTACATGGCCTACACTTACGCCCTTGCCCACCCCACCCCACACTCCTGCCCGCAGACCCACGAGGACAGTTACTCTGAGGGGAGCACAGCAGACATGACCAATACTGCCGACCTCCTGGAGCAGATCCCCGACCTCGGCGAGGACGTCCAGGATCCGGAGGACTGCTTCACTGAAGGTATTGCCCTTTGCTCCAGTCTCAGCTCTGCCTAGATGGGCAGGAAGACCAGCAGCTCCTTGGGACACAGGGACATTGGCACCCCACCCTGACCCAGATGCCTGCCCTCCCGCCCTCATTCCTCGGGACTCTGTGGGCTCCTCCACCATCACCTGAGTCATGGCGAGTCTGCCCACGGTGCTGGACTGGGCAGCTGTAGGTCAGCCGCACTGAGGACGAGTGACCCTGCGTTTGCGGGGTGGCAGCATGACTGTATGTCCCACAGCAGCAGGGATGGGGTCTGATTCACTCCTGTTCCCTCAGGCCCTAGTAGGGTGCCTGGCATATAGGAGGCCCTCTGTAAATCCTCGAGGTGGGTGTGGCGTGGGCTGTGCTGGTGATCGGCATCTGTAGCTTTCATGGATTGGTGCTGTATTTAGAGGGCAACTGAGAGTAAATGAGGGATTACCCTCCATGTGGCACATCATCTGGGGCTGTCAGTGAGGGGCCCACCAAGCCCAGAGATCAGAAACTACAAACATGGAGAAGGCCCAGAAACGTGGAGGATTCTGGAGCTGTCCCACAGGGGAAGGGTTTCCCAGCTGAGCAGAGGACAAGGTAGAGCCCATCCGACCCCAGCTTTGCCCCTGCCCACATCTGCCAGGCCCTTCCTCCACTCCCTGGGAGCTTGGTCCATCTGGCCTCTCCATGGAGTACCTGCTGAGCGTGGGCCCCTGTGGACAGCCCCAGAGTGCTCCCTGCCACCCCCACGGCACGCACCCACCACGTCACCCTGTTCATCACCCATCGCTTAACCGCGCTCTCTCAGTCAGTCCTTCAGCCGTCCAGCATTCTGCCATCAGACCCAGGCGTCGTCAGGCCCCGGGCTGGGCCCAACTCCTCTCCCTCCCCCACAGGCTGTGTCCGGCGCTGTCCCTGCTGTGCTGTGGACACCACACAGGCCCCAGGGAAAGTCTGGTGGCGGCTGCGCAAGACCTGCTACCGCATCGTGGAGCACAGCTGGTTCGAGAGCTTCATCATCTTCATGATCCTGCTCAGCAGCGGAGCGCTGGTACCCTCCCGGGAGCGCGGGGCTGGGCAGGGAGGGATGGAGGCGGGGAAAGGAGGGCTCCGCCTGGAAAGCCAGGTCGGGAGCGGGGGCAGAGCCTTTGCGGAAAGTGCACTCGCCCAGGGCCCCGAACCAGGGATCGACACACAAACTCTCAACATCCACATCATGCATAGAAGAAGTCAGAGCAGGAAAGGTTGTCAGAGGTCATCTGCCCAGGCTCCCTTGTTCCATGAAAGGGAATGATTTGCCCCCTAATCACAGTGCACAACTGACATAGGTCGCAGGTCACCCGTCTCCCACACCTGAGCTCTGGTGACACGCCCCCCTGCACACAGCGCAGGTGCTGAGTCAGGCCCTTGCAATGCAATTCACAATGCTGGCTGATACTCCAGTGATGGCTCCACTTACCCCAGGTCTTCTACGGCTAGAGGCCATGCTGTATAGTTCACACATTATCACATTTCATCCCTTAACAACCCTCCGTAGGAACACTGAATAACTTGCCCAAGCCCTCACCCCTCACAAGCAACAGATGTGGCATTTACACCCATACAATCAGATTCCAGAGTCCTCTGTCTTGACCTTTCATTTATTCAATTAGTCTTTTAAGCTCTCTTTGTATTTAGTCCTGTGCGCCATGGGGAGCAACAGGAGGAGACCCCTGCTCTGGCATCAGGGGCTCCCAGGCTAATTGGGGAAAACAGACTCAGCAGGTTTGACTCAGAGGTCAGCACAGGAGAGAGTTGGGCAAAAATGGAGTAGAGACTTGGGGTGATGAGTGGTCAGGGGGAACTGGAACACTCAGGAAGACTTGCTGGAGGAAGCAGGTGGAACTGGACTGCAGAGGACAGGGAAGTTTGTCGAAGCCAGGAGGGACGGTGAGGCCTTCCAGGGATGTCCCAGCTTGCTCCCAGGCACCCTGCTCTGATCTCCTAGAGCCCTTCTAGGAGGAGATGGACTAGCCCTGGAAAGGGATCTGGAAGGTGCTGGTGAGCAGGAAGAGGGATGATCAAGAAGGCAGAAGAAACAGAAACTTTCCTGGCCTGGGTGGGGAGCAAGCACCTGATATTGTTGGGATGGTGAGAGCAACTAACAGGGAATGCTTTGGACCACAGAATGGGAGAGGGCCACTTTGATCCCAGACTACGTGCCTCCAGTCTGTGGGAGCAGGCCATGGGGAGGGCACTGTGGCTGTCACTTCTAAACCTCTGGGCCTCCCAGCTCACCATGCACTGCCCCACCCCTGTTCCAGACTGGGCCCAGAGCCACGACTTGCAGACTGCATGCTGCTTTACCATTGGCAGCTAGAGCAAAATCTCTGCGGGCTCCGAGAAGGATGATTTGACAATATGTTAACGAGTTTTGTTTTTAAACAACCACAAACAAGGGCAACCAGAGCCATTTAGTCTGGGCTGTGGAGGAAAAAAACGCCCAGCCTGGCATAAGTGAGGAGGAGTTTTGGCAAGCGAATGGTAGCTCTAATCGGGGTAGACTGCCAAGCACTGTTTAAAAAAACACATCAATGATATATTGAGAAAAAGAAGTCTGAGTGCGTTATTTATAGTTATAAACTTGTTTAACAGAAAGCAAACTATATGCCCCTTCCAAATTGCTGAAGGGAAATTTTTTAAAGAAAATATAGATCTTACCGCAACAGACAGGAGAAAAAAATAAGCAAAAAGGAAGCATTATATCAGGAAACAGAAAATGATACAGAGGAGGCAAGACCAAACATGTGTTTTAATAATAAATGTAACTGGGTAAAATTCATCTCATAAAAGAAAAAGACTCTAAATGGATTTTTTTTAAAGTTTAGCTATCAGCTCTCAAATGACAACCTGAAATAATATGACTCAGAAATATTAAAAGTGAAAGAATAAGATATATCAGGCAAATGCAAGCAGTGATAACAAAAATTTAAATGTTCTTGTTTGTTAATATTAAACAAGGTTGAATTCAAGGTAAAAAGTTTTGAGTTAAAACAGATTTTATGGGTCAGCATCAGCTCACTCACAGAGGCAGTGCCTCAATGGTGATAATAAATTTGATCTAACCTGATAATAATAAAAATAATAGCTATACTTAAATAGCACTCACTATGTGCCAGACCCTGTTGTAAACATTTTACAAACATTAATTCATTTAATTCTCATAATAACCCTACGAATTGGGTACTATTATTATTTTGCAGATAAGAAAACTGCTAAATACATTAAAAATAAAAAGATTAAAAACAAACTCTTAGAAATATAAAAGTGATTCTCAACCAAACCTCAGATCAAACAGAAAATAGTTTGATGGTAGGTTCATGGGTGTTCATTACATTAATAAATAAGCAAATAAATAGAGAGACTGTATCCATGGACCAAGGATGACAGTGTGTTGTAAATCAAAGACTGTGATTCATTACTTTGTCTAACCACTATACTGTACACCTGAACTAATATAAAGTAATATTGAATGTCAACTGTATTTGAAATTAATTAATTGAGTGATTGATTTTTTTTAAGTGCAAAATAATAAAAGTATATTAAAGATCTAAATTCAGTTCCAAGACTGGAGAACAAAGGGGAAAATATCCCACAAGAAAAATTATTTAACAAAATACAGCTGCTAGCAGCTATGAGGGGATCCATTTTGGATGCAGGGTGAGCTGAGCTGCCCTGGCAGTGTTCATGCCCTGTGATTTGGATCGAGTAGAACAAGGTCCAGCGCATCTTAGGGATCAAGAGATCCAGGCTTGGCTAGGCCACTGTCAGCTCACTCACTGTCAGTGCCTCAGGAGCGATAAATATAATAATCAGTATTTTTATCCTTGATGTGTTTTTGAATGTCTCTCAGCCAAACTTGAAAATATAATATATTTTGAGCTGTATCAATATAATTTTTAATTAGTCTGAGTTATTTAAATTATTCTGATACAGTTATTTAGTCTGAGTTATTTAAATTATTCTGATACAGTGGAAAAGTCTGAAAAAATTTTAACCCATGCAATAAATTAGTCTCATAATAAAGCCATTCATGAAAAAAATTCGACTGAGACATTGGTGTGAATCAAAGTTCCAGTCCAAAATACAACCGATTCATATTAAAATTCTTCTTTTAAAAAGGTCAATTTCATACTGAAGGAGAAGAAATAATTCACATGGAAATTTTCATTTAATACCTTGAGTATATTTTTTAAGTGGCTGGTATCTGCCAAATGTCAACAGCCACTTGCACTTAAAGAGAATTAATACATTGTCTTGGCATGTCCTTTTACATTTTGAATCTCAAACGTCAAAAGAACAGGAACTGCCTTTTCCCTTCCTCTGCATTTTTCATTAAAAGCTGTGAAAACCTTTGTAAAAAGATTATTATTCAACCAGTTCTTTCCACCTGAAATCTAGAAAAAACTAAATTAAAAATAGATGTAGAAGAAAAAACTGTGACTAGGGAGGCGGAGAATGACAAAATAACAATATTGAGAATATTGCATGTGGGATGCAGCCAAAGCTATAATAAGAGTAAAATCATAAACATGCATTTTTATTATTAAGTAAAAAGAATATAAATTATTTGACTCAAAAAATTAGAAATATAACAACAAAATAATCTTAAGGAAAGCAAAGTAATCAATAAAATAAAAACATAAATTAATTAGAAAATAAGTAGTAAAACTGAAAAAATTCCAAAGCAGATAAATCACTAGCTAATCTAATCTCTCACATCTCCAAGGGTGAATTCTTTCGAATTCTCGAAAAGGAAAATAATTCCAGTCCTATTTAAAATATTCTAGTGTATGATAAAAGATAGAAAGTCTACAAATTCTTTTTATGAAAGCTAAATAATGCTGATTTTTAAAACCTTAAAGGAAGACTATAGAGCAGTTTTCATACTCCATACATATGCAATATTCTTAAAATTCTTGCAAATTGGAGCAATACACTTAAAAGATTAAATAAGTCATACCTAGGTATATTCTCAAATGCCAGAGTGGTGCCATATTAGGAAATCTATTTATATGAATACGACAAAGATGAAAAACCATACCATTATCTCAATGAAAGCCTGATTTTTAAAACTTTGGTAAGAATAGAAATGAAATATATTTCCTTAATTTAGTGAAAAACTTACTCTCTCAAATTAACGTCTATCATCATCATTAGTAGTAAGCACCTGAAACATTTTATTAAAGTCAGAAATAAGAAAAAAGGGTTTAGCTACTTTCTAGCTGTTGTTTATTACTTAATAAAATCTAGAAGTACTAGCTAGTACAATTTATGAAGAAAATTAAACATACAATATAAAAATTGGAAAATAGAATTGAAGTTAATATAGTTAAGTCTAAAATGAGAGTTAAAAATAATAGAATAAATAGAAATATATCATTACTTGTAGATAATGATTGCCTAGAAAATTATTAAACCTTCTTAAATTTTTTAAATTAAAATAATTAAAATTAAATTAAGAATATTATACAGCCAGTTATAAAATAAATATACAGAGAATTTTTGCTGTTGTTGTTGTTTTATACTAACAGAAACTTTTTAGTCACAAATAACATTTCTCAAATATTTCTTACATGCCAGGCATCGTAAACATAAAATAACTGGGAATAACTATAACATGAAATGTATAAGAGGTACATGACGAAAACTATAAAACTTTGATAAGGACTATAAAAGAAGACAAACAAATAGATAAATACAGTATAAATATTTGCTGGTCTTGAGCAAGAAGACTCTGTATTAGTCCCTAAAACAGGTAGTAAATTCAATGCAATAACAATAAATTTCAATATCTTCGTAGGAATTTAACAAAACATTGCTAAAGTTTATCTTGAAAATTACTAAAAATGGCCAGGAAAATTTGTATGATTCTATTTTAGGAATAGACAGAGAGTTGAACTGCACAGAAAGGTCTGAAATAGATTTATGTAAGTATACAAATGTAGTATATGATAAAGTTGACTTCTAGTCTGTGGATTTGAAGTGTATTCTTTAATAAAGTGTTGGGACGGTTGACAAGCTCTTCTGAAAAAAGTATTAAAATAGCTATTTTATGTTTACCACAATATATTAGATTTTTTAATTGTAATATAAAACAATGAAACCAGAAAGTTTAAAAAAAAAAAAGGAAAGAAGGGTCATTTTTTTCTAGCCTTAGAATACACAAGGTTTCACTAAATGAAAATCATAATAAATGATATAATAATATTAAATTATATAATAATAAATGAAAATGAAGTTTAGAACTTCGGTATGGTAAACAAAAGTAAATGAGATTTAAAGGCACACAACTAGGATAAATTGTATCAAATAAAGAGTTAATGTCCCCAAATAAACCAGACACTCAAATAAAAAAATAGGCTAAGGAAATGAACACGCAGTTCACAAAGGGAACACTGCAAAAATCTAAGGAACGGGTGTCAGCATCACTAGTAACAAATAGAAATGTAACAATATACAAGTTTTGTTCATTATGTTTGGAAAAGTGACAAAAGAGAAACCACCAGTGTGGGTGGAACGGTGGGGAAAGAGTCACCTTCAATGCACTGTGGATGGAATGTCAGTTGGAGTCTTCTGGCTGTCCTGTTGTCAATTTGTACCAAAAGTACATCTTTGACCTGGTACCCCAATTCTAGAAATTTATGGTCAACAGATAATCAGACACATTGTTCATTGCAATGTTGTTTCTACTAGGGATAAATTGGAAACAACAGAAATGTTCATTAATAAGATTATTGGCTAAATAAACAATAGTATATACAAATAATGAAATATTATGCGGCCTTTAAAAAGAATAATATTGTATATATTCACATCACTGAGTAGATAAATGTTCAGAAAATATCACTTAATGGAAAAAGAAATTTCAAAGCAAAATATATACATATCTTATATATTTTATATATATGTATATATATATATAAAATATACAAGATATATCTTATAAAATTGTGAGCTCACATATGTGTACACAAATAGTGAGTGTCAGTAAGGATGTTCTCCAGGTGCTGGCAATGGGTACTTTAGTGTCATGAAACTGGACGTGCCTTTTATTCCCTTTTTCATAATTTCTTTATTTTTTAATTTTGTATAAATAATAAAGCACAGAGTTTTATCATTAAAAAATACACCAAAAACATTTTTAAAAACAAAAATTAAAAATTCGCCTACTTTTTATCTTGAACAACTCCTCAAGTCCATTTTGGGACCTGAATGACCCTGTCGTCCTGTGCCCACGGACCGGGGTAGCCCTGCGTCCTCGGGCACTGCCGCCAGCGCTAGCTACCTGATCACTGCAGCTTGCAGAGGCCCTGCAGGCAGACAGGCTGGAGCGGCAGGTGGAGGCAGCTCCCCAGGGCCCTTGGTGACGCGTTCAAGTTGCCTAGACTGGGAGCCTCAGAGCACACTCTGGATGGGGAGCAGGCACAGATCAGAGGCTGGAGGTAGGAGAGGGCAGCTGGGAGCCATCGCGGTTCCTGTGTTGGCTCTGGAATTTGGGCGAGGAACAAATGAGGACCTGGAGAAAGACAGCTTCTAGCATTTATGAACTTTGACTCCAGGCTTGGCTTATCTAGTCCTGTGTTTCCTAAACTTCATGTCTACAAACGGCTTTTACTGTCATTTATTTAAAATTTTGCTTTAGATCGACTCATTGTTGGTTTTGTTGTTGTTGTTGTTGTTGTTGTTGTTGTTTTTGGTTAAATCAATTTACTGTAAAGGGAAACTTTTTATGATTGTTGTCATTGGAAACCAAGTTACCAATGAAAAGTCTATGGCTGTATAAAGTAAAACAAAGTAGAAAGAAAAAAAGTTTTATGTTGTTTCCAGCAGGAAGCTGTGAACTGAGCCTCACACCCCTCTCCTTGTTAAACTGGCAGATCAGCAAGTTCTAGAAAGGTCTTTCAAATACACTCAGAACTGAGACTTGCTCTTTAATGTCGAGGAAATAGCGTTCTCACTACACATTCTGCCTTATGTCCACACACCACGCCAGGTCATTTCATGGCCCACATGCTCCTTGGAGAGCTTGCCGATCTTGCCTGGCACTGACCGCGTCCACTAGCATCAACTCTGCTCCCTGCCCTCCTGGGCAGCGGTTACTCTTTGAGATGAAGCCACGTGAAGGGTGGAATTGGCCAGGCTCAGGCATCATGTCCACCTTGTTCGGCCGGCTCTGCAGGCCTTCGAGGACATCTACCTGGAGGAGCGGAAGACCATCAAGGTTCTGCTCGAGTACGCCGACAAGATGTTCACCTACGTCTTCGTGCTGGAGATGCTGCTCAAGTGGGTGGCCTACGGCTTCAAGAAGTACTTCACCAACGCTTGGTGCTGGCTGGACTTTCTCATCGTGGACGTGAGTGCAGCACCTCAGGGGAGCAAGGAGGGGGAGGCCTACTGCTGGCATGACCAGGGGCCGAGGCAGAGGGACGGAGGGACAGAATGGCAGGGCTGGCAGGAGTCTGCAGGCTAAAGTGGAGGTGCTCAGCTGGGGAAGGGGGCCAGAGTCTGGGGTCACAGAAGGGTGACCTGGGCCCTCTCATCAGAACCCCCAGTCTGGGGAGACAGAGGAGCAAGGAAAGACCTGGGCCTTGTTCTCAGGAGCCCCCAGCCTTCTGGAGGAGACTGGACCCACCACGCGAAACAGCATAGAGCAGTCCAGGCGGGGTGTGAGCCAGGCCAGGAGTGGGAGCTTCCCCTCTCAGAAGTAGGGGAGCAGACAAACCTGTGTTATAGCATTGACCACGGCATGTTGTGAAATGTCTGTCAGGCCCACTAGACACACAGCCAGTTAAGAGCCTCTGCGCCCACACACAGGAAGAGGCTGTCTGCACAGGGGATAGAGTGAGCCAAGGCAGAGGGGACAGGGTCGGCAAAGAGGTGCTGGGCAGGCAAGAGAGATCCTCCTGGCCCAGGGAGAACATATCATTTGGGAAGGATAAGTGGGAGCGGAGGTGCCGTGAGGAGGAGGAAAGCCATGAACGCTGGCCGAGGCGTTCTGGGTGCTGCCCGGGTGATCGGGTAGCTGGCAGGGCTTGCCTGCCCGGGCTGTGACCAGGGAGGGCCTGGGGCAGGCGGTTGGCACATCCTCTGAGCACTCAGTTGGCAGATGGAGTAGGAAGCCCCTGCCCCACAGATACCCAGACCCCAGGACACTGCTGGGTGCCAAGCAGGGTGAGTCCCAGGGCCAGCAGAGATGCTGAGCACAGTCAAGTGGGAGAGAAGCCAGAGGAAGGAAAATCAGACCGAGTGCGGCAGCCCTGGATCTACGGTCCTCAAGGGCAGAGGGAACCCGGTAAAGGCAACAGGCTCAGGTGAGGACTCACTTGGCCGTGGCAGGTCCGCAGAACAGAATGTAGGTCAGGATCTGCAGGCTGGGAAGAGCTTTCCAGAAGGTGCCCATGGCTTCGGGGCTTGGCCTTAGGCTCTGCCCACCAGCAGGGGCTGTGTTTGCAGAAGAAGTTCAGGCCTGTGCTCTGTCCCCACACCCTTCTCAGAAACCAAAGGGAGGGACTCAGTGCTTACGAGGCTTAGCCAGGGGTCCAGGCTGGGTGGAAGGTCAAACCTTGAGTGACTGTGACAGAGAGGCTCCTTAGGTCAGAGTGTGCTCAGAGACACAGATCCAGGGCATTGGACCTCCAGTCCAGACCTCTTCCTATCACCCCAAGTGGCTGAGAGGATGCTAATGCTGGGGCGAGGGCTGCTGCGGTGGCAGAGAGGGAAGGAGGGTGCTCTAGGTGCCTTTACAGCCTGGAGCCCGTGAGAGGAAGGAGAGGACCCCGAGGCCTCCCTGCCGTGGGGCTGTGGGAGGACCTGGGAGCCTAGCAGCTCCGTCTGGACGCTCCCTCACCCAGCTGTTCCTGCAGCTTCTTGGGAAGTCAGGCCTGCTGAGGGACTGCCCCAGGGCAGGCCAGAGGGAGTCTGCAAAGACTTCTGGGGAAGGCCACCCACACCCCACCACCTGCCACCTTGAGAAGCTCAGCTGAGTCTGGGCAAAGGGGGCTGTCGGTGCTTCCTGCCCAGTCCCAAGACTGGACAGTTAGCCCGTGGAGAAGGAAGCCGAGGCTCGCAGCAGAGAAGGGCCTTGTCCAAGGTCAAGCAGAAAGAAGTGGGTGCTGGAATCCAGCTCTCCTGGCACTGGCCATGCTTCCCCCACCCCCACACCTCATGGGAAAGGCGGTCTTCAGGCCTCAGATTCTGGAAAAGGCAGTTTCCAGGATCAGTTCATGCATTTTTTCGATAAATACTGTGAAGCCTCTATGTGCAAGCGCTATCGTAGGCACTGCAGATCTCAGAGAGCTAAACAGACAAAACCCCTGCCCGCAGGGAGGAAAGAGACTGCAAGCAATACGCGGACTAAGTAAGCCACTTTTTTATTATGTCAGAAGATGAAGAAAAGGGAAGCAGAGAAAGGGTGAGGAGGGCCAGGACGCCTGGGGAGGGGAAGGTGCAGATCACAACTCTAAGGAGGCTGGCCAGGGTGGGCCCACTGAGGCAACGTTTGAGCAGATTTTAAGGAAGTTGGGGTGAGCCAGGCTGACGTCTGCAGAACATCCCGAGTGGAGGCTGGAATGACAGTGCCAAGGTCCTGTGGTCAGCGTGTGCCTGGCGCTCTTGAGGAACTACTGGAGCAGAGTAAGTGGGCAAAGCGGGTGCGGGAGACGAGGCCAGATGCACGAGGCAGAAGGGGTGCAGCCTTCGGAAAACAGGTGCTTTTATTTAGAATGAAATGGGGAGACATGGCAGGGCTTTGAACGGAAGGATGACACGAACTTAGTCGTGATATTAAAAGATCACTCCGTGGGGAAAGAAAGGGGGAGGGGACGCGAGTGGAAGCAAGGACGGCTACGGCCGTGATCCAGGGGCGGCCGTGATCCAGGGGCGAGATGACGGTGGCCCGGCCAGGACGGTGGCAGCGGAGGTGGTGAGAAATATCTGAACTTCCGATGTATTTTGAAGACAGAGCCAACAGGAGATCCTGACGGGCTGGATGTCGGGTGTGAGAGACTGAGAGGAGGCAAGGGTGACGCCCAGACTGGTGGCCTGAGCAGCTGGCAGGGTGGAGTCGCAGCAACCGGGATGGGGGATGGGGAATGGCAGTGGGGAGGGGCGAGCTTCGGAAAGAGGGGAAGCAGGGGTGGCCTCTGGGAACTAGGCAGGCAGACTGGCCCCTGGGGCCCTGCCCTCAGGACGGGGTCCCTGGGAGACACCCCTCCACCTCTCCAGGGATGGGGACCCACAGGCTGACGCCTCGTGGGAAAGCTGGTCTTCAGGCCCCAGTGTCTGGAGAAGGATGTGAGGTGAGTAGGGTCAGCACAGAAGGTGATCCTGGCACCTTCCTTCTCCAAACCCCTCCGCCCAGCCCACCCTCGCCCGATGCCTCCGAGCCTTGGAGGAGGCTGGGGGAGTCAGGCAGCCCCTCACCACCCCCAGGCTGCCTTGAGTGCCGAGGTGCTACTAATGGCAATTGCAGGCGAGGTCAGGCATGAGGCCATTTCCAACCTGTGATCCCAGACCCGCAGTGAAGTAAGAGAGCCTGGATGCCCGTGGAGCTTTAGAAGGATAAAATCTGCGGGGTGGAAGTGCCACGCTGGGGGCGGGGCCGAGGAAACAGCGCTGAGGCTCCCGTTGCCCCAGTGTCTTCCCCGGGCCTCCCGTCTTTGAAGATGTCGGGATGTTGCCAAGTCCAGCCTTGGGGAAATGCCCCAGGATAGCTTGTCTGCTCATGCGCAAGGCAGGGCGGTCCTGCCCTCCCCCAAAGAGGCAGGCCCAAGAATTTGACTTAAAACAAAACACATGGGGACCAAAAGCCCAGGCTTTGTGTCCCTGCTCCTCCACACCAGCAGGTGGCTTTTGAGGCTCCCAGGAAAGGTCTGAGAGCCAGAACACCCTTGGGCTCGCCCCGAGCCTCCTGGGCCCCAGGAAGCTTGGCCCGTGCCTGTGGAGATGCTGCTGCAGGGGACAGTGAAGACTGGACGCAGAGAGGCCTGCTGCTCTCTCACACCCGGGCTGTTTCAGGTGGGCCGGGGCCCTTCCACCTGTCTCTGGAGCTATCCCCATGGCCCTCACCTTGCCTCCCACAGGTCTCGCTCATCAGCCTGGTGGCCAACACCCTGGGCTTCGCCGAGATGGGCCCCATCAAGTCACTGCGGACACTGCGTGCGCTCCGCCCCCTGCGAGCCCTGTCACGATTTGAAGGCATGAGGGTAAGAAGCGGGGGCGGGGGCGCTGCCTTCTCACCAGGCAGTGGGAGGTAGCTCCACTGAGGGGACTCTCAGGCTCACATGCTGACTAAGCAGCCGACCTGGAGCTGGGACCGTGGCCCCTGACTTGGTAGGAGCATAGGGCGGAATCTCCAGGAGAGGCATGGCTGAGCTCAGGGACACTCGGGGGGTAGAGGACATCCGTGAGGGCCAGGAAAGCACTGGTCGAAGGAGAAGCAAAGCCCTGGCATGTGGGCGTCTTCACTGCAGCCCAGCCCCACTAGCCCTGGGCCCCCCAGCTTTTGCTCTCCCGTGGGACCTCGTCTCTGTGTGTGCCCCCATTGTGTGTGCCCGTGTGCGTCCCCTGCCTCCTGGCACACATGGGCCACCTTCCTTCTGTCTACAATGGGCAGCAGGTAGCGTGAATGAAGCAAGAAGGAGCAAACTGTATTCTCATTATCAGTTTATATTTGCTTAGTAAACTCTTGTGCATTATTTTCTAAGTGTAGAGCCCAATGCATCTTTCAAGTCACCAAGTTTTACTGAAGAATGTGCACATGTAATGCAAATTTAAAATCCCATCAAGAAAAAACACTACCCAAAACACATAGCTAGAAAATAAACATGTGTGTGTGTGTGCACATGCACATGCATTTTGATTTTACAAAGCGCACACAGTTCTGTGTGGCTTCAGCAGACAGCAGGCACTGGCACAAAGCCCCATTTGGTGGTTGGTTCTGAACTTTGCCCACAGCCCCAATTCATGGAGAAACAAATGGCTTCTTCACATATGACTAATCCAACCTAAGTTAAACGTCTCTTTGGAAGCAAGGAATTTGATCCCAGAGGGACATGGGCGAGATGCCCGTCACCAGTTGCCTCTGCTGAGGCTGTCGGCCACCGAGCCAGCCAGGAGCTAGTGAGGGTTGGGTTTCCCACCTGGTTCTCAGGTTCATCACGCCTGCTGGGGAACCAGGGACCTCCTCTCATTTGCCTGTGTCAGCATTACCCACCTCGGCCCCCGACCCACCCCACAGCCCTACAGCAGCTTCACTTCCAGGTTGTGTGGCAAGTAGGACAGCTGGGTACTAAGTTAGTGGAGTGAGACACCCTATATGCCTTTGCCCAGGAAGACTCTCCTGGGTGCTGTGTTTCTGGAGGAAGAGCATGAGGCAGTCGCTCTGTGGGGTCAAAGGGCCACTCCCTGGGGGTTAGGGGGGCAGAGGCATTCGAACCACCCGCCCTCTCAGCCCTGCTCCCACGGCAGCATTGGAGAACTGTCAGACACCCTCCACACATACCACACGGAGGTCCCAGGGCACACTTTAGGGGAGAACACCCCCAACCCAGTAGCCACAACCCCCAAATAAACCAGAAACTTAGCTCAGAGACTGTGTCTCCAGAAGCCCTTTCCCATCAGTCTCTGGCATACTCAACTACGGAGACCCTGTTGAAAATTAGGCTTGAAGGTCATAGATTCGGGCCGGGTGAGGAAGGGAAAAGCAGTTGTCTGGATTCCCGTCAGACTGCAGGGTGCAAAGAGAAAGGTGTGCGTGCTCTCTCACTCCCTCACCCCACGCCAGGGCACCAGCCATGCGTTACCCTTCCTTGGGGCCAGGAAGTGTTCCCGGACAGGGGCCTGTAGCCAGGGAGTTCCGTAGGTTGCCGGGAGGGATGGATGGTCTTGAAAAAGGCGTAAGCTCTGGGCACCCCCGGGAGCTGAGTCTCTTCTCTGTCCACTTGAGGTTGTGGTCAATGCCCTGGTGGGCGCCATCCCATCCATCATGAACGTCCTCCTCGTCTGCCTCATCTTCTGGCTCATCTTCAGCATCATGGGTGTGAACCTCTTTGCGGGCAAGTTTGGGAGGTGCATCAACCAGACTGAGGGGGACCTGCCTTTGAACTACAGCATTGTAAACAACAAGAGCGACTGTGAGTCTTTCAACGTGACTGGCGAATTATACTGGACCAAGGTGAAAGTCAACTTTGACAACGTGGGGGCCGGATACCTGGCCCTTCTGCAGGTGGTAAGTCTCAGAGAGGAAGGACTTGCTTCTTCCCACTGGTTCTCCAGCAACAGGCACTTTCACTCATGGTGTGGGCTGGAGGGGGACAGTGGGGCCACTCTGGTTCCTCATGAGAGGGCCAAATTGCCCAAAGGAGGCTAAGGATTCTCCAGAGACTTCTTGGCTCCTTGGGAAGTCCCCAGATTTTCCACTCTAGAGCAGACGCTACATTCTCCAAGATGCATGGCATGGGGGTTCAGCACTGCGGCTGGATCAGCCCCCCAGCCAGCAGTCAAGTTGGCCTCCTCATACTATCAATTTGGCAGTGTGATGGTGCAGGTTAAAAATGAAAGACCACAGATAACCAGGGATGGAACTATTGGCCAAATTATGACTCTGGCCCCCCCTCTTTTAGTGATATCTCCTGCATTATTTAAAAGAATATATTTACTTTCATCTCTGATGTGCAATTTGTGTGATATTTAAACACATGGCCCTACCCAGTCTTTCCAAAATTTTCATTGGTTTGTGAAGACAGTGGCTTCAGTGATTATAATGCATGCTGTAAAATTATACTATGGATAGCCTTGACAACAGAAATGCAAACAGAACAAATAAAGCTGCAGCTTGCTTTTCTTGCTATCCCAATCTTACGCCCAGACACCTGTGTCTGGGCCTCAAGGCAGAAGAAAATTCAGTGGGACTCTCACCTGAAAACTTAATGCACATTTGCTCACACCTCCACCCACCCCTTAAGTCCCAGTAGGAGCTTTCTCCAAAGACCCTTGAAATACCTCATGGAGAACAAGATTAGAGCCAGAGAGCTTTCTATCCCTGTGACTGTACCTCTGAATGTCATAACTTGGAAGGAAAGGCTCTTCTCTTGTAGACAGAAGAGTCTGCCATTTCAGGCAGAACCATGCAGTGGCTGGAAAGAATTCAGTCACAGGCATCTCGTAAACTTGCGTGGTCCCCAGCAGTTTCCAACGCATTTGCAGGCCTCTCTGGACAGGTGAGGGCCTCGTGCACAAGGAGCTGAAATAGCTTGCCTTCTGTGGGGCAGCCTCAGTTTCCCCTTCTGCCCTGCCTGCCTCATAAAAACTCTCAGACGTGGAAAGTTTGTGCGGACAAGCTTGTACCCTAAAAGGAGGCTCAGGGTGGGACTGGATTTTGCCAAGGACCCAAGTGAGACCCACTGGGCGGTCAGGTCCCACCACCAAGCCTGTCTCCCAGGCACCTTCTAAATCTTCACAGCAGCCCAGACTGGGGCAGACAGCGCAGCGAGCACCAGGGCCCTGTCTCAGCCAGCCTCCCTTTTTACTGCCCTGCTGTGCTTGAGCCAGCTTGTGTGGGCTCACGAGAGCTCATTGTTACATTTTTAGACATTTTGCAAGCTATTATTAAAAATTATATTTTATCAACTTATAATGAACCAAATGATATTAAAACAAAATGAAAACTCACCACTACTGTTTAGTATCATTTATGCTCTTGAGGTTATTACGTGTATTGTACCGAGGAAGTGCCGTAATGCTTGCTATGTTCTTGTGCGTCCTTTCCCAACTCTGCATCAGCGACAGCGCATTAACAATGCGAAATCAACCAGGGCGAGAGGATTTACGTCGGGGAAACTGGCAAACCCAACCATCAGGGCTTTTTTCTTCTGGAAGCCATTTGTGTACCATTTATGCACACACCACTAATAAAAGGCCCCCCTTAAGTTCAAGGGAAAGTTGGGATTCTTCAGGGACCTTCTCTGAAAGGCTGTAGAGCAGAAGCCACAAGGTTCTCTGAGGTGCATGACAGAGGGGACCAGGTCAGCACTGGGGTTCGCCTTAGGCTAGAACAGAGAGCCCAACCCCTACCTCTCCATCCCTGACGCCCGCTACAGGACTCTGTGCTGTTTTCGAATCTGAAATGAGTGTGGATCTGAGGCCTCATCAGTCTCTCGGCCAATATCACGAGGCTTATTCCTCCACTGTGTGGCCTTCTTGGAGTGTCTGCTCTGCCGGCTACCCCTCCACCCCCAGACCTGAACGAGAAAACCTTTTCCTGACCTCCCAGCCCACTGCTGAAGGGTTGGGGTGGGCTGCTAGCTTCTTGCAGGCAGCTACTTTCTGGCCTCCCCTGTCCAAACAGGAGCCCTAAGTAGCTCAATCGATTCAGAGTTAA
Source organism: Pteropus medius (assembly GCF_902729225.1). Taxonomy (NCBI): domain Eukaryota; kingdom Metazoa; phylum Chordata; class Mammalia; order Chiroptera; family Pteropodidae; genus Pteropus; species Pteropus medius. Next base: position 10,303,255 of record NW_024351543.1, read on the forward strand.
ATGGTTTTCTTACTTTTGTCTCTTCCTTCCAGGCAACATTTAAAGGCTGGATGGACATTATGTATGCAGCTGTGGACTCCAGGGGGGTAGGTCACCATACCGGCCTTTCCCACCAAGTCGGGCACCTGAGGCTCCTGGCTGCTTGGCCACTGGAGACTCAGTGTCTGCATCTGAAAGCCCACCCCGCACAGGCCAGATCTCCTGTGTCGACCTGGAGTCTGAGCCTCTCTGGAATGCCCAGACCTGGCCTTGGAGCAAGGTTGCATGGTCTCCCAAGGAGTCCCAAAATTCTCAAATTTCTCAAATTAAATTCACTGTAGTTGACTTGAATCTTAAATCTTACCCCAGGAGGATGAGCTGGAAGCGACAGAGATTCAAATCAAGCTTCTCTGTCCTTGTGTACCATGCAATCACATTGACAGTCCACTGAAGACTGAGAGACGCTCCATATTCTCAAACCTCCCGCTGGCCCAGGGTCAGAAGCCATGCAGTAACACTGTGCCAGCTCTGAGCCCAGCAAGCCTGCACTCCTCACCTGCCACCGTCCACTCTCCTCAATGCCACCCTCAGCCACTCGGGCCCTGCTTTGTGCTCACACACTTGTGCTCGTGACCTTCCTCTGGACACCCCCTCTCTCCCCCACAGTGGACACCCCCAGCCAGCCCATCCCACTTCCTGCCTGTCTGATCACTCTGTCTGATTTCTCCTCCTTAGTATGAAGAGCAGCCCCAGTGGGAGTGCAACCTCTACATGTACATCTACTTTGTAGTGTTCATCATCTTCGGGTCTTTCTTCACCCTGAACCTTTTCATTGGTGTCATCATTGACAACTTCAACCAACAGAAGAAAAAGATACGTGGAGAATAGGCTTCCCCTGGGCCGACAGGGCTGGCAGCCAGGGGACTGAGGAGCCATTCTGGCTCCTGGCCCCATCTTGGCCTTCTGTTGGGGACAGTCCTCTGCCTGCACCAGCTGCAGTGGGGTGGGAAAGGGGTGCGTCCATGATGCAACATGCCCAGGCCTCCGAGAGTGTAGCGAGGGGCCCTACATCTGCCTTAGTCTACCTGAGAGATGAGGCTCCTGAGAGAAGCTGGGTGAGGGTGGGGACTCTTCACCTGGTCCATGATCGGGGGCAATGGGTGGGACCTGTGCAGAGGCCAGGATCCTCCAGGAACTCCATGAGAGCGGCAATGATTGGTTTGCAGGCAAACCAAGTGGGCAGGGAGAACGTCCAGCCTGGCTATGTTGGGCAGGGCAGAGGGTGGGGGGTGGGTACAGGATTTGCAGGTCCCAAGGTGACATCTCGAAGTGAATGAGAACAGGGACCCTGTAAAAGCAGGTTTGAAGAGGACTCTCTGATGCAGGATAGGGACGTACTTTTCTCTACCGGGAGAGGCAGTGAGGAGGAGGCTGACCCTGGCACCCTCACTGAGGAGACAAGATCCCTGTGCCCTCCATGCCGGAGCCTCTCCGAACCCCAAAATGAGTCTGGTGCCTGTCTCTCTGCACTTAGGGGGCCAGGACATCTTCATGACAGAGGAGCAGAAGAAGTACTACAATGCCATGAAGAAGCTGGGCTCCAAGAAGCCCCAGAAGCCCATCCCCCGGCCTCTGGTGAGCCAGGCTCCCAATTTAGCAAGCGTGGGGAGGGTCTGCTGGGGGAACCCTGCGGTGCCCTCACACAATACAGCCAACTCTCAGGGCCTCTTCATGGTCCTTCTGCCCAGCCTGGGGCCCTCGGCCAGTCCAGAGAAGGACGGGTGCTCTCAGGTGTCTGACCACACACAGCGGTCTCAGTTTCATGGAGATAGGAAGGCACGAGAAGGCTGTGACAACCAGGGGGTGCTCCCCTCCCAAGGGAACCCATCTGCCTCTAAGTGAGCCCTGGCCTCCCCTGCAAGGGTGCAGGCTTTCCCCAAGGATAGCAGGGCAGCCTTCACAGCCCCCGCCCCGAGTCATGGCCTCGTCCTTACAAACCCCTGAGTGGTAGCATCCCCTGGTGGGTAGGGTGCTGAGTCCTCTGCCAGGCTGACTTTCTTGCCTGATCAAACTGTTCTCCAAAAGAGTGTGTGGGGGGGAGCAGGGCACGGGTGGAGCAGTACTCAAAGTAATTAGGTGACACAACCTAAATCGCTCGCTGGTAAGTAGTAGTAGCCCCAGTTTTTTATTCAATTCATCAATTTCTTCTGATTCTTTCCTGTTCACCACACTGTGTTCCAGGTTACTTGTGTGTGTGCGTGTGCGCGTGTGTGTGTGCGTGTGCGCGCACATGTGTGTGTCTGCATGCGAGAGAGCGTGTGTATGTTTTCACTTATTTATAACCTGTCTCTTCCTCAAAACAATATAGGGTGGCTTACAATTAAAGACACACATAAATACAGTTAGCAGAATAAATATAATCGATTCCTTAAAAAGAGTGGAGAAAACGTGTTAACCTGGAGGCCGATACAATTACTAGGATTGAACTTTAAATTTGACCTTGAGTCTTCAGACAGTGGGAACGAAAGAGAAGACCAGTGCACAATGTGCTAAGAAACTCCGAGGAGGAGGAATCCCTTCCCGAAGATCCATCGGGGAAGGTCCCAGGGAAGAGGGGGCCTCAGGGCTGGGCCCTGAAAGCATTTCAGCGGGAGAGCGAGGCTGTTTCAGTCTCCTGGCTTCTTCCTTTCTGCGGGGCGTTGGCTTCCCCAGAGAATGGAGTAGGAGAGTGGGTGATCTGGGCCCGGAGGAGCGACAGGGGGCCCACTAGCCCATGGGGGTCCCTGCTGACCACATCCTTTGCCCTCCCTTTTAGAACAAGTACCAGGGCTTCGTATTCGACATTGTGACCAAGCAAGCCTTTGACGTCACCATCATGTTTCTCATCTGCTTGAACATGGTGACTATGATGGTGGAGACAGATGACCAGAGCCCTGAGAAGGTCAACATCTTGGCCAAGATCAACCTGCTCTTCGTAGCCATCTTCACGGGCGAGTGTATCATCAAGATGGCCGCCCTGCGCCACTACTACTTCACCAACAGCTGGAACATCTTTGACTTCGTGGTTGTCATCCTCTCCATCGTGGGTGCGTATGCCAGGTGGCTGGACAGAGAGGCCCTCCCCAGGTCAGGTCTGTCCTCCAGCCCTGCATCCGTACTTAATGCCAAGTACACCCGAGGCGCCTTCGTCCTTTTCCGGCTGCATTCCTGACCTCTCCTCCCTCCCACACACACACAGAAACACACCCTCAAGCTCTGGACCCCGCCCCCATGGAACTCTGCCTTGGGGGGACTGACTTACGCCTTTCCACCGTGTGAAGTTCCCACCTTTGGTGGAACTCAGAGGGAAATGCAGGGGCTGAGGCAGGGGCTGCCGTGGCCACGGCGATGGGCAGATGCTTAGAACCTGGAAGCAGGGTCAGGAAACGCTCTGGACGGCCCCAGGCAGGAGCGAGAGAGAGAGCATGGCCCGTGGGACGAGAGAGCAGCTTTAGAGAATGCAGGATGCCAGCAGCAGGAACGGAGCTGTTGAGGGACGATCTTAGAGGCTTTGAGAAGTACAGCATTTACCTCAGAACACCTGCCGGTTCTGGGGCTTGGCCACACAAGAGAGGTACATTTAATAGGTCAACTTGGAGCCAAAGTGTCTGAGTCAAATCCTGGCTTCTCACTGACCCAGTGGCAACCGGGATAAGTTACCTCACCTCTCGGTTTCCTCTTCTGGAAAATGAGGATGATGGTATCAGCTTACTTCCTAGGGTGACTAGAAGGGCTCAGTAGATGATATAAAATGCTCGGCCCAGTGCCTGAATAACAGTAAACACTGGACACATGTCAGCCAGTGACATCATTATTATACGAGGTGTCTGGAAAGGTCACTTGGGTCAACATGAAGGAAGTTAACTTCATCCTCTTTTATAACTTCCATCCCTGCTCCCTAAAACTCCCAACCCAGAGTAATGAACAGAGGTGGGGAAGCCTTGGAAGCCAGCAGAGTTGGGAGGCTAAGATGCAACAGGCATGGCGTGTGTGTGGCGGTGGGGGCGGGGGAGTTGTTGTGCTGGGTTCCAGCCAGCGCTTCTTGTACTTCAACGTGCCCATGAATCAACTGGGTTTGTTAAAACTCAGGGAGTCTGGGAGGTGGGGCGGAGCTATGGTTCTGCATTTCTGATAAGTGCCCAGGAGATCTCAAGGCTGCTGGTCCTCAGACCACACTTTGAATAGCAAGGAGCTAAAAATCTTGGTCCAAGCTAGGTCACCAAGATGTTGCGCACATCCCCTGAGGCCTCAGAATCCCTGATCTAGAAGATGGGCTTCATAGAACTCTGTCGTGCAGGTATTCTCAGAAGACGAAGGAACAAAGGTACTTTGCAGAGGATGTGGGGACTGCGAGTCCTCATTTTCCAAATTGAATGCAGAGATGGAGATTCAGAGAGGTAGGGGTCTCCCTGGCTCCTTGCAGTATAGAGACCCTACTCAGTGAAGCTGGGCTGGAGGGAGGACACAGATGCCATCAGTGGCCACGGTCTCTGTTGTTTCCCACAGGCACGGTGCTCTCAGACATCATCCAGAAGTATTTCTTCTCCCCAACGCTCTTCCGAGTCATCCGCCTGGCCCGAATCGGCCGCATCCTCAGGCTGATCCGCGGGGCCAAGGGGATCCGCACGCTGCTCTTTGCCCTCATGATGTCCCTGCCCGCCCTCTTCAACATCGGGCTGCTGCTCTTCCTCGTCATGTTCATCTACTCCATCTTCGGCATGGCCAACTTTGCCTACGTCAAGTGGGAGGCCGGCATCGACGACATGTTCAACTTCCAGACCTTCGCCAACAGCATGCTGTGCCTCTTCCAGATCACCACGTCGGCCGGCTGGGATGGTCTTCTCAGCCCCATCCTCAACACGGGGCCCCCCTACTGCGATCCCAATCTGCCCAACAGCAACGGCTCCCGGGGGAACTGCGGGAGCCCCGCGGTGGGCATCCTCTTCTTCACCACCTACATCATCATCTCCTTCCTCATCGTGGTCAACATGTACATTGCCATCATCCTGGAGAACTTCAGTGTGGCCACAGAGGAGAGCACAGAGCCCCTGAGTGAGGACGACTTTGACATGTTCTATGAGATCTGGGAGAAGTTCGACCCCGAGGCCACCCAGTTCATCGAGTATTCGGCCCTGTCCGACTTCGCCGATGCCCTGTCTGAGCCGCTCCGCATCGCCAAGCCCAACCAGATAAGCCTCATCAACATGGACCTGCCCATGGTGAGTGGGGACCGTATCCACTGCATGGACATCCTCTTTGCCTTCACCAAGAGGGTCCTGGGTGAGTCCGGGGAGATGGACGCCCTCAAGATCCAGATGGAGGAGAAGTTTATGGCGGCCAACCCATCCAAGATCTCCTACGAGCCCATCACCACCACGCTCCGGCGCAAGCACGAGGAGGTGTCGGCCACAATCATCCAGCGGGCCTTCCGGAGGCACCTGTTGCAGCGCTCCGTGAAGCACGCCTCCTTCCTCTTCCGCCAGCAGACGGGCAGCAGTGGCCTCTCCGAAGCAGATGCCCCTGAGCGAGAGGGCCTCATCGCCTACATGATGAATAAGAACTTCTCCCAGAGCCTTGGCCCGCCCTCCAGCTCCTCCATCTCCTCTACGTCCTTTCCACCTTCCTATGACAGCGTCACCAGGGCAACCAGTGATAACCTCCAGGTGCGGGTGTCTGACTATAGCCGCAGTGAAGATCTCGCGGACTTCCCCCCATCTCCGGACAGGGACCGAGAGTCCATCGTGTGAGCCTCACCCCAGCTGGCCAGGACACACCGAATGGCAGCCTGTTGTCTTGTGGCAAACCCAAATGTAGCCACAAACCAGCATTTGCTGGGCTTTCCTTGCTTTGGGCTTTGGGAGTGAGAGATGAGCCTCAGCCCGTGGGTTAACAAGGCAGAGTTCTGTGGCACCCATGTTAACAGCCAGAAGCAGTCGGCCAAGCCGACCATTCCGGGCAGCCTGTCCCTGGAGGCCCCACACACACTGGTGGCGTGGGCTGGTCAGGCAACACCCTGGGACTCTGAAAAGCAAGTCCACTCCAGTTCCTGAGGCAAAATATAAAACTGAGACTGTATATTAATGTGAATGGGCTTTCATAAATTTATTATATTTGATATTTTTTTACTTGAGCAAAGAACTAATGTTTTTTCCATGGACGTCGGCAGCAGTTCACACTGCTGCTGCTTCTGAACTCTGAACAGGAGACTCTGTGGAGCTGCCGGAACTCTGTTCTCAAAGCAAAGTAGAATTCAGTGTGCTTCCTACAGGCCTTCGCTGCCCGGGGGCAGAAAGGGGGTTCCCTTGCCACTGGGGCTAAGGTATCAGGAGGGCTGAACCCCTTCCCTCACATACATGTATGCGCACGCTCACACACACAGGCGACACTGGCTCCCTGCAGAGGAGTGTCGGATAGCTGCCCTTGTCCCTGCCCCAGACTAAGGGAGACAGGCCTTCCCCCCAACCCCATGGGTCATTGTCAGCAGGGGCTCACTCTGCCCTTCCATTGTCCCCACAGTCCTGTTTCCCTTCTGTGTTTGTATGCAGACCACACTGGAGTCAGTTCTGAAAAACTAAAAGCCTTCCAGGAGAGCTGGCCTGCGTCCCAGGGCTGGTCCTAGGCACTAAAGTTGCCTCTTCTTCCCAGGAGAGCTTGGCCTTCTGTAAGAGTATTAATGTGAAACCGAAGGGCCTGAGGGACCAGCCCCACTCATGGCCTGGCACTTGGTTTGTTCTCATCCCCAGACTTGGCAGGCCCTGCTTTGTAGGCCAGGAAGAGAAGGCCGAGCCCCGTGGGTTTGGGGCTAAGAAGCTCACCAGTCCTCAGCCCATCTGAAGGAGACAACCTGTTGTCACCACCAGGGCTCTTTCTGGACCTTTCTGTCCCTAGCATGGAGGCAGGAGGATTCCTGTGTGGTCCCCAGCTCCTCTCCAGACTCAGTAGCATGGAGTGGGGAAGGCAGCTTGGGTCCAGTGCAGGGAAGGAGCCTTGGGACGATCAGGCCTGGTTCCCATGCCCTGGGAGGGGAATAAACCAGGGACCCCTTGGGAGGGAGGTAGTGTGGCCTTGGACCAACACCTCTGGCTCATCCTAGGGTCCTAGTGGCCCCTGCATCCAGGCTGTCCCATAGGTCTTATGAGAAGGCCTTTTCAGGGAAAAATACTTTTTTCTAGTCCAATGACCCCCGCAGGGCCTCTTCAGCTGCTGACAATCTTATTTAGCATATGCAAATCTTTTAATGTAGATAACTGTCACCCTGAGAGTGACAGTGTTGGCTGGTGGAGCCTGAGCAGGCAGGAGCTCGGCTGCCCAGTCCCAGCTCTCCAGCAAGGCCACGCTCCACCAGGCGCCAACCTCACAGGCCACCTCTGGCGGCAGCCCGGGAAGCCGGAAACTGGCTGCTCCTAACCTACCTCGCTGAGCTGCCGGAGGGCTGGACGTTCTGAGCTTGTGGCAGTGCTGATGGCATTGCCAGCAAGTAAAGTATTACCCTTCTTCCTGTCACCCCCAAGTTCCCTTGGTGGCCCCCAGCCCCCACCCCCACCCCCCAGCTTTAGTGGTTTTTCTCTTCTCCCCTGTCCCCTTCGAGTCCAGTGTGGGATGTGGTTTTAACAATCCCAGTGACACTTCTCCGAGTGGAATTCTTATTTTTGTAGATCTCTGCACCTTGCTCTCAAGACTTGGGGAGGCATGTGTCCTCCCCACGCTCAGTGCCCTGCACGGGCAGGAATGTGGCTGAGGAGGCAGCCAGGCTGCCAGCCCAGCTGGCCGGAAGGAGACTGTGGTTTCGTGTATGTGGACGGCCTAGGAGCCTTGAGACAGGTGCCCGGGGCTGGCTGGTGACAGCCGCAAGTGACATCGGACAGCGTGGTCAAGGGCAGGGACAGACTAGACCCCACTCCTTAGCATTTAGCGTGGCTTTTTTTTTTCTTTTTTTTTCTAGAACTGCACGATGACCAGCAGGAGGGGAGGAGAAGGCAGGAGAAAGGAGGGAGGGACAAGCGTGACATGCCAGCTGTTGTCTGAGCTAATGGAGCACTTCTCACCAAACTTCGTGTATAAATAAGATACATATTTTTAAAACAAACCAATAAATGGCTTACATGACCTGGCCTGGGCTTTGTTCTTATGCCAAGACTTGACAAGGGTGGTGACAAAGGCCCAAGGAGCCTGGAAGGAGGCCTTGTCCTGAGCGAACCTAGACAGCATGGGGTCACAGGGGAAGCGGGATGAGAGCCTGAGCACAACTCAGGACGGACTTCTGGTTGTCTTCCCGGGAAAATGGCCTGGTCATGGGCTGGTCCAGGAAAAGGAGGGTGTAGGCAGAGCAGTCTGCCCCTACAAGAGGCACCCAGGACCTGCCTTCCAGGACTCCCAGTCTGGGGCATGGTGGAAAGGGAGGACCATGATTTGGGGTTCACGTGATGCAAAGGGCTTGGAAGGGTGGATGCAGCAAGGGGCAGCCGCCGTGGAGAACAGCCAGACGGTGGCACCTGTGTGTCAAGCCAGGCTTGGACCTGGGGTCTCCGACCCTCATTTCCTCGCCCTCCCCTCGCCCTCACGCCTCAGTCCCCTGCACCCCACTGCTGCTCTACCACCCCTGCCAAAACCGCTCTGCCGGCGAGCAGGGGGCCTCCTTGTGGCCGAACCCAGCAGAGCTGTCCTGTCCTCATCTTGCAGACCCCGTCCATCCACAGCATTTAACTCAGAAGACAGCAGCCCCTTCTGGAAATCTCTTCCTCAGGCTTCCATGGCACCACCCTCTCCAGGGTTCCTCCAGGCTCCTGGATTGCCTCCTTGGGGACATATCCTCCAGTGTCTGACTGGTGATCGAGCTCTTTAGGCTCTGGGCTTCTACCAAAAAGAGAGTGAGAACACTCTCTCCCCCGTGCCATGCTTTAAAGAAGAGTCTCAAATCTTTATGGGAGCCTAGGCCTCTCCTTTGAGCCCCAGGCCAGCACATCCGGCTGCTGACCTGGGACATCTCCAACTCTGAGCTCATCCGTCCCGTCGGTGAGGGCACCCCCACAGATGCCATCATCAACTACAGGCTTCCCCTCACCCACTTGCCATTCTCGCCCTGTTGGTGCTACCTTCTCCACATCTTTAAAACCCACCACGTGGTCCCTCCTTGCGGCTGCTTCCCTAGCTGGGGCCAGCATCTCGTCTCATCTCATGGTTTCCCTTCCTCTAACCTCGGCTTCCAGAGTATTTTAATCCAAGATCATTGCCTCCTGGATAAAACCCTTCCATGGCTTCCTGTTGCCTCAGGATCCAGGCAAACTCCTCCCAGGGCCCGGAGCCCTGCCAACTTCTGTAACCACATCTCTCTCTAACCCCTCAAAGGCCTAGGCGCTTCCTCCTCTCAGCCTTGTCAACTGCTGGTCCCGCCTCCCAGACACTATTCTCCTTTCCACTCAGCCTTCAGGCCTCATCTTAATGTCACCCTCCCCAACCCCTTCCCCATCACTTGCCCCCACTCTGTACAGCCCTTGTCCCAGCACTTAACATTCCTCATTGAAAATACCTGCAAAGCCCATATGTAAACAAACATGACCCCCAGTGTCATCAAACCCAATCTTTATTTTTGTCTCTCCCTGTCCCGCTCAGTTTTATTCAGTGCAGATAATCTTCCCTGGCCCTGGATGAAACCCCGGCTGATCCTGCAGCTTTTCGGCTCAGTCTTGGGTAAGAGAACAGCAGCCTGCAGCCACTTTACCTTGTAAATACAGTCTCAGCCGCATCCTGAGGGGGTCCGGTCCCGTGAACAGTGAGAGCTGGGGTGGCTGGAGGGAATTCTCATACGGGAATCTGCGGGCTTTTTGGAGACTTTCTGCTGGGCCCCTTCCCTGTCGTTTCCTCAACCCAGGAGATGCACTCTTTTCCAGGTGCCCCTGTGACTTCTTCCTTTGCCTGTGGGCACCTGTGCGTCCATCCCCAAGCCTTCGACCCTCCAAGTGACCCTGTCATGGTGGCACACACTGGCCTTCTCTCACCCTGCCACCTCTGGTCCAAAAAAGCACCCAGAGCTCTTGCCCCAGCAGCAGCATGCTCTGCAGCCACTACTACCAGAGCAGCTGGTAGAGTCTCTCCCTCCAGGTCCCAGGGCCAAATCAAGCCCCCCCGCAGCCGTCCACTTGCGCTTTCTCAGGCCCAGTAAAGCCTTCCTACCCCATACCTCTGACATGTCCATGCTCTCCAGAAAGGCCCTAGAAGCCCCTTCAGCAGGCCCAGTTAGAAGGTGACACCACCCTGCCCACAGGCTCCTCCCCAAGGTTAAGGCCATAGGGTCCTGGAATTGACACAGGACAGTTGTCTCCAAAGAAACTCGCTCTCAGTTCCCTCAGCCCTCCAGCGTCTGGCGCCATTTCCCTTATAAACGATCTGCATACGAGAGACTAGTGGTTTGGGATCCTGAACCCTTAGTATTGGTCTCTTGATCAAAACAGGGGAGGGGGACAGTCCATTCTAACTTCCTGTGACACTTGTCTAATCCTCTTTCCCCAATAAGACCGGGCTTTTCAAAGGGCAGGCCACATCCCAGTGGGCTGGGCCATGCCCTGCTTCTTAAAAAGAGTATCAGAATTGAAAATAGCCGTGCAGCCTACGTGGTAAGGATGAATGCTGCTTTGTGAGGCTGTTGTTTTAGATACGTATAAACCTTGGGTGAGCGCCTGTGTGTACCTGGGTAGCAATGGGAAATGTATTTCTTACTAGAAATCCCAGTGAAAAGAGTGAGAGCAACGCGAGGACACGGTCCGTGTCAGTTTCGCTCACCTCTGCAGCTGAGCCCTGTCTCAGTAGCTGCCATGGGGCAGTAACTCCGTAACTGTGCGTGGAGTGCCTGCGGGGTGGGCAGGAAGGAGGCCGTGCCCACTGTGAGTCTCTGAAGGGGTCAGGCCTTCTCTCTCACAAGCTCCAGGGCACGACTGCCACAGTCTGGGCCAGCATAGTGGTGTCCCCATGGCCAAGGGTTGGAGTCTGGGGTCTTGGGCTCCTTATGTGGTGTCGTCCACAGCTGCCTGAGATGGGCCTTTGCCTGGCCTGGGCTGCAGCGGGCTCCTCTAGAGGGGGTCACGAGCGGAGCCTTGCGTTCCCTGTAATGCCACAGCTGTCACCGGCCGCTCTGGGGTGAGGCTGGGATCCAGGTGGCAGGCGGCTCTATGAGGGATGGACGTCGGCTCCTGTGTCAGCAGGAAGGCATGCAACCCAGGGAGCTCAGTCCTTGACAGGGAGAGAGATGGTCCCGGACAGACGTCAGCTGTCACCCTGGGGCCACAGCATTAGCCGCTCCCCTGCCTTGTGCCAGCAGCTCCTGCGGCCAGCCCTGACAGCCACGAGACTCGAGACTCAGAGTGAGCCTGGGAGGGGCAGGAGGACAGAGCACAGGCACTCCTACAGGCAGACATGGGACAGCCAGCAACAGGGACCAAGTAGCCACCGCAGGCCACCACAAACGGGCTCAGGAGTCCAGGCCTGGTGTCTGATACCCCCGGCTCCTTCTTGGAGCCATCTGTGCTGGCACAGCGTGTCCGCCCCTCAAGGGCTCCAAGCCCACCGCACTGTGCAGATGGCCCTTGAATCTCAGAGCTGGGCAAGGCCGGGCCAGCCTGTCCATTGACACCACGTTCTCCAGCCCCCACCCCAGTGCCTGGCACAGATCAGCAACCGGAAATGTTTGCAGAAGGGATAACCTAGTCAAGTTTACTGTGCACCGAATTCACCTGGCTCCACTCCTCCATATGAATCTGTCTTCTGCGGTCCCCATCCTTTTTTTCACTCTGTCCCACCTTCCACTCTTCTTCCTTCTAGAAAGAGGTCAGACGCAGGGTCATTTGAGAGCCTCGCCTACATGGAGACACATGCAGATTCACACGCGTGCACTCTCAAGGCACAGTAATCGGGGTCCGTGTTGGGGAGAGAGCAGGGCGTGACCACAGGGATGAAATCCCAGCAATGAACCCCAGGCTCCCTGTTCCAATCCCTCCTGGAACAGGGGCCCCAGGACATTCCCAAGGACAGAGGCAGGCAGGCCAGAGGGGACTTCATTCAGAAATGACACTCAAAGGCTGACAGCTGCCAAACTCTGTGTGGGGGGATCCCTGTCAGAGGGACCCTGGGAACCCTTCTGGGGACTCCACTCCCCTGTGGGTGTCCCGAGTCAGCCTGAATGGCAGAGGTGGGGACCAGGCCAGCCTGAGCCCAGCACGTGTAATGACCACCCCGACAAACACTTCCTCCCATGCCAGCTCATGGGGCTGGCATCCTCGGGCAGCTGCCAGGCACCTGCTGCCGGAGAGAAAAGCCCCATCATCCCAGCCATTGTGGAGAGACGGGCCAGCTCGGATTCCAGAAAGGCGTGCGGTTCGAAGCATATTCCCTGTTCCCGGATGTGGGCTGACGGGCAGGCGGTATGTCCTGTCTCCCGCCCCGCTCCATGCCCGGCCTCTGTGATCAGAGCCTTGGGGAGCGGGTGCTGGCATTTTAGCTGCAACCAGCCAGGGGGCCTGAGTTGCCTCCAGTGTTTGTCCTTGGAGCCATGTCTCCTGAGGGACCATCCGATTCCTCCCTGTCCTCTGTCACTCACCTCCTGTCAGGCTGCACCCCCTCTTTCTGGAAAGTCAAGAATCAGGCTGCTTCTATGTGCAAGGCTATGGGAGGAGCCGCAAGGATGGTGGAGGGTGGGGAGGTTTGACCAAGAAGAGAGGCTGGCTTAAGAGAGATAATTGGGCCTCCTGTATCCTGTGTCAATCCATCACATTTATAGTCTTCTCTCCAGACAGGAGACAATGAGGAAATGACAAAAGCCAATAAGGCCAATAAATAAAGGGTAATGGAATAACCAGTATGTGCAGCCTGTCCCCTGAGCCCCAGAGCCAGGAGCAGGGCTGAGTCCCTCCTTTCTGTCTCTGTCTTGACTTTGGCCGCAGGACCCTGGGGACAGTTAAAACTGGTCAACGGCCCCCTCAGGGGGCCTAGCTGGATTTCCAGCTGCTCAAGCCAAAAATCTTGGCATCATCCCTGCCTCCTTTCTCTCTCACACACCCCACATCTAATCCAGCAGGAACTCCTGTTGGCTCTGCTTTTGAAATATATCTCAAATCCAACCACTTCTCAACACCTCTGCAGCCTCCATGCTGGTCTGGACCACCATCATCTCTTGCCTGGATTCTTGCAAAGGCCTCCTAACTGGTTGTGCCCCAGACTTTTCTCAACACAACAGCCAGTGGGTCTGTCGAAAGGCAAGGCAGATCACGTCACTGCTCTGCTCCGAACCGCACAGTGATTTCTGCTGCACTTGGAGAACAGCCGGGGCCCCATGACCTGCCCCAGCCCCCGGTGCCTGCCTGCGCCCCTCTATAGCCCTCACTCCACCTCAGCCTCTCCCAGCTCCTCACTGGTCCCTGCCCAGCTGAGCATGCCTTGGACTTCAGCACAGGCCGTTGCCTTTGCCTGCCACACTCTTCCCTCAGAGACCATCCTATTTTCTGCCCTCTCCAGCCCACTGTTTCTATACTTAAAGCAGATTCAATGAAGTATAATTTATATACAATATAATTCACCCTTTTAAATGCATAGTTTGGTGAGTTTTGACAAATGTATAAGCAGTTTAGCCACCACCAAAATCAAGATATCAAACATGGCCATCACGCCAAGAAGTTCCCTCATGTTGCTTCACAGGCAGCCTCTTCCCCAACCCCAGCCCCTGGCAACCACTGAGCTGTTTTCTGCTCCTACAGATTTGCTTTTTCTGAGAGTTCCCATAAATGAAGTAATACGCATGCAGCCTTTTGTGTCTGGGTGTTGTCACTCAGCATAATGCATTTGAGACTCATCCCCATTGCCACATGTGTTGGTTTGTTCCTTTTCATTGCTGCGTGATATTCCATTACACGGAAGTACCCAGTTCATTTTCCATTCAATGGTTGATGGACATCTGGGTTGTTTACAATTCTTTGCTCTCGTGAACGATGCTGCTATGAACATTTGTGTTCAGGACATACGTTTCTAACTCTTGGGTAAATACTTAAGAATTGAATTTCAGGGTCATACGATTAGTGTATGTTTACCTCTCTATGAGGATGTCAAATGTTTTCCAAAATGATAGTTCATTTTTTATTCTCACCAGTGATGAAAGTTCCAGTTGCTCCATATCCATGCCAACATTTAGGGTTGTCAGTCTTTTTTATTTTTTTCTTTAACTTTAGCTATATGAGTAGGTATATCCCATAGTTTTAATTTGCATTTCCCTGATGACTAAGGATTTTGAGAATCTTTTCATGTGCTTATTGGTCATTCTTATATCTTCTTTACTGAAATGTCTGCCATTGTTTTTAAGGAGCTCCAAACAAACTCTTTTATATGCTGACATCATCATCGGAAGGAATCAAGATGCCCTGTGCAGTGTGACCACATGGTCTAAAAAAGCTGACCTCACTGTACTGGTCTCCTTTTTCTCATCTGTAAAATGAGCATAACAATACTTACCTGCCAGGGTAGTGTGAGGATTGCATAAGGTAAGACAAGTAGAGAATTTACAATAACCCCTGGTAAGCACTTAACAAATGTCCAGTAGGATGAAGATGATTAGTATTACCCCTACGTGACTTATCCAGGTCAATCTCATTTCATCTATAAATTATTGGGGACAATCTCTAAGTCCCTTCTACAGTAACATTCACTGACTCCCTGCATTGCTCTCTGTTTACTGACACATCCTTTACAGGTCCCTTCCTCCACCCAGAGACACGCCTGACAGCCAGTCGCCCCTGCGGACACTAGTCACACACACAGCAGAGGGAAGCTCCCCAGACTCCTGACCCACAGAACAACGTAAGGCTCAGCTCCTCAGTCACCAGTGAGAGGGACCATGAGAAACTAGAAGGACTGGGGGAGACAGAGAAGGCTAAGGAAGAGTTGAAGGGCAGATGACACCAGGCAGGACCAGTAGACCCACAGTGGCTCGTATGCTCTCCCCACTACCCTCACGCCACCTCCCTAGCTCAGCTCCACAGCTGGGAGTGGGCCAGGCCCTACTGCAGCCCCGCCCTCACCCAACCTGACCTCTGGAGGAAAGCTGGATCCCCATGGGAGCCCCTCCCCTGGGGGAGTGGGGCGGGGAGGAGGACAGGAGTGTTGGGAAACCAGTCGACACAGCTCTGGGGCTGGTGCCAGGGTGCCACGGGGAGTGAAGAGGAGGTGCTGAGAGAAGGGCAGGCCAGCAGGGCCCAGGCCACCGGCAGGATGGGCCAGGGGCAGCGACGCGGAGAGCTGAGGGGCCGGGAGGCTGGGAGAGCGGAAGGGGCTCTAGGAGCTGGAGGTCTGGGGGTTTCTAGAAGGCCCGAGCAGGGAGGCTAGGAGGCGCAGAGGAGCCAGAGTGCGGGAGGGGTGAGAAAGATCAGAGCAAGGAGCATGGCTAGGTCGCGGTGGGGGATGAAGCTCTGGCCTTCCCGCCCTCCCAGTCCTTCACGCCCACTAAGCATGCTCTTCACACTCATTGTCACCTCCTCAATTGTGGGCAGCCCCACCCAGCCTTCCCAGCTACCAGTACCCGCCGAAACTCCCTTGGCACCCGGGCCACCCATGCCCTCCTCTCCCCAGCGTGAGCCACTACCTTAGTGTCGCCCTCCCCACCACCTTAGTGTCGCCCTCCCCACCCACCTGCTTCCAGACCCCAGCTAAAGATCTCCCAACGCCAAGGACAGTCCCACTACGAAGCCACGCGTCTGCCCCCCACCAGCCCTATCTGTCACATGCCCCAGCCACCTTCCTGTGGAGACTATGATGTTCGCAGCAGAAGTGAAAGCTGAGCAGGGGGTCCGACGCTCAGCTAGCAGGGATGACACCAGCAGTACACCCCAGGAATTGGTGGCAGTAGACCCAGAGCCACAGAGGTCCCCTCCTTCCTCACTCACTCCCGCTAAGTGTTGTCAGCTTACACAAGGGACCAGCTGGGGAAACCGAGGCATCTGTCCATTCTTCCTTTAGTAAACGCATGTGGAGCATATTATAACGGGAGTTATAATAATGAGCTGAAACATGACTGCCATCGCGTAACTCGCAGTCGAGTTGGGGAGACAGATACCAATCTCAAAACCCACAAACAAGGGCTGTTTCTAGTTACAAAACTGTTGCTGGGGAGTACAAAGTGCAACGAGTGAGAACATCCACACGGCAGGATCAGGGAAGACCTCTGTTGAAGACGTAGCATCTTCGCTGACCCGAGACAGGCATTTTGAGGCAGAGGGAAGAGCAGCTGTGAAGGTTCTGAAGTGGAAGGATGTGGCCCATTCCACAAGGGACAGATGACCCGCATGGGTGGACCCAGAGAGTGACGAGGAGTCCAGCCTGGCAAAGCCCAGGACAGGAGGCCGGGCATGACCCTGTGGCACTGTGGGGCGACTGAAGAGGTTTATTGTTGCAGGTGTGTTTTACTATTTGGAGGGCAGGGCATGGCTGCTAACCGGGTCTGCACTTTAGAAAGATCTCACCTCCTGCTCTGTGGGAAAGGTTTGTGGGAGACAAGAATAAATGAGGGGGAAAAGCTCGGGTGGCCTCTGTCAGAAGGGACGATGGTGGCTTAGACCAGGACTGGGATAGTGGAGAGAGTAAGAAAATTGGGAGCTGTTTGGAATACTGAATTGGTAGATAGGGCACCCAAGAGTGGGTAAGGAGGCTCCTGTGATCTCTGGCTGGGATAGTGGGGAGATGCCACAGAGGTGTCCTCAGGTCAGCTCCTGGGCTGGCCCTCCGGCCTCTTAAATCAGCCCCAATAAGTACTTGGCAAGCAGGGTGGATGATCCAATGGGCCTTCTTCTATCTAAGAATTAATTCTAGGTCCTATCGCCCCCTACTCCCCGCTCCTACATCTACCCTGGGCAGCACAGGCTCCAGCACCCCACTGGTAATGGGGAAACGCTAGCCTCTCTGCTCACTGTGAATGCAGCTGTACAAGCTGTCACCTGAGCACAGAGTACTCCAAAGTGGCCTCATTCCACTTTTAATTTTTTTCTGTTAAACGATCGAGAATTTATATGACATATCCAGTCCCTCCTTTGAGAGTATTTCACCTTGAATTGTTTTAAAAACAAAATAGGGATTAGAACAGCACTGCTATGTCACTGCTGAGGACACCTGGACACCTCCCAGTTTCCAGCGAAGGCTACAAGAAGACGGTACCATTCCTCAGGGGGTCCCCACTTTGCCTCATATCTAGGTTACAGTCCTGTGGATAGATAGCCACTGTCCCCAGCTGAGAGCACAGCAAAATCTCAGCATGGCAGTCTCTAGAAATCTCAGCAGTGACCTCACTCCATGCTAAAGTCAGCCTCACCCCAGGAAAACACAAGGCGGGAAGCCCTGTTGTAAACCTCAGCCACCACCCCAGACTCCTGTTTTCCTCAAGAAAATTTCATTTCAGAAGCGCCTGGCCCAAGGCCTGTACTGTGGCCACCCAACTCCACCTCAGCAAATCTCCTCCCCTTCACATCTCTACTGACATTGTTTTCTTCCCTCCCAGAGGCTCTGGGCTCCCTCTGTCAATCCATACGCTCCCCCCAGTGGCCAGCTTTGCATACAGGGATCTCAGCAAGAAGCTCCATCTGGACTCAAAACAGTTAATGAACTCCAAGTGGGGGGCCAAGGCTACCGACTCACCGCCCATTTGCTTAACCAAGGAAGCCATTCAAGAGGCCTTTGCTGGCCTCCAGTCATTTTCTTTTTAAACCACACGTGTACCTGCTACCTGGGCTGTCCTGGGCATTTAATCCGCCCTGGCTTGGAGAGCACACCCCCCAACGGTGCCCCATCCACAACCACAGCACGGGCTTTGCTCTGAGTGCTTTTGATGCAGGAAAAAGGAACATTTCCAGGTGGAAACCTTCCAAATGTGTCTTCCCCAATCACCCTGTCACCAGATTGTTCTAAGCAAAATCTTTCTTGTAAATTATCTTTGCCTTTGGCTGTTCACACACAAAGGTCACATAGTTGTCTGCTTCTGATATCACACACGTAGCTGGCGAAAATGGTTTCAGAGGTTCCCACAGCTGGAATCTGCAGAGGAATTCTGACCAAGAAAGAGGAGATGAGGTCATGACAAAGAGGGAGAGGAAGGAAAGAGAAGGCGGGAAAGACCCAGAGCTGCAGAAGGAGAGGGGAATCTCTGCCTGGGTCACCCTGCTCCCTTTCCCTCTTCCACCACCGTTTCTTCAGTGCTCCCCGCGCCATCACATCCAACAGGTAATAAAAATGGTCCACTGGAAGCAATAATACAGCCATATCAATGAGCACATGCAGCACCCAAATCTTGGTTTCTAAATACCATTCTCCATTAAGAGGTAATAGGACTTCTTGGTGAAATGACCAATTCATTGCCAAAGCAAATACAAGATGAGCCTGGAACATCTCATTGTGTCAGAAAGTAAGAGAGACTCAAAGACTCATGGAGACACATTCAAAGACAGGGGAACCGGTTCAAAAGAGCCAATTGGTAAGTTAGAAGGAATGATGGAGTAGAAAACCATCAATGGATGCAAACTAGTGGGTAAAACTTTGATGAGGAACATAGTCTCAAAGCATTTCCCCACAGTCGCTTTTTAATTACAGAAAGAAAATAGCAGTTCTACAGTGGGGAGACTTGGTGCCCACTTAAACCAAGAGATCAAAGACAACACTCTAACAAACAGGAACCTGGGCTTCGTGCGCCTCCTGCCGTGGTTCTCGGAGAACGCTACAGCATCACCTTTACGGTACGCTTACCAAACACGAATAACCTGAAACTAAGAATGAGGACCCCGCAAACAGAATGTGAGCGACATCATTCTACAGAACTGAGCTAAATTCTTCAAAAATGTCAAGTTCAAGAAACACAAAGAAAGGCTGAGGAACTGTTCCAGGTTAGAGGAGGCTAAAGGGACATGACAACTAAATGCAATGTGTGACCCTGGAACAGGAGAAAAAACAGACATAAAGGAGATGTGATTGAGACAACTAATGATATTCGAATATGGACTGTGGACTTGATAACAATATTAAATCAAAGTTAAATTTTCTGATTTTGATAATTGTACTGTGGTTTTATAAAAGAATGTCCTTGTCCTTATTAATACACACTGAAGTATTTAGGAGTAAAAAGGCATAATGTCTTCAACTTACTCTCAAGTGATTCAGGAAAAAAATGTGTGTTATGAGTACATAGGCTATAATAGTACATATATAATATAGAGTATAGGGTATATTCTACACACATGTAGAGAGAAAAAGAGAATTATAAAATATAAATAACTGGTGAATCTGTGGAATGAATATATGAAAATTGCTTGCAAATTTTCTATAAGTTTGAAGTGACATTAAAATAATATTTACAAAAATAATAATGGTCAAAACTTATATGGTGCTTACTCTGTACCAGGCACTGTTCAAAATACTTTACATGTATTAACTAACTTGATACTTATAGAAGGTATATAGTACTAGCATCCATGCTAACATCTTCATTTTAGAGATGAGGAAACTGAGACACAGAGCAGTTAAGCAACTTGCCCATGTCCACCAGCCTGACGAGATGGCAGAGCTGGGATTTGACTCCAGGTCAGTCTGCCAGGCTCCAGAGTCTGTGCTCTTAGCCAGTGTGCTCTGCTGCCTCGTAAGCTGTGCAAAGGCTGACAATGAGACCGCAGACAGGGGCACACACAGAAGATGAGCACACGCCTACTCCCGAACACACACGGATACGCTGTCTGGTTGCAGCCTGAGAATCAAAATCATCTTGAGATCTGAACATGGAAGAGAGGCTTTGAGAACATAGAAGGACATTCTGAGTTCAGTACCTTCAGGTTTGGGGGCCTGGACAAAGAGCCTCCCTTCCAAAGTAGTTTCCTGCAGGCTCTGACCCTGTCCAATTTGCCCCACCCCCTTCCCTAGAGCTCCAAGCTCTGTTCTTCTTCCTCCCAGCCGTCTCTGCTCTCTCCACCCTATGCCCACAAACCCCCAAAATAAGGGGCTTCTGGCCTTGGCCTTCTAGCGAACAGTTGGCTGGGGCCTTAGAGGAAGGACAGTGGGCCCAGATGGAGCAGTGGCCCCAAAGCCAGAGTTGAGGCTGGATAGCTGAAAGCTGATGGCCACAGGGACTGAAGGAGTTGGGGTGACAAGAAGAGACAAGAGGACCAGGCTTGTGGTGTGCCCAGTGGTAAGCACTGGGTGTGCCAGGCCTCAGCACCAGTCACTGCAGGAGCAAGTGTGGCGAGGGGCAGCCATCCCCTCAGCACTTTGCCAGAGAGGACTGAGGGTGGTCTGATCCTGACCTCCCCCAAGAAGCTGAGGCCTCATGAGCAGAGACAAAGTTTCAAAGCAGGGGGCTGAGTGTCAGGGGGATGCCTGCTTGGTGGGGCCTGTCCAGTCTGGCAGGGGAGGAAGATGCTGACGTCCGAAGTCAGAAGTGGAGTGGACCCCCACCGCCCCCTCCCTGCTGAAGGGCCTGTCACAAGGCGGCCATGGCTCACACCCGCTTATCAGGGCTGGGGTGTGGAGAGGGTGTCGCGGACAGGAGATAGGACTGGGACAGGGCTGTCCACACCAGCCTGCCCTGCCTCCCTCATTCACACCTCCTCAGAGGCCCCTCAGCCCACTTATCCTCCACGGCCTCCAGCCTGCCCCAGCACACCTCCCCAGCAGGCTGCCTTTCCTTAAGGAGTGTTCTGCCCTGGACAATTAGAACACCACACAGGGAGGGACCTGGAGGTTGTCCGGCCCAACTTTCACTTTACAGGTCGGGAAACTGGGAGGAAGGATGTGCCACTCACCTAAAACCCTATTGCAAGTGCACGTAGGAACAGCGAGGCTCAGACCCGAGGCCAGAGCATGTAAGGGTCTCGGCCTCGGCCTGCAGGCCACTGAGGCAGGGTCTCAGGGCCACAGAGAAGGGGGAGAAAGGGGCTCATTTATCCTCGGGGAGCACCAGCTGTCCAAGTTTCAGACACAGGTAGTGACGAGGCGCAAACATGTCATACTGTCCTGGGTTCTACTTGGATAAGGTCCGAGGTCTCCACCTGTATCTGAGCAGCAATAGATGGCGAGGAGTACAGGTTCCCTCCAAATTGGTGGGCGAGATGGGCACAAAGCACCAGTGGGAGCAGGCAGGGGCCCATCCAGGATGCTGGAAGGGAACCGAAACATTTATCGTGCCTGGTGGCCTAAGAAGGAGCCACTTGGGCCCCAGCTGTGTCAAGGCCTCTGGGGTGCTGGGGAGACTTGGTAAACTCTGCCGCTATCCCCACGCCCACAGCCTTTGAGGACATTCTGGTGGAACGGACCCCTGGCATCACCAGAGGCAGAGCAATTCATCTCGGGCCTATGGAAGAACTGGGGCTGGGGGAGAGAGAAAATAATAATAATTCCAAGATCCTGGTTGGGGGTAGGGGTGAGGGCGGGTTCCACACCTGCACACAGCTAGAAGACCTAATCTTAGCCCTGCTTCCCCCAGGGCTAGATAGACCGCCCCTGCTTGGCACTCTCTGACTGCTTCTTCCTTGCTCCCCTCTTCCCAGCAGGGCAGGCTGCCTCGGACCAGAGAGCAGACCCTGCAAGGCCTGATGAAGGCTCCCAAAGTAAGGGCCCCAGGAACTCAAGCCTGCAGGAAGCGGTGCCCAGCAGCCCAGGTGTTCCCCGAGACACAGGGCCCCGGCTCCTGGCTCCGCTCTACTCACACCAGCCTGCCTGCAAGCCCACAGCCGGGGCCCTGGTGGGAGACCTCCAGACCAATGTGTGTGCCTTCCTGCCTCCTGTGAGACGTCTGCCCCACGGCCCTTACTCTGCCCTCAGCTGGTCTAACTGGTCCCTGCAGTGGGACTGACCCACCCACCCAGCATGAGTCCCCACCCTTCTTGGGTCCTTCACATTGGGACTCAAGCAGAACAAGCTCAATGTTCCTGACTTGTTGCTAGCTCCAAAATAGTTTTCGAACATGTACTATTTACAGAACCTTCTGGAGGCCCCAGAAAGTTGTCAAATCTATTATTTGCCTACCTCCAGAAGTTAACAGGATCTTGTAGGGCTAAGAAGGGTAAATGCATGAATGACTGAATTACAAAGCAAATTAAAGTAACTGCAAAACCTTGGGGCATGGAGGGTGAACACTAGACTAGGAGCCAGAGAACCTTCATACGTCATAAATTCATTTGTGAAATGGGAAGAATAGCAGCTATTCAAATGGTAGACTGAATAAGCTCTGATGTGAAAGCACTCTGCAAACTGCAAAGCATAGTCAAAAAGATGGTAGCAACACATTATACAGTCCTAGGATCCGGGAGAAACAGAATTGCTTCCACCCGTCCATAGCTTAACGTCACGCTAACAGCAGGCTCTGCCCTTCACCCTCTCAGGACAGGATGAACTTCATCAGCTGCTATAACAAAATACCACAGACCGGGTGGCTTATAAACAACAGAAATATATACTTCTCACAGTTCTGGAGGCTGGGAAGTCCAAGATCAAGGGGCTGGCAGATTCAGTGACTGGTGAGAGCCCGCGTTCTAGTTCGGCCATTTTTCCAGTGTCCTGATGTGACAGAAGGGGCAAAGGGGCCCTCTGGGGTCACTTCTACAAGAGCACTAATTCCATTCATGAGGGCGGAGCAAGTCATCTCCCAAGGGCATCGCCTCTGAATACGATCATACTGGGGATTAGGTTTTAACATAAATTTTAGAGGGACACAAACATTGTCTACGGTAGTCACTGATAATCGTTGCCAAGTATTCACAGTAACTGGTTACCATTTATTAAGAGTTTGCCAAACTACGTATATTATCTTAATCTTCAAACAAACCTGTTGGTCATCTTCGACCTGTCCCCAGAGGAAGACAGTTCAGAAAGATGAAGTCAGTTGTCAAAGGCTGCCCAGCTGCTAAGTGGGAAGATGGGGTGGGGACCCAAGTGTGCCTCCCTGCGTACTGCAGGTGTCCAAAATGTTGGCCTAGCCATACTGTGTGCACTCAGGGATGCAGGGGGCATGTTCCCATCCCTGAGTGACTGAGGCAAATTGTGATAGAGACCTGTTTGTGAATGGTGCAATCAATTGAGTATTGTTTATCTTTTTAAGGAAAAAGAATTGAATTTAATAGAAAACATCAGAGCGTATTATTATTCCATGAAACTTGTTAGGTGTATGAATCAGGTTGCCATGTAAAATCAATGTTTTACCAAAGGGATCTTCCTTGGCTCTGTCTCGTTCAGTGTTTTTAACAGACACTTTGAAGGCTTGTTTAACCAATCTGCAGTCTCAAAGCCAGGAGGCCTGACATGTCAGATGGCCGAATCAGGATCAAGAATGTGAACTTGCTTGGAGATGGGCAGAAACTACAATAAAATGAAATCTTAAGTTGGGCATACACATAATCCCACATTTGTTTTCCGAAAACTATGTTAAGTGCATGACGGGAAAATGACAGTGGATCACGTGAAAAAGGCTCGAAGCAGCTACTTGGAGCAAGTTTCACATGAGCCAGTCTACAGTGAGAAAAGAGGGGTGTCCTTAACACGGGAGGTCAACCTCCACTCAGTTCAGCACTCTTACCACATCCTGAACGCCTTCCCAGACGTGACTGCCACACCACACGGGCATGTGAAACTGTTACGGTGAAGGGTCTGAAATCCATGAACGCCTGAGCATGAAATGAGATGCCCTGATGTCTTTAGGACCTTCCTATCTCTAAAAGACTATCAGGTGGAAGCACGTGCCAGCCTTTCTGTGTAGCCTGGAATGGCCATTAGGGCCTGTCACTGATGGATAGGAGTTACTGGGGAGGTTTCAGCTTAATGTTATAAACCTCTACTACAATAGAAATTAGGTACCTGGGGGCCCAAGGGGATGGGACAAAGCTCTCCCTTGATGTTTACAAGCTCCAAAGACCGCCTCCTTGCCAGAGAACTCCTGGCTAGGGAATGTGTGTACTGGGGGAGAGTGGGGGCAAAGTAGGGTATGGTCTGGATCCCAATCCTGGTTGGTCATCAGAATCACCGGTGTTGCTTGTTTAAAAATTATAGGTCCCAGCCTCACGTCAGATCAACTGAATCAAAATTGTCAAGGGTGGGGTTAGAGAATCTATTTTTTAAAGCTCACCGGGGATACTGTTCTAAGACTGAGAAACTAGATATAACAACGAAATATATAAACCTTGATTGATGCCTGGATTTTTAAAAAAGTATAAAGTAATCTTGGGAAGATCCAAGCAAATTTTAAGAGAAATTCATTAGATGGTACTGAATTCTTGATAATTTTCTTAGAATAATAGCATTTTGGAAATATAATGTCTTTATTCTGAGGCGATACAGGCCAAGGTATTAAAAAGTGAAGTGCCATGTCTACAACTTTTTATACACAATGAATTACTTTTTAAATGGTTCAAGAAAAAAATAAAGCAAATGAGACAAAATATTGAAGGAGAGGGCATTCATTGTACTTGTCTTTCGACTTTTCCGTAGGCTTGAAATTTTTCAAAATAAAATCGGAGGAAAAAATTAAGCTCCCGAGGCTATTCTGACGTGAGCCAAACGTGAGGCCCAATGGACAAGATAATGTCTGCTGTTCCATCCAGCCTGAGAGCCTGAGAGCCTGAGAGCCTGAGAACCTGGACAGAGGCTCTCGTTTGAGGCTGATTTTGTGGCTTACAGAGCTGGAGGCTCTGTGCTGGGTGGTGTCAGCCAGGTCTGGAGTCTTTTGGTGTGGCATTAGGCCACAGTGACCTCTAGAGGAACTGTGTGCTCAGGGGCGGGCCAGCCCCTAGGCCATACTGGCAAGTTCGGGAATGCAAAAGAGAAGCCCATCCACTACACTTCCCTCGCCCAAATTACACAGGGCACACGTCAAAGTGCAGTTCTTCCCGGTTGGCCCTCTGATGACCTGAGGGTCGGTCCCTGGAGGTGGGATTGGACTGGGAAAAGCAGCACTGGATGCCCTGACAATCTCCATGACGACACTCAGGAACACAGGCCAGGCTAAGGCTGTGCATGGAGGCGGGAGGCGTAGGGGTTCCATGCCTGCTGTGAGGCTTCCCCTGACCAGCTCCACCAGAACGAATTAGAGCAATTAGAGCGAGCATCAAGGAAGGCGGCGCGTGCAGTGAGGGCCCAGAGGTGGGAAGGGCACACAAGGTAGCGATGAGGGAGTGAGCAGGGAACAGAACAGCAGACCCTGGGTGAAGAGATGGGGCCAGGGGTGGGCTGCTGATGGGAAGTTTGAGATCTGTGATGTTGTCAATGACATTTATGTATTCACAAGGATGAGGCTTGGGAGCACAGGGACATGGCACTACTCGGAGTTCATTCCAAGAGTAGGGTCACAGGTTGATGCCAGCTCTGCAGGAAGCCATTCCCTCAAGATCTGGCTCTGTTCTCCTGCCAAGCCCTATTTAAAGTCCTGAAGGAGGAATAAAGGTTTTCAGTTGTTTCAAGGTCAAGGTACAAGGTCAGAAATGCTAGCAGGTTATTTAAGGGGCTGGCACAGCCATTCTGCCTTTGCCAACTTGTGTTCCACTTTTATCACATACAAAACTGGTGAAACAGTCTCAATCCAGAGACCAAAATAAAGATGTCACTGTGACTACACAGTGATTAGAGAGTAAGCCCCCTCACTCGCAGAGGGGACTTCCAGCAGCAGAGCCCACAGAGTGGCCATTCTTCCACAGCAGCCATCCCTCAGACCAGACTCCCTGAGTGTAAACAGAGAAGGTAGGGTCCCAGGGTCCACCTGAGAATTCAGCAGGATCCAGGGAGGGACAGACTGGATGGTGATTTGCTCAGGTCCCATAATGAGGTGCTTCTCTGATTAAAAGGACACAGACATGATGCTGCAGAGAGGCC
Source organism: Pteropus medius (assembly GCF_902729225.1). Taxonomy (NCBI): domain Eukaryota; kingdom Metazoa; phylum Chordata; class Mammalia; order Chiroptera; family Pteropodidae; genus Pteropus; species Pteropus medius. The sequence goes on from NW_024351543.1 coordinate 10,329,124, forward strand.
TAGGGAGTCTACTGCAACCGAGTCCAAATAATCAAGCCCCACTGAGGGGAGGCTAAAGTGATCTGAGCCAGAGAAAAATTCTAAGCTTTACCCAATATTTACATTTTAAAGTTTGGAGGAACTCTTCATTGCAATATTGAGAAAGTAATTTGAGCTTCACTGCTATATACCGACAAAACTTTTACATAGAAAAATGAGGATGGGGCAACTGCATTTTTAAAATTACAAAGTTATCTCTATTTTTCACAACGATCAGGTAGCATTTTTCATAAGAACTAAAAACATAACATACTATAACTTACTGATTTTAAAATTAAGGTTCTCTACCATCTACGTGGGGAAAAAGGCATGTAAATAGCATGGGAACTAACTCCAAAGTTGCTGGAAACTCTGACAGGCCTGGGGGAAGACGATGGGGCACGCTCACCTCTAGAGATGGGCAGTAGGTACCCAGGCTCCTCCCACAGAGCCGCTGCCCCCTCAGACTCCACCATCACCTCTCCAAAGCACAGAGAAAGTAACAGATTTTTTGGTCACACTCTGCCTCTTTACCTTGAGAACGACTGGCACAAGCTAACGGGGAACAATGTGGTAAAACGGAATAGTATTAATCAGGCTACTGTGTTCTGACCCCCCAACTTTTTTACCCGAAAAAAAAGAACAAGATTAATCATTATCATCTTATCTTTATCTTAAAGCCTTGGCATTTCTGTTAGAGACAAACACAAAAACACCATAAAAATTGTTCTGGTAATACCACTTGAAAAGATAGCAGTGATCTGACACACTTAGACAAGTTCCTGTGCCCTATTTTAAGATATTTCACTGCCTAGACTCACCACAGACCATGAAAGGCGTCCATGTAAACCCAAGTCTAGAGATCTGGCTCAGAAACAGTCAGTTTCCCCCAGAGACAACTGTCTTTGACCCAGACACCACCTGCCCTCTGCCACCCAGCCAGACAAGCAGGCACAAAGGTGAGCTAAATAAATCATGAGCTGGTATATCACTGGGCACAGACCTTTCTTAGGTTCCTTAATCTTTGGAATAAAAAGCTCACCTGGAAATCAAGGAACACATCAATTTTGCACCGTCTGGTCACTAAAAGATTTGCATTTTGGACCCAAGTAGGGGCTCTGATAAACCCCACAAAGCACTGTCCAGCTTTCAAATACCTGTAATTGTTTCTTCCCAAAAGAGCTAAGGAGGGTTCGAGTCAGAGAACATTAAAGTTCCTTTGCTTGAAGACAAACAAGAAACCAGACCCCTCTTACCAAGCAACCTCAGGATCACAGATATCCATGTAGGTACATATTTTTGAGCCAAAAGAAAGCCTCTGTGTAGGGGAAGATTTGGGTGTACCTCGTGCTTTCTTCTTGCCTCATTCCTGGTAGGTTACTCCTTCGGAAAGGTAAGCCCTGGATAAAATACTTAAGCTCAATTTCTAAGCCTGTTTCCTCACGGGTAAAATGAGGGTAGTGATATTTACCTCGGAGGGTCACTGTAAGATAATACATGTAAAGCATTGAGCTTAGTATACAGAATAAGTGAGCAGAAAGTGTAGTTGTTGAGTGCTTCTACATGGCAGGAACAGAAGGCCCATGAGAGGAAAAACGAGAAACAAATATCTAATACGTGTGGACAGGATAATGCATACAGGATATCTAAAATCCATCTCTAAGACCAGCTCGGGTCCTAGGGAAAGGAAATGTACAATACTGAGTTCTGAGGGCACTGAGCAGACACATTAGACATTGTTCAATTTGGAGACATGAAAATAAAAAGCCTTTACATACAATACATTCAGCAGGACACACACACAGTGTTATCCCGTGGACAGAGTCCTCCCGTTAACTCGACACAAGATCAGCCCTTGACCTGCAGCCATTCCAGTATCGTTAATAATTAGTTCCCACTTCAAATATAATAGAAACCAAAAAATTTTAGCTCTTTCATCTTCGGGGGAGAAATTTAGTCTTAAATTTAGGATTCCATCATTTCTTTAAAACATAGCCACTGAAATACATTAGCCTAAAGAGGACATGCTTGCTTCATTTCAGATGATATCACACTTCTGAGATAAAAACTAGGATGGTTTTCCATCCAGGATTCCTGACTGATCCTTAGCTTTGAGTTCTGCTAGTTTCTTCTCATAGCGATTCTTGATATAATCATCGGGTTCAATGCCTGCATTCTTCAAGTTTTCCATGACCTCTTCCAGTCTGAGTACTGATCGCGCTCCCTCAATCTTTCTCGTGCTCAGGTATAGAGTGAACTCTTGGAAATCCAGAAGCTTACAGGTGTCCACAGAACAGATATTCCTGATATCACTAGTTCTATCCAAATGAGGAAAAAACACCAGTCCTGATAATTTCTCCAGGTCCTGAAGGCTCACTTGGAATTCACTTAATTGGGGCTGGAAGCCAATAGCTTCATTGGGTACCACGAAGGCCCCTAGTGCCAGCGGTTCAGTAGACACTGGGCTTCTTCGAGCCAGGATCACCTTATAAAGGTGTGAGGGGACTGCCACATTGTCCTCACCAATCACCTAAAAAACAAAGCAGCCATATTAGTGATGCTACTAATCTATGCTGGCAGTTCCCAATTTTTTCTTGATAAGACCTTAGATGCATTTCTGAAAATGCACTTATACGATATCCCACTCCATCCCAACAAATTCAAATTCAACTGCCAAAGGTAATAATAAACCACAACAGATTCACAAAGAAGATGAACGTTTAACAGGTAGATTCTGATCACATTTTTTAAAATAATGCCACCCCAAAGATCAAGGGTCATAGTCTCTCCTCTGTTTGTAGGACAAAGGCAATGCCATGAGTGAGTCCTGGGTTTTTTAATGGACAAGAAAAGCTGTCATTTTCACTTCGTCTCATAATCAGAACTTCTGGTGCTCTAAGCATTTAAAGGTCAAAACTGCGAGCTTGGGAACTCCCAGCTCTAGAAATAAAAATATGGCCTTAGTTTGATCAAATTCACCAGAGAGCTAAACAATAGCCTTTAGAGAAGCAGCCAGACACGCCACATCAGTAGTCCTAGCTCCAGAATCGCCTGGACTGTAGCTTATTTTTCTAATTAAATTAAGTAAATGTAAATGCTGTTTGCTCAGTTTTGCACACTCTTGGGCCTGCTATCAGACAGAGACCTTCCGAATGTGCCATTAAATCAAACACTTTGTAAAGGTATCCACACAATGAAGAAGCCAGAACCAGGATCAGGGTTGAAAACAACTTGGTTGCCTGTGTAGTTGACTGTAATAATGAAATAACATTGTTATGAAACATTTTCAAATTTCCTTCCAGTTGGCTTAAAAGCTGTATCTGTTTTCTGAAAAACTGAATATCCATTTCCTTAATGGTCTTCAGGAAAATGACACAATCCAACTACGCTATGCCCGTGGTGCTACTGCTCCTCCAGGGCCCTTCCTTGGTAAGGCATGCCTTCCTCATCACACCTGCTGGCTGCAGGAGGCCTTGTAGGGAGCCCAGATGAGGCAGAGAGCCACTGGTGCTCTTCTGCTTTTCCCAAGCTCCTACCTACATGACACACAGCCTAAGAACTCCATGCCAACTGCTGCTGTCTGGGACACAAGGAGGTCCTGATGCCAAAAACAACTGCCGAGCCACATAGGAGCCCCATCCACAGGAAAGATTTCTATAACTTACCGTCTTTAAAGTTAGTTTTCGAAAGTGTTTGGGCAGGGTGTGACTTAGAGCAAAGTTTATGAAACTACACAATCTACAGACACAAAATCCTACCCTCCTCCAACAGGTCATTTAGGCAGCTGGGAAAATAAACATACTCTTCAAGCCAAAAAAAAACAGACTGTAGGTGAACCCATGGAGGTCTAAATCAGCCAAGAAATCTACAAGAGATGTTAATTCCACAATGCAACTCAAAAGTCCTGTGCCTGGCACTACTGGAAACACAGAAAAGAATAAGCTTTAAAGTAAATACAGCTGGTGCCTGCTCTCAAGAAGCTTCCCATCTAGAGGAGTCAACACCCACGGCTTTCACTGCAGGTGGAATGTGGTGAGACGCCAACAGAGAGCACGAACAACAGCGCTAAGCGGGTGGGTGCCGGGGAAGTCAAGGACCAGCACTAAGGGCACAGCTGCAGCTCAGCCACAGTTTAGCACGGGGAGTTTAAATGGGCTTCATGTGTTCCAGGAGCTAGCTGGGAAGCCAACAGTTAGGCAAATCCCTGGTGCCATCTGGTGGACATCCTTCTTCACTGCAGCACAGTTCTCAGATCTAAGTACAAGGAGTCCGAAACCATTTTCATTTGATTATTTTCTCTCCTCGTGGACTCCTGGTTTACAAACAGATTGCAATTTTTAAAAAACAACTCATTGGTCATGTCCATTTGCTGCCAACCAGGGATTCTAAAAAAGGTCATTTAAATTCCAGCCAAAAGTAAAGAAGTTTGATGTTTTAAGAGTCACAGCTTTACCTCAAGGAAATGTACCATTTCCATTAGGTTTTCAAAAACTCTCACAACAGCTACAGGACCTCTAGTACAACTTTTGAGAAACCTCATGGACACAGAGATTCCTACTAAGAACCACAAGGTATGATTCTTCCACCTATAACCTTCTTACAGTATTTCAACAAAGAGGGATAAAATACTATCCCTACATATATGAAAACTTCAGCCACTCACTGTATGTTCTGCTTTGTTCTTAGGAAGTAAACATCTTTAACCTAACAAAAGGACCAGTCCAATTTGGAAATTCAGAAAGCCTACTGTTTCTTCCTTGAATTTAAGACTTTGAAAAAAAAAATTCTAAAATATTTTAGAGCTATCATCTCCTTTATAGACAACTAAATAATAACTTTTTTTTTCTTCCACTTTTGGGAAAACTAGAAGACTTTCAGAAAATGTTTCTAGAAACTTCTAGAGTAGTGAAGCAGAATGGTTTGGTAGGCTCATATTCCAGAGACCTAGTTAAGTCCTGGCTTTGCCACTCAGCTGTAAGTCATATCTACTGGTATCTTTACTGATTCATAAAATCGTTAATAACAATCCCCAGTGCTGCCTATCTCACAGGACAGTTTTGAAGATACAAAGACATGTTAGTCAAAAAAAAGTTTAAATCTGCAACACTTATATAAAAAGCTGTTTTCGTAGTGGATGCCATTTAAAAGATAGGGATGCAGTTGCATTTGCTACAAAAGATGGTTCTGCAGAGGGACTGTGGGGAAAGATGGACTCAAGCAAGATCAGACCAGTTAAAGGAAGACAACAGAGTTTCAGAAGAAAGCAGGTTGATGCCCTAAACAAAGGACTCAAGGACTTAACATAAACAAATCTTTAGTATCAGTAAGTTAGCTACAATCGTTTTCATGTAAGATTTAGGTACAAAAATGCTTTACAAAGGAAATCCTCGCTGCTGTTAAAATATCAAAAGCACTGAACTCTTGTCAAGATTATAGCAAAGACTGGAAATCAACTGGGAGTGACTAGAAAATACAATACATATGTCAGTCATACGTGACCTGAAGTTAGTTTTTGTACATGCTGCCCTAAGCCTCCTTCCTTCCATGCAAGAGACAGAAATGACAATTTGCTGCCTCCCCAACCACAACTCCACACACACAGAGCTGAGCCTTCATGCTGACTCAGTGACTGAGACTGGCAACAAACAGCCAGGCCAAGTCTGCCATATTTCATGTTAACTGTGTCTCAAATGAAATACTAAGCAGCACCATGAGGAAAATGTATGTACCTGACAGTATCAGATAATATAAGATATTTGGTTACATTCTCATTGCAAGACAAAAAAAAATTTTCCAAAAATAAAACTGTTGAACACATTAAAGGACCATGCCCTTAAAAGGTAATGCCAATCAAGTCAAAGAAAGAAACCATGGTAGTGTGATAAATAAGAATCCAAGCTGAGAGGACAGAGAAGAAAAGTGAGAGCCACAAGGTGCGGGGAAGTCAGTGGGCACGTGGCCAGCCCGGGTTATCCATGAAGCCCCTGCAGGGGCTCGTACGGCAGCACGCACCCCGGGAGACAGCCCCACACACTGGGGTGCCTGCTCTGGGCAAGGAAGCGGGAGACTGCCAAGTCACAGTAAAACAAGCACCATCTTCTCGAATTTAGGATGGAGGTAAGGAGATACTTAGCCAGTAAAATAATTCGTATTTCAATTAAACCCAATAGATATGGAAATGAAAAGATCTGCTAAAAATAAAAAAAGGAGATTTCAAAAAAAAATTACTCCCTGATCATTTCAAGTGATGCCTCAAGATCCCTGGAGGCATGTTTTCAATTTTCCCCCACTCTAGGAGTTGGTGGAAGTTTGCAAAGTAATGCTGTAGAAAGAAAACAGACTGTTAAGCGCTTCTAACATTACCACCACCACTGAGTTGTGAAATCTGAAGCTCACTTTCTTGTCAGGTCAATTATAATGTTCAGGTCAGAATCTTCAGGTATGTTTCACTTGTCTGGAATCAATCTCTTCTTGAAACGCACACATCAGAATAAGCACATGGATGACCTCAGCTATAATAAAGGGGGTGATTCTGATTAGAGCTGTCACATGACTCACTTCTCATAAAATCACTGCTACTAATCTTCCCTTAGGCTCACATTCACTCAAGTCCTATGATGCTGTGATCCTTTACTACATATTCTAACAGACATTTCTGACTCGCTATAAGGAAATGTCTGTTAGACATTTCCTCTTGGCCCATTTTCGGTTCTTATTTTTGCATGTTAGCAAATATCACTTGTAATTGCTCTCCGTCCACACCATCTTTTACCCACTGGACAGAGGCTTCTGTACATGAAGAGTATAGCAATGCCTTTACTGGAGATTTCTGAGAGCTTCAAAGAACAATGCTATGAACAACTGGCAATTCTCATGCAAGTAGAGAGACTCAAGTTTGCACCTCCCCTCTGACAACTACTAGCTATGTGACTTGAACTTGACCCCTCAAGACCTCAATTTCCTTGCCTATAAAAGAAGATAACCACTACTTTTATGTAAAGGCTGTTTGTGAGGAGTGAATGAGATAGCATGTATAAAGCTATTTACACACTGTGTGGTATATATGGCTCTCAAGAAATGCCAGGTTATTTGCTTCATCTCCTCCAAAGTATACACATGTATGCTTCGTGGCCTAGATAGAAAACTATATCGATTCAGATATACACCAATAGATATGCTAAAGATTTTTAAGTTTAAAATTCCACCTGAAATCAACTCCGATCTGAAAAATAATGTCAAATCTAACAAAAGCTGTATTATTATAAAGAAATCTTTAGTGAAAAACATAAACATATAAAATTAGTTGTCAATTTGATACGATTCCAAGAATGAAGGAAGAACTATGTTTCTCCAGGGACAGAGGTTCCTTTTAACATTCAACTTCACACACACATACATAACGCATAAACATAGTTATGGGCTTTCTTTATGACCAGGGTCTATAAATCTTTTTCAAAAAACATAAGAATATTGAAGATGGAGAAAAAATAGCCTTCCTAATAGTGAGCCACTACAGGCAATAGAATCTGCATACTTTGTTCTTTGGGTCTCTCTCCACCCACTATAAAAGGCTAAAAATAAATGTGGTGAACACACATGACAAGCAAACAGCAGACCAAGCACTCAAGAATCAACTTGTCATCCAGATCTTGGTTTCTAAATATCAATCCCCATTAAGAGGAATCAGGGCTCCTCAGAGAAATGGCTAATGCCAGAGTCTGGCCAAGATGAGCGTGAAAAATCACGTAACACCAGGAAGTAGGAAGTGCCAAAACAATGAGGAGGATGTGTAAGAAGGACACAGGAGACCGCTTAAAGGGGCTCCCACTGGCCAAATATGGGAAAATTTGAGCATCAAAATGAATACATAGTAAATTGATTAAAAATCACTGAATAAAATAAGAATCCATGAGTTCACACTGATAATAAATAAGGAAAAACTCTTCCTCAGTAGAATGTTAACTAATAAACGTAGAAGGAATAAAAATTAGAAAATCATCATTTCACAATAAATGTAGTAATAACTGATTTAGGCAAGAATCATCAGTGGATTCTAAAACTACCAGGTGAAAATTTGAAGAGAAAAGGAATACTTACGTGGTCTCAAAGTATTTCTACATATTACTAATTTCAAAGGGGAAAATGGTAACTTAGCAGTGAAAAAATCTGGAGCAGGGGTCTCCCACCCCCAGGCCACAGATGGGTGCCAGTCCGTGGCCTGTTAGGAACCGGGCCACATAGCAGGAGGTGAGCAGCGAGCAAGCAAGCAAAGCTTCATCAGCGCTAGCATCACCGCCTCAGCTCCACCTCAGATCATCTGGCATTAGAGTCTCATAGGAGCACTGGTCCCTGGTGCCAAAAAGGTTGGGGACCGCTGATCTAGAAGACACCACCTTAACCAAGTGGTCAAAGTTAATATCAATAACAAGACAAAGTGACATTATGTGCATCCTCATGCACTGAGGAGCACAAGATCACCTCTGTGGCATTGTGCCAGAAACGACTGAATCTAATCATGAGGAAACAACAGACAGCCAATTTGAAGAACATACTACAAAACAACTGGCTTGTATTCTTCAAAAATGCCAACTGGCATTAAAGACAAAAAGGCTACAGAACTATTTCAGATTAAAGGAGACTAAGGAGATGTGACAATGCAAAATCCTGGATTGCAGCCTGAATTAGTTCTCACCTAATCATTCTTTCCTTGAAATACATTCTTTACTTGCCTTCTGAGACACCACTCTCCCTGATTTTAATCCTATCTCAAAGATTGCTCCTGTCTCCTTTGCTGGATCCTTCTCTTCCTGACCTCTAAATGTCTGAGTTTTCCAGGGTTCAGACCTCAGATCCGTTCTCTCCTATCTATACACTCACTCACACGATCTCATCATAGCTTTAAATACCAGCTATGTGCTGACCACACCCAAACAACCTCTCCTGAGATACAAACTCACAGTCTGACTACTCAGCATCTCCACTGGCACATCAAATAATCTCAAATTTAACAAAACCAAAACACAAACCCTGATTTCTAGCCTCTAAACCTGCTCCTCTCTGGTCTTCATAACTTCAGACTGAAAACCTAGGTGTTACCCTTGATAACATATTATCTCTGATCTCACTTAATACTTAGCCTTGACTCTTTCCTCTTATTCCACAGCTGATCCATTCAGAAGTTCCATCAGTTCTACTTGTAAGGTACATCCTAAAGCAGACCATTTCTACCTCTACCACCACCACCCTACTGAAGTCATTACTATTTCTCATCTAGACTATTCCATTAGGCTTTTCACTGGTTCCACCTATTCTTCTGTTCTTCACATACAGCAGCCAGACTGGGCTTTAAAAATGTAAATCAGAGTATGCCACTATCCTGATCAAAACCTTAAAAGAAGGTCCCATCTCAATATAATCCAGACTTCTTCCCATTGCCTCCCTCTATGATTTACCTCCTTCTCCTCAGTGCTCACTCTGCTCTAGTCACATTGGCATTCTTACTGTTCCCTGAACATGCCAAGCTAAATCTCACCCCTGTGCCTTTGCACCTGCTTGAAAACTCTTTATATAGGTTGCTCCCTCACTTCACGTAGGTTTCTGCTCTTCTCACTTCCTCTGAGTGGCCTGTCCTTTCTTTCTTTCCCACCCCACTGTAACTCTTTACCACATTTTATTTTTCTATGTGGAATTTTGTTTATTGTGTATCTCCTCTGCTATAATGTAACCTCCATGTAACATACAGCTAGTTTATTGCCATATTAGAAGCACAAAGAACAGCGCCAGGTACATAGTGGAAGCTTAATAAGTGTCTGTTGAATAAAAGAAATGAAAAGAAGAGGGAGGGAGGAAACAAGTAGTCCAAAATAGAAAAGAAGTCTCGGAGGGCTCCAAGAATAACGTCTTCAAAAAAACATTAACTTTTTTAAAAAGTAGTATGACAAAGTTAAATGATCTGAATTACAAAGTAAAAGCATGTTATTACATTGTTTAAAACAATAATTATAATACACTGCCACCTTGACTTACCACTTGTTTTTTGTTTGTAGTAACATTAATCTCTCAAGTGGCAGACTTAAGGATATAGGATTATATCTATCTCTTTACAAGTTCAAACACACTACTTATGCATTCATAATACCATAAATACTGGTTTTATATTTTCAATAGACCCAGGATTATAAACTCAAAGACCAACAAGGGCTAGATGGGAAATATAAATGGGCGAAATGGACTGGATGAGGGCTATGGTGTACTGAAGAATATGTGCTCAATCTAAGGAGAAAGCCCATATCTATTGGACTTAAATGAAATCTTTCAATTATTAAACATTACCAACTAATTCAAAAATAACAAACAGTGCGAACCAAATAAAATATCTGTGGGCTTATGTGCATTAGGAGGCCTTAGTTTACAACCTCTGGTATACACAAATCTCAGACTAAATTATGGTTAACAAACATAAGTGTAAAGGCTATAAACCTTGATGGTATATAAGTGATAGATCCAGAAGGATTGAATATTACGTAAAAATATTATGTAAAGTTTACCAACAGAAGAACTAAAACTAGGATTCTTACTGTTCCCTGAACGTGACAAGCAGAGACTGGAGCAGTGTGTGAAGTGAAATAAATAAATTTCATACATTTCATAGAGAAAGCATCAACGGAGACTGTTAAAAACTGACAAATCAAAGTTAAGAAATACAGCTTCGCTCCATTTTGCAATATAGAAATAACCACCAGAAGAATAAAACTAGACAGTGGGCTTGGGACAAGAAGCAGGAGACTTTAACTTTTCGTCTTGTATTGTACCATTTGAATTTTATTAACAATGTTTGTTTTAAAGTTTAATGTTTTCATTACTACGCACATATAGTGCCATACCAATAAATTTTTAAAGTTTATATTCAAAGCTCATTAAAAGACTGGCAATTATGGTTTCAATGCCATGAAGGGAAAAAAGTATCAAGATTAAACTATGTTTAATATACATATCCAATTTCACAACTTCTACCATAATATATAATTCGTGAAAAACAGGTTCAAAAGCTTAAAATTAATAGAAAAGCACCTGCTCTCTGAGGTTTTGAGAATGAGAAAGGAGAAAAATAAAAAAGAACCTTAGAAATCACAGGTTTATGGGTACGTGCACCAAAGAACACACAAACACCCTCATCTATATTTCTCTTACTCCAGATTAGCAAGTCCATGACTTTTAAAGCCACAGACTCATAACAGAGATAGAAAGATTGGTGTTTTGGTCATCATTTAATAACAACTACAAGTTATGAATCAAAAGAAAAGCTCGGTCTTTGCGAAGCATGCCTAACCAATAGTTAAGTCTGTGACAAGTCTGTCACCACAAAGTCATTCAAAAAATGCCTTTTGATAACAAAACAAGCTTCTCCTAAATTCAGAAATGTGCAGACTTCTTTAGCAGACTGTTCAACAGAATTTCCTAACTCGTAGGATTATGATTAGGAAGTCATTACTTTTCTCCAAATTTTAAAAGAAAAGATCACAAAAAGAGACAGAGTAAATGGTTGGGGAGTGAAAAATGAAGTGGTAAGTGAATATGAGAGATATAAAAATATCGAGGACTCCAAGAGGAATCAATGATAATAATGTACCATAAACTGAGTGTGACAACTAAGCAACTCTTTGCACCTGAGATCCATAGAAAAACAAAAACAAAGAAAATCTCCCAAAGTGGCCTCGCTATTCCAGGGAATGGTGTAATGGGTAATGTGACAAGTTGGACCACAGCCCATGGAACATAGTGACATATCACATTGATGTACAGTGTGATAACCTGTACCTAGCACCAGGCGTACTAAGTAGGGTCCAAACTTACTAAGTTAATTCAAAGATAAGCTTCTGCCTATCCTTTTCACCTTATACTCTATTTGTTAATGCCTTTGGTCTGGCCACAAAAATCTGTGTTCCAGCCAGGGCCACTGACTATGCCAGCCTCCCAGTGAATGGGGCCACTAGGAATAGTGCAACTTGGAGGCCTTGCCTTGAGCCATAGACAGTGATACTAAAGCATTTCATAAACTATTGGCAAAAGAGCCAAAACCAAGTAGGATATTTTAAAACTGCAAGGGTGACTTAACATTAAGACTCTGTTGATGGTGGGAACATTAAATGGTGCAGCCTTTATGGAAAACGGTATGTCGGCTCCCCAAAATATTAAAACAGAGAACTACCATATGATTCAGATGTGAAATACAGAAAAGGGATAAAAGTAACTAAGAAAGTGGTTTGAGGCATGTCACTTACATTTCCATATATATATTCCTCCCATACGACAGGTAATTGAACACTTGCCGAATTAAAGATTTGCCAGTGTGAGCATGAATAGGTCCTAGGAAATTAACAGAGACATGGAAAACTAATGATATAGGGTCAGAGGCCCAGATTCTGAAAGAAAAGACCTAAGACCAATAGGTTCTAAAATAAAAACAAAGAAACAAGGCTATTACTCAAAGTATACTCTTCAGGAAGCTCCTCTTGACTGCCTCACATGTTTCATCACTGTGACACCATGTGGAGAGCTGACAGGTCTCTTGAAATTCTCTTCAAGGCTACTTAAACTTGCTTGAATATCATTCCCTAATAAACTCTTGAGGAGAAGCTACTAAGTCTTTTTAGTGGTTAGTTTTATATATTCCGGTGTAATAAGTATTCTGGCATAGAGACGACAATAAAATGTACATACATATTTATTTGTTTCATGCTGAATTGCAAACTTAGAAGAGCAGCACAAAGCAGATTAATCTACTGTTAAGATTTTGCCCAATTTGCTTTATCTGTTTTTCTTTTCCCTATACCTTTTGAAAATAAGTCACACACACATTGTTCAGGATGTACTTCCTAAAAGCAAAGACATTTACTTGCATAATCACAGTACAATTATCAAAATCAGAAAACTTAACACTGATAAAATATAATTATCCAATCTACAGATCTCAAATGTTGCCAATTGTCCCAACGAAGTTCTTTTTAGCAACTTCTGTTGTTCTGATCTAGGATCCCATCTAAGATCACACAATGCATTTTGTTTTCAAGACTCTTTAGTCTCCATTAATCTGAACAGTTAGCTTCTCAGCCTGTGTCTTTTATGACTCTAACATTGTTTGAAAAGTACAAGTCAGCTGTTTTACAGAATGTCCCTCACCTGGGCTTTGCCTGATATTTCTGCATGATGAGATTCAATGTTATAGTTCTTTTGGCAGAAATACCGCATCAGTGATATTGTATCCTTCTTAGTGCATCACATCAGGAAGGAGTTTATCAGTAAGTTCCATTACTGTCAGTATTAACCTTGATCGCTTGATTAAAGGGGAGTTTCTCCACTATAAAGTTATCATTTCCTATCTATGGCCACGCCACCCTGAATGTGCCACAATCTCGTCTGATCTCGGAAGCTAAGGAGGGTCGGGCCTGGTTAGTACTTGGATGGGAGACTCCCTAGGAATACCAGGTGCTGTAGGCTTTAAAAAAATAAAAAATAAAGTTATCATTTCTTGCTTTGTTATTATTAAGTAATGTGTGGGGAGATTCTTTTAGATATATATCCTATTCCTATTTTATATGTATGTATCTCCTATTAATATGTCCTATTTCTCATAAAACTTTCACTCACCAGGTTTAGCATCCACTCATGATTCTTGTCTGAAATGCATTGCTATGATGACTGCAGAATGATTTTTCTAATTCTTTCATTCTTACAAATTTATTAGTTGACAGTCTATGGCAAGCTTTTCCTTATATGCATGAATCTACTTAATTGTTAGAAGTATGGATTCTTATTTAATTCAATAGGTCTATAACCCATTTTATTTTGACATCATATAGTTCTAGACACAAGTTGGAACTCAAGTTAATTCCTATGTCCTTTTGACACGTCCTCACCATCTGAGTACTTCCTTGACTTGTGGCACAAGATGTTCCATTTTGTACCTTCCCTGTACTAGTCCTGGAATCAGCCATTTCTCGAAGTGCTAGGCTTTTTCAGCAGATGGTTTTTTAGAAACCAAGATCCGGTCTCAAGGTGCACTCACTGCTAAAAGCATATCACTGCTTCTAGGCCCTTTCAACAAATGTATAAGTTATATATATTTTGAAATTATATCCAATTTAAGAAAAACAACATACTTTCCACTATAGCATTTAGCCGACACATATTTAGAAATATCCACACACACAAAAATATTGTTTAATGAAATGCTCTTTATTAACGGTTAATTTTTCCTTTTAAACTTTGTATAAATTTTTTTTTTCTATGAGACAGTAAACTAGTCATATACATCTTTCATTCTATGGAAACAAAAACAAAACTGTGACTTTATCACTTAAGGTTTAGAGGTCAAAGCTAAGAGAACCTATTTTCCAATGTTAAGTAAAGAGGATTTAATCGAAGTTCAAAAATAATTAATATTTGAAAAGTAAGAGAATACCGGGAGCTTTAAGCCTTTCTTCTTCTTATATTACAAAAAATACTAAAATTAAATTAACAAATTGATCAGAGGAGAGAGGTTAATCTACTTAAAATACTAACTCCCTTGCCATTCCTTCGCTCCCATTAGAACCTCTGGATTACTCCGGGGGTGTGAGCACTGTGAACATCTTGGCTACTTTATACCTCACTGCACATTTGATCCAGATAGGCGGATAATAAGCAAGTCAATGAGACAGCATATACTCTAAAGTCATTTTTGTTTTCCTAAATCTGTTTCTCAGGTCATTCAATTTTATCACAGACTCCCTTAAGTAATCATTTAATCTAACCAGCATTTATTAAAAATCTACTTTACTCCTAGAACTGAGCTAGGTGTTCCCTCCAAATATACCCACTCTTTAACTTTACCAGAAAGTCCCTCAATTCATCTTTTTACTTACTTTCTCACCTCTCCTCCCTCATTCCACTTCATTCCCTACCCTGTGTAGATCTCACAGTTTATCAATTCAGCCACCCTCTTGGCAGAATTCTCAATTTTAGACAACAGACATTTAAAGCTCTCACAACACTAATTATACTCTTATGTCTTTACTCTCTTTCCTTCAGTCTATAAAGTTCTCAAATATTCTGCACGGTAAAAAAAATCCTTTTACAAAAATCAAGTGTCTAAAAGAAAACCTTTTCCTCCCATTTATTCAACTCACTCAGTTCCCTACAATCTGGATGTCATCTGAACTTTTCCCTCTTCCTCGCCCAAAAAGTTAATTCACAGTTATTCTTTCTTGTATTTCTCTATTCGTCTTCACTCCAACTGCTTGAGTTCAGGCCCTTGTCTGTTCTCATATGGACTGCTGCAATAATGTCCCAATTCACCTCCTTGCCTGTAACCTTTCCTTCCAACACCCTTTTCTTCACTCACCTCTACATCGTATCGCCAAAATATTCTTTATGAAACCCAAAACAAATCACACATCTCCCACACTTAAAACAAACTTAAGACTTCTCAGCATCTAAAATCTGACATCCAACTCTTCATGAGATACAAAGCCCGCTATTATCTGGCCCCTGTTCTACCTATCATTGCAGAAATCCTCGTCCTCCTTAAGCCACCCAGACTTTTTTGTACCATAAACTCCAGTCTTTATAAACACCACCTAAATCCCAGAATCGTGCTGCTGACCACGAACGCCCTGTGCTCATACTGCTCCATCTTCTGGCATTCCCATGCTCCCTCTGCCCCGACTCAGTTTACTCTTACTTATCAGTCAAGATCTAGCTTGAAAATCTTTTCCTCTGTTAAGTCTTCCCAAACCATACAAATAGGGTTGGTCAGTCCTTTTTAAAACCATTTCATCTATGTATTTATCTCTATTACAGCATATTTAATATAATTAACATGTCTGTCACCTTTTCTAAAGTGAGCTTCTTGAAGTCAATGGTTTTAATCCATCATTATATCCTCCACGTCTATCATTCCAACAGGTGTTCAATAAACACTGTTCAATAAATGAAATAAAAAGTAGAAGACAGGATGAAACAATAATCTCATACAAACAGCATATGCCTGAATGTTAAAACATGTCCCTACCTGGTAATTGACCATTTTCTTTCCATCTCTTCCAGTCTGAGGTAAGGTCAAAGGTCCAGATACTATCCAAACATCTTCGAACCTCTCTGTCAGCTCTCGACAGTACATTTCTATTCTGAAAAAACAAAGCAAAAAAAAAAAAAAATGTATAATATTCTCACAGACTTAAGTGTAGAAAAGAAGCAAACTATATCAAGTCCCCGGGAAAGATGCCAAGAATATTGAACTAGAGAAATTAATGTAAACAAAGGAATATAGCACAAAACATTATAAGCACATAAGCAATGTTTTTCCCAGTTTACTACACAAAAAAACTAAAAAAAAATCCCACACACTAATACAACTATCCACATTTTCCTGTGTATGCATTCCGTGTACATTTTAGAACTAAAATTATTTTGTTTTCTCCCTAATTTTTCTATGCCGTAGTTCTCAAGCTTTTTACAAGAACTATGTATCATTCCAATAAGTTGATGTACCTTTTAACTATTACTATTATGGGTTTATCCTAACATTTCTTATGTAATGCAACACTGTATTTATTCCTTAGGATAAATTTCAAGGGCCAGAATTACTTTACTGAGTATTTTAATGACCCCGATTATGTGTAAAATATTTTTAATGGGATTATCCCAATTTACTCTATAAAGTCCAAAATATGAAGTAGCAGTTTTGCAACAATCTTTACAACATTGGGATTTATCACTTGAAAAATGTTTTTGCAAATTTACTAGATAAAAATGGCGAAAAGTTTTAATAAGTACTTTCTTATACTGGAGTTAAAAGAGATTTATGAGATAACAATGTATGTCATCATTCCTCATATCCTTATCTAAAAAGTAAACTCAACATTGTATCTTACAGCATACATGCCCAATTACAAGATAAAGTAATCCTCCCAAAAATGTATCCCCTAGGAAATATGTTAAATGCTTCCATAGGTATGCAATCAGCCAGAATATGAAAAGGAAACTATAGGACAAACATCCCAGATCTTTAACAAATAATCTGCAAGGAGAAAAAAGAAGGAAATATTATAGATTAAAAGGGACTGAAGAGACATATTACCCAAATCTATGTGTATACCTTGTTTGAATCCTGATTCAAACCAATCAAATGAACGAAAAAAAATTTAAGACAATCAGGGAAATTTGAACACTGATTGTAAAACTGGTAATAAGGAATTACTGTTAAATAGTTGAGAAGCAATAATAGTACTATAGTTATATCTATTTTTCAATTAGTTGACATTCAATATTATTTTACATTAGTTTCAGGTGACTGTAGTTATATTTTAAAAGAATTCTTACTTCTAAAAACATATACTGAAATATTTATGGATAAAATTATTTGACCTGCTTAAAATAACGAGTAGGGAAAAGGGTATGTAGACGAAATAAATGGGGATCATGACTGATAATTACTGAAGTCTTTTTTAGTGTGCGGGTGCTTTCCTAATTATTTTAAACCACAAAAAAACTGGGGAAAAAGACAACTTGAACACAACCTCAATTGGCGCTAGTTTTAAATGCTTAAAGAGATTCCCTAACAGAACTGATTAAGTGTCAGAAACATGCAGATGACCCAGCTGATTTTATATTTAGGGTCTGCCAAAAACGGATTAATGGTTATGTTTAAGTATACCAAAAAATTTTTTAAAAGCTCAGCAACTCTGGAAATATAAGTAGATAAAAATAAGATGTCCTCTGGATATATTAAAAAATATTTATTGTCTTACAATAAGAAATATTTATTGTAATATTTTAAGTAGTTTCTTCCAGAATCTGACTTCTGACCGGTGGCAAGCATGATCAAATTGGCTGTTTTGCAGTCTGTACTGCCAATAGAAAACTGTACTTCCAAATGCAGCAAAGAAAACTAGTCCAAAGTACTTCATTCAAGTACTACCTTCAGTAGAAACAGCTTTTAAAAACAAAGCCAGAAAGAGCTGATAAGCTTACTAGTACATTCTCCTGTCATATCATTCATCTCCCACAGAATCGCATTTTAAAAACTGTCACCCCTCACCTGTTCCAATATCCAGCATTATTATCAAAATTCTGAGGCACAATATTAGAAAGGTAAAAGGTTTCAGCCATGGCTTTCTGTGAAAAGAAGAAAGAAATCATAACTTGCCCTGAAATGTCTTCCCCCTTGAGAGAGATGTTACGAAGCAGACACAGAAAACTAGTTCTTTATTCATACATTAGCTCTAGGCAATCACAGCAACTACCTGTTTAGATAAATAAGTCATAGCTATTCCAGGACAGAAAGCTCAATAACGATTATTCAAAATAAGGACAATAACAAAATAACTAGTTTGGTGTCCTAGCTTTCTTTATAATTTACGAAATTCAAACCTATAGTGTAGACTCTTAAGAACTAAACGTTTCCAATAAAAAGCTAAAGGGTAAATTCTGATTTGAAGCCCCTGGCAGTTTCTCGAAGGTCAACTTTCAGGAATTTTATTTAAGTAGCACGCTACAAACCTATTAGTTCAGAAGTGGCAGAGAAAAATTCCTTGTTCTGCATCTGGCCACTATGAATTCATTTCACACTACTGACCCACAAACACAAGGCTCCATCATTGTACAGGCATATCTCATTTTACTACATTTCCTTTCACTGCCCTTCACATTTACTGCACTTTACATTTTTTTACAAACTGAAGGCAAGAGCCTCCACCAGCAAAAAGACTACTTGCTTTATTGCAGTGGTCTAGAATTGAACCCACAATATCTCCGAGGGATGCCTGTATTTTCTTCCATTGATCTAACTGTCCATGCCACTAATAACCTTTGCTTCAAGCAGCGGTTCCTACCCTGGGATGCACACTGGAATAACCTAGGGAACTTTAACAATACAGATGCCCGGGTTCCACCCCCACAAGTTTCTGATTTAACTGCTCTGGGCTACAGATCTGGGCATCGGGAATTTTAAAAATTTGCTCAGGTGATTATGAGTATCCAAAGTTGAGACCCACTATCTTAATGACGATAATCACCAACAATTCATACAATAAATGTCAATGCTACAAATGACATTTCTCTCCTTGTTTAGCAGAGAAGTTATCCTAAATTAAAGAAGACTAATATGATTCATAACTGGGTACTGGATCAAAAAAAAGGCTGTAAAGGACATAACTGGGACAATTTGGCAATTCTGAAATGTGAAATTGTATACAAGACAATATTATTACACAAGTACACAAAAATACATTTGCACGTTTCTTGGTATAATGATACTCTTGTCATATCTACAAAAATCCTCATTCTTAAAGGATACAATCTCCTGAGCAATCTATTTTAGAATGAAATGTTATGATGTCTGCAATGGTTAAAATTTTATATATATATATATATATATATATATATATATATATATATATATATATATATATGTAAAGTAAATGTATCTAAATGTGTTTGCTGTACTCTTTTCAACTTGTCTACAGGTTTGAAATTTTTCAAAATAAAAATGAGTAGCTTTAACATCTATTGGTTTTCCAGTTCCCTTTTACATAGCATTAGTTTTCTTCAACCTGTTTAAAAATGTCTCAGCACCTGAGCCAAAAAATAAAATTAAAGTCAGGAAGAAAAATACAAAACAAAAGTATAGAAATTCTCAAGTTTTAAGGTCTGGCTCCCAGGTTTTTAATCTCCAAGTCCCGTGGTACAATGTTGGCCCTTTATTCCCATCTATTGCCAAAAATATGCCTACAGGTGAAAATTTGTTATTTCCTGCTGGAGCCATGTGTCCTCGTGACCACCCACTTCCAATATAGTCCTTGTTGAGGGCACTGAAGGCAGGAGGGATGTTGGGATCAGGCTTGAATTTACAGTGTTTTCTGTCTGCATCACCTGAAGAAAAACACAAACTGGTTAAGTTTCATTGGACTAATATCCCTCACAATTCTCTAAGCAAGGCAAGCTCGGTGCTGCTGGCTGGTATCTCTCTGAGCAGCTAGTACTTAGTGACTGCATGCATGTCTCAAGTTCCTGGAATAGTTCAGATACTTCATCTGAATTTAGCAAAGACCTGTCTAGGAAAGAATGCTTTTCATACAGTGTAGATACCTCATACATTTTTGTTTCTAGCCTTTCAAGTTAAAGGGAAAAAAAATCCCCTGTATAGTATTTACATGAAAACAACGACCAATCAAATGGCTAAGCTGTTTAGATAAAAAGCTTAGCTACTAAATAAACTCTTACTTTTAAAAAAGATCCCATGTATTCTATTTTGTACGGCTATATTTGACAAGTTTATATGTACTAAAATAATGGATATATATAGACACAAAACAATTTGTTCTGGGCAGGCACAGCCTAGGCGAGGGGGAAAGTGTCTCTGACATCTTGCTTACTGCCTCTTAAGCCATGACAAAACAAATATTTAGGTTATGAGCTCAATACAGAAATTCCTGAAACAAAACATCCGAATATCACATGAGAGAGAAGAAATCTCAATTTTACTTATATTCTGTTATCTGTAGATTAGTTTGCCACAGTGAACATCATCAAATCCCAACACTACATTTTACATTATCCTTAGCACAAATCTTGTTAAATTACAAAAACTTTGAGTACAAATGGAATATATTCAGGCTGCTACTCAAAAAAGTGTAAAATGACGATCAATAAAGTTACTGATTCCAATGTTATTTTATTCGGCCAAGAAAAAATTTAAATTATTAGATCTCAAGGTTCAAAGTACCTAGTATCTAGCTTTTTAGAATCACTTCATAAAGAAAAAGTAACTGGCAATACAGAAGAATTATTAGTAAATTTCTCCAAGTGTAATTACCACTGAAACTGCTTCCTTGTATGCCCGGTTATCTCTTGCCTGGTGCTCACTGCCCCTGAAAATTCATTTGTGGGAATTTCTAAAGGCCTAAGATGAAGATCATCTAGAGAAAGGATGTAAATTTACTTCTATAAGGTGTCTGGAGGTATCAGCAGTGGAGGACATTAAATTGGGCTCACAGCTTAAGCTTTCTTGACCTATACTATACAGGCTGCATGGCTTTGAGCAACAAGTCTACATGACAGTTTGTGGTCTCAACTTCTCCAGAATAAGCTTTTTATTTTCCTTTTTGACCCTTCTCTGCTCAGGATCAAAACAATCTTCCATGTGGTATCCCTGCTATGATAGGCAGTCAAGTTAGTTTTGGTTCGCCCTCCCCCAAAAGTGCAGCTTTCTGGGGTTCCAGATTAATATGGGTAGGGTCTCCTAAAAGACAGTCTAACTTGGGTGAGCCCTAGGTCTTGCCTTCAGTTCCCCTCACCCTGTAAGGCTGCGAAACCAAAGGCAATGTGGCTTTGGTTTGCCAGGACTGCCCTTACCGCTCTAGTTTCTGGCTGTCCCTCAAATATTAGCCTGGCAATTCTCCAATATCATGTTGGCTCCTTTTTTTTTTTTTTTAGCAATTTTTTTCGATATACATTTTACATACTGCTAATAACATTCCTGTTTTTAGCAAGGAGTCTGAATAACTTAGTCTGTTATTACTAAAAACAAGATGCTTTACACCAAAATCAAGTAAATCACAGGTATATTGCTTCCTGTTTTCAAATATTAATTTGCTCCATTTTACGTCCTCAAAATTACACAGCTCACAGGATTTACAATATGACACTCAGTGGTTTTCTTAAATGCCTCTGAAAGTGATAATTTAATAGCAGGATAAAATCAGTAAAGCCAAAATTCCTTAAATCTTGGGAAAATTTCTGTATATAAAGGAAAGTCATTAGGCTTGAGACTAAATCAAGTTAAGTTTCTCTTAATGTAAATTTATAATTAAGTCTCAACTGCTATGAAATAATTTACACCTACATCAGCTTCCCTCTAGTGGCAAGCACGTTCCAAGCCTCCTGCTATTCTGCTGGTTGGTGAGCATGCTATAAAGGCATGCGCTCATTTAATATCAGTATTTGAATATACATTAAAATAACATGCATTCAAAGCAAAGGAGTTATAATTTGAAGGCCATATAGCACATTAAAAGGCAAATAAAAATATGGGAATAAAGCAACCATGACAAAAGGTAATATCCTTAATATATAAAAGAATTCCTACAAATCAATTCAAAAAAGAATATCCTAACTGAAAATGGTAAACAGTAATTCACAAAGAAAGAATAATTCACAAAATATTAACCTTCACTGGCAACCAATAAATAAATGCAAGTAAAATCAACTATTAAGCTGATAAAGCTCAATAATGCCCATTATTGGTGAGGGTCAGGAGAAACAGGACAAATAGTGACGGTAAAAGTATAAACTGGAATAACCTACCCAGAATCCAGGTTGACATTACATACCAAGATCTGGTCATCTTAATTACAGGAATCTACCAAGACATGAGAACACGTAAACAGACTTACACACCTGCCTGTCTCTCCAGCACCATTTCACATCATTTCGCCCTCACATCAGCTCCTCAGACCTTTTAGTTTCCTAAAGGAACAAAACTCTTTACATTGGGGTCTTAAAAAATGCAAATGTGCTTTTCTTTCTGCCTGAAATGCTCTTCTACATATCGCATGGCCCACCTAACTCTTCTGCCAAGGTAACCACATTCTCATTCTTATTGAATCTTCACTAATCAAAATCAAAATCAGGTTCTCTTCTTATGATCTCTCATATTCTTTTAATTATACAAACCCAACTTGTAATCACTTTTGCTTCCGAAGACCAATTGTAATTATACATTTATGATTATTTATTTGATAGGTCAACCGAACCCCTCCCCAACTCAAAGTGCCATAAAGGTAGAGACCTTCCACTCTGGTCACTGATCTATCACCTAGGGCTTAGCACAGTGTCAGCACTTAAAACATATTTGTGGAGGTAATGAATGATGCTCACTGCAGCAATATTTACAACAAAGCCTTCAACTTGAATGTTAAGATACAAATCCTCACAGATCGTGAGACGGCTGGGAAGGATCTGGGGCTCCCTGGCAGCCAAGCAGTATCCATTTATATAGTAAGCCATACAAACGTCACCATTTCCTAAATGTGCTGTAATGTGAAAAAAGTTAAGATTATCAATTCTTCTTGTTCTTTCATCAATACCTTTACTTCTAATCACCTACCAATTATCTTGTTTTTGGATATATGTTCAAGAACCCATCTAGGCACCCGCTTTGACTGATCATAAGACAAGGCATGATTAGTGTAACACCGAGTCTCTGTTCCAGTTAAAGGAAATCCAAATTGTTCCAAGATAGCCTTTTCTGCAGGACCTAAAAATGAAAAAAAGAAAAATAAAAAGTTAATGACTCTTATTAATAACAGAAAAATTATAAGTAAGAGTAGTAAGACTTACAAAGGATTGGCTCAAAAGTCAAACCAACCAGATTTCATTTTTCCACTTACTTATAACACAAAGAAAAGCGACAGTAGACGAAAAATACTGGTTTTGTCTATAATCAGTCGTATAGTTATGTCAAGATAAGTTGTGGCTATCTCATTAACTTTTAAATATGGAACTGATCTTATTGGTCTTTCATGACAAATTTTCAAAATCTCTCTGTACGAAAGCAACAAAGGAAACAGTCTTGTCATCACCAGTTATTGATATGACTGAATGGGAAAGAGCCTATCTACTCATTGTTTTATGAGTTAATGTGGGGGGGAAAAAAGCACAGCCTTTTAAAAAAGTTTTAAAAGACCATCATTCGCTGACACTGGTCTCTGATCTGTTACTGAAGCAGAGGTGTGTGCTGCAGTAAGATAACTGGTATTGTTTTTCTTGGTGGGAAAAACAGAGCACGCACTAAACAGAGTTGGTTTCAAAATAATCCCATCTCGACGACTTCTCCAGTCTTTCAACCCACCACAGTACATAGCTCTCTTGCTAAATGCCAAGCATCAGAAGGTAAATCAGCACGTCGGGGAAAATGTGAAAATGAGCATGAGCTCAATTTCTTTGTCAAATATAAGGTACAAATCCTCACAGCTCGTGAGACGGCTGGGAAGAGACCCCTGGTAACTTAAGGATTTATATACTTTGAAGAAGGGCTAGCTAGTATTCTTCATCTGAACGATGATAAAATAAGAACAATTAACTCATCTGCTAAAAACTATATGTAAATTTATTCATTCATCCGTACTTAGTGAACGCCGATTATGTACCAGCTACAGTGCTGTATCTCAAGGAGAGAACAAAACAGACATGGTCCGAGCTCTTACTAAATTAACAATTTAGCGACAGACGCAGACGTTAAAACATACATTTTATGATACATACCCTTGGGGTAGAAAAGTATGAAAATCCCCGCGGGAAGGAGGTGAAGGAGGCAAGCTAGACGCGACGTGGGGGGAGGCTGAGCCTGGAGGCTGCATAGGCCGAAAACCACGGGCCGGGTGAAGGGAGAGAACCGTGCGTGGAGGATTACGATTCACGCTCGAGACAGGAGTTCGGCCCCCACAAGCGGTCGGGGAAGGGCGACCCAGCCCGCACACTTACCTTCCGGCTCCCTCACCGCCAACGCTGCCTCGGCGCCCTGACTCCGGAAGAACTGCAAGGCCGTGAGCCCGGCTCCCGCGGCACCCACTACAGCTCCTGCCACGAAGCCTCTCAAAAAATGCCGAGAGCCTCGTAGACGGGATACAAAACTTTTGGCAGCCATCTTACCCGACGTACCTGCCTTTTTTCCGTAGCGCATGCGCACACCGCGTCCGACGCCTGAAAGCCAATAGCAACCGCGGGACCGAGACGCGCATGCGCAACTTGAGCCTCTCAGGACACCCTTAGACCCGCAGAGCCAGAGCACGCCTTCCCCGCAGAGGGCTTCGCGCGCCCCCTGGTGACAAGCCTGGAGGCCCAAGAGCGTCCCCCTCTATCGCTGGTCCACTTGATCGGGTAATGGGGATAGCATGACGTTTTGAGGGTTCAGTAGTGTGCATATACAGTCCAGAGAAGAAAATACCTTTAGTCTAGTCCCACTTCATAGGTGAGTAAACTGCTCGCGCATGGTTACACTAAGGTCCTCAGAGCCGAGATTTTAACTCAGGTCTGATTCCAAAACCTGTGCTACATTGAATGTCTTCATACCTGGCTTTGAAGTCACAGGGTATACAAATAATAACGTCTAAAACTGGCTCCTAAGAAGTTCTTGACAAGAGAGGACTCCATGGTGGCTCAGGACCCTGAATCAGAGTGCAGGGGTTTAGATCCCCACGCAAACACTTTGTACTTTGGGTATGTCGCTTCACCTTTCTAGGCTTCTGTTTCTTTTTTAAATGGGACTGATAATAATACCTGTCCCACTAGGGTTTGTGACAATTAAAGGTGATTAACCAGGTTAATGCATTTAAGGAAGAACCTGGAACACGTCACTCCGTAAATATTAGCAATTTTTATTTAATCATCTCTATTTTACCTTGATAGAATATGAAATCCGGATTGCTGAATGCCTGCTGATGTTTTACACACTCCTACTCAGTCATCTTCATTTTGCAGCATAATCCCCAGCATTCCATGCAGATTTACTTCACTAATAAACGGGCCATTTCTACAACCAGCTGAAGAAGTGTAGACATTGTTTTGACAGTTTCATAGCTCCATGCCTCTCATGAATGCCTCTCATGAAGTCATTTTGTATAATTCCATCGGTTTCTGACCCTAATTGGTTGAGCTAGATCAACCAGAGTCTTTCCAGGGATTTTGGATCTGGAACTCCCTTTGGGTAGCAAAGCTGTGACATACGAATCTCTGGTACTATCTACAGCCTTGTTTCCTTGCACTAAACCATAGTGGAAGAAATACAGAGCATAGGTAAGGCCTGCAATGCTGTGCCCCAAGCTTCTAAGGCTCCTTAAGCCCAGATGCATTCTGCTTTGGCTTGACTGACCACTTGTCCCAGGATCCTTCCAGTAAATCCCTGCCCCGTCTCCAATCATTTGCAACCAAGAGTCCTGACAAATGCAACCAGGTAGGTTTCAAAGCTATTTCAGCAGCTTCTACCAGAATTTACTAAATATACACATTTACTCTCTCCAAAGCCCTCCTAAGCGGTGAGCACTGTGCTAAACACTAGAGAGAAAAATAGTGGGTGACTCTTCCTCATCCAGATCCTGCACTTGGAAACAACAGTGAACCCCACACTTGGCCCCAAGAGGTCGAGTCAGAAGGGCTATTTTTGGGGTAGGGTACCTCCCTCTGGGCCTGTCTGCCCACTTTTAAAATGGAGTAGACCAGTAGTTTCCAAACTGTAATCCGGGGACTGCTAGTGTTCCATAGGACTTAAGACAAGGGAAGGCAGGTTGAACGGCCTGTCTCACTTGTTCACTTGGACAAGCCTGCTTTTATAAACCAGCTTCTCTGTGTCCAATTTCTTTTAGTGAAAGCATTCCTTTGTTGAAGGCAAAGTTTGGCCAGGTGACCCCTATGAGCCAACCTTCCAGCATTTCCAGCTCCAAGGTCCTCATTCAAAATTAGCCTGCCTTGCTCTCCTCCGTGCTCATTAGGGGCACTCACTAATAAAAGGTGAAATTATTAAATCTGAAAGAGCAAAATAAACCAAAAACTGGACAACTGCTCCCTAAATCAAGGGGCCCTTCATCAAAAATTGTTCCCTAGAGTTCCAAGCAGGTTGTTTAATCCTCATAATAAAGGGTAAATAAGGCATTAACCTCACCAGGATTCAAAGCTGGTGTTTCTCCACTTAACCAAATATTAGTCACGGGCCAAAAAATTCTTTTGTTACTGCAGAAAGCAGTGAGGTGACTTCTTTCCTGTTTTGTTAGGTAGTAGACACCACCATTTTAGTAGCAGAGAACCATGTTTTCATTTCATGAGATTAAGTCAGGAACTCCAAAACATGAGACCTGTCTTGCTGACTCAGATCTGGGGTTTTGCCCCAAAACTGTTATTTTTTAAATGCTCAGCAAGGGACCCTGATAGTTGGCCATGTTTGGGCATAGCAGAGCTTGTATTCTACAGTAGTCCTGAATAGAACTTATTTTCTAGGCTTCTCTGCTCTACTTAACAAAAACTGCTCAGGGTTGTCTGCAAAGTATAAGACTGGGGGGTGGGGGTATGTGTGTGTGGGATCTCGGAGATTTGGAAAAACACACCCGCCCTAAAGGAACTTACCCAGGACAGTCCATTTTAGGAGAAATCCACAGTCTCTGACTGGGCCTGGGCTGTGAAGGGGGCAGAAATAGAGACACCTGCTTAGCTCAGCCCCCACAGGACGTGACCATGAACTTGACCATGAACGACTGCGTGTGGCCCAAGCAGGAACTCAGAGGTACTGTGGTCTGCCCTGTAAGTGGAAGGACACTATTTTATTGATTCTTAATCCCCATAAGAAACCTCAGTCCCCTGCCATGTGATTCAGAGAGACAAAAGGGTTTTTATTATTATTATTTTATTTTCATATACAAAAAGATAAAACTTGAAATAGTTCTAGATTTTTCCTCCTATTCTGTTGGGGTGTGGCTGCTTCTTCACACAGGGGGAAAAAACTACATTCACATCGGTTTATTTGAGGACCCAGTGCAGAGTTCAAGCAGCAAAACCCCAACTTGGCAGATCTAATTTCAAACTTGACACTCATTTCTAAAATTACCACAGTAAAAAGGAACAAAGATCCACTGCAAATGAATGAACTATGATACAATGTTCTTTCCAAAATGTCTTCATTTTGCAACTGTAATTACATGGATGTCTGCTTTAGGCCATTTTAGATGTGTGCATGTATATAATATATATATGTTGTATTTTTATATATATATATATATGTATATAAATCAGCACACTTTTCAAATCCAGACAGGGTAACAGCAACAAGCTTAACTCTGTATACATATATATTTTTTAAAACATGATACTTTAGTATAACTTTTGTTAATTCAGTAGTACAAGCTATTTCTGTTCTACAAAATTTTTATTTTATAGCTACAAGGGTGAAAAGTGACCTATTACATTTACATCTCACATATCCTGGTATACAAACAGTACTTATTGAATTTGAGCCAAAAACTAGAAGTCTTTAGTTTTAGCACTTGAAGAGCTTCTTCACTTCTACAGCCTTAAATCATATACTAGTCACATTTCCAGAGTTTGCAGTTACTCATCATTTTAAACTGCAAGAAACAGGTGAATCCAAACTTTAATTACAATTTTTATATACAGGTTAGATAACACAGCTCGATAAGACTTCGCTATCATCCTAAATCCAACACACACATTCTCCACTAAGTTAGACAAGTCTTAGGGTTTTCCTTCTTTTCCTTACAAATAATGTACAAATTTAGAAGTAGGTGGTAAAACTGATACATAAGATGGCAAATGAGAAGTGACATTTTGTTGGTTCCAAAATTGGTCCTGCAAATTTTGTACTCTGCTGTGTTCTTTATGCGTGTTACATGCAGAAGCTCTTTTCACAAGAATTTGACATCAAACTCGATGTAAGTTGAATTTACAGTACTGTATAAAGCTATTCAGATTCAAGGACAAATGTGGAAAATATTAACAGGTGAAAAATTCGGCCTTTGACGCTACCATTAAGATATGTTAAATTCATAAGCAGATTCTTTTGTACAGTTGAAAAATGGCATTGTGTGGATTTGTGGCGTGGAATTGAAAGCTAGAAGTATGTTTCTAATCTGCGGTAACCCTCACCCTCAATTCTCAAGTACCACTCAATTTTCTTTGCATTTTTACAGAATTCTAGAAAAAAAAAAAGTGGGTGGGGAGGAGCCGCTGGCATTTTAACAATTCCTCCCCTTACAGGAGGTCTTAACACTTTCAAATGAGGTCTCCTAGGAATCTCTGTATGATCACTGGCTCTCAGATGGCACTTGACAATGACTTGGACACTTTCTGAATCAAAACCCAGATGTTGCCTTATCTTTCCTACTCTCATCTCTGTCATTGCTGGTAAAATTTGGATGAGTGCTTCTCTTATGAAGAAATTATTTGGCTAAACATACATGACGTGTGGCAGTGCTCTGAGAAAACCCCACTTGGGCTAAAGCACTTGCAGGGACTAAAGTCAACAGTCCACTGAACAGGGCAGAGACCAAACATTTCGAGGACTGTCAGGACACAATGGGAACACACTGACCTTGGTGCCCTACCTTCAGCAGGACAGCCCAGGCAGGCAGCCCACACTTAAATGGCTGGGTTACCACTTTTAATCTTGGTCTGCCATCTGTGCCCTAGAGACAAAAATTCAGATGTGGTGACGGCTGGTTAATTAAACTTTCTGAACTGGTAAAAAAGACTCTTTAAAAAATATATATATATTTATTTAAAATACATCAAAATGACAAACAGCCATATCCCGCAAGGCCTAATTTCACAGCAACATATGCTACAGACATCTTCCCAAAATGCACTGTGGCGGATGGTGGGTTTTTAAGCCTGCCATTTAAAGGAATGTTCTACATTTCAGCTTTAGCGACTGGAAATGTGTTACAAAGAGCTCATCTTTGGAACAAATTTGTGTGCAAGACCAGTCAATTGAATCGCTTTGCCCATTCAGACACGAGAATACTGAAAATGGCAGAATTGAAAGAGGAACATAGGAAGCACCGTTCAGATGACACTCTAGACCCATCCCACCACAGTGCTGTGAAGAGCTTGCCAGAAGCCCCTTTTTCAGTCCTTGGGAAGAGTTTTACTTCATAACAAATAAGTGCCCACACTTGGCAGGGTTCCTGCCTGTGTATGTTACAAGCCTGCAGTATCGAGAGGACCCAGATGGTGACACTGTTCAACATGAGGTCTGAGGTAACTGGTTCTTAAAATACCTGGAGCACAGAACTGCATCCAGAAAGTACAGCTGGGAAAAAGGAAAAAGATGGGGTTTGGGGCTAGAAAAGACAAGTAGAAAAAAGCTTACAGCAGTTGCTTTTGAGGGGAGGCAGATGACGCAAACAAAGGCACAACAGAATTACATTCTGAGAGACGGGCTGGAGAGCAGAGAAATGTTCTTTTATGAGGACAGGGAAAGGAACGATGGGTTGGTTCCCGGAGTGCTACTGGATCCGCTGAAACTGAATTTACTCCAAGTATAAAAGGGGTAATGTGTAAAACTTACTCTAAACCAGGCTGAGTAAGAAGCACAGCTGGTTCAAAATGACACATCAGGGATTCTCCTGACACAACTGCCCCGACCAGTACACCTCTAAGCACAGCAGCCTGAAGCCAGCAGGCAGGGTCTGGGGGGCAAGCCTTTAGGTAGGTCTTAGAACTGGCAACTGAGGATACAAAGAATTAGCTTCATTATTCACCCTCCCCCACATCCCCATCAAAAGGTTCACCCAAATAACCATCCACTTTCTACCCCAAAATAAACAGGCTAGCTTGAAGACCGCCTTCCATATTACAGCAGTGGTGGTGGCCTTGGTGGGAGAGCAGGAAACCTGTGTAGGCATCTGAAGATGCCCGCTGGTACGGAGTTCCGAGCTTCCTTGACGCTCCTGCTTGACTCGCTAGATTAAAGTGGAGAGCCAACCTACTCTCATCTCCGAACTGCCCTGACCAGAGGGGACAAAATGTACCTGGTAGCTCTCCCTTTGATTTGATCACTATGTCCACAGACTACCCTGCCTTCTCTCCTCCTTTCCGAATAATTGCTCAACTGGAAATTCTGTCCTGAAAACTGGATAATTTGGTCCTAGATAATTCAGTTTGGTGAATTACTCATATCACCAAATCCTCATTTCAACTGTCTGTAGACTGGTTCTTATTCTAGTCTCAACCCACCCCAATCTGCACCCCCAAAACACCCTTAACACACTACTACATTCTGTGGCAAGAGTTTACAAAGTAATGTTTAACCTCGGAATCTTTTGTTCAAAAGAAATCAAAGGAGGAGGCACAAATGTAAAACACCCTACAGGCTCCTCTTGCCTCTCATCAGGCCCTTCCCTCCCCATCTGCAAGGAGCAGAGCCAAAGCATCACTGACCTATGTAGCCACAATGGAGTTTTGGCCAAACAAGACCCGTAACTGTACTCCAATCTGCCAGTGTATGTGTATCACGAGAATCCATATGAGCGCTAAGTACAAGATCCACACCACTCACACTCCAGTGTACATTTATCTTGAAAGGTAAAGCTCATTACTCTGGTTACAAAATCATTCTTATTCAAAATCACTAGACTTTATAAAAATAATCTGTGGTATAAAACAATCTCCACACTGTGCAGAAGAATCTGTCAGGTGATATAACTAAATATATATGTAGAGCTTTAGATTTTTTTAAAGTAAAATTTCAAGTGTCTTATCTCTATTACATAACCTATTCTTTTATTTACAATGCTAACAACATTCCAATGCAAATGTGACTGGGACAGCCTCAGATTGAGCCCTTGCCCAACCCACAGCAGAAATTCACAGGACTCAAGACAGAACTCAACCACTTGCAGAAAACCCATCCTCTCCTGCCTCAAAAGCATTAGCTAATGGGTCATATCTATCATAACTATGAGCTAAAAATGTAAACTCTGAAAATGAATGTGACACTTTTCCACAGACGTCCAGAAGAGCCCACATTTGTATAACCCACTACAAACATATATATGTCCACATTTTTATTTCTTCACAACTGCCCAGGCTCCAGACAACCCAGACACTTCTGGAGAAAAAGGGCAGCACAGGGCCGTCTCCACGCACTGGCATCTAGAGATTATGCACTTTCACTCGTGAGGAAAAACCACCTGTGTTATCGCTACAAGCTGCCATAGGAACAAATAAAGTATCACTGGTTTGGGGGACCACTGGATGCACGGACTACCACAATCAAAAGTCCTGCTTCATTCATACCTGGAAGATACCGTCACGAAAATGTAAAAGCTTGGTAAAATGTGAATAGTGGTTAAGTCCTTTAAATTCAAAATCTTGTCCAAACCAAATTTACAAGTAGACGCAAAATGAGTATAAAATATTAAAACTACCCCACTAGATAATTTGGACTATTTGATGATAGCTTATGGGTCTCTTGGACCCACTAGTTGTTTTTAAACTAGTCGACTGAATTATTTGGGGGGGGGGGCAGGTAAAACTTCATTTCTTTTTTCTATAAAACTAAATCATTATCTTAAAAAACTTTTCCAAGCCTTCTGAGGGTTTGGGATACATTCATAGGTGGATTGCTGGTTACAAATCAACTACCAGGAATCTTAAAGAACTATGGGTATAACCCTGAATTCATTAAATGTTTACAAATCTAGACAGAGAAGATAAACTTAACCAACTCAATTATTGGGCCTATTTCTTTACCAAAAAACATTACAGTTCATTAAGACTTAAACTTGTCATTACTTGGCTAAACATGTTAGCTACCGAGTATTTTCTTAGTTCAGCTTTTGTAAACAGCAAAGGAAAACTCATGTCACCCAAGAGAGAAAAGGCCACTGTGCCCTTTCCTTTCTGGCTGCTTACCTTGGATGAGGGGAAGATGAGTGAATTCACTGTGCTTCTTGGAAAGGTATGGTCTAGCGCCCCTGAAATGTGAACCATGTCTGGCCGCCTCTCCAAAGATGAGCCATGAAGAACTCAACAGGCTACTGAAATAGCTGGGACTGACGATCGAACTGAGTTAACTTCTGGAAAATGCTTTCCAATTTAGATACTTCTCTAGTGAGTCAAGTTCTCAGGAACCATGCCTGGCTGTAGGACTTCTATTATACAAAGTTTTTAGTACCAATCCCTAAAAACTTACATACTTATGCTTACTATATTACTGAAAAACATCAAACCCTTGTATTACCAGTAAGTACTAGCAATTTTACCCAGCTTTCTAAAAAAGGCAAAATTCCATTTGCAAGAGGGCCATCCAGTCCTCCCCCTTGAATGGGACAGCCACCTCACTGCCCTTATGGCTCAGTCTACGGGCCACTGTCTGTAGACTGGTTCTTTCTGATCCACACACAGTACATGGTAGACATTCAATACACAGCTGGGCTTGCCACCAAGGAGACACCATGCACACAGCACGGGCGCGCGGTGCAGGACGGCAGGATAGCAGGGAGTGAGAATGTGGCCAACTGGAGAAGAGGAGACAGCAGAACTGCAAGAGCACGTGCCTTGCTTTCTAAAGCATAACATGACTGACTGGCCATGACAAGAAGGTTAGCCTGGCCCGTAGGGGTAATGGAAGCACTATCTCAATGGCCTGGAGATAAGAGACTCTTCCTTTGGTTGAGAACATGTGAGTGGGGGGCTCGACCCTCCTGAAGATGTTCAAGGCGGGAAAAGGTCCTTGTTCTGTACCCACGCGCCAAGTCGAGATCAGATGAATCCTGAGTGAGAAGCAGCTGGCACATATGGGGAAGCCCCACCCAGGCAGAGCTGAGAACTCTGGGCACCTAATGTGCTAACGGGACAAAGGCCATGCCGAACCACCAAGGCTGATGATGCGCACCGCTTCTCACCGTCATGTCTCCCCTTCTCCTGAGAATGGTCCATCTGCAGCCCTTGGCCTGAGTAACTTACTCTAAAGACACCTGGAAGTGACAATGGTCCCAGGAGAAAACCCAGTTCGTGCCAGCCCCAGGATGTTCTAATGACTATGTCCATGGCCTTCCCTGCCCGTCACCTGTCCCCAATTATTGAGTCTTCTGCAGGACACTGTGATGCAGTAGCTTCTGTCCCCACTTGCTTCCTCCTTCTCTTGCTCATTCCTGGATTTCTCTCGCTAGGGAAGTCTTCCCACAGCGATCATGGATATATTCAGACAGAACACATTCTCCCACAAAGCCCATCCCACAGCCAGGAGCCTGCTTGAATGACAGCGCCCTAGCAAGGAAGGAGTGCGGGTCCTTGGCCACTTCTCTCCCCTGACTTGGCTGCCCTCCAACAGTAGACAGGGCAGCCTCTCCCATGGGCAGGGAAAATGATGCCAGACTCCTTTCCCACCAGTCTACCATAGAGCTTGGGGAAAGAAAAGAAAAGTAGTAGTTATCTGAGCTCCCCAGAAGTGAATGTCACATGAAATCTTTGTGAAGAAGAGCACAGGCAGAGGCCCTATAACTCCATAAACACAAACCAGGGCTCTAGATGGTTCACTCCCCAAAGAATACGTGACAGCAAACAAACACCTCATCTGTGGCAAAAGATGCACCCAACTCTTAGTGGCAGGCCCTGGGAAGAGATCACCCACCTTCCAGCCAGCAGCACCATCAGAGTCACTGCCTGATGGGTACATTTTACACAGCATGAGCGGAAAAGGCAGCCTGAAGCCCAGAGAGCTGGCACAGACACCCCCCGGGATTCTCCCCTCTACCCAGCCAAACCAAACAGGTACCATCTCTTGACACTACATTCTGATGCCAAGGCACCAAAAAGACGCCACAGCAGCAGCTGAGCAGAGTCAGCAGAGGGAGCTGGCCCAGATGAAAGGCATACTGGCCACCAGGAAGGCCTGCCTGTTCATCCTGCGTCCTGCCACAGCTGAACCCTCCACAGCTAGGCCAAAGCTTGTTCTCATAAGAATCAAGCTGGCACACAAAAGAAAAATCACCCCGAGGAAATCTAAAACCACACAGAGAGGCTGGGGCTTAGTGTTCCACGCTGGCAGGATCGGGGGCTCATCACTCCTGTAGTACATTAGCTACGTTTGTTAGTGGTTTATTGGTTTCTTCTGAGGGTGAAAAGTAGAGATGCCGGCACTGCCTGAGGAGAAAGCTAAAGAAATTAGATATGGCACTTTTCAATAAATATTTTAAAGCTTCTTAAAGAAATAAGTAAGAAAGAAAAGCAACTGCTGTAAGATCTGTTTTGCTGTTAAAAATTATTCCAAGGGAAGAAAAATACCACAGCACAAAATGATTTAAAAAAAAAAAAAGTAAACGACAACATAGCTTACCAAAAAAGCAAAAACAAAAAACCTGTCCCTGTAACCATCTTGGCCAGGTCACATTTTGACCCAAGAAGCAAAAACTGAGCTGAAAGAGCGAAGGAAACCCACTTCCCACAGCACCCTGTACCCAAACACACAAAGGGACACAGCCGCGTAGCAGGCCCCCACCGCCACACAGCGTGGGGAGCAGACGGCCCGGGGGTGTGTGCGGCACCCTGAGACCGCAAACTCTAGGGCAGCGGGTGAGAACACTCACTCTGGACCACCACCCTGGCACAGACTGCCCCCAAGTCACAGTGGGGAGCCACAGAGACACTACGGATCCCTTCCACTACCATTGCTGCTAATTTCCTTCAGAAATTAAATCTCAAGTAAAATGACCTCATGCAGGTCTCTAAGGGCCAGTTTTACCAAGTTAAAAAGTGGGGTTACCTGTCATTCTGATCAACCAATCAAACTGAGGAAAACATCTGAACCTCCAAATAACCCAAGAGGAGGCGCCCCTCTCCTGTTCTCACCCAAGTCAACCTCTCCCCATCACCCACCAACTCCCCTGAAGATTAAGAGATCCAGTTCTAAAATAAAATGGTCTAAAGAAACCAGAAGGAAAAGCCTTCACAAACTAGAGTGATGAAGGCCAACTCGGCCCAGACAGCCAACCTACAGCTGACGACAACCACGTACACGGGGGACTCGCCAAACAAAAATGGCATCACTACCGAGAAGACGCACACTTTTTTTTTTCTCTATTTCTTTTAAACTTTCTTGTCATAAAAGCCAACTTACATTAAAATATACTTATTACAAGACAACACAACTAATAAAATATATAATAAAACTTACACAAGTAGAAAATTCTGAGGTATTTCTGGTTTGAGGTGGTCTGTGGTCGTGAAGTTTTAATTCATTTACTTTTCAAAATTTAAACTTCGGAAGCCACATAGCAAAGCATGTGTGTATATGTGGATGTGTGTGTTTTTTTAAATTTTGCATGTTTCATAAATTAAAAGAAAATTCAAATGTCGAAACAGCAGCATTAGAAACATTCACTGACTAGAGCAAGGTTATGGCATAATAAAGGGTCTTTAGAATATGCACCACTTTAAGGGGTCTGGAGAAAGCCATGTTCGTGAGCCACATACAGGGGACAGGAATGTCCCCACACGGGGCAGAGCCAGCGCTGCAGGACTCTCAGAGTCTCCAGAGGGGAAGGCCTCCGTGGGCCACACACAGGACTTCCTCTTGCCCTGGCTGTGCAGGGTGCCCCTGTGGGCACCTCCCTGAACTGCTCCAGGAGGAAGCAACGTATTCCGACTTTTCCTCCGTTAAAGATATTTACAGCATCATGTGTTATGAAGAATGTACTCACTAGACCGTGATTTCTACCCTTACCTAACCTTAAAATAGGGCAGAAAAAAATGTTTTGTCCTATGCCCAAGCCCAAGTTAGTGGAAAAGACTGGTCAGGGCCAGCAGATGGGTCAGAGCCCCACCTGCTTTTCGACTTTCTCCAAACCCCGCCCTTGCCGTTAACACTCAGCCTCCACTCGGTCCTTCCCCTCCATTCCCGGTTACCTGAGAAGTAGCCTCATAGCAAGGATGCTGCTCCGAACGTGCCCGAGTCCAGTGTAGCTCTGCTCCAGACCCCACCCCAGCTCCGTCCTCCCCGCCAACTCCAGCCCAAACCGTCCTCCTCACCCCAGTTTTCCCTCGGTCAGGACAACACCCGTTAATCCGTGAAAGACACATCTGCTGTTCCTTATACTCACTGTCTAAAAAGGGAGGAAACACAACAAAAGGGAGGGGGGAAGGAGGATGAGGGCAGAGAGGAACTGCTCTTTTGAGGAAGGTGTGTTTTTTATGTAACAGTCTTCAAAAGTTCCTCTAGGAAGAGTTTGCAGCATTAAGTTTCCTAAGACAGGAGAAATGGGTTTCTTTGTGTCACAGATTCTGAGATGACAAACAGAGAAAGCGGGAGAAATGAACCCCAAAGGGCAGGAGGTGGCTGAGGCTCTTCAGCATGGCGCTGGTTCCGCATTCACAGCTCAGCACCTCGACGCCGGCTGACGCGCCTGCTGTTTGCGATGCAGTGGAGCAGTGTGCTGGTAGAACTGATCCGATCCAAAAATAACATTAATAATAATAATTATAATAATTATAATAATAATAAAAAGTCAAGGTAAAATAGCAGCTGCATTTTATGTGTTTGTTGGTGTTATGGGATTTCCAAAACAAAACACAACTTTTTTTTTCTTTTCCTCTTCAGATCCACTGAGTCTGGAGATCCACTCATGTCCTGGGCCTAGATGCTCGACTCTTTAGGGGGCAGGTCCACATTGGTGACAGAGGTCACCAGGGAGACAAGACAGTCCGAGGTAGTGCCGTTGACCGACCTTCGGATCAGAGCCACCCGTTCCTCCACGCAGCCTGCAGACAGGCGGGCCTCTGCGTCGTGGTCCCAGCACTCCTCGATGGTCACACAGAGCTGGGCCAGGCCCTGCAGAGCCACGGGGGAGAGGGAAAGCTCACCCTTGTTAGTGTCCCTCAGCGAGAGCAAGCTGGGGGACAGCAAACCTGATGATGTTCCGAGGATCAGGCAGAGCTCACCAATCCCCACACCAGCAGCTGTCAGCAGGAGCCTGGGGGACACTGAAGGAATCTGGATGCCTCCCTCTTGGCAGTCACCATCCTGGGCCCACTGGCCTAAGAAAAAGTCCCCTGAACCTCAACATGGCAGGGGGTGTGCAGGAGGCGACCAGGCCACTCATGGGGCAAAGTGATAGTCAAACACAATCCTTTATAAAGCCCAAATCACATAAGTGCCCAAAATGTGGCGGTCATAGTGGGGACCAGAGGAGGGCACTGTCCCACCCTACTACCGACAACCCCTGGGGCACCCCACTAAAGTCCAGGGAACATGGTGTGACACCCTATGCTGGAGCCAACTGTGTGGAGCTGGGAAAGGCATTAGAACAGGCAAAATGCCTATATCCCAGAGCTCTCTGCTCAGCACAAGACCAGATCAAGACCACTCTGGACCCTAGACTCCTTGTCAAGGAACTGGACCGGCTACCCCAGCATCTCTGCCTTGGGAGACTAAGAAAGTCTGAGTCAAAAAGCAGAGATTCTGGTCTGGCCTCCATCTCACCACGCCTCAGTCTTCTCCACTGGTAGCCCTGAGTTCCAGGGAGCGGCATGGCAGCTGAACTTGGCCTCAACAGCTTGACTCCTGATGAATCATATGGTAGACTGCTAGCCCCCAGTGGCCCCAAGGCTGTCATCTTTCTGAATTAACCCTAGGGTGGACGGGGGAGAAGCTCAAGGACCAGAAGGCACATATTCTTCCAAGATAGGAAATAGTTCACATAATTGGGGTCCTTTGTACAGTATCCCCAGATTGGAGGAGCCGAGATGCCACGTGGCTCAGCTCATGCCCAGAAAATAATGAAGGCAGAGAACAGAGATTATTTAGTCAGAGCTAATGCATATTAATAAGCATTTACGTGATAAGTGTCCTGCCAAGTGATTTATAATAACTCATTAAATCTATTACTACTCTGAGGAGACAGAGGCTCAGAAAAACAAAGCAATTTGCCCGAAGTCACCCTGCTACTGATGGGCAGATCCAGGATTCAAACCCAGATGGGTCAAGCTCAGGGCTCCATTGCACATGTGACCCACACGGGGGCAACCTGTGCCCTAACAGAGCTGACTGTCAGGCCTCATCACTCTCTGGAGCCAAGTCACCTTCCAGCCGAGCACTGAACCTCCCCAACGCTCCCCTGGTGGAAAGGAGGAAGTGCACTAAGGCGCCTCTGACCTGGTAAAGGAGGAGGGGACAGGACTGTCCCACTGCTGAGGTGTCTTCTCCCTCCACCCCACATCCCCCCGACCTCAGGTTCCCACCACACATGGAGGGGCTCCCCTCTCTGCTCCCAGCCATCTGCCGCCCAGGGCCCTCACCGGGTGCTTCAGCCAGTGATCCTTAATGGTGGGCCGCATCTTCTTGTGCACCACCACCTCCTGCAGCTCTTCCAGCGAGGGGTGCTGGCCGATCTCTTCTTCAAAGGGCAGCATGTACTCGTCCACCGGTCCTGGGGGTGATAGAGCCGGGCAGGGTCACCGCCATGTCTCACTGCTCCCTACCCATCCCTGGGGTGCTTGGGGCCCTGGCCTACTCACCGTCCGCAGCCTTGCAGCGGGAGACGAGCTCCCAGAGCACCAGCCCCATGGCATACATGTCAATGCGCAGGAAGGCATCCCTCTGGAAGTTGATGGCTCCCTCGAGTACCTCAGGGGCCATGTACCGCCGTGTGCCCACCTACAAAAGATGGGGAGGGTCTAGTCACCAGCCACGCACAAATGCTCTCACAGTCGGACAGGGAGCTACATCCTGTATGCGCCAGCTGGGCCGGGATGGCGGAATTCAGAGCAGAACACCAACGATGATGGCAAGCCTCGATTCGCCATATTCATGGGACAGTCATAAGAGGTAACAGTGTAAATTGAACCTTAGTGATAATTTAAAAATATCACATGCTCAAGACAGCAGTAATCTAACATAGAACTGCTGCCTCTCTACTGCATCAACACCACAAGGGGCTACACAGATATTTTACTGAGATTAAGACCAAAAACAAAAGGAAAATACTTAAAAATATTAACAGTGATTGTTTTAGGATGATTTGCCTAACGTTAATTTTTAGTTACTTTTTCTAAGTTTTTGAGTTTTGGATTCTTATACTTCTATTTTATTTTGCTTACTAATTATAACTGAAAAGAAAAAGAGAGCATGAAAGACTATGAGAACTAGCAGACAAAACTCTAATCGGAATCCACATTTCTCCGCTGAATAGCCTGGGATACTCCACTACCCTGCAGGCCTTGCCCCCACATTGGCAAAAAGCACTGTCCTTGGAGTCCTCAGACAGTTCTGTACTCACACAGTGACCCTGGCCCCTGCACCTTGCCAGCTGAGCATTAGAAGGGCCCTGCCCACCCCTGTGCCAGCCCCCATTGTTCCCCGAGGCCCGTTACCTGCCCATGGGTGTCCCCTGGAGGTTTCCCTGGCTCAAACCGAACAGCCAGGCCAAAGTCAGCCAGCACGGCCGTGAGGTCGCTTTTCAGCAATACATTCTTGCTTTTAAAGTCCCTGTGGAGACAAGTGGATCAAGATGAAGATGAACACCATGATCCAACCTACCCTGCTCCTGGCTTCCCATCCTGGCTCCCGAGACACTGAAGCCTACGCCCTACAGCTCGCAGATGCCCCACAGCAGACCATCCCACTATCTGGGGAGCAGAGCCTGCACCAAGTGGAGTTCCACGAAGCAGCAAAAGCAGGTAGCTTTAGGATGTCCCCTCCAACGCCAGTGTGAGAATCCCTCAAAGCACTTCTTCCAGAGCTGTCAAAGAAACATCTACCTCAACTGGCTGGGCAGACTCCGTGCCAGTCCCCACAGTACCAAAGGCCAGCCCCTGCATCTTCCGAGGGGTTAAGGGCAGGTATACTGGCCTGGGATGAGAGAGATTTACAATATCCGGGATGTGAGTGAGCACAGAAGTTTAAACAAACTTGCCTGGGTTTCTGTGCAGGCCCTTGAGGGACTCAAGCCGGGCGCTGGCATGTGCGCTCAGCTCTGCCTCTTCCCAGCAGAACTACTTCTGCTCCCCAATCTCCCCAGTGCCTGTCTCAGCCTTGCTGTGAGGATTGAACTGAGGAAACAGTAGGTACCCATGCCAAGGGCCACCCTGACATACCTACGACGTGTTAGTCTGAACCCTGGAATTCCAGGCTCAATCCCCTCCCTCGCAGCCACAAAACCACACTAAACTAGGTATGGCTACGTTATTCTGCACTGCCGTTCCTCCCTCTGTGAGACGGGGCTGAGAAAAGCAGCAGCACCCCCAGGGTGGTACTGAAGGTTAAACGAGCTGCCATCCTAAGCAAGCACTTAGATGAGGCATTAGCACGGTGGCTCTCACGGTTAGTCCAAGGACCCCAGAGGGTCCCTGAGACTGTTCCAGGAGATCTGCAAGGTCAAAATTGTTTTCATAATCACTATTTGCCTTCTCTAAGCTCATTCTCTCAAGAGTGTAGAGAGTTTTCCAGAAGCTACATACATATCATGTCATCACTGACAGTTAATGAAATGTGTGTGCACTAATACAGCAAATACCAACAGATATAACCTATCTATACAAAAGTTCTTTAAGAGTAGAAACAGATCCGAACCAAAGTGTGAAAACCGCTGAGCAAACTTTAAGTAATGGAGTCAGCACTTCCCTCATGTGGCCACTCGAGGGCACCAGAAAACCAGCCTGGCAGGCCAGGCCATGCAGAGAACACGTGGAAGGCAGAGGAAGGGCAGCGGCACACAGGTGGACCCAAGTTTATGTGTAGTCACTTCTGACACACCAGAGTGGCTATGCATGTCTATGAAATCGAGACACCCACTCCCTCCCCCAGGCCCCGTTCATGCTCTCCAACCTTCTCTGCAGCTCCAGGCCAAGCACAGGGAGGGCGACTGCTAATCCCAGTACCTGTGTGCGATAGACGGCTTGTGGCCCTCACCACGGCACCAGGGCACATCCTCGTGCAGGTAGGAGAGACCTCTTGACATCGTCTCTGCCACGTGACACAGCTCGTTCCACGTGATGATGTTCCCCTTGAGGTAATCCGTGAGGGAGCCCTAGAGGAGACAGCACAGAGACTTGGGCACAGGCTCTGGGGACAGGACAGGACCAACCCAGCCCTGGGATGGCTGGGCTCCTTTCCTGGGAGACTAGGATAGATATGGAAGGCACATGATGCCAGGAGGGGTTGCTGGTGTTGCCGGGGGGCAGTCAGAGATACTCAAATCCACACCTATGGCTGAGTCACCTTCCTGTGGAAGGCCACCATGGGGACTGTGGCTGTGGTCAGCTCATCTTGAGAGTCCATCTCCATTGGGTGTGGCTCACCTTGTCGTGGAAGGCCGTGATGAGCCACAGCTCCACCTCGAGGTTGGAGCCTCGCTTCTCGGCAGCAATGAACTGCAGCAGGTTCTCGTGCTTCATGCCGGGCGTGCTGAAGATCTCCCGTTCGCTCTGCCACGACTGCTTGTCCTGAGGCAGGGACACGGCTGAACGTCACTGCACCACACACCCTGCAGCAGAACCGCCACCCTCACCCCACTCACCACCCTCACCCTCAGCCTGAGCATCTGTACGGGAGGCAGGCAGAAGACCTAGGCTGAGCCAGGCCCTGGAGCACAGGCCAACAGTGATCTCTAAGATCACTTAAAGTCAGGACCTGATTTATAAATGGGCCCACTGAGGTTCCGGAGAGAGGAGCAAGTGGCCGAGTATCACCCAACAAATGAGAGACAAAGCTGGGCCTGGCTTTGCTAAGGGTCCTGGACAACTGCTTAGGGCAGCCTGGTGTCCAGGGACTCTAAGCAGAACCTGATGTCAAAAGCAAAACTCTGAAAACCAGAGTAGATCAAGATTTTGCAAATCAAGGTTTGCAAAGCCCTACCCTAGCCTTTTGATAAATTTCACCACCCCCAAGAGGGCCTACTTCTCTCTCATCCCACCTGTACAGGCTTGGACTTTCCTGGGCCGGAGAGCTCAGGCCACAGTAGGGGTGGACAAACTGGAGCCCCTCAACACTCACCTGGAGTGGGAAAATCTTGACAGCCACGAAGTCATTCATGAGTTGAGCCTTCCAGACACAACCAAAACGCCCCCGAGCCTTGATCTCCAGCAGCTGCAGTGGCTTCAGGCCCACCAGAGGGGATGGGGGTGGAGGTCCAGGATCCTGGGGGAGATCAGAGCCTAACAGGGCCTGTCCTGGCCTCACCACCTCTACCCCTGCCCTGTCCTGAGCCAGCTGCCTCACCTCATGGATGTCCACGTGGCCGTAGGGGGCTTTTCGATGCCGGTACATCCAGAAGGCCAGCAGGACGAGGAGGGAGAGGCCCCCAATGGGCAGCAGCGAGTAGGCCAGCACCGTGAGCAGGGTGGGGGCTGTCGGGGGTGGCTCGTACGTGACTGGGGGACACACGGAGCCCTGTGTCACACAGCCCGCCCACTCCCACGCGTCCAGGGCCAGAGAGC
The DNA here is from genome assembly GCF_902729225.1 of Pteropus medius. Lineage (NCBI taxonomy): Eukaryota > Metazoa > Chordata > Mammalia > Chiroptera > Pteropodidae > Pteropus > Pteropus medius. The sequence continues at coordinate 10,372,117 of NW_024351543.1, forward strand.
CCAGCAGCCCTTCTCCACCCAACTCAGGAGCTGAGCTCTAGGGCCAAGGAGAGGCCCAGGCCTGCTCCTCCCACGGCCTCACCTTCTGGGCCCCCGGCCTCAGGCAGATGGGTGAAGCGCTCATTGCAGAAGTTGCCTTCGCAGCAGCAGAAGTACACCTGGGGGTTCTCCTCCGTGGCCACACACTCCTGCCTGGAGGCACACGGTTTCCCACACGCACCCTCAGCAGAGGGATGCACGACTCCCCAGGGCCCGAGCCGCCAAACCCCTCCCTCCAGGAAACCCCATGGGGACTACCAGGGGCACAGCACACATCCACCTCCAAAGTTGGGGAACCGGGAGGAAGGGTGGCCAGGAGGGGAGGGTGCGCTCAGTAGTACCTGTCGTAGCAGTTGAAGTCGTCCAGCCAGCAGCCCTTCTTGACGAGCTCGATGGTGCCGGAGCTGTTGCGCCAGGAGGCGTAGCAGTGCAGCCGCTTGTCCTGCTCGCCCTCACAGCGCTCCAGGCCGCTCTGGTTGGTGCGCTCCAGCTCCCAGTTGGCGTTGTAGTAGATGCACTCCCGCGTCTCAGCCTCCCCACGCCCGGAACCTGCGTCCCACCGGGAGGTGAGAGGCCTGCTGAGCACTCCACCAACCCCTGCTCCCTGTCCTGGACCCCGGCCACCGAGAAAAGGCTGAGTGGTGGGTGCCGGGCCCACCCACCCATTCGACACCTCTTAGCTTACTGCGTGCCCGCCAGCACCAGCCCCCAACTATCTCCTTTTCCCACTGCAACTCCCCCAGGCCCAGTCAAGAGGGAGGAAGCAGCAACACCACCACCACGGAGGAAGGAGAAACAGCCAGCCAGACTGATGGCTCCTGCAGCACCTGAGGCTCCCAGGTCGGGGCTGCTTCCCTGCAGCAGCAAGTAATAGGAGGCCCCTCGAAACCCCAGCGTCTGCAAGAATCACCGTGTAGGGGTTGGGGGTCTGGCCCAGACCCATCCACATGGAACAGGGGGCAGAACCACATTTCTGATCACCCTGCCTCAGGTGACTGATACAGGCCTTTGGGGCGCTGGCTGCTGATGTCTGTGCCTTGACCCACCCTTGTCACAGTCCCCCAGGGAGACACTGCTGATGTATCAAACACTTCCCCCCGCCCCCCCGCCCCCCCTCTTGCCGAGACTGGACAAGAAGCGAGGACTCTCTAATATCCTCTCCACCCGGGCAACCCACTTCCGGTGCTCAGTATGGCTGGGGAAGGTCATCAAGAATGCGGACCTCGTGCTGCTCACAGTATGGCTCCCGATCACCACAGGGAATATGTGCCCCAAGCAGAAGGAAGGCTGGCTGGTGGCTGAGCCACAATAACAGATGATCCTCCCAGCTGTTCCTGGCCCCTGAAGACCCCTATGGGTGCTCTCCACCTGCTCCTGTGCCCCTTTTCACCCCCTGCACAAGTGCCAACCAGGTAGCCCAACACTTGGACCCCTAACTGCCCCTTTAAACATGGCCGCGAACATTCACCAAATCCATCTTTCTCACTATCCCCTCCAAAATAACCCCTCGTCCCAGACTCAGATCTGCCCACTGTCCCCAGACCGCACGCCCTGGGACAGGAAGGAGGAAGGAGAGGTCAAAGGTGGCTCTCCGACAACAGGTCTGACTCCTCACCTGCTGCCTTGGCTGAAGCACTCCCAGGCCTCTGATTGAGAATGCCCTGCCATCGCGCCTTCATGGGGCACCCCTGATCAACGGCAACTGTGGCATTTACCACCTCACTGCCAAAACCCAATGCACATACCCGAGAGAAAAGCGGTCCCTCTCCACACTTCCTAGGCCTACTGTAAGCCAGTGACCTGACACCAGCCCTGGCTGGTCTCCCCTACAACTATTCCCAGCCCAGGAGAGAGGAAGGAGGGGTAGAAGGCATCCCCATGGATGGACAGCTAGCCAGTCCGCCAGCAGCCAGGAGCCATGGGCCCTGCTTCACCATCCAGCAGCCGGAATGGCTGACTGGCGCAGCACCCTACCCCCCGGGGAAGGCAGAGTGGCCTGAATCCCAGCATGGCCCAGGGCTTCCTCTCCCTCTACTCTACCCCACCAGAGGCCATCCTGAGCCAAGAGCCTGACATCCCATGGTACACTCAGGGAGCAGGACGTTCTATCAGGTGAGAGGGGCCCCCTCAACAGGAGTGGCCATTCTCTGGTCAGACCCCATCTCTCTGCAGTGATGGGAAGCTCCTTCTAGAAGGGCCTGGCCAGAGGCAAGCAGCCAATTCTCAAGGGTTCAGACTATCGCCCAAACAGAATACCAGTGTCTAACCATGGCTCTGGCTATCCAACCCGGTGGGGCCTAGACTCAGACACAAATAAGAAAACAAGTGGGGTCCCAACCATCTGGGCAACTGGGATCCAGCCTGGTCCACAGGAAGGGAAGCAGTGTCCACAAAGGGGCTCATGCAGGAGTGCACACCGGCTTCCGCCAGCCAGGCCTGCATCTAGCTTATGGTTTGAGGGGAGAAGTTGAGGGGTAGGGTAGGCATAGGTCTGAGACCGCATGCTGAGTAAGCACACTGGGGCCAGGGCCCAGTCTGGCACCCACAATGCACGCAGGCCCCTTACCCAGCTGCAGCAGCACCTGGGGGCTGGGCCATGCAAGTCACCCAGTCCAGAGAGCACAGGGCTTCCTCTTCCAGCCTGGAGCCCATTGCATTCCAGCAGCAATTCCAGTAGGGGTCCCAGAGACTGAGAGGTGGGCAGAAAGGAGAGCTGGGCACTGCCCCTCCTGCCTTCCCTCACTGTAGTCGCACCACGTTGCCAGGCCCTTGAACATGCTTGGCTACTTGGCTTAGCACAAGTGACTACCTCTGGCTGCAAGATGCTCCCCAATTTCTCTTTTAAATTTCAGCTCTTCCCTCTCCCCGGAGATCAAGCAAACTACTTCCACTTGCCTTTGTGCTTCCTTCAAAATCTAAGTTATCACCCCCGACTAATTGCCTGTTGTTTAAAGGACTATTTCGGACATTCAAGAAATGTAAAAATAATGTAACCAAAGATAATTCTCAAGAGAAAAATAACATAATGAACACTTATCTAAGAAATAAAACATTGCGAATATGCTCAACAACTGCTTTTTAAATGTCAGGCTTCCCCCATCAGACTGCAAAGTCGATGAAGACGGAAGCCCTGACTGTCTCGAATGCTAGAACCAATTCTGGACATGACGGATGGATGGGTGGATAGAAAGACCCATGAACAGGCACATATTCTCCTGGCTAGGGCAGGATTTCACAGGAAGGGGACAACAGAAGGGGTGGCCTCAGCCGGCTGCCCAAGCTCTAGGGTCCTCAGGGGAGTTTCCATCTCCATTCAGACAACAAGCAACAAGCCCCCTGCAAAGTCTAGAAGCCAGAGCAAGGGAGGCCAACAGACACTGAGAGCGCCCCGCTTCTGTCTCCAGGCCACTGACCAGGCAGAGACCCCTCCAGCCATGATGTAAGCAGGACCCAAGTGTTTGGGATTTCACTAGACCCACATCTGACCAGGTCTTCCTATAGGCGACCAAGAATCGCAGCCACGAGCTAACAGACTTCAGTAAATCCTGGCTCTGACACTTCCTAGCTGTGTGACCCTTAACAAACCATCCCATGCCTCAGTTACCCTGCTTGTAAAAGGGGGGTAACAATAGCCTGTAATTCCTAGGGCAAAATCAGTTAATGCGTTTTAAGTGGTTAGAACAATGCCTGGCATGTTAGCTGTTCTATGCCAGCCATATCCCTCCCCTGCTGCCTGTGACAATCCTTCACAACGCAAGTTCCCCTGGAAGGCCAAGTGGGGACTGTGCATTACCCACGCTTGCATTCAGAGCCTAAGGGGGACCTGAGGAGATCACAGACTCCATTCCCCTGCCACACCACATTCAGGCTCTGCTGCCAGCTGGAGACTGGGGGCCTCCCCTTCTCCCCTCTGCCCTGGTGCTCTGCCTCTGCACACACTCAGCTATTTATAGCCTCTGGCAACACTCCAACCACAAGGCCATCTCTGCCTTTTAATAGACACAAGGTTCCTGCCCACACTCACTGAGCCAAGGCACCCATGCACAGGAGGCTCCCCATGACCTCCAGCACACTTGCCCATCCCGAAGGAGGAAGCTGTGCTTCCGAGATAGGGGTGCCTGTCCCTCAGACACCTGGGCAAGGTGCTTGCTGCACCCCTGAGCCACAGCTAACCCAAAGGAACCAGGTATACGCAAACGACAGTATTCCCAATAGGCAGTCCCTATGTTCCAATGGGCCTACATCTAAGTGAAAAGAAGCCCCCGCGCTCCCCAAGTCCTCAATCCAGGCAGGGCTGAGAAACCCAACTCCTGGACACACCAGTGCTGTGTGTGCTCTCAGTGCTCTCAGTGCTGTGTTAGCAGTCCACTCTATGAGCTACCGCAACTTAAGTCTCCATCTTCCTGCTGGGCTTAGGTTACTTACAACATCCAGGCAGGGCTGAGAAACCCAACTCCTGGACTCCTGGAAGGGGGGCGGGGGGGAGGCTGAAGCGTGAGACACACACACATGTGCACACACACTGTGGAGTGGCACATAAGTACAATGGGGTAGAAAATCCAAATCGTACCTACATTTCATCTTTGAACTTCTTTACATAAGAGAGTAACTCGAGTATGTGTCCAGCGGCCGAACACAATCTCTGACACATCTGCTCTTTTCCATTCACCCACATATCTGTGAGCCATCCAAATTGTTACACATTTACTTACAAACACAAAGCAGGCCCAATACCAAGCACTTTACAAATAACTTATTTAATCCTCATGACAACCCTGTGAGGGTCCTCATTATCCAGATGAGGGAACTGAGGCACAAAGATGTAAAGTAACCTAGCCAAGGTATTTACTGTCAAAGCCAGGTCTGGAGCCCGGGCAGGCTGGCTCTGCAGTGCATTTGCTCTCAGTGCTGTGTTAGCAGTCCACTCTATGAGCTACCGCAACTTAAGTCTCCATCTTCCTGCTGGGCTTAGGTTACTTACAACATTTGCTGATTTAAGCACTGCCACGATGAATTCTCTTAAATCCTCGGTTGCCATTTTTCTTGTGCTCACATGTGTGGGCATTTCTCTAGTGTACACACAGGTTAGAGATGCTAGGTCACAGTACAACAAGCATGTTCAGCTCACTGGATACTGTCGAACTGTTCTCTAAAGTGGATGTACCAATTTATGTTCCCAATGGACTAAGACGCCACTGAGCAACACCTTCTCCATCCTATGTTTGCTCGCCTGGTCAGCGTGAAATGGTATTGAGCCCCATTTCCTGAATGCCTCTAAGACTGATCGTCTTTTTGTGTTTATTAGCCTCTCCTTCTCAGAACGGCCTGTTAACATCCTTTCACATTTCTTTATATATTCTTGATGACAGAACTTTTCCCTCTTCGTTTGCTCTTTGCCAAAAAAATCTATCTTCTATTTGCCCGAAAGTCTATTTTGATGCTAACACAGCTATGTGACATTTCTTGTAATTAGTAATTCCAATTTCTCTTCTAATTTTTATTTTAAATGTTTATTTTTCCCAACTCAATCTAACACAGTCTTTGACCTAGAACTGAGTTCTATTACATTTACGATTACTTCTATGTTTAAATTTGTTTTTTCTCTACTGATACCACCTTTGGATTATCTCTTTTAATTCCACATTTCAGCCAGTTCTGGTCTGGAAGTCATACACTCTATTTTTATTCTACTATAGACTATCCTTTACGTTTTAAATTTTACATGTATGCTAAAAACCTGAGATTAATCAACATCTCTACTATCCCTCATAGGAATTGTCCTAACCCCAATTATCTCTTTCCAACTAACATTTAATTAGTTTAACATAACATGTGTTCAGTATTTACTGTTATTGTTGTTGTTCTCATATGCCTCCCAAAGCAGATATTATTTGTTGTATACAGTTGATATTTTATTTGTCCATATGTTCACTGGCGTGTCTGCTCATCCATCCCTCCTGTACCTGTTCTTCTTTCTGGCACCACTGTCCTTCTGAAGAACATCCTCCTTCAGTAAATATCTTTTGGCACAGAAGCCTTAGTTTGCTTTTCTGAAAATGCTATTTTGCCCTTTTTCCTAATTGACAGTTTAGAAGAAAATAAACTTTTGCACTGAGTTATTTTCTCAGCATTTCAAAAATTCTATTTCACTATCTTCTGGTTTCTGCTTTTGTTGCTGAAAAGTCTGCTATTAGTTTGATTTGGTAGATACTCTTGTCTTTTTCCTCTGGTTGCTTCCTTAGGTCTCTGCAGTTTCACTACAAGCTGTGTGTCTAAGTAGACATTTAAATTTATTTCTACTGCTTAGAAGAATACTTTTTAAATCTGATTCCTGTTGATTATCATTTCTGAAAAATTCTTGGCTTTTATCAATTTGAATATTACATCTCCCAATTCTGAAATTTCTACAAGTGCATTAGATCTTCCCGTTCTGCCCAGTCCTTAACTCTGCTTTCTTATTTTCCAATTCTGAGTCTAAACACCACTACAGATAATTCCATATAGTCTAACTTCCAATTAATTAATTCTCTCTTTAGCTGTGTCTAACTCGCTGTTTAGCTCTTCTACTTAATTTATAAATTCAATTAATCTATTTGTTAATTTCTAGAATTATTATTTTAAAAAACAACCTTGGTCAATTGTGATACTTCTGTTCTCTTTCATACTTTCAAATCCTTATTTTATAATTCCATAATTTAACTTTTTGAACATCTATTTCTGCCATTTTTTTTTTTTTTCTGATGATTTTCACTCATGGTATCTTATTTCCTTCTGTGGTCTAGAATTTTGGATACTGAGTTTATGTTCAATGGAGTCTTTTCTGTGTGAATACTGTAAGGCAAGTTTGAGGGGGCAACCTTCCAGTGATAATTTATATTTTTGCTTCTCTAAGACATTATAAATCCGGAATAGCTTTAATTTTTCAACTTCAAGTTTCCCAGAGAACACATATGGTATAAACTTTAACTCCAAGTTCATGTCAGCAGACCTTTGGTTATAAATTCTCATAAGAAAGAACTGCCCACACCCACCCACCAACCTAGGCCGAGGCAATTTCATTACCTACTCCCTTTGTCAGCAAAAACATGTTTCTTCTAGTCCATACTTTCACTGAAGATATAACCCTATGGAAGTCTTATCATGTGAAAGACTCAGTCTCAATTCTATATCGTATCTCCTGTGCTTCACACACTGCTACTAAATCCACATCTCTAAATTATGGAGAGAAGCAAAGTCCCCCCCAGAGTAGAACAGCTTTAGCTAGTGGAGGTACAGAGCTCTACTTTCCAGCCCCCTCTTGCTTTTCACTTAACTTTCTTACACATGCAGCTATGCATATGCATTTTAAAAGGATATTTATTATGCTTTCTCCAGCATTCCTATGTGTTTTGCATGAGTGTTTTTCAGCTGTTTTGGTCACTATTATTGCCAGAACTGGAAGTCCAGGAGCACTTTCTGAAGGAGACAGAAGGAGCTCTACCTGCCTTCAGAAGCCCAGCCTAGGAACAAAGAATCAAGCCAGATCACCTCAAGTCACTTCCAACTTCAACTGTGTAAACAAGTCCCTGGCACATCCTCCCAGAGAACAAGGTATGGTCCCAAACCATTCTCTGGAATACCTGCCTTCCTCCAGGCCCTACCATTCCTGAAAAATACTGGAGAGAGTTTCCAGGTAAAGGTCAAGGATTATACAGAAACATTACTTTTGCTACCTCCTGTAATCCCAGTAAAGCCACAGTAAAAAAGAGTTTTTTAAGGTATAAACCCATAAGGATAAGAACAGGAGAGAAACACAGAAATGAAAGTCTTAAGATGGAAAGCAGGTACCTGAGTGGTCAAGGATCCACCCCATGAACTCCTAAGTTGGCTGTGGGGAAAGCTGAGAAGCAACAGGATATCCACCACAGAACCTTACAAAACTCAAAAATTTGTGGCACCAGATGTCTCTGGAAGAGTGGGATACAGATGAGCCCAAACACAGAAGGGCTGGTTGGTAGACCCTCAGGTCTTACTACCCCACATCATGACTAGGGAGTAGGGAGTGTCCCTCCCTCGACCCAGCAGAGAGTAAAAGGTTATTTTCTAAAGATGATAAAATAGAGAACCTCTGGATAGGGAGGAGTACACAAATTTGAGGGTAAAGGTACCACACTTAAAGAGGAATACAGAATAATAGAACAAATACAAAAAATAAAAATTAAAAAAAAACTGTTCTTTTCCCCCTGTGGCTCCCAGGATATTGGCAGCCAGGCCTATTTCAACCCCCATCCCCTCAAGAGAAAACAGAAGATGCTTCTCAAGAGAATCTAACTAGCTTCAAAAACAACCCAATCAAATCATCCTACAGTTGGCAGATTCCACTTACAAGCTCAGAGCTTTCAATCAGTATTTGGATCTATCCTTAAAAAGGAACAGGAAAACCACTTAACTGTAAGACAGCGATATAAATAGGCAAAAAAGGAGGGGGGGAGAAAACAGAAATTATGCAGGGAGAAGATAACTTCAAAACCTCTATTGATATCCTGAGAGATAAAAAGCAATGCACTCTTGAAAAATGAATAGGGTGGCATTACTAAAAGAGCAGAGAAAAGAACTCTCATTATATATAAAAATAGATATATAATGGCAGAAATGAAAATTAGTAGAAGGATTATTAGATAATATTGAAGAAATCTCACATATAAGTAAAGCAAACACACAAAGATATAGAAAATAGGAGAGAAAAAAGACAAGGAATTTGAAAGCCCAGTCCAGGAAGTTCAATATCTAAATCACTGGAGTTCCAGAAAGTGAAAACAAAAGAGAAAAAAATCAAAGACCAGCATAGTTGATGAAAACAGCCCTCCCACCAAGGCACATCACTGTAAATTTCACAACAGCAGAGACAAGATTCTACAGCAAATGACTGGCAAGGGAGAACTGTCACTTATAAAAGATTAAGCATCAGAATGGCTTTGAACCTCCAGCAGCCAACACCTGGAAGCTAGAATACAATTCTATTCCATTCCATTGTCTATTTAGCTGTCTTGCACCATTTTAAATACTATAGGTTTTCCCATTTTAAATACTATAGGTTTACAATAAATCTTGACATTCAGTCGGGTGCACCTTGTTCTTTTCCTTCAAGATAGCCTTGGCTCTTCTTTGTCCCTTGCGTTTCCAAATCGTGTTATTCTGAGGGTTAATTAGAGATTAAACCATAAAGGCTTTTTCTGCGTCTACGGAGATAATTTTATAGTTTTTCTTTATTCTGTTAATATTAAGTGGACTGATTTAATTTCCAATTGTTATATTAACTATGCATTTTCTGGGGGAAAAACACTTGGTCAGTACCTATTACTATTTTTACATATTTCTGGATTCTATTTGTGAATGTTTTAACCCATTTCCCATTTGCCCCAAGAATACTCACCAGCAGCTCTTGCAACTGCAGTGTTTAACCTAACTCGTGGATTCCAGTCCTGACCTTACCCCAAAGTTTGCCACAAAATATCTCGCTTTTATTATTATTTTCGCATCGCTCTAGTATATCAACAGTCTTTGGAAACAAATGACATCATTCTATTTATAGCATTGTTTTTAGTAGTGGTATTTCCATATAGTAATTCTTGATAGCTGAAAATGCCAAATCAAACAGTTGTTAGCCAGAGATTCATTTGATGCATCCAATTTATGTATACATTTGTTACATTAGGATTAGAGACAGTACTGTTTAGAAATAACTCCAAGAACAATTTTTGTATTTTACTTTCACATTGAAAATCAATCAGATTTGCTTCTGCCTCAAAAAGCATGTTTATATAAAATTAAATTGATGCTGGCAGCAAGCTGCACTTTTTTTCTAAATGAGAAATGGGTTAAGGATTTGTGCATTTTATGTTCATTAGGGATATTAGTTCTATTATCTTTCCTGCTCTATGTTCCTTTATCCTTCTTTTATCGCCTTCTTTTTAATTTGAGAATTCTTCTTCATTAGCTTGAAAGTTATAATCTTTCCATCTTTTAGTGGTTACTCTAGAAATTACAGCATGCCTTCTTGACTTATCAAAATTTAACGTTAACGGGTAGTTTTACCCTCTTTCTGAGCAATGAAAGAACTTGTAAAACGATTAAATTCCACTGTCGCTCCACTCTCAATATAGCATCATTGTCGTGTATTTTGTTTTTACATGTATTTCAAACTCGATAACACATTGCTCTCACAAAATAATTGAATATTCATCATTTCCTTTGTTCTTCATTCCTTTCTGCATCTCTGACCTTCCATCTAGGTCATTTTCCTTCTATCTGAAGAACACTCTCTTTACTTGGCACCTACATTCTTGAAGGACAGTTTTACTTGATATAGAATTTTAAGTTGACTATTATTTCTTTCAGCACTGAAAGCTATCATTCCAGTTTTCTGGCTTCCAGTGTTTTTGAGAAGTTAGTTATCAATACATTGCTCTTTTGATAACAATGCCTTTTTCCTCTGGCTGCTTTTTAAGAGTCTCTGTCTTTGGTTTTCAGAAGTTTGGCTGTGATAGAAACAGGTGTGAAATTTTTATTTATTATTTTATCTAGGTTCACAGGGCTTCTTGATTCTGTGGCTTAATGTCTTTCATTCATTTTATAAAGTTCTCAGATATTATCTCTTCTGCCTCATTCTCTGTCCTGCATTTCTGTGGCTCTTGTTACATGGATCTTAGACTTTCTCATGTTTTCCATCTCTTCTATATTATCCACCATTTTGTCTCTCCATGGTTCAGTCTGTAAATTATCTTCTGATTTATCTTCCAGTTCACTAATTCTTTCTTCAGCTGCATCTAATCTGGTCAAATCATTTACTGAGTTCTTATTTTCCGTTAGTCTACAGGTCAGTTCTATAACAGATTTTTCATTTGGTTGTTATATATTTTTCTAGCTCTCTGATGAAATTCTCACTCTCATTTCCTTGACAACAGTATGTGTATGATAACACCAATCTGCAGCTCATCTAGGTGTCCTTTAACTGTAATATTTCTGCTGGCTATTTATTTAAAATGACTAGCTAGTCATTAGATGTGCAAAATTGTTTGCAGAAATAATTTAAGGCCCAGAATGATGTTACATTCCCAGAATGATGTTGTTACATGTGCCTCTGGCAGGCAGTTAAGGGCACCATTAATTCCATAACATTTTAATTTGACTTAAGGGTTTGTCTTCTTTTGGCTCTCCCTCACCCCCTATGTCTATGAGATCCCAACCCAAACAGAGGGGATCACTATACCCACCTTCTGTTTAGAACTCCAATTCCTGTCTTCCTAGCCTCACAAGGCTATCAAATGCAATTCTCAGCCTCTCAGTTGCCCATCTAGAAGGACTGAAAACAAACTCAAATGTCAAAGTCACTACCCAGGGCCTCTGTTCTCACCCAGGTCCTGGCTTGGTAAGTCTTCAACAATATATATAATAATATCTTCTAAGATGTATATTGCTTTCGACCAGAGATGTTTCTTAATTTGTCCTTCTTTTCCAGGTGCCTTCAGAAAGAAAGCTGTCCCTGATGATGAGAAGAGGAAATCGCTATATCCACTTTTTACTCAGGTTTTAGACATATTTTCAGGACTACATTATACCCAAGAGTATATATACATCCACACAAACACTGAAACTAATATCACCAGTGTAGGTAAGGGTACCCAAGGAAAGTATTAAGAACATAAACCCAGGACAGAGTCCCAAGAAAAAGTAACTTCCATTCCAAAGTATCACTGAAGAGGAAAACAGAATTCACTTTCGCCCAACTTTACTGTTTCATACTGTCATGGACTGAATTGTGCCCCACCTTAAAATTCAGAGGTTGAAGCCTTAACTCCCAATGTGACCTACTGGGGGACTGGTCTTTAAGGAGTTAATTAAGGTCAAATAATGTCATATAGGTGGGGCCCTAATCCTTATAAGAGGAAGAGACACCACCAAGTGTACCCACACAGAGAAAAAGCCATGTGAGACACAGCAAGAAGGCAGCTATCTGCAAGCCAAGGAGAAAGGCCTCACTGGAAAGCAACACCGCCAGCACCTTGATCTTGGACTTGCAGCCTCCAGAACTGTGAGGAAATAAATTGGTTATTTAAGCCACCCAGCCTGTGGTATTCTGTTATGGCAGTCCTAGCAGACTAATACACAGACAGTGCGCATCACCTGTACAATGTGGGAAAGGTGACTGTGACATTATTTGTACAAGAAACAGTACCACAAATCCAGTGTCATCTAAATCCACAAAGAGGGCCTGACAAGTTGGCTCACACGAAGAATGCCAGTAAAATAGTAGTGAAAGAGCAGACAGCATGCTGAGGGAGATAAGGAAAGCAAGGGTTTGGAGAACAAGTCATCTCAAATGGTCTTGCCTACTTCTTCAGCCAATTGTAGCAGAAGGTCATGCAAAGGAACAAGGTGTGCATTCAGCCAGGAACTGAGGCTCACCAGAGCCCCTTTTGCCATGAGAAACTTCTTACCAGATTCTAAAATAATACTTCTACACATTTCTCCCCTATCTCCTACCACCATCGACAACACATATGAAATCAAGATCCTGCCATGCCAAGATCTTGTCAAATTCACTAAGGTCACCAGGAAAGCCCTGTTACCTACAGCTCCTCAGTGACCTTTAGCAGGTGGCTCAGTGTCTCTGGAGGGCAGAAGTAGCATGGAGCATGGCAAGCAAGTATACACAGAGACACGCACAGTACATCCACCCCAAATCCAGACCAGCATATTCCAGCTAGTCCATTGCTACCGACATCCCAACCCTTCCTCCCCTTGGCTCTGTCAGCACAGTAACCAGGAGGCTCAGACACAGGAAGAAGCCTCTCTGGTTCTCAGACACCAGCCAGTGGGAGTGAGCACCTTCCCTGTCCCGGCACCTCTCATGAAGTGGGCTATTTCCAACCTCTGTGATCTAGCATTTCTGGAAGGGAGGGGATGCTCACAGGTTGCTAGAGGGCTACCTGCCATCTGGGCCAGCTTCTGCCCCTACTGCCATCACCTGGGTAGCCTTGTGGGGGATGGGGGGAGGTATAAAACCGCATAGCCATTTCTCAGTATCTATTAAAATTTTTAAATATATATGTCCTACAACCCAGAAATTCCTTTTGTCATCAATCCTTGAGAAACAATCTGCATAAACTGCACACAATCTGAAAGTCCATCAATACGACACTAGATAAAATGTAGTCTGTATCTAAACTTTGAAACTTTACACAGCTATTAAGACTGAGGTAGATCAACATGTATTAGAAAGACTGCCAAAACATATCTCTGAGTTTAAAAAGCCATGATGTCACAATGCGGACACAAGTCACAAACATGATGAGAAAAAATGAATACAAACAGTTCATTGTATAAGGCTCTATTCATATAAAGCAAAAAAAAAAAAAAAAAACCATGCAAAATTGACTTATGCTGATAGAAGTTAGCACAGTGGTTACCCTTAGGGATTAGGGTTAGAGACTGGGGGTAGGGGCTGGTAAATTTCTGATTCTTGATCGGGATGCCAATTACATGGATGTATTCAGTTTGTGAAAATTCATCAAGCTGTCACTTATGATAATTACATTATTCTATACATATTTAATATTCCAATTAAATGTTTGAAAAAAGGCAACAGCATTTTAGATTTAAAAAATAAACCTCTCTCTCTCTCTACGTACTTCTATAGGTGCACAGGTAAAATGTCTAGAAAAATAGATGCCATTCTGAGAAGGCTCACCTTTGGAGAGGGACTCAGACGGGGGGCAGAAAGACCCTAGTTTTATCTATACCTAAATTTTTGCAATTGTATGTATATTTGTAAAACTAAAAATTAGTAAAACTTAAAATGGGAAAAGAAGTTATGGTCAAAGTGACCTCTACTCCCCAAACTATACCCCAGGATAGCTAACCAGGAGACCCCTGGAGAAGAGGAGGTCTGGATGCAGTTTTCCACAGGAGCAAAGGCAGGACTGCATTGCCCTGGCTCTCTTTCTCCTCCTAGGTGGCCCTCAGGGGGAGGGTTCACAGGAGCACCCAGATAGATGTAAAAGAAAACTAGAATGCATGTAAGTCTTCTGCCCCTCTATTTTCTAAGCCCCTGAGCTGATGAACCCTGATCCCCTTATGTGCTCAGGGCACAGAGAAGCTGGACCTTCTTATGAGGCCTGGGCCACAGGGCTCCCCTATAACTCACACCCCACCCAAGCCAGCAGTTCCAAAGGGGCTGGGGGGGGCGAGCGGTGGTGACTGGTTTATCTGGCTTATGAACATCTGAAGAGACTGTCAAAACTTGGGTAAGAAGAAAATACCCAAAAAGCAAATAAAGTAAGGGTTTCTTAACCCATGGCTACCAGCCCAGGGTTCTGAGAACTCATGCATGCTTTCTGAATCAACTGGAAGGGAGTGGTGGGGAGGAGGGCTGTCAATGACACTTGGACATAAAAAGTCATTGTCCTCATACCTGAAAACATTGTGCACCACTACACAAGCCAGAAAGAAAAATCATCCTAGCATCAGCACTCAGGAGAGTCAGCTTCCAAGTCAGCCTTCTGTTTTCATTGGTTCAGGTCTAGGAGGCAAGCAGGGGCCCCTCCCTCTCCTCAGATGGACAGACAACAGCTGGTCTCATCACATCTTCAGAAACGATCGGCCACAAAACCCGGGAAGAAGCCTCCTCCATCCTCCAGCCAAGGGCTTGGGTTTCCAACCGGCCTTCCTTTTCCTTCCCCAGAACTAATTTTAGCCTCCTTGGTTGTCAGAGTGCAACTGAAATAGTGGACAGAGAAATGTCTGCAAACAAGAGCAGGAGCTCATCTCACAAAACACCTCAGCTCCAGCCCAAAAACTGGCCAGAGAAAAGTCCCAGCGGGCAACAGGCCAGACCCCTAGAAAAGGTCCGCTTGGGAGGAGGCCACACATCTGCCCAGTGAAGCACGCTTCCTTTCCAATACCCGCTCCCAGCAATCACGTGTCCATGAATGAAAACACCCAAGTAGGGCTGCCAGTCCGAGAGTCTGGAAAAGGCACACATATGTGTACAGCGAGACTGGAATGGCCAGAGCAAAGCATGTGACTGTCCAAAGGTGGGAAGCCATGATTCATCCTCGGCCAGGAGGAGACATGGATGACCCCCGAACAATCCCAGCTTGCATTATCAGCTGATTTAAAGTACCCACCATCATCTCAGGCAGAGACCTCACTGAGAAACTTAAAATACAAAGACTCAGAAAAAGGCAACAACATCTCCTCCCCGCCATTCCCACCCCAGCCTAACAACCCAGGCATCCAGGAGCAGGACCACCAGGACTTCAAGGAACAAGCACCTCTCAGGCCTGTGAGTCTGGTGGAGAACCACCAAAAAGGAAGCCCTAAACAAGGTGGTGGGTGTCTATTCCGGAACAAAGAACTGGTGACAGAATGAGAGGAAAGGGAAAAAAGATAAAGAATTCTGAGGCAGCGACCAAGTTCTTTTGGAAAGATCCCAAAAGAGATGAAACTAGGAAGTCTCAACCCCAGCAAGCAACTCTTTAAAATAAGCCCTTCACATCCCAGGGGTACCAAGTACCTGGAAGCTGAAGCTTTTAAGGAGGCTTCCTCCTACCCTAAGTGCCCAGTCTGTATTCCGTTCCTAATGCAGTAAGCTGTGTCTTGCTAAGTTGAAGATCGGAGAGGAGCCCCCCAGAAAGCCCTCCCTAGCGGAGCTCGGAGCAGGACAGGGAGGGGTGGAGAACACACTCAGGGACTGCCAGCCTGCCAGGCCCAACACACAGGCGCTCAGTGGGATCAACCCCGTGGGTCAGGGCCTCCAGTGCTGGCACCTGTCCCCGCAGTTCTGCCCACCACACCTCCCCAGGTCCAGAGGAAGAAGCCTGGCCCTGCCCTCCAACTCCCTGAGGCCAGGGTAGAGACCAGTGCCCATACCTTTGGGGAGAGGTTGCCCCCCTGCCCCGGCGTCCCCGGGCTTGAAGCTCCAGGCCCACAGATGCTGCGGCTCCTCTGGGTGCCACGCGGTGGGCCCACCTGGGGGAAAGGGCATGCCCGCGTCCTGCTACAACGCCGACGCTCCCCTGGGCAGCCTCAGCTCCAACAGCTCCCAGGTGAGCAGACAGGCCACCGGATGGCGCCGAGGCCCCAATGACAGGCCCTTCCTGACATTCTGCGAGGAAGGGAGGGAGGGAGAGGCACGAGTGCAAACCTCAAGGCGGCGGTCAGAGGCGGGTGGGCGGGTGCGGGCGGGCAGGCTGCCCGGCCACCCACAACCGCCGCCTCCCTGAAATCCGAACCACTGCTGGGAAAACTCAAGGACGCCAGGATTCTTCTCGGTGGCCAGAAGTACTCCCGAACCACTAGTTTCCAACCAAACTCTCCCATGCTGAGCAGGTTTAGCAAAGTACAAATCTCCTGAGCTCTGAGGATAATCCTACCTCCCACTCCAAATCTGATGGGGGAGAGGGCATTAGCCATGAATCCCCATCTCCCACAACTGTCTGTCTCTTTAAAAGCATAAGAACATTCTAGATCAGAGGTTCTCAACTTAAGGTGATTTTACACTCTCCATGCAGGACAATGCCTAGACGCATTTTTGGTTATCAGGATTAGAAGTGCTACTCAAATTTTGCGGGTGGAAACCAAGGGTGCTACTAACATGCTACCATGCACAAGAGCTCTGCTCGCACTCCTCCCACCCCCAAAACACACACACAACAAAGAATCACTGGGCCCAAACTGTCAACAGTGTCAAGGCTGAGAAATCCTGTTCTAGAATGAGGCGCATCCAGCTAGGACCCTGCCTGAGGGCTGTCTATCCAGTGTCGAAAATATTACCCAGACCAGCTCCCCCTCAGCCCCTAGATCCCAGTCTATGGTAAAAGGCCAGTAACAGTAACTACAACTGGATCCAAACTCTGACCTGAAGCCCCTTGGTCCCCACTTGTACTACCCTGAGCTCCCAGGGACAGAACTAAATGCACTGGCACTCAGGAGAGGGTTTCCGGGAGGAGGAGGAGACCAGGGCATGATCGCAAAAAGCAGAAGTCATGTCCAGTGACTAGAACAGGTTAAATCGAAGCAGCAAGATGGGAACAAGCCTAGTGCACTCCCCAAGGACAGCAAGTCACCCTTCAGGACTGGGACAGTGGGTATGTGCAGGGCAGCCAGAACTTCACAGAGTCCAATCCAGGGGGCCAGAGGTTCCAGGTATCAGTGCAAAACAGTTAGTGTGCAAGTATAATGTATGCATGTATGCAAGCGCACACACACATACACATTTATTTGTATTTTACTGGGGGAAGGGTCCACATCTTTCATCAGATTCTCAAAGGAGTCCATGAAACAAAGGACCATGGCATAGGATGGTCCTTCACTGGTGTTCCTGCAAAAGAAGTACCTCAAGTGAAGTGCCAGGGGAAGTCCAGGTGCTAACTGAGTATCCTCCATGCCCAGAAAGACCCCAGAGGCAGTACACCACAGAAGCCCACCCCAGCTGTGGGAGGCCATGGGGTTCTGGGTCTTATGTTTTCGCCCAGCTGTAGGGCCTGGGAGGATGGGCAAGTTTCTCACATCATCTACCTTGGAAGAGCCTCCATGAGCTGAGGAGGATGCCCACTCCTCCCAAAGGGTAGTTCAGCAAGCCAGGTGCAGCAGAGCCTGGAGTGCCCAGCAGGTACAAGGACAGGTAGAGGACAAACTCTTCCCTGTAGAGGGGCATCATGGTCCACATTCTTGACAGCTACCACTACACTGGGCCTGAGCGTCACTTCACTCACATACACACACTTCTCCCCTGAAGAAATGGACAACAACTTTGGATCAGAGAGTAGCCAGCCTATGAGGGCAGGTTGGGGCAATCAAGGCCTGTACTTCCTGATAGAACAGACAAGAGTCAGGTCCCTCTCCCTAGCTAGTCACTCCTGACATTCCACTGGGAACACTCTCCACCGTGACCTCACAGGCCCTGATCTGAACCCCAAGTACAGCATATCGACAGATGTCAGGAGCTCTTGTGAGAAACACAGATGTGTGTCTGGGATGTCCACTGCAATGCAAGAGCCAAATTACTTGCTTCCCAAGGACACTGGTCCAGGCACAGAACACAAAAGACTTGCAGAACTAACTGAATACTGGTCTTTGTAACAAGTGCCATGTGCTGTTATTACAGCATAAATTCTGCCTTTTCTTCTAGGTCTGCACCACCCAATATGGTAGCCGCTAGCCAAATGTGACTATTAAAATGTAGAAAGTCAGAACTGAGATGCTCTATAAGTACAAAATACACACTGTTTTGAAATAGTATGAAAAAAGAATGTAAATGGCTCATTGTTTTAATACTGATTAATGTTTAAATGATCATTTTGTATATATTAGGCTAAGTAAAATATATCATTAAAGTTAATTTCACCTTGTTAATTTTCTCCAAAAAATCTGTATGTTGAAGCCCTAATACCCAATGTAATATTTGAAGATGGGTCTTTTGGGAAGTAATTCACGTTAGACTGGGTCAAGAGAGAGGGGCTTTCATGAAGGGGTTAGTTCCCTGCAAGCACTGAGGAAAAGCCATGTGTGGACCCAGTGAGAAGGCAGCCATCTACAAACTAGGAAGAGGGCCTTCACCAGAACCTTACAATGCTGGCACCCTGACCTTGGACTTCCAGCCTCTACAACTGTGAGAAAATAGAGTTATTTAAGTCATCCAGTCTATAGTATTTTGTTAAAGCAGCCTATGAAGACTAGAACACCTGCTTCTTTTTTTTTTTTAATTCACATGACTACCAGAAGATTTTAAGTTATAGATGTGGTTCACACTGTATTTCTGTTGGACAGTGCTGTTCTAAATGTTCCTTCTACAAGGACACTGTGTATGCAGGAGGTGGGGGTAATTCTAAGCAGCAAGCCAGGACTGGAAGGAAGGGCATCTGTTAAGTCAAATAGGAGGGCCAGCTCTGCCACCATCAGGGCCTGGGGCAGCTCTTCCCATAGTTCCTCACAGGTCAGAGCAGTAGCCACCAGAGCACCGGGTGGTGTGACCACAAAAAACACCCAGTGACCCCCACCTTTTTCCCAGGGCAGGGACACAGGGTGTTAGACTTCAATCTAACTCCAGCTGCCCCATCTTCGGGAGGATGACGGGAGGCTAAGGGAAGAGGAGGGAAATTGGTGCTTGGGGAAGGGGAGAAATCCACTCTGCCCTGCCTAATCTGAGAGATGAGGCCAGACTGAGACAAACTAGGAGAGGGTTCCCAGATCCCAGGAATATCCAGGAAGGTTCTAGAGACAGACAGGTGAGCTGTGCGTACCTATTAAATCGGCCTGCTGCCACTCTCCCCTCTACAGGACAATGCCTTCCTTTCCTTGAGAAAAGCATCTCAAAGCAGCACTTAAAAGGGACTGGAAGCAGAGAGGGGAACAAATTCAACAACACTTTGCCTTTATCACACAGTTAATAGCTCCAAAAGAGCCATGACGGCTCCTCCTAGAGTGCCTGGGTACCAAAGAGAAGGTCTCTATCCTCTGGTCCCTGCACGTAAGCTACGCAGCACCAAGCCCCACAGAGAATTCACCAGCTCTGATACAGACGGCTAAACCAAGCTACAGTGCAAATCAGGCGGGCAAAGCGGGGTGAGATGGAGATCCCGAATCCCCACCCCCGCAGCGGCGCGGGGATCCCAGCCCCGCCCCTGCACGCCCCGCCCCGCCCTTCGCAGGTTTCCCAGACTCCGCGCTGCTGCCACCGCGGGCAGCTAGGGACCCGCGCTGCATGTGTAATGGGGGCTGGGAACAAAGACGCCAGGACCCGGCGCTCCGGCTGCCGCGCACCAACCTCCCCTACTACCCCAGACTTCCTCCAGGAGCTTCAATGCGCGACTCTCCACGCTTCCCAGGGGTGCCTGGAGCCATCCTAACCGGAGCGCGGAGCCCGTCGCTGCGCGCACACCCAGTTTGGGCGCGCCCAGCACCAATAGAAGGGAATCGGTGGGAAAAAGCATCTCCCCGGCAGAACTCCGCATATATACACCCGCACCCACACACAACCACACGCGTGCGAGAAGAACGCTAGCCTCTCAGGTCACCCACCCCCGACACGTGCTTCCCGGAGCCCAGAAAGAACAGGGACCTGTTGGTTTTTCTTCTCGCTCCACCTCCCATCCCAGGCGCCCAAAACAAAGCGGTCCCGCGGGGTGGCTGCACCTCGCGCCCTGAGGCCCGGTGCAAGGAAAGCGGGCGCAGGTGGGAGCTGATGCCAGCGGCCCGCCTCACGCGCGACACGACGCAGACCCTGGTGGGATGGGGTGCAGGGGACTCCTCCGAGCTGTAAGAAGCAATCCCCTCGCTTCGCTACATCTGGTGGCACTTAGGGTCGCGCAACCCTCCCCCTAGCCGCTGCTGCACCTACAATCCCGCCACCCTGGGTTTAGATCTTCCTGCCTCGCCTGGCCACCTTCCCCACGCTCTGCTTTTCCTCTCTCCCTGGCTTCCACACTCCCGAGTAGCCAGAACCCAGAGCCTGGGGGTCCGGGTCCCGGTCCCCATCGTGGGGTCGCCTCCGCGAACCGGAGACCCGCAGACCGCCGCACAAACAAGATCGTCCACCCAACATCAGCGAGCGGGGCACCCAGCGCGACCCTAGTCCCTGAACCGGGAGGTGCGAGCTGGATGCAGGTGGCTCGGCAAGGAGGCCGCGGGCCCGCCCTTTGTTGGTAAACACCGCGCGGCACGCGAGGCCGGCCCCGCGCGCCCTCCCCGAGCCCCCCACGCCGCGCCCCGTCCTTACCCGCGCACAGCGATCCCCAGAGGAGAGCGAGGGCCGCCCAGGGCGCCGTCATGTTCCGCGGCGCCGCCCCGCGGACACCCGGAGCCCGCGGGCAGGGCCGCGCGGCGCTCCCGGGGCGCGCAGGGCCCGGCGGCGGCTGCGCTCTCCTTCCCGCTCTTCCTTCGGTCTTGTTCCCGGCGCGCTTTCTATGCCTACGTCCCGGGGCAGCGTGCGGGCTCCAAGGGCCGGGCGGCGGAGCCGAGCTCAGGGCCGCTGCAGGCAGCGCAGGCTACGGCCCGGGCTCCAGGGCAACGCGGGGACCGGGGGGCGGCGGCGGGGAGCGGGCCGGAGCGCGCCCGATTCAGGCATAGCGCGGCGGGGCTGGGCCCGGGCCCCCGGCGCAGGGGCCGAGTCCGGAGGGGCCATGGACAAGGAGGGTGAGAGGGGAGCTGAACCGAGTCCAAAATGGCTCCTGAGCCGCGGCCGCGGAGCCGAGCCAGCGGGGAAACCCGGATGTTGGATACAAAGAGGCGGGCGAGCTGGGCGGGGAGGGGGAGGGGAGGCGGGCCCTCCGGCCGCATGGTCCGCGCCCCCCTCAGGGGCGGGGCCCCATGAAAACAACAACAACAAGGAGGCCCCGCCCCCAGCCCGCGCCCTCCGGGAGGACGCAAAACCACGGGACTGGAGCGCCAAGCTGGGCGCGCTTGCAGAAGTGACGGGGTTGGGCCCTGGACCACTTTGCTCCGGACCCCGGTATCCCGTGGCTGCCGCGCCTGGGATTCTTGTTCCGTGCGCTGAAGCCCCCGCCTCCTAAACACGTGCTGCCCTGCGACCCCGGAGTGGGTGAACAGCCCCCCGGACTCTAGGCTGATTCCCCTGCGTGCTAAGGTTTCCCACCTGTGAAATGGGAGTCATTACGAACCATAGGAGAGTCGTGTCTTCATCCACTCGCGAACTAATAGACAGAGAAAGGCAGACTGCTCCGAAATAACAATTCCCTTACCCCGCATGTCTACCACCCCCCCCCACACACACACACAAAGGCACAGCTAGGGATCCCGGAGTTGAACCCATCCAAGTGTGAGGGAGGGCGCGGAGACCCGGCCCACAGAGCAACCCAGACGGAAAAGGAACTTTGGCTACTTGCTATCCCACCCTTACTCCAGTTGGTCCTCAGCACTCCCCAACCTCCTTCAATCTGCACCTTCAAAGCTGTTCTCAATTGCCGCCTGTCCCCGCAGTTGAAGATCTTGTCTAGCGAATGGTTTCGCCGCCCTCTTCACCCCAGTTTCCTCCTTGGGGGCTGTTGTTCATCTCAGATTCCACCCTTCTTGTCACACAACCAGAGCTTGAGAGAGTCATGATGGGACTCTCAGATAGAGGAAAAGCCTGTCACAGCTCGGGGACGAGATGCAGGATCCTTGGATACAGAAATTGACCTCCCAGTTTTCCTGACTTGCCACAGCCTGTGTTGGGGCAGGAGCGGGGCAAGAGCAGTCTAAGTTACTTCACTTCTCTAAGCCCATTTCCTTTCACAGAAGGAAACATAGAAAGTGAAAAGGTTAGACTCCTCCCATGCTTTGCATTGTTTGAATAGCAGAAAACTTATTCAAACAAAATCTTAAGTAAAAGTCCACCATGTAGGAAGCTGATTGAAGTACAAATGAGGCTCCATCACCTCCAGTTTCAGAAGCACCAGGAACACTTCAGGGACCACACTTTAGAGTCACTAACCAGAAGGAGTTCTGGGTTTCTAAAGATCCTTTCCAGTTCTGGAAAACCCTTCGTTGAAATGACAGCCCCTCCTTACCTTCACTCCTAAATAGACCTTTTAACACAGAATTGAATGCTACTGTTTGCTAAGCAAGAAGCAGTGTAGTGCGGGACACATGGCAATGTATAAGGTATTTGGTAATCCCACAGGAGTCTATATTGATAGACACACGATGGCAAAGAAATTTACTCCATATCCAGAATACAGTAAGTCCTCACTTAACATCATCCACAGGTTCTTAGGAACTGAGACTGAAAGCGAAATGACGTATAATAAAACCAGAGGCTAATTGATATACACAAGAGTTAAGTTCCTATGATACATTTCTGGTCACACACATACACGCGCGCGCACACAAAATCACCAAATCTTTTAAACAGAGACCGTAAAAACACTTCGAATATTAAACATTGAAATAATGTGAGCTATACATAAATTTAAGATAGACAAATATAAACAAATTAAGATAATTATTTTCCAACCCATTCAGGGTCATGGGTGGCCAGAGCCTATTCCAGCAGCTCTGGGCACAAGGAAGGAACCCACCCTGGGCAGGATGCCCTCCTATCGCAGGGGGACACACACACATTACGTCATCACGTCATCATCATCAATACTGGGTCATCACGCCACACACACCAGACTGGGACAAGCCAGGGACATGCCAGTTCACCTAACTAACGTGCACGTATCTGAAATGTGGGAGGAAACTTGAGTACCTGGAGAAAACCCACGCAAACGTGGGGAAAACAGGCAAACTCCACATGGTGGTCCCTGCCAGGAATCGATTTTTTTTTTTCCTCATCAACATTCTAACAAAACCACATTGAACAAAACGATGTTATTCAAGGACCTGCCATAAATGTCTTTTCTAGGTAAATCACTGCCTCCTTCCTACTAGGAGCTGTCAGCTATAATACATGTGCCAACCATTAGATAGTTTGGCTAGTTTTCCTCTGCTACCCACCGAGTCAGGTATCACAATAAGGGCTCAAGGTGGTCCGAGTTGACAACACATCTGTGTCCCTGGGAACTCCAAATTTGTATATCCAACTGCTTTCTTGACATCTCTGTTTGGCAGCCTATCAGGCATCTCGAACTTGACCTAGCCAAAGCAGAATTCCTTATTTTCCCCATAAGTCTACTCCTCCCCCATTGTCCCTATATGAAGCAATGGCACAACCAACCAACCAACTGCTCAGATCAAAACTTCGAGTCATTCTTGAGTCCTCCCATATTCAGTCCATCAGCAGGTTGGCTTCAAAAACACATCCACCATCCAGCTACTTTTTCCCATTTACTCTATACGACCACCGCACTACATCTTGCATCTGGACCGCAGCAACAGCAGTGAACTGAAAAGGATCATAACTGGTCACCTGTTTCCATTCTTGCTTGGCTATAAGATCATTTCTTCTATACAGAAATGATCTTTTAAAAATGGAGCTCATATCACCTTACTCCCCTGCTTAAAACCTTCCCATAGCTTCCTGTTATAATAGCTAATAAAGCTCTGCATAATCGGCCCTTCTTCCTCTCCCATCTCACTATTATCAGCCAAACACCCTGGCCTGCTTTCTGTCTTCAAACACATAAAGGTTGTTTCTGCCTTAGAGCCCCAGCAATCCCTATTGCCACTGTTGGGATACTCTTGTCTGCTGGGAAGATGGAAGTTATGAACTTATATAATTACAGAAGTGACATACCATCACCTTTGCCATATTCCATTTATTAGGAACAAGTAACAGGTCCTGCTCACACTCATGAGGAAATTACACCAGGGCATGAATACAGGGAGGCAGGGATACCTGCAGGCCCTAGTAGTTTGCCTGCCACGCTGAAAGTGGCATCCTAGACCACTGTATTCCATGGTTCTCAGCTTACCCTCTGACATCGTTCATTTTGCACTGCCCTCTTTGAACACTCCTAAAGAGGGCATTGGAAAATTCGCCTTCTGAGCAACATTCTCAGCCTGCTTCCCATCCATAGAAAGTTGGGGGTCCAGAGTCTTTTTACATTCAGTCCTTTTTTATCTAGATTGATGTCACTTTTTAGTATACCTCCCTATGAAGTTCTGTGTCTGATTTGAATCCACTCTATGCAGCAAAAGCCATACTCACAATTATTTTTCAGATCTCTCTCTCTCTAGATTAATCCCTGATACTTTACGCATATCAGGCTGCTGCTGTAGGACAAGAATCTCAATTCCTGGACATCGTTTTAATCAGCTGGAAGGGCCCATTACATAGTGCCTTCTCACAGAGGTCTTAGCAAAGTACGTTTCGGCCCTTGATTTTTTTTACTTAAAGCCATGTCTTAAATTTGATAATCTTTTATTGATTTAAAGAGATGAAGATGAGGTTATTTTTTGATTCTAGCACCTTTATAGTCTCTCTAAATTCTACTTGAAATCTGGCTAGTTCTTTCTGAGTAATCGCTGACATTTTCAACATTCTGCCTAGAAATTCCTTTTCTCAAGTCCAAATCTTCAGTAGGTACACTGTTTTCCAAGTTACCACAGGTACTCCGTTTCCTCGCATTTTTTCAGCCTTCAATAATTTTCTCACCATTTTTCCTGTCTCTACCCACAATCTAGTTTCAATGTCACATATATATATTTTTGTTTGTTTTGGCACCAATTTCTGTTATTTACTGCTGTATAATAAATCACTCGAAGTCTCCATGCTTTAAAGTAATAAATTTTTATTTAGTACATGAATTGGTAGGCTTGTGATTTAGGTCGGGCTTGGCTGGGCAGTTAATTACCCTATAGTTGATTCAAGATGGCTTTGGTAAGGCTAGCTTAGGCAAAAATAATTCATGAAAAGGGCAGAGAGCAAAGTGAGAGCAATCCCAATGGAATAAGGGCTTTTCAATCCCTTGTTTACATCATATTTGTGAATATCCCATTGGCCAAATTCATATAACTGAGCCCAGAGTCAGAAAAGGAGAGCACAATATTCCATGGCGAAGTATGTGGATAAGAGGTAAGCAAAGTATTGGGGCATTTTTGCAACATAGCACAGGGATCGATATTATATTTGCTTCACAAAATAATCTGGAAGTGTTTCTTCTTTTCCAGTGTTCTGGGATACGTGAGGTAGTGTAGGGATTGACTGGTCTATGAAGGTTTGGTAGAACTCCCCTGTGAAAGAGCCAACCTTGCCTTTTTTTATAGGGTAGTTCTTTGATGATACTTTGTTTCCTTTATGAAAATTAGTCTGTTTAAACTTTCCCTCTGTACTGGAGTCTTTTCGGTATATTTCCATAGGTCATTACCATTTCACCTAGTTTTTCAAATTTATTTGCAGCTATACAAAATAATCCTTAAATGTGAGTCTTCATTACTTATGTCTTTCTTCTGTTCACTATTTTTTGCTTGAGTTGTATTTTAAGTAACTATTCTCGTATTTATCAGTGTCAACAGTATTTTAAGCTATATTTCATCTACTATTGCTTTAAACTTTATCAATCATTTTCTAGAAGCTCTGAAATTTGGGTTTATATTTCCCATTTGCCCCAAGAGTATTTCCATACAAAGTCTTTTCCAGGCAAGACTTAAAAAAAATTTTAATTCTCATTTTATTGCATTGTGATTAAAGGTTGTATTATTTCTATTTTGCAGCTTTTAACATCATAATATTCTTTGTTGTGTCTAATTTCTTCCTGAATTCTACCTTGTCAGATGTTGATATTATAATCGGCTTTATATAATTTGTATTTGCCTGGTATACTGTTGCCTACCCTTTCACTTTTTAGCCTTTTGAATCATTTATTTTAAATGTGCCTCTTGGAAATAACAGACAATAAGATATTGGTTTGTGAGCCAATCTGAACTTTAATAGATGAGTCCTTCCATTTGCTAATTTGACTCGTTTGTCCTTATATTTGCTTTATGATGCTTCGTTTACCGCATGTTTTTCACTGTGTGACTTATTGCCTTTATTATTGTCTGTTTGAGCATTGAGGGAGCTGTCTTATTTTTATCCTAATGATTATCTTTATACTATACTATGACCTTTATTCTTTGTCTTCCTTTTTCCTATTTAAGCCTCAACTATTTGGTCTGTCAACTTTAAGTGATATTGACTGGCATCTATTGCCTTTGTACTGTCCTCCCCCTCTCTCCATTCATTTAATTGTGTTGTTCTACCGTGTCAAAGCATATACTATTTGATGCTATTGTTCCACCCTTATCCTACTTTCATTTTGGTCTTAGATCTAAAATTAAAGATTTTAATGCTCGCCACAAGTCTTTTTGCTGAAGTTTCCCCAATCATCTCTTAGTTGAGTGAAGCTTATCTTTTAGGATAATCCTAAAGGGTTATTTCCTGAGCTCCTGCATGATTAAAATTTAACAAAAGAAAAAAGGGACAAAGAGCAAACAACCCTTGAAGATGAATTCTAAAGTAAAAAACAATTGTGAATATGAAAGAATACCACAGATGAGAAGTTCAGAAACTCAGAATAAAAATGAAAAAGTGACAGACATAGATGAAAAGGAAACTGACCAAACAGGAAAGAGTTTGAACATGCAAATACAGTAAAGCATACAGAAGAATGAAAAAAGCTAAGACCACATAAACAATATAAAGCGTATCCTTGATATGCTTAGTTCATATTTTTCGAGTTTCTTGAAAATGCTGCTCCATTGCTATTTGCTTTTTGAAAACTCTGATGCCAATCTGATTTTTCCTTTGCAAAAGACTAGGTCTTTTGGCCTAGAATTTTTTCCTCA
The DNA here is from genome assembly GCF_902729225.1 of Pteropus medius. Classification (NCBI taxonomy): domain Eukaryota; kingdom Metazoa; phylum Chordata; class Mammalia; order Chiroptera; family Pteropodidae; genus Pteropus; species Pteropus medius. The sequence goes on from NW_024351543.1 coordinate 10,399,405, forward strand.
CCTTCAAAGTATTCGCAGTTGACTAGGATTCTTCTTAGTTGATCATTCTAGGACAATTTTCCATGTAACAAGATAGGCCCTTTCAACATATAGATTCAGGTCTTCTATTTTTACAGAAATTTCTCTTGGGGGTACAGTTTTAAATATTAATTGTCCCATTGTCTTATCTTTTGGCTTCAGGAGCTCCAATTTTACCCATGTTAGTCTTTCTTTGCCTGTCTTTTTACTTAATTCTTTCTGGCCCTTCTTAGCTCTTCCTTTATATTGTTTATGTGGTCTTAGCTTTTTTCATTCTTCTGTATGCTTTACTGTATTTGCATGTTCAAACTCTTTCCTGTTTGGTCAGTTTCCTTTTCATCTATGTCTGTCACTTTTTCATTTTTATTCTGAGTTTCTGAACTTCTCATCTGTGGTATTCTTTCATATTCACAATTGTTTTTTACTTTAGAATTCATCTTCAAGGGTTGTTTGCTCTTTGTCCCTTTTTTCTTTGGAGTATTTCATCAGCTTGAAAAGTTATGATTCTCCCTCTGTTTACTTCCTACATCTGTGTAGATGGTAAGTTCCTTTTTCCATTTATGTTGACACACTTGCAAAAAACAGGCAACTCTATGGGGCAGAGGTAAAATGTGGAATGAATTGAGTGGCTTTCTCTCTTTCTTGGTCTGAGACGGTGCTTTTCTGTTGGCCAATAACATAAAATTTATTTAATAAGTAATGTCTAGGTGGTTATGGGTGGGAGAGAGGTTGTCCATTTTCTTCTGAGTCTTTGACCTGCTGTTGACAGACCATCATCTTCAGCTTCTTGCTTCCTTTTTTCCCTTCACCCACCAAGCCTGCAAAGGACACCTCTCTTTTAAGATGACTTCACCTCTTTGGTCCCACTCATTTCCTAAACTCCTTCCTTTTGACTTTGCACTAGCCACTGCTCTGATCCACCAGGTCTCAGACCTGTTTGCAGCAATTTCCACTCTGAGGAAGCCATAAGCAGTTTGATTTCACTGAAGTCCCAACTTAGGCAAGGGCCTGTGGCAGAAGAAAAATCTGGTGGATTTTGCAGGAGGCAGATCACAGAGGACTTTCTATAGAGGCTTTTGTGATAATTTGAGCAAGGAATAAAGGGGTCTAAAGTAAAACAGGAGGGACTGAGAGAAAGAAACTGCTTTAGGAATAACCAAAATCACTTGGTGACTGATTTGACATGGGAAAGAAGGAGGATATCTGAGTTTTGGGTTTGGGGTCCTGAATGAATGAATGGATGGATGAATGATGGTACCAATTCACTGAAACAGGAACTCTGGAGGGGGGTTGGAGAAGGCAAAGGGAAGATAAGTGGAGACTGAAGATAATGATGGTGGACTCCAAGGAGAGTTCTGGCTGGAAATGTAGATCTTGCTGCTACTGATATATAAGTAGTAACTGAAGCCCAAGAATAGATAAAATCGTTCAACAAGATAGGAAAGAATGGGAAGGAAAGACTGATGAAGACAGAGATTGGGGCCCAGAAATAATTAAGGAGTAGAAAGAGCAGGACTATCAGCGAAGAAGCAAGAATGAATGAGAGAAGAGGAAAGCACAGAAAAGTTGGAGACAATGGCTCTCAACAAGAAGACAAGGCTAAGAATAATTAATGTAACGGATGAGAACACACAAAATATGTTAAGTGTATCATATTGAGACTAAAAATAAAAATCTGGTTGCTGTTAGAGAATGCTCGAAAATCAACTCATTATTCTGAAAACTGGTGAATAAAGAGGAAAGAATCTATTTATTCTGCCTCTCCTATGTAAACAAGATTGTTGGATAACTAAACAGGGGATGTTTTTCATGTAGAAGAAACCCAGCTTATAAATAAAGAGGGATAACACAATTGTATCCCTGGTAAACTAATGGAGCTAGGCATGAACATCACAGAAAAGAGAGAAAACCAGACGTACGTGCCTCCTGACCAAAAAAGCACAACACGACACCATCTACGAAGCTGTCTTACATAAAAAGGAAAATAATCATATATGCATCTGATCATGCCTCTAGGTGAGTGGTTATCAATAAGGGGCAATTTTGCTCCCTCCCCTCAACCGGGGGATATGTGGCAATGCCCAGAGTCATTTCTGACTGTCACGACTTGGGGAGGGGGTGATACTGGCATCTAATGGGTGGCCCTACACAACAAAAAAGTATCTAGGCCAAAATGTCAATAGTGCTGAGGTTGAGAAACCCTGTATTAGATCCAAATACCAATTTATAGGAAATATAGAAGATACAGAACATGTTAAATGACACCTCAGGGATTGAATCAACAAAACCCAGAGTTTGGGAAATTGTCCTGGATAAATGACTCAATGTTTTTAGCAAGTGAAGTGAAAGGAGAGGAGGCTTGGGGCGGCGGGGGGGGGGGGGGAAGGGCTGAGGAAGTCAGAGTTGGGGGAAAGGATGGACAGTGGGGTCCAGGTGGGGTGGGGTGGCTGTGGGTTAGGGCTTGGGAAGGAGTGGCCAGAGTCAAGGCTGGAGAAGGGAATAGGCTGGGGACAGAGGAAGGGGGATGGCTTTGTCTCCCCCATTCTGCTGATGTAAGTCCCTGTATTAGCTTTACTTCTTCCTTTGAAAAGGAAAAAAATCATAATTTTTATTGGTGATATCTAGATTCAGTATTAGCCTATCTTTTGGAATAAAGATAGGAAAAGAAAGATGCTTTCCTGCCCCGGGCACAAGGGCACAGGGACACAAGCAGCCCATTTATATTCAGAAAGATGTACTAAGGCAGGCTTCAAGATGGTCCCTGGCAGGACTGGAGCACAGCCGGAGTCAGGTGGCAGGCAGAGCCACTGTAAAAGGGAAGAGGATCCCCGCTGTCCAGGGCCACGTCCCCAAGTGAGATCAGCAGAGTCTGGGCAGGCAGGGTCAACAGGGGCTCCAGGGCCTGCAGAATTCACTCCAGAAGCCCCTGAGTCTGGGACACGATTCTCTGCTCAAGCTGGGCATACCTTGGGAGGAGGACAGCATAGACCTGGAAGGGCGAAAAGAGCAGTTTAGAATAGAGAGGGGGAGGTGCCTCTTCCATCTCTTTGCAACTTGCAATTTAAAAATTGTTACATCCCATTTATCTACAATTTAATTTCCTTTTTTTTTTTTTTGCTAGGCAAAAGAAGTGTCAACTCACATACACAAAAGAAATGCTAGTAGTTCTCAATCCGACCGATAAAGATTATTTAAAAATAAAAATTATGATAAGAAGCCAATTTTTGTTTTCAAATCTACAAAATTAAAAACTCTGGTGGAAAAAAAAAAAAAACTCTGGTGGAGGTACCTGGAAATGGTTCTCATTGCACAGCCAGTGGAAGTTGGTGGTGTAACTCTTGTGAACATCAAATGGACTTTATTTACATCTGTATCAAGGAGCTTGAAATAGCCTTTGACCCAGTTATTCTACTTCTGCAAAACTCTTCTAAGGAACTAATCCGAAACGGAGGGTGCCAGGCCCACGAAGTATCTTCTTAGACACCACGAAACATTCAAACTCATAAGACAACGAGGGGCCCCACCTTGCCTCCCAAGAGGATACACTGGAGGAACATACCTGTTGGCACAGTGGCTGCAGGCGCTCTTCAACAGGAGACCATACAGTGGGCCACAGAGCAGTTTGCATGGGTGTCCAGAAAAGGGTTTCTTAGCCTTCCTGCCTTCTCCCCTCTCTGCTCCCCCTGCCCCCAGGTTATAGCCCAGGTGCAAGGAGATGATATCCACACAGAACAGGTACAAGAACCACCCTGGCTTTGAAACCTCATGTCCCACAAGACTATCTCTTGTAACAACTCTATAGGCAAGAGACATGCCCATGAGAAGTCACTGCACTCAGGGAAGCTCTAAGTATGACTTCCCACAGGAATTTATGGTCCCCTCACTGTCAGCTGCAGTTTCCCAATTAAAGGCCACGTTTACATAAGCGATGTTGCCTAGTAATGTTGTTGACATCCCGTTTTATTAAGTCTCACAAGAAACAGAGCTAGAAAGTTAACAGAATAGGAAAAGATTCTGTTAACCCTTTGTTTACACAGGGTTAATAATAATAATTGAAAAACTATAAGTAACAAAGAAAAAAAGAAAAAAACTAGAAGCAATTACTCTAAGACATGGAAAATGCTCAAGTAAATAATGGTTCACTAGACGGATAGAATATTATGCGGTCATTAAAAATGTGTATGTCAAAGTGACAATCAGACGGACAGAGGGGAGGTCGTAGCTGAGAAGGAAGGGTTGAAGAAGCACAAATTTGGGTAGTAGTTGATAGTTGGTCACAGGATGGGGAGCACGGCAGGGGGAATGCAGCCAGTGACACAAGCTAGTTAGAGGGCCAGGGGAGGGAGGGGGCCATTGGGGGGATCGTTTCAGAACTATATAGATGTCTAGCCAATGTACTGTATACTTGAAACTAATTTAAATAAATAAGTTTTAAAAAACATAATAATGTGTATGTGCATTTTAAAGAATGTAAATACTTAAGATGTAACATAGAATTTTAAAAGAGGTGGGCTACAAAACTATATATATAGTATGCTATACAATAAACCAAAACCAAAAATAACGAGGGGAAAAAGGACTACTAAGAAACACAACCCTACATTCTTACCCTTCATTCTTTTTTAAAAAAATCCTATTCCTTCTTATTTGGCTTAATTCGCTCCAAAGTCAAGTATTTTAGTAACTGATCATGCAACTAGGGCCTACTCTTGGTGTAGCTACAGCAGCTCTGTCTGTGAGCATAAAGGGGGCTTTGATTTCCTCTCCAAGGAGGAAACTGCAATATGCAGCTGAGCAGAGAGAAAACACTTTCAATGTTGAGTTTCCATTTGAGCACAGCTCTGCTGTAGGTGCCATGGAGAGAAAGGAGGATGCCACCCGGCTCTCGAAAAATTTACAATCCATCTTTCAAATAGGTCACTTATGCCAACAATCAGAGACTTGCCACTGCTTGCAACCTGGTGCTGAGAACGATTCCGAGGTTACACTTGGGTTTAATGGTAGAGTGGTACGAGATATTAGTGACTGGCCATGGGCAAGCCAGGGACAGTGGCGGTACACACACCAAGTATTTGCTACCTGTAATGAAGCAGACACAGCTGTTTGTTTCCCTAAAGCTTTCCTGAACTACCTTCTTCCAGAGAAGATGAAAGAGCCAGATCCTGCCCCAGCCTTTCGTACAACCAAGGCTGACCATATTAAGTGGTAGTCTGTTGGGGGAACTGAAGGAAATAGACTGTGATGTTTCTCCCTGATAAGCAAGACATGAGTGAGGAGAGACTCCCTGCCCCATGCCATGCTTTGATTCCTGCCTATGAATACAGTTGTGGAGGGGGCATGATGTTTGGAGCAGCTACAGACATTCTGTGCCCATCTGGAGCCTGTCTAGAGCTGCACTATCCATTATGGTAGCCATAGGTGCCTTTAAGTACAGCATAACTAGTGTTCTAAGTACACACCAGATTTCAAAAGCTTCAGATGCCCAAAAAATTTAAAAAGTAAAATGTCACATTAGCAATTTTTCTTACTGATTACATGTTGAAATGACAATATTTTGGATATACTGGATTACATAAAATATGTTATTCAAAGTAGTCACTTATTTCTTTTTACTTTTTTAAAAAATGAAAGAAACTACTAGGAAATTTGAAATGAGATATGTGGCTCTCATGATGTTCCCACTGTCCGTGGCTGATCTGGAGAACTTCAGAGAGCATGACCTGGAGGCCTGACACTGTTGAACCAACAGTGGCGACTACCTTCAGAACTCCCATTATATAATAAAGCCATTATAGTCCAGGGTTCTTTTAAAACCTCACAACTGGGAAGTTAAAAGTAAGCAGAAGAGATGTCCCCACTTCACAGATGAAGAACCAAAGGTTCAGAGATGAAGAGTGCTGCTCAAGGTCACGTGAAGGTTAGATGGTGAGGGAGAGGCGAAGTAAGTTCAGAAACCAAAGGCCCTTTATCTCAATGCAGGATCTTTCTACTGCACTGAGCTGTCTCTTAAACATAAGGATACATGACAAAATAATAGAAACTCGGGCACACCTATGTGTGGGGGTTATCTAGTCACCTGGAAAGCATGAATTTCTGCTTCTAAGATATGCTGGGAACAATTCTCCATGGTGTTTCTACATGTTTTGTGACAGCTTTTGTTCCAAATTACCTTTTCAAGGGTGTTTGTATTAACAGCCTTAGAAGATAAGGCTGGGGGCAAGGGTTGGGCAGGTTTGCTTGCAGGTCCTTTATAAGGTTGGGAGTTTCTAAGCTCAGGGTCCCTCTGTTGTGATGCAGACATAGTGTGTACATAGTACCCACTTGGCCCCGCTCCACATCACCCATGGCACGTCAGAGCCAAGGAAATCTGAGGCAAGCATGAAGCTCACGCTGCCTCCCGGAACATGAAAGCACTGTCTGTGCCACCCCTGCTCCCGGGCTACCAAGAACCTTCTGCGGCAGGAATAGTGGTGTGGCGGATGCTGTGGCATGCCACCCAGATCGCCCTTTGAGAATGGAGAACTTATCCTCCCAGCCCTCAGCTGACAACCACTTTGGGAGCTGCCTCGGCTATAGAGAGCTTACCCCATCTTGGGGTGCCTTGCAGCCTGCATGCAACAACTAACTGACATGGGGCCCACATCCCAACTTGGTACAACTCTAAAGGGTCATCCCAGCTTCAGAATTTCCTATAGGACTGGCCGAGGGCTCCATTGAGACTACACTGCAGCTCACCTCCTCCCTCTGCCCAGCCCGGTGACCTCCTTTTCCCTCCCATAGACGTAGATCCAGCACCCCCTCATAAATCTCCTGCATCCTAATTGACATCTCCAAGTCCACTTTCCCAATCAGTAACAATTAGGGGCTGCCTTCACAGGGATTTCCTGGCCCGATGGACTGCACAGCTGTCTTGGACCCAGACTTCGGATTTGAGTGCTAGAAACCCAGCATGCCTTGTGCTTAAGTGACCATCTTTCAGTGGCTTTTGTTACCCAGTGAAATGGAAAAGACCACCCTGAGACATACAGAGCAATGAAGACATGCCCAGCAAAACACCCAACCCCTGGGGCTGTAGAATCAGCAGTTTATCTGTGAATCTCAGTTGGCTTCTTTTCCCCTTTAGTTGAGCACGTCGACTTTAATAAAGGTGCCAAAGAAGAACTTACTTACCTTTTGGAAAAAATGCAAATGCTCTGACCAAATTCTGATGGTCTCTTACCTGAGAAGCTCCTGGGGTTGGAGTAGCAGCTAATCTGGGTTTGGGGGCTAACTTCACGACCTCTTGGAAGGGCACGCCTGTCCCGGCCGCAAGGCCTAGAAGGGAAATCTCATTTTATAGCAGTGCATGTCGCAAATGAGGACATTAACTGGAAATGGCGTTTCATCTCCAGGGTGATAAAATGTTCTGAAACTAGAGTATCGTAATGGTCACGCGACTCAGTGAATTTACTAAGAATCGCTAAATTGCATGCTTAAAATTGGGCGATTTTTATGTCATATGAATTATGCCTCAATAAAACCATTTAAAAAAGAGAGAGAAAAGAAAGAATTCAAGTTCAGGACTCTTAAACAGGGCCTAGTTTGTCTTGCTCACCGAAAGCACCTGTCATGGAACTGGCGGCTGCCCCCTGACATCCGACAGAAAGAGAAGGTCCACCTGCCTCTCTTTGCTCACTTTGCTCCCTTTTCCCACCCCAGGCATCTTTCAATTCCTCCTGCCTCAGGGCCTTTTCACTGTCCTCTCACTGTTCTTCTCTTCCCTTTCCACATACCTTTTCTCTTCTCTTCAGATAAGCTGCAGCTAAGAACATCAGTGGTTAGGGATGCTCCCTAATCTTCCACCCGCTCTCCCACCACCAAACACCATCCGCTTTCCTCAGAGCACTTCTCACAATTTCTGGCCAAGGTCTGTTGAAGGTTCCAGCCTTGCTGAACCAGCTCTTCGAGGCCAGGGACTAGGTCTGGGTCTCCGCTAGAGCCCTGATGTCCAGCACAGAGCCAGCATACAGAAAGCGCCCAATAAATATTCACCAAGCAAATGAGTGGCAAGGCTGGAAAAGAGGGAAGGCTGCCATAGGTGGGCAAGAAATAGTGAGCAATTTCTAGGCGATTTAAGGAGTAGTATCAGATCGACAGGGAAATGCACCACCAAGAGTGAAGGCGGGCCCGCTGAAGAGATGAGACCGAGACTTCTAACCAAATGCTGGAATGTTCCAGCTCAGAGTTGTACGCATGAGAAAATGGGATGAGTGGTGGGGTGGCCAGCAGAAATTAATCAAGAGACTACGGTCCCTCTCCACTCATTCACAGACTGGCTGTGTGTGAGAGTCATCCCTGGACCCAGCTGGGGAGAACGGTGACTGATAGACCTCGGGCTGGAACCAGTGTGCTAGGACTTAGCTCAGGCTCTGGTTTGGGGGGACAAAGTAGGGCAGTACCCCAGATAACCTGTGGCAACTAAATAGGCACAGAAAAGGAAAAATGTGAAAGAAAAGCAGTGGAGCGTAGCAGTGAGAGCCTAAAGGGTCGTTCCGTTCCTGCTTCAGCAGAAGGAAGAGTGAGCAGCGGACCTCAGGCTTTTCATAGGCAACAATGAAGGCCGGAAGATTATGGAAGTGTCTTCAAAGTTCTGAGGAAAAGTATTTTGAACTTAAGAGTCCTCTGCCCAGCCAAGGTAACACTCTTCGGGAGGACAAAACAAAGCTCTTGCTGGACACATAAAGTCTCAGGAACTTATCGCCCACTGAATTCCCTCTTAAAAATGTATTTAGGTTGTATATTCCAACAAAACTAGCGCTGAACGAAGAAGGAGAAAGAAACTGAAAGGAGTTAAAAAAATTAAAAAGAAAGAAAACTCACAAGTGCAAGTAAAATCCAATATGAGGTAAAGCTTAATTAAAAACGTAATGATATGGAAATAAATTGCCACCCAATGATCTTGATATAGGAGATAACATTAGATGGGGTGAGGTGAATAGTGTATGAAAGAAGAATAAAAAAGAGGTTAATTATTAAGAGAAGGATATGGCCCATGATTGTCTCAATGTTGATAGAGAAATATGTTTAATAGATGTGTTAAAAAGTTAACCATTAACGTGTGAAGAATGAAACCTCTAGAGGAAAAAGGCAAAGCCCTTGGGGTGCATGAGTGGCCCGGAGGAGCAGCCTGAGCAAAATGACCAAATAGGAGGAAGAATGGCCCTGTGAGCACGTGCTGCTCCTGCCAGAACTTGCCTGGATGAGGGAGAAGCCGTCACTATTTGGAGTTTTAGGCAGGCCTCCTTCAGAGCAATGGGGCCTGCGGAGCTGTCCAGGGTCCTGAACTTCTGGGCTCTGCAGCATTCACCTTTGTCTCAACTTTCTGCTCTTTACTGAAAAGATGGCTCTGGACTTCATCCATCTCTCTTGCCCACCAGTTGTCCAGACCCAAGTCTGCATGCCTTCAGCATGCCCTATGTCCTTTCCCAATGTCCCTGTGCTGAGTCTGCCTCTGACCAGGCCTCATTCAATTAGGATCGTACCTCTTTCCCCACTTTAAGTAGAGAATAAAGGAACAGTGCATTTGGGGTGGTTCTTGTGTGCTGAGAGGGAGAAAAACGAAGCTACAGCCCTCAAGACTCCAGTGTCCCTGAAAACTGGTAACATCCTAATCTCCTCTTTCCATAATCCTCAGCCCAGCCAGTGCCCCAATCTCTTCCAGAGGCACCTGTCACCCATCCATCGACCTACCATGGAAAGCTTGGTAAGCAGAGCCCACGCAGGCTGAGTTGGCAGTGTCTATGACATACACCGGAGCACAGAACACATCCGCAAGCACCTGGAAAACAACAGAGGTTCACTGTGGGGAGTTGTTTGTCAGAGGACACATGGACATTTGGACAAGCATTTTCCAGGCTTTCTCTCATCATAATTCTTCCAATGCCTTTCATTCCACCTCTTCTGCCTTAAAGGATGTACACTTGGCCATGCTACTCTGGTGATAACAGGGTCAGGATGACCTGAGGGAAGACTCTAGTGGAGAGCCACAGCTTTCCAGGTTGTTCCTGTACTGTTTAACCATTTCATCAAAGACAAGGAGGAAGATGCAAGAAGTATGCTTAGCAAAGAGTCAAGGTGGAGACTGCTGGGTATCAGATTAATATTAACAACCCTGAACAAACTCAACTAACACAGGCATGTTTTACAGGGATAAAGATAAAACTTTCCATTTAGGTCCCAAAAATAAATTGCATAAATTTAGAGTGGAGGAAGTTTACTAAGAGGAGCTCATGTGACAAATACTTAGGGGAAAGGGGTTTTAGTTGACCAGAAATATTGTAGCAGATGCTGTTGATGCCCCATCCGGATCCCTTGATGGGACCAGTGTGCACCCCTTTCCAGATGCTCTGAGTTTTGGCTGCTAATGGCTCACAGTTGCCCCTACTCAAAAGAATTGCTCTCAGTTGAACAGAGCTGCCTCTCACAAGGTTATTTTCACCTCTCCCCAGGGCAACAAGTTGGACCCCCTACCACAAGGTGGAACCAAGCTTGTGGAATATTTCATGTTCCAGATCTCCCCATGGGATGAAGCTGAAACCGACTGCAGCCAAAACCACATCCTTGCTTGTCCTTCCCCCCTGCCCTGCTGCATCCTTCACTCGCTTTCTCCCTGAAAAACTCTCTCAACAAATCCTTTATATTTTTAAAAATTTCAGACTCTGCTTCTAGAGAATCTTACCTAAGACCGGTATTTTATAAGTCAAGAGTTGATGCAGTTATTCAAACAGCTAAGGCAGTCTACATCCAAAAATACTCAGTGTCCCAATAAGACCCCGACAGCCCCAAGATGTAATAGTCTGATTGTTAGACATTTGCAGGTTGAGTCCACTTTTGGTCATATATTTCTAACATAATGAAGGACCAGAAAGACAGTGACAAAGCATTACAAGAGAAATGGCTGGGGAAATCAGAGGTCATTAAATTGAAAGGGAGAAACTTTTAGGAAGACAAGAACAGTGGCATTTGATGTCAGAAGGTTTGCCATGTGGGACAGGCACTTTCTGTGTGACTCCAGAGGCCCATGCTGGTATCAGAGAGTGGAGTTATAAGGGCAGTGGATTTCATCTGTGTATAAGACAGAACCTGCTCACAATGTGAACTGTTAAACAACAGAGTTGGCTTCCTGGTAGAGGACAAGCTGTAAGCTCCCCATCCCTGCAGTACTGGGAAAAAAGGCAGTCCTTATTGTCAAGTGTCTGACTCTGAGAAGTAACAGGTATAGAAGAGGTCCCAGTGCAGGGCCTGCTACCAGCACTTACCTGTAAGATGTCTCTGTTGTGAGATGCCCCTCCAGTGGCCAAAATCTTTGTCTTAGGCACTGCAAGGAAAAAGAAAAAAACAAATGGCTGTGACAATTCCCTCAAGGCAGAAAAGGCTGTTTTCCAGAGTTCTTCAGCCACAAAGGGCTTGTGTTGGGCCCATGCCTCTTACTTATCACATAGGACTGGGAGAGAGATCCAAAGTGACTCTGTCTCTGCAGTCTTGTCACATATAATTTGCTTGTGAGGCTGCTGTTCCACCCACTTCTTACTGTCTTTGTTTTTTTTAAATCATTAAAAGACAAAATCTCTCTACAATCCAGGAATAGAAGGGAACTTACTTAATTTGATAAAAGCCATATATCCAAGATTTACAACAAACATCATTTTTAACAGAAACATTTAGAACCATTCTCTTTAAGACTAGCCAGATGACCCCACCTCCTAATATTCATACTGTCATGTAGTCCCCTCTCACATTCAGTAGGGCCGACTCATGTGACCAATAGGATATTGTGTAAATGATGGAGTGTGAATTCCAAGACTAGGTTATAAAAGACATTGAGGCTTTCGCCTTGCTCTGTTGTTGATCACCCTGCCTTGGATCACTCTCTTTGTGGGCAGCTAACTGCCATGTCTTGAAGACATTCAAGCTATGGAGAAGCCTACTTGGAGAGGCTCTGAGGCCTCCTACAAACAGCCATGTGAACTGGTCACCTCTGAAGCAGATCCTACAGCTTTAGTTAAGCCTTCAGATGACTGCGGCCCCAGATGACATACTGACCTCAACTTCAGCAGAGATCTCAGTCAAAACCACCAAGCTATGCTAATCCTGAATTCTTGACCTACAGAGACTGTGTAAGACAATAAATGTGCACTGTTGTTTTAAGACTACATTTTGAAGTAATTTGTTACAGAGCAATAGATAACTAATACTAGGAACAAAACAAAGATTCACACCACCCAATACACTGTTACATAGTATTAGTTACACTAGTCAGTGCTGTAAGACAAGAAAAATAAACAAAATGTATAAGGATTTAAAGAAAGATAAAACTATCATAATTTACAGTCAATAAGCCATTTAGAAAAAATAAAAATAGGCAAACTAATAGAAGTTTAACAAGGTTGTCAGATACAAAATCAACTTACAAGAATCAATGGCATTCCTAGCAAAATTCAACTAGCAAATGTGATAGAAAATAAATTACCATTCACAATGGCAACCAGAAATGTAATGTAGCCAGGAAATACCTTAGCAAAGAATTCAAAGGTCTCCATGAAGAAAAAATTCAAACTGTTATTAAAGTACAAAAAAGAATATCTAAATAAATTTAAAAATTAAATATCCCAGGCTCTTAGATGGGTTTGAATTAACATTATAAAAGTATCAATCTTTTTCAAATTAATTCACAAATACAATGCAATCTAAAGAAAAATTCAAACTGGGTTATTTTTAAAGGATATGAACCAAATATATTACAAAATATTTATGAAAAAATAAAGACCCATAAATAGCCAAGACAATATCTAATATTGCTATATTAGATATTAAGACATTGTTATAACTGGATCATGTGCCCCTAGAATTCATATGTTGAAGTCCTAACTTGTGGTGCCTGAGAATGAGACTGTATTTGGAGATAGAGACAGACCTCTTTGAACAGGTAATTAACTTGAAATGAGGTCACTAGGGTGGGATCTAATCCAATATAGTTGGTGTTCCTGTAAGAAGAATAAATTAGGACACACAGAGGGAAGATGGTGAGTAAACAGAGATAATTTCTGTTGTTTAATCCACTCACTCTGTGGTACTTTGTTATGCAGCCCAGCTACCAAAACAGACTACACTACAAAGCTGTAATTATACAGTTTGCTCCAAGAACAGAACAATAAACCAATGGAATGGAAAAGGTGTATAGAGAGAGACCCGGGTATATACAGGAACCTGATAAATAATAAACAGGGGAAATAGAGCTGGATAATCATGTGGAAAAAATTAAACTGGATCCCAGTTTACACCATTCACAAAGGTGGATTCCAGATGGATCAAAGTCCTAAATGAAGAAGTTACACTAAGAATAGAAAATGCAGAAATATTCCTGTGACGCTGGAACAGGGGACAACCTCTTAAACAAGATCTCAAAAGCATAAAAGTTAAGATGAAAAAATTAGTGGATTTAATCGAAAAAAAATTTTGTTCACTTGTTTATACTATAAGTAAGGACAAAAGAGGATGCTTGTCATACAGAAAACTGACAAGGATCTAATATTTGAAGTATAAATAAACTCTTGAAAATCAATAAGAAAAAGAGAGGAAATCCAATATGAGGAAATGGGAAAGGATATAAATAGCTAATTCACAGGGGGAAAAAAACAAAGCTACAAAGAGCTATTCAAACTCATTATTAATGAAAGAAACACAAATTAAACCAACATTGAGAGACCCCCCAGTTTAAACCCATCAAACTAGCAAAAGACTCCAAGGTGCTTAATGATGAGTGCTGGTGAAGATGTAGGCACCCTCATGCATTGCTGCTGAGAGGAAATCAGTGACTCTGAACTGCAAGACTCTCAGCCTCTTCTGTCCACCCTCTAACGTTGAGCAGCAGCAGCACTTGACCTCAAGCTAAAGAACTGTCCTCCAGCAAAAGCAAGTTTCTACCAGGGGAAGATGCCTGGAGGGACTGGGAGAGAAGAGGAACTTGAAGTAATACTGAAATAATTGCCATGGCAGACATGGAAAGAGATAGACACGGAGGGCAGTCCCACCCATCAGAGAAATAAGCTGGATTCATCTTCCAACCAGGATAAAACTCTGCCAGTTCTGGCATTTGGAGAGACTTTATAGGGAGAACTGCAGCTTAAAAGCTTATACAGTGCTCACAGGCCTCAAGTTAAATCTCCTGCTGTCACCCCATCTATGTCATCTCTCCAGGCAGCCCCCTGATGGGGCAGATGCAGGGAGGGTCATAGGGAGAAGGGACCTTGCACCTGAAAAGGAAACATAGGTTTGCTGTCTACACTAAAAGGCCCAGTTATTCATTCAGTACTATGAACCAACAGTCAATGTAGTTGAGAAAAACCAACAGCATGAAAAAGAAGGATCAATGAGAACTAACAGAATAGCTGAGAAGAAAAAGAATTCAGGGCAAATTTGAAAACAAAAGAGCAAATTTGAAAAATTCTAATATTTATCCTCACATGTACTAAAGGGTAAATAATCCATAAAACAACAATTATGAAAAAGAATGAACCAGGACACATAAAAAAAAGAGCTCTAGACATTAAAATATAATGTATGATTATATTTAAAAAAAAAAAACTAAACAGAAAGGCTAAATAGTAGAATAAACATGGCAAAATCTGATTTAATAACCTGAAAGATACAATTCTCTACAGGAAATTCTCTACAACTTAAAGTGACAAACAAAGAGACAGAATACATTTAGAAGACATAGAAATCATTCTCTATCTATTTATTCATTCTACAAAGCTCTAAGGAGCGCCCAACTAATCCTGGATGTAGTTTAAGCACTGATAATAGGTGGTTTACCAAGAGGGATGAGATTCCCGCTCTCAGACAAGTTCTAGTTCGGGAGTGACAGACAGTAAACAAATAGATAAATTAACAAAATAGATGGTGATAATGACAAGTTCTGTGATGAAATAAAGCAAAGAGAAATCAGGAGGACAGGGCCAACATTTGGTTCAACACAGTTCCTCCACCTCGGTACCACTGACATTTCAGGCTGGGTAATTCTTTGTTGTAAAGGGTGGCCCTGTACATTGTAGGATGTTTTAACAGCAACCCTGGCCTCTACCCATGAGATGCCAGTAGCACTCCCCACTTAAGACAACCAAAACTGTCTCCAGATATCATCAAGCATCCTCTTGGGGGCAAAACTGACCCTATTGAAAACCACTGATCTAATATGAATTCTAGTAAAAAGAACAGAGAAAGTGGAGAAGAAATAATCAAAGAAATAATTTAATAAATAATATAATATTATATTTATTTATAAATAAAAATATTTATTATTTATAATAAGTAAATAATAAAAGAATACAATAAAAGAAAGTCAGGTATATTCAGATGAACGAGGCCAATGAGTGTTCAGCACAATGAATGAATAAGGCCTATATCTAGACATTGAGAAATTTCAGAAGTCTAAGGAGAAAGAGCAGATTCCAGAAGATTCTTTAGAGAAAAAAATATCATCCAGACAGGCATCAAGCTTCTCACGTGGCAACACTAAAAGTCAGAAAACAATGTATAACATCATTTTCAAAGTTCTGAAATAATATGATGTTTGAACTCAGAAGTCGACATATTGTAAAAGTAGCATTTAAGGGCGAAGGCAAAATAAAAATACTTTCATATGGGTGGTACCACACAAAGAGTGAACCTTAATGTAAACTATGGACTTCAGTTAATAATAATGTATCAATTTTGATTTTTTAATTGTAACAAATGTACCATACTAAAAAGAAGATATATATAATAGGGGAAAAACTGTAGGAGTAATATAAAGTTATACGAGTGAGTTATATATGGGGTGGTAATATGAGAACGCTATACTATCTGTTTGATTTTTTTTTATAAATCTAAAACTGTTCTTAAAAAGTCTACTGATTAAAAGAAATGTTAAAAGTTAAAAAAAAAAATTACTTTCATACAATCTGAGACCATTCCCGCACATGACAGAATTAGTCAAGGATGCCCTGAAACAAAGATAACAGGCAGATCCAAAAAATAGTAAGATGTGTGACATAATAAATAGTAGTGATCGAGTAAATCAGTCAAATGTATAATTTACGTAACTATTGATGTATAATGCACACAAATCAGTAACATTGTGAAGAAAGGAGAGACAAGAGGGAACGAGATATCTTTTTACCATAGGGAATATAATTACTGAATTGAATATAAATTCTAAACATTGATCAAATACTATACATTTTAGTATCTATGTTAAAATTTCAAAGGGTAATTACCAGAAAGAGAAGAGAGCCTTTCGGCTCAGATGTCAACAATAGGAATGCCTGCAGAGGCCAGGAGGATGCCGTACTGATGTGGCCCCCGAGTGAGCAGACCCTACCTAAAGGTCTTTGTTTTAAAAAAGCAAACACAGTGCTAGCCAAACATGACAAGTTCTGGAAACAGAATCTGTACTCAGGTTGTCAGTTTATTACCCATACCTGATGAAATAAAGAAAAATCAGCCAAAAACATTTACAAGATTGTTCACAGCAGCACTGTTTAGAATACTGAACTAACTGGAAAGACCAAATGTGTATCACAGAAGAATGGATAAATAAATCATGGTATAAATCCTGTGATGGGATACTATACTGCAGTGAGAGTTAACTAATAGCTACACTAGTTCATGTGGATGAATTCATAAACATAACAGTGACAGAATCAAGTCACATAAGAACGTATACAGTAAAGTCCATATATCACGAAGTTCAGCCACAGGCAAACAAAATAATGTAATTTTACATAGCTAGCAAAATCATAAAGAACCTCAGGGAATGATAATACCAAAATCAGGACAGAAATTACTTTGGGGGTTGAGGGATGCAACTAAAGAGGACACACAGGACAGTTCTAAGGTTCTGGCAATGTTCTAGTTCTTAACCACGGTGCTCAATAAATAGGTATTTGATTTATTAGATTTTTACAATTAGGTTTTACGATTAGCTGTATGATTTGCATACTCTACTGCATACATGATAATTTTCACAACAAAAAGTAATAAACATCAGTCTAACAAAGGACATATAGTTCCATTTCTGGTCAAAAAGGAGATGATTAAGAAAAAACATCACTTGTGCTTTTACAATGAGAGAACATTGACTATGCAAACAAACACATTTTTATCTAACACTATCTAAAAGTTGTCAGTGCAAAGAAGTCTCAATACATTTACTTCCAGGATGAGATGACCCCTTAAGTGCTGGCTCATCCCAGTACTATAAAGACAAGTGAACTAGTAAGTCTCCAGAGGCAGATAAACTCGGTCAGGATAGAGAGAAACCTGTCCAACATTTAGCAACTGTGTTTGGGCAGGTGTGGCAAAGTGGAATCTGGAAGTGCCCCAAAGGCAGACCTAGTCCTCCCCACACAATAAATTTCCCCCGTAGACTGTTACTGTGTAAGGGTGACGTGGGGCAGGTGGGAAAGCAGAGAGATCTCCGTAATCTCACAGAGATTAGACCTGTGCATTTCTGCATTGCTCAACTCTTTTCCAATGAGAAGGCATTCGTTTATGACGTGATTATTTAAATAAATATTTTAAGCCCCCGATGTCACCTCTCGGCCTGCCCCATCTTCATCCTCAGCCATTAAGAACACATTTGTTGATAGTGGTGATGGTTGAACAGCTCTGTAAGTATACTAAAAGCCACTGAATTGTACGCTTTAAGTAAATGAGTTGCATGGTAATGTAGATTGTATCTCAATAAAGTTGTTATTATTATTATTTTTTTTTAAAAGAAAGCTTCTGGACTGGGAAAAGGGAAGGAACGTCAGCTCCCTAAGGCAACAATCTAGGGTGTGGGAAGATGTTCTAGAATGAGTCCATGTTGGAAAATAAAAAACAGCCTCTATGTCTGATTACAGAGAAAGACAACTGGGCGTGAGGGCGAGCACCATGAAGATGGTTTTTGATGAACTTTACGGTTTGTATGTACAAAGGAAATAGGACTATATGGCTATATAAAAACAAGCTCATAAAGGAAAAACTCCAGATGGTACAATGGTTGGATAATGCGATGGGATTATAAGTAGTTTTCTTTATTTTTCGAAATTTGCTATGAGGTTATATTGCTTTTATAAATCAACCTAAAAAAAGAAAAAAGAAAGAAAGAAATACATAGACATGTAAGCTAAAAAGAGACCATGGCTTTAACCCAACCCAGCTGATGTTGGTGGTATCTCAACATCAAGAGGGCAATTGTTCCTTACTTAAATAAAGCAGATGTAGGCCAGGGGTTAAGAACCCAGCATCTGGAGCCATATTGGCTTGGTTCAGAAGCTCTGCCAGTCTCGAGCAAGTGACTAAACATCCAGTTTCCTACTTTGTGAAACAGAAGTAATACTAGCACCTACCTCAGAGGCACTGTTATTAATAAGAAATAAATGCTTAGAACCAGGCCAGGCACACAGTAGGTGCTTAGTAAATGCTGGCAGCCATTATTATGATCATCGGTCTTACTTATTCTCCTTAGACGCTATTAAAAAGGTTATAGCTGATCAAGAACGAAACCTGAGCAGGTCAACCCACACAGCAGAGGGGAGAATGATGCCTCTTGTCTGCATGGCCCTTTGTGGTTCCAAGCACATTCATTTACAAGGTCCTGTTTGAGAGGAACCCAGCAGAGCTGGCAAGACGGGTTTGATTCTGCTTTGAAGCTTGCTAAGAGGATAAGTAATTTTATGCTGTTTTGCACAGGAAACACTTTAGAAGCTGGGAATAATGACATGATCATATTACCTCTCCTGAGCAGAACAATCTCTCTGCCCTCGGCACCCCTCCCACCACACTGGACTGTCGGGGCCCCCTACTGACAGCCAGAGGACGCTTCATGCCAGGCACTTGGCGCCAGCCTCAGCACCATCCCTGTCCTGCTCGCCTGATCTCATTTCTCAGGGAACTTCTGAAGTCTTCAAGACCTCTGGAGAATTTCTCAGTGTGCATGGTAGGATGGAGAGGAATAAGAATGTTTACAATGCTCATTTATTTACAATCATGCACAGCTGAACAAGGGGATGCCTTCTGAGAAATGCGTTGTTAGGTGAACATCACACAGTGCACTCACACACAAACCTGGATGGTCTTGCGTGCGACACACCCAGGATACATGGTGTAGCCTACGGCTCCGAGGCTACAAACTCGTACAGCATGCTACTGCACTAAACACTGTAGGCAACTGTCATACAATGGTAAGTATTTGTGTATCTAAACATATCTAAACAGAAAAGACAGAGTGCTTTTATATGACTGGCAGCATAGTAAGTCTGTTTATACCAGCAACACCACAAACATTGGAGGAATGCGTTGTGCTACAATGTTAAGACAGCTATGTTATCACTAGTCGATAGGAATTTTTCAGCTCCATTATAATCTTATGGGACCACTGTCCTACATGTGGTCCGTCACTGACCCAAACGTCGTTATGTGGCACATGACTGCATTTAAAAGTTTTTACTGAACACACATTCTGAAAAATGTACATACACATCATAAGCTGACAGCTTGATAAATTTTCACAAACGAAACACACCAGTGTAACCTAGAACATCACCAGCACCCCAGAGGCCCTCTCATGCCCCCACTCCTGACGGGGAACTGCTAACTATTCTGGCTTCCAACAACAGTGAACAGTTTCCTCTGTTTTTCAATTTGATGCATGTGGAATCCTATCATAGGTGTTTTGCTTCTTTTGCTCGGCTCCATTTGTGAAATGCATCGATTTTATTGTGTGTGGTTGAGGCGGGCTTGTTTTTGTTTCTTTGCGGAATCACACTGCACGAAGATCCACAATGCATTTCTTCCATCTACTATCAAGGGGCACTGGGTTGTTTCCCGCATGGGGCTATCAAGCACAGAGCCACGACAAATGGTCTCCTGTCCATCTCTGGAGCATACATGCACACGGTTCCCCTGTGCATTCACAGAGACGTGTGCATGCAGCTTCAGTAGGTGCTGCCTCACAGGTTTTCAGGTTTCCCCAATGCTCATTTTTAAAGCATCCTTTTACTCGGTTGGTCCAAAGACCAAACACATGTACTACATAGAACTTAGATTGCCCATGGGGAGTACTCCCATGGAGGCCACCAAGCAAAGAGGCTTCACGCATTTTCTACCTTCTCCAGTGACAACAGTAGCTGCCCAGAGGGATAAATAAATCTTAGAAACCTGGACTCCTCGCAGAACTGCCAGACCATTCCAATATCATCAGTAAGGAAAAGTCACTCGCCTCCCAAAGAAGCCCATTCCACAGCTTGAGTTCCTAGAAATCCCTTTCTCCCCCTGTGTGCCTCCTTCAGCCTGGTTCTGGCACTCCATTCCAGACCTCATTTTTGACAGCAGCTCTAAATCCCCGCTCTTTCCCGTCCCAGATAAAATGCCCAGGACTGTGCCCCCCAGGCAGATGGGGCCTGGCCAGGCTAGAAGTCTAGGTCCAGTCAGGGGCCCCAGCCCAGACCTTTCCCACCTGTGTTGCCCATACTCTTTGTGCCCACAGCGTGGGACATTCAGTCTGCAGGATGGAGCTTAGGGTTACAGAACAATCTCCAAGTCCTACAGGTTCTGGCCAGGAGATCAGGCTACTGGGGTTGGGGCAGAGAAGCAGGAACAATCTGCCTCCTAGTGTATGGCCACCCACAAGCGCCAGTTCACTCCTTCTCACCCCACTACCCGGAGCCAGGCTCCACCTCCCTCCTGCATGAGGCTCCTACAATGGAGCCTTAAAAGACAATGCCCTGCCAGGCCATGCCTGAAGGCCAAGAAGGGTCTCAAGAACCTCAAGGTGTAAGCGGGACCCTGAGCCCCCACCCTAGAACACAGCTCCCTAGAAGCTCACTTACTGACTCGATAGCCCAGGCCCTCGGCATGAATCCTCTTGGCCATGAACTGTCCTTCGATCAGTGCTCGGATCTCCACATTCCTGGGGAAAGCCGAGACCTGTCTCCAGGAAAAAGTAGGCACAGAGTGAAGAACTCGCATCGTCCACTCTGTGTGTGTTATCTTTTTAAACAATAGCCCGTATTTGAACTCATGACTCAGACCTCCAATGGAGCTCATGCATAACTGGGCTCCTGAACCACTAACTGCCTGTCACACGCACCCACACAAAGACACAACTCACACACATGTGCTCATAGCCTCACGAAGTATCGCTTCGGGGAATCAGAGCACCAGCGAGTTCGGGTAACCGAGGATTCAAGTTCTGCCTCTGCCATTCAGCTCTGTGACCTTGAATAAGTTGCATAAATCTTGCTGACCTTCATTTTCTTTCTTAACAAAACTGAGGTAACAGTGGTACCTGTGTTTTAGGGCTGGGCTACATAGCTAATACTAAGTGAGAGTCAGGAGCTTATGCTGGGAACCCCCAACTGTGGGCATCCTTCAGGCTAAAGCTGACAGGTGTCGACTCTAGCCTGGTCAGTTTTTCTACTGAGTGATGGATGCTCTCACTCTCCCCTTCATGCACTTTGCCAACCTGACTCACCTGCTTTCAGTTCCTCAAACTGCTCCCTCTGCCTGGATGTCTGCCCACTCATCCTTCAAGTTTCCATCTTGAGTCCACCTCTTCTGAGAGGCTGTCACCCCATCTAGGACAACTCCCCTAGCTCACCCTTGCTTTCTCATGTGGCACTTTGTTCTTCCCCTTCCTAGTCATGTCATACACCGTTATCCTATATGTGTGTGTTCACCTGTTCACTGCCCATCCCTCTCCTCGACGATGGACTCCCTGGACCGTGGGTATTTTATTCTCCTTTGTGACCCCAATGCCTGGCACCAGTTGTACTTATCTGTTAATCAAACCAATGAAGTAAACTACCTTCTCCTTGACATATCTAGATATATATACGCAAAAGAGAACGGGCATATCTTCTCTCCATGAACGATGGAAACCAAACCGATCTTCCATCAGAAAAGATCGAGATGAACCCCCTACACTTCTTATGACACTGTCCATTTACAATCTAATATGTAACACCTCCATTGGCCATACAATTCAACGCCAACTCTGTTACAGTTACTGGCAAAGTGACTGAAGCCCCAAAACATGAGGATCAGAAATATCTCACATCCAACCCAAGATGTGGTGATGACTCTGGTGACCATCTTACAGAAAAGTCAGTTCAAAGCAGCAAGCAATGACTGAATCACTCCTGGAAAAGGCCACAAACTGTGTGGGGCGGGAATAAAACAGTGGCTTCAGGGCCAGAGAAGACCAGATTTGAGCCCCGCCCCCCACCATCTATGCCCTCGTGACTTGGGTTATTTAATCTCTCTGGAGCCCCATTTCTCCATCTGTTGATATTACCTACCTCACAGAGCTGCTATGAGAGGTAAACGAGGAAAGATAAAGAAAACCACCAGCAGGTGCTTAGAACTAAAGAGCGACCAATGAATGCTGACAAATGCGAGTCCCGCCCATCTCAGAGTCTTTCAATGAAGGGGAAATTCACGATCTTGACATCTGTGAGTACTTGGTAGGTGTGGGATAAAGTTCACCAAGGAAATAGGCTTTATGATGCTTAGTGATCATCAGTACGAGCACATTAGCTCAGAGGAGACCCCTTAGTTGTTTTCCAGTCCTCTCTGAGAGGAAGGATGGCATCTTGTCTTAGATCCTGCTGACTCCCTAGTATCAGGCATGTTCCTGGGCACATCAAAACTGTTTGTTAATAGAAGCGTGAATGAATGAAGTCCCAAAAAGTAGCATAATTTGATAGCTGACTGTCAAATTTAATACTCAGAAATGGAGCCAATGTAGCTCAAATACCAGTAACACACATACCTCACAGTTTTCTGCACTAAACCTGTAACGCCCAGTAATTTCAGGGGTGATCTCCATTACGTCAAAATAAAAACCTGAAACAGACCAGGAAGAGATTAAGCTTTCAGCAGTCAAAAAAAAAAAAAGGTGAGTTTCTCAACAGACTGAGGAAAGAGCAGGGTGAAATGACTCCACAGCCCTGTCCCTGAGGCCCCGTACCCCCAGATGACACCTGTGAATGTTCTCAGTTCCTTCTCTCTGGCAGGACATAGGGCAACTGGAAAGGCCGAGGCTAGCTTTTCTCAGCGCTCCCTACTCCCACCTGGCAGGCCAGGCCACGGGGCAGTGCCCCACTGACCCTAGAATATCAGCACAGGTTTGATCAAGGAAGACACATTCCCTCGCTGCTAAGAGGCCTGCTCCAGATGTTGGGCACTTTTCCTAAAAGGACCCTATGTCTGGGGCAGAAAGCTGTGTATGGAGATGCATCAGGGTAGAGAAGGTACCGTGGCTACCACCTCTGATGCTATCACCAGGGGCTTCGAAAGCGACAGAAGATGCAGCATAGACTGATCCTGCATGCTAGGCACAGAGTGGCAGCCAGGAGCAGCCTCATGGACCACCTCACTCAGAACACGAGTCTCACACCAGCTTGTACGGCCCATGGAGCAGAAGTACAGACAGAGAAGGCCCCTTTTGGTTTCCCCCAGGCCGTGCCCCCCTCCACCCAGGCAGCTGCGGCCCCTTCACGAGTCTGGGCATCACCAAACAGCCTACCCAGGTTTCCGCCATTCCCCATCTCTGTAGACTGCAGCGCTTCAGAGAACTTGCTCCAGGAACAGGAAGCAGCCTCATCCCGGATCTTCTCTCTCATGAGGGAGCCATTTTTAAAGCTGCAAAAGTATACACAACCTTGAGGGAGGAATCCAGCGCTTGTTGACTAGACCCATGTGTTTCCATGAAGAGTAGAGGGGCTGCAGGTCAGGCTGGACCACAACCCCCAGCCAGTGCATGGCAGGGATCTGAGGCTCTCCCTTGGTATCAAGCCCAGCTCACACCCCTGGAAGTCACTGGGAAATACACTTGTCTTGGGCTCTGTTTACAGAGGAGGCTGCCACAAAAGAGCCCAGAGAGAGAGACAGGGAGCTGGGGTTTCTGCACACTGTACCACCTGGAAAATGGGGAAGGGCTGGCTAAATTTACTAGACCTACGTATTATCCAGTGGTTCCTGAGGTTTAGAAGCTCAGGGTGCACAGTACACCCTGTCCATGAGAACTGTCGGGAAGCGGGACGTCCTCACTGCCGTTTGCTGAAGGGCCAGACGTGTTGTAACACTATGGATGCACACTCTCATCCTCCCTCTGTTAAGAGCAAAGTGTGGCTCAGATATGCTATGGCACCTAACCCAGGCCACGCAAGATGTGGTGGTAGGGTTGGGATTTGACGCTGGGTCTGGGGGACTCCAGGTCCTGGGTTCTCCCCCACCCACCTCTGCTATCAGCAAGACCCAATGAGTCCATGTGTTCTCAGCTGCCCACAAGTGGAATGACTGCTTAGTAGAATGACATGGGGTGCTCCAGGGGGTGCCAGACCTGCCGAACCTCCTTCCTCCCCACCCAACCTACCACAGCAGTGCCATGTACTGCTGGGGGTCCACCGGGTTGCAGAAGATGTGGCCCTCCAGGGCGGGTGTGGGCTCCTTGAGCCAGAGAAATAGGGTGTCGCTGGTACCCAGGCTGACCTGGGGAGAGACGGGCAAGATAGGCGCCTCAGTCCGAGCCTGGCTCCACCTGCCCTGGCCCCGTCACTCACTCCTCATGCTGCAGACCTCAGATCAAATGCCATTTCCCCAGAGAAACCTCTTCTGACCCTCCACAACAGGTGAGTCCAAGGTCAGCTCCCCAGATACAGGGTGTCATGGATCCCACAGTCTGGTTTTCTAGAACTTAACACAATTGCGTCGAACTAATGGTGTGGGTAATGATTGGTTCCCCAGGTAACTTTTCCACTAAACTCAGGAGGGTATTGGTGATGTCTTTCTTACTTATCTGGGGTGCTCAGTCCTCTGGCCCAATGTCTGACCCTTCCTCCACCAAGATTGGCCATTGTCAAGGAAGACAGGGGACAGCAAAGGCAAATGACCTTCTAAGAGAGATGTAGGCAGGTCCTGGGGCCCGAGTCTCCCTATCCCCTCCCTCAGCTGCCTTTTGGGACCGGCAGACCTTCTGACTGGCAGCAAAGATGCTGCCAAGATCCAGAATCCCTGTCCCCCAGGTCAGAAAGAGCTGGCCCCACTTGTGAGTGTCAGATCACCTTACCGCAATATCACCTTCCTCCAGCCTCATGCCCGCCAGTGATGCTGAGAATGGGAGGGAAGCCTCTAGTTAGCTGGAGACCATGAGGGAGCCACAAAGCAAATGGCATTCACCTGCCAGATGGGAGTGCAGCCCCTACCTCCCACCTGAATCCACATGCTAAGGGTAGAGGCAGGAACAGGGTGAGCTGAGGGCTCAGGAGGACCCAAAAGGAGGTTCCAGGGGTCACATGGTGGTGAAGGCCTCTGATGTGGGCTGGGACCTCTTCCCTAAAGGGGTCCAAACTCCCAATCCACTGTCAGGCCGTCCCAGGAGTACAGAGAGCAAGGGGGCCAGGTCAAGACACCAGGAAACATATGGCAGAGAAAGACACAGGTGAGGCGGGACTGAGGGGCTTTCCCCTTGCCCAGTGACGTGGAAAGGGGCCAAGTTATGTTGACTGTGTGTCCTTCCTTAGACGTGAGGCTCACAACATCGATCCTTATCTGCTCTGTTCACTGCTGTACTCTGGAACCAAAAGAAGGCCTGGCATGTAGCAGGTGCTCACTAAACATCGAGAAAACGAATGACTGAATGAAAGGAGAAATGGGAGAAACAGGCATACTCAAACACTGCGGGGGAGGGGCAATCAACAGTGCGTGTCGGAGCCCTGGATCCAGGAATCCCCTCTGAGCACTTATCCTATAGGGACAAGGAACACAGGATGTGTATCTCCACATTGTTTGCATCGCCCAAACACCAGAAGCCACACCGACCTTCATCTGTAGGGGAACAGCGAATAACTGCTGGGACAACTGAACCCCAGACAACCATTACAATGATGCTGTACAAAACAATGGTCCAGGTTGCTTAAAATAAAACATGCTTATTTATGGACACAGAAAGAAGGTTGGAAGGCTAGCCATCAAAATTCTAACTGTGCTTATCTACGGATTAAGGGATTTTGTATGATTTTTACATCCTTCCTCCGGTTTGTCAGTATTTAAGTATTTTTTCCATAATGCAGAGGTATCCCTTATGAATAGGGGAAAAAGCATGAGCCTTTGTTAGTCCGTTTGCTTGTTAGTGTTGTTTTAACAAAGGAGCAACTAAAGTATTATTTAAGGCAGCAGCAAACCGAAGGTGAGACTTGGGGAGGAACGTGCCGAGGGCTACCTGCCTGGTATCTCCAATGGTCAGCCTGAAACCAAAGTCCAAGAAGAAGGAGAGAAAGCTGCTGCTTTGCCATTCCCACTCAAATGTGCCCAGAAGCTCACACTTCAGGGGTTAAAGAGCAGCCTATTCTTCTCCCTGTTATTCTGCTGGTTGACAGAGCAGGTATAAGAACTAGTACATATTCCTAATGAGACTCAATGAAGTTATTTTCATTTTGAAAAGAAAACAAGTATTTGGATGCAGAGTAAGTCACATCTATAGATCAAATGGCGGAGGGGACTCAAAACCCATGTCCTAGAGGAAGGACTGAAAGAACGGAAATGTTCGATTCCAAAAGAAAAGGCAGGACAGGGAGGGGTGGGTGCTCTGCCCTCCTTAATGGCTGATCAATTTTTACCTGAGGGGCAGTGAGGAAAGCCTTAAACTGCTCCTGAGGGCAGTCAGGGACAAGGTGGGACAGGTGCAAGAAGTCAGATTTCAGCAGTGGAGGCTACAGCCAGGGAGGGAGGGGCCTCGCCACAGAAGGGCTTTGCCTAGAGGCTGGGCTGCCGTTCTCAAATGTCTAGCATGGACCTAGTCGGACTACTTGGAGAGTGAAATCCCCTGAGGTTCTCACCTGGGTTGTCCCCAGTGAAGGCCACCACTTTGCATCCTGGAGGAAATCCATAGCGCTGGACATAGTAGGAAGAAACGGCTCCCTGAGGAGAAAAAGTCAGCAGCCTCTGACTTGCTGAGGCAAATCTCACCTGCTTTGCACAGCCATCTACAACTCAGGCCATAGGTACACGCTACAGGCTCCAGGTCACGGAGCCTGCAGTCGCACTAATGCGGGGAGGAGGCATGAGAACTAAATGTTAAATCGAGCTGTATTCAGAGCCTGCAATGTGCTGCTGCAGACCATGGGAAACCTACAGAACAAAGGAAGATTCCTGCTGGGATTACTAACGAACCGTTATTTACCCACGTCTTAAAGGGAAAACAGTCTTTAAGTTGTACTTACACAAAATAAAAACAATCATTCATTCCCTACAGCCAAAAACCATGAGGAACCTATGGAACAAAGGCTGGGGATTGCCAGCAGCCTTTCACACTACATACCCATATTTTCACAGTGTATGCCCAATACCATCAAAGGAAAATAGGTCAACAGTTTTTAAACTGTAATTCATAGAAACTAAGAACGACATATAAACTAAATTCCCCAACACCAGGGTCTGCCTGTCTTTTTCTCACTCCATTTCCATTCCTTTCTCTCTCACTCTTTGTCTCTGGATGTGTGTGGAGTGTTATTCTTTCTCTATTAAACTTTCCTTTTGTCTCTAACTCTGGCATGCATTTGAATTCCTTACTGTGCTCAGTGAACAATTCTCTCTCCCTCTTTGTCTGTCTGTCTGTCTGTCTCTTTCTCTGTGCAGGACTTGAATCTCCACTCGAGGGGGTCCACCTTGTCCTGGGTCAGCTTCACTCCCTACCGCAGACCAGGGATGCCCCCCCACCTGTTCACGAAAAGCCAGAGGGGCCCAGGATGGGTTTGGAACTATAAAACCGAGGTCACCTCACCACCTTGAAGACCACTTGATTTCGAGATTCAAGGCCACTAGAGCAAACCAATCCCCAACTTGCATTTGCTGTGTAAGCTCTAAGTTTTGGATTTAGCATTAAAAATTAAATAACCAGAAGACACCAGTAAGCAAACCCATGAGAGTAGATAAACCCTTACATGCATCCTCTATCAGCCCAGCAATTGGATTGAGAATAACTGGATACACAAATGCAGAGGTCAGTGTCCTAAAGAAAATAAACTCAGAAAGGCAGTGGCGGGGAGGGACACCCCAGGAACCAGGCCCCTTAGGGGCTGTGGGACCAGAGGGCAAGGACGCCCCCTGGACAGACCTGAGTCTTCAGAATGTACACTTATGAAAACTTTTTTCCCTTTCCTTGATTTTATCTTCGTTCTAAACGCTTAAAATAAAGAACGGGATTTAACGGAGTCTGGGAAGAAAAGTTTGCTCCTTCCAGCAAAATTTCAGATTTACATCAGAATAAGCCATCTGCCCCAAGATAGATGTCTTGGACTCAGCTGCCTCAAAAAACAGACCCTGAGTCCAGGCTTGTATGCAGGTGGCTTATTTGGTGAATGATCCCAGGAAATGAGAGGGGAGTGGGGAAGAGTGAAACAGGAAAGGAAGGAAAGTCCATTCAAGGCTGTGATGCTGAGCTTGTTAGCACTGTGGGCAACCAGGCTCAGCCACAGGGCGACACCTGAGCTGCTGTGTGAAGCGGACCCGAGGTTGTCTACCTGGCAACCGGACAGGGGAGCAGCTGTCCACAGGCTTCTGCTGGCGAAGGGCTACCCCTGCCACTCCAGGTGTGCAGAGCACAAATGTGGAGTCGCGGAAAAGCCTCGGAGAGTGAGGAAAGTGAGGGAAATAGGATGCAGCTCAGGCAAGATGCCGCCAGGTAATGATGGCTGTGAAAGAGGTGGGCTGGGGGGAGGCGAGGTGGGGTCCAATACAATCCATCACCAAATATCTTCCTATAGAAAACCTTCAAAAAAAGATATGATGGAAAACATGCATTTTGCTTGTTTTCTCTATCACCATCATGAGGTACATACGTTACAAATGAAAATCCAGAACCATTTCAGAATCGGTCCTGTCCTGTTCCCCAAGCTGCTAGTCTCTGCACAGGCTCCCCCTCGGAGGCCTGTGCTCTTGGCATAAGGCAGACAAAGCCTGCTGCCATGGACAAAACATTGCTCTCCATCTCACATGAAACTAAAAGCCGTGCGTGGAATACCAATCCCAGAGGCTTGGCTGTGTTCTGTTCACTCTCCTTTTGTCTTTCTGTCATGCAGCAGTGTGCCTGGGTCCTGAACCATCTGCTTCTATGGGGCAGGACACCCTTCCTTAAGCTCTGTGTGCTGGCCTCACAGCATCCTCTGGATAGTGATGCTATGGCTCTGTGGCTCTGCTCATGGTGGCAAAGGCTGTTTTCAGCTTGTCAGTGTGGGTGTCAGAGAAGCGCGTCTGTGGCTGGGACTCCCAACAGGGAGTCCTCGTGGCCCACCCCTCCCAGCTCCACGACTCTTCCCAGGCCCTGGGGACCCTCCTCCTTCCTTCACACCCAGCAGTCTGTCCCACTCAGGATATCTGGCTGTTCCGGCTGTGTGGCCTGTGCTCCATGCCAAAGGGCCGCACCCAGGTCTCTCTCGTCTCCATTTTCCCCTCAATAGCCAAGAAGTGAACCGGCCCACTAGGGCACACCAGAGCGTTCACAGCCAGTGTCTTCTGAATGGGCTGCCACACTGATGCTTAAATGTTTACTAATACAATGGTACTATCTTAAGCACTTTAAAGGTATCGACTCTTTAATTCTATACAACAGCCCAATGAAATAGAAAGTAATATTATGCTCTTTGTTCCAGGAACCATGAAATGATGAGGAAACCGAGACAGAGATTAAAGTCACAGAGCCAGTTCGTGTAGAGCCAGGATTCTGTCCTGGGCAGTCTGGCAACAGGGCTTGTGCTCTGCCAGGCTCGCTGTTTTTCCTATTTTCTCCAGATTTCCTGCTTCAACCTTCAGTGGTGGTCCCTAGCCCAAGAAGTGAAACATTCTGTGCACTTTTTCCTATGGTGTATAATCACCCAGAAGTTATTTTGACTTGTTTTTTTTCCCCCCCCTATTCTAATAAATTCCTAGTGGAATTTTCCAAAGTCTCCTCCACCTCTCCTGCCATAAGGCAGTGACCTACACGAGCACCTGAGTACTTCAGTGCAAGGCACTGATCTAGACAACTAACTTTATATGTCTTATCATACAGCGGTCCCCAACCTCTTTGGCACCAGGGACTGGTGCTCCTGTGAGAATCTACTGCCTGATGATCTGAGGTGGAGCTGAGGCGGTGATGCTAGCACTGGGGAGCGGCTGCAGATACAGATGAAGCTTTACTGGCTTGCCTGCCACTCACCTCCTGCTGTGCAGCTCAGTTCCTAACAGGCCATGGACCTGTATCAGTACGTGGCCCGGAGATTAGGGACCCGTTATAGACTGAAAATTGTGTGTGCATGTGTGTGTTGTGTGTGTTTTGTGTGTGTGTGTGTGTGCTGCACTGCTTCCCCAGTAGCTGTAGTAGCTGTCAGCTCTTAGAGTCACATCACTGGAAAAGGGACCTACCACAACTGAGCATGACGGTACTGGTGGGCCAAGCTTCTTTTCTAAGTGAGGTGCACAAGCATCAAGGCAAGCCTGTGACCAGACTTTGTCCTGGATCTGCAACAAATTCATTCCAGAACCTAAGAAAGGAAGAAGACAAAAAATAGAAACATCTTGAAAAAAGGACCTTTTGTAAAAATGCACACATCTGCCAGAGAACAGACCATTCTCTCACAGCAAACTCGTACAATGGAATGTAGACGATGTCCCCAGGTCGTGCTGGAACCAGAGAACCAGAGGCCAGCAGTGCCCTTGGAAACACGGGGCCCTATCACTTCCTCTAAATAGTCTTCACAGGCTCAAAAGCCAGGGTTACGGAAAGCTGCACTAAGATCTGGCCAGGGGAGGAAAACTACCAGCAAATGTTGACAAGGAACCACTCTGTGTCCCCTGGGGCTTCACGGTGTCTACTAGGAGGCAGCCCGGTCCTGATGTGGATCAGCCCTCAGGGACTTTCCAGTCACCTCTCACTTTTGGTGGAGAGCTCTCAGCCTCTAAACTTCCTCCTCTACTTCTGCCAAGGCTTTCTTCAGGCTGGGGAAGGGGAGGGAACCCAGAGCACAGGTGGAGACAGACAGAGGGGGGCTGGGACAGATAGAGTCACGTGCCCACGTGAGGTTAGATGGCTGGTAAGTCAGGTGAGTCTTCAGGTGAGAGTGAGGGGAGCAAAGCGGAGGGCCCAGCAGAGGTTGAGGACGTGACCCTCTGGAATGCCTACCGTAGCAGTGGTGTGACCTTCCCTGTGGGACTTAACAGTCCCAGGTAGGTGTGGAGAGCGTGGGCGCTCAGGCTAGTCCAGGTTTAGGTTCTGCTGGTCCGAGTCCCATGGAGTTAGCTGTAGGAACCTTCCCTTCTCCAGACTCAGTGAAACTTAAGGGCCACTCCTGAGTCACCTTCCTTTATCTCCCTGAAAACCAGACTAGCGTCCGGCACACAACATCACTCACAACCTTTAGGTCAATCCCAGGAGACTCAGAGCACTCCACGACTCTCTTCTGAAGCCACTTTCACAGGTCTGGGCTCTTGCTGTGCATCTCTTCCCCTCTTCTGGTCACTCCTTTTAGTCCAGAACTCATCCAAGAGTTCCTTCGGCAAGCCCCTCCCAGCTTTCCTTCCTCACTGGTACCATTTACAAGCTCACAACTCTCACGAGTTCCCCCAAAGGTGAACACAAACTTCAATAAACGACTCCTCGTGGGAGCCAGGCTCCAAGTGGCCCCTGCTCATCCCGGGTCCTGGTACTCACCCCCGGTGAGGTCCCCGCCTCCCCGTACCTGCGTAGGTCTGTGCGACCGGCAGGCGGGTGTGGAAGTGATGGTGTGTCACTTCCAAGATTAGGAAGGAAATGACTGGCAGCTTCTGCTTTTCTTCCCCACGGGAGCCCCGCATGGTGGGGAAACTGAGGCCTCTGGCCAATGATCGTGTGTGTGACCGTGGACATGATCCTCCAGCCTCAGCCAAGCCTTTAGATGACTACAGCCCTGGCTGCCAGCTTGACTGTCTCTCATGAGAGATCATGAGCCAGAACCAGCCAGCTAAGCTGCTCCCAGATACCGACTCTGTGGTTAATACGCATTTGTGGTCTTCAGCTGCTAAGTGCTGGAGTCCTCTGTTACGCAGCAAAAGATAATGACACTCCCTTCTTGGCAACAGATGACAGGAATGAAAGATCGGCCACACCCCCTCCCCGCCACGGTGGGTGAGGCTCCTGCACGGCTGCCTGCGTGCCTGGGACTCTAAAGCCTTACCATCGCTGTAGTCAATGTGGGAGTAAGACCCAAGGAAGAGGGAAGCAGCGAAACTACTGACCAAAGAAATTCTCTGCAAAAGAAAGAAACAGTGAGATGACTCACTTCCGTATATCCTAAGCAACTGAATACTTCTCTCTCTCTCTCCCCCACTCTCTCTCTCTCTCACACACACACACACACACACACACACACACACACACTCACGCACGAAGAGTTTTAAACTGGGGAGAGAAGTGGAAACTGTGAGTATTCCAGAGGAAAGCATTTTGAGTAGCTGGAATACCAAGAACTGACTCCTTGGGACAGCACCTCACTCTGCAGTTCCTGACAGGCCATAAAACTGTCAAGTTCAACAACAGCAAAGAGCAACAAGCCCTATGAAAAAGCCATGCTTAGAGCAGCGGGTTTGCCGCCGGAATCCAGGAGTGAGGTGCCCTGATTTCCTTCCACCACTTCTGTGGTCTGTATCTAGTCACAAAGGAAGCGAGAGGTGTGGCCACAGGACTTGGAATCAACAAAGACACTCTCAAGGGCTCAGAGCAAGCATCTGTGAAAGCTGGTCCCTCCGAAGTCACACAGACCCCAGCTGTGAGGTGGAGGGACCGACCATGGATTGTGAATGTCGCCTGAGGGTCTGCGTTCCACATGGAAATCATGGGCCCTTGGACCAGCAGGGAGAATGCCGACGCCACTTGTCTCCGTCCTTGGTCTCACAGAATTTGGAGAGGATTTTTCATCCGCCACCTCGCCCTCCCCCATCTACATGGCTAATGCTGCAGAGCAATCTTAAAACATTAAATAATAAATTCGATGTTAACTTCCAAGATTAAAGAGTTGATCATTTCCTAATGACTCAGAGATGACAATTATTACCCAGGGTGTTGAGCTACTTCTCAGGGGCCATCAAGTGCTGGCTTCTGTAACTGTGGATCAAAGAACGAATCTGGGCTCTTGGGACACAGGCCCTGGTTGAAAGGCTACAGCTGGGGGTGTATCGGTCCGGCTTTACAAATTTTCTAATAAAACACTGACATTATGTCAATCAGGAGCCCGTTAGCCACCCTGCATTCATCATACAGGAAACTGAATGGTCAGACACTAAGGTCACCCAGATCTCCCGCTGAGGTGGTCCCAGGAAGACACCAGTCCCTGCTCTTCCCACCCTGACCCTGACCTCCAGCCCTTCTGGATAGGGGAGCCCCTGACTTCTCTTTCCTACAATTCTATTCTTTCTCTCCTCTTTGGAAACAGCCTGACAATGAGAAAAAAGCAAATTGAATATATCATTTTTAATGGCTGTTAATCAGTGTTTTTTTGCCAATACACGCAAACTGTATTAATGCTAAAGTATTATAAAAGGAATTCGACTGTGACTTTCAGTCAAATATGAACGTTTAACCAACCTCAGTGTGTGAGTAGGCCTCGGGATGCTGCTGGTAAATCTTTGCAATTTGGTTTCCTGTAAATCGCTGGAAACAGAGCACAAATTCTTAAAAATCCAAATCCTACCTGCTTCAAAACTACCCAAATGTAAGTGCTATCTTTATCCCCAGGTTAGAGAAGCTGAAGCTGAGGTGCCGTCATCTCCCCATACATAGCAGCTTGAGGAGCAGAGCCGTGTTCATGCCTCAGCTCTGACCTGGGAACATGCAAGAGGAGGCCTGCCCTTGCTTGATGGACATTACAGGGAGGCGGGGCAGCCATGATTACAACCAGGAGCCAGAATGCCCAGTCCTGGCTCCACAGCGGTGACAACACGGGAGTGATCATGACCCACAGGGGCAGGCCACAAGCTGTGTCCACCCAGACACCCTGGGAGAGAGGACAAGACCTAACAATCTGACTTTCTTCCTGGGCCCAGGCCCAGTCCCCAGCCCACGGCGGGCACTGCCTACCTCATAGGCACGGGACCCGGTGAGACAGCTGAGAGCCTGGGCCCCACCCACGGCAGCCTCCAGCTGGCGGCACTGGGCTGTGGTGCTGGAGTCCATCCATACCGGGCAGTTGCTGATAGAGAAACAGGCCTGGAAAGGAGCAAAGGCTCAGGCTTGGGCTTTGCCTGCTGACTCCGGGACTGGTGGGCACACGGCAGGTGTGGGCACCTCTTCCTGGCCTGGCCAGGAAAGCCTGAGGTCAAGGGCTCTGGTGAGCATGCCTGAGCGCTGCAGGCAACATCAGAGATGGACAGAGAAGTGCTAGAGCAACTTTATGATTTGCAGAGGCATTTGGATTCTTGAAGTAAAGGGGAAGCCAGAGCTGGCCTTCCTAGCAACAGCAGGAGCCATCCTGCCCCAAGGAGAGTTTCCTGAGGCGGGAACAAGCCAGAGTCGAGCTGGGCAGGAGGAGGCCATGTGATGGGAGTTGTTAGCACCTGACCCTCCCTTCAGACACCAGGTATACCCATCTCAGGGAGGCAGGGCAGATCATGCTCACAGGACTACTGCCTGAGCCACATTCCTATACCATGACAATGCGCAAAAGGCCCAGACTTCAGGACCCCTTTCCCCCTCTACAGAAGTTTCTCAGACTTCCACAACCTGGCCACGCTTACCTGCAGCTGTTCGTGTAACGGGAGGTCTGGTGACAGGCCTTTCAGCACCTGGCTGGCCCCAACTTTCCAGTATACACTTCCATGTTGCTGTCGAAGAGAAACCCAAGCACATGTTCATTAGGTCACACACGGGTGTCACACCCTTCTGGAGACACAGAAAGACCCCAGACCACACCCCAAATAACTAATTACTAATTACTAATCTCTACTACTAAAATTGCTACCCTCATTAGTATACCTTCTGACTTTGATTTTACTTCCAGGAAATAGAAGAGCAATTTTAGTGCCCCCAGGCATAATAAATTCATGTCAAATGCTCCCTCCATCCCCTCAGAGGACTTCTGCCCAGTTCCCCCTCACCCAGTGTCCTGTTTCATGCAATGCTGAATCATAAGAACTCTCTCAGATCTTTCTGCAAGGAGCCAAGCTATACATCCTCAAAGGCAAAACAGCTATAGGGACATTTACTAACAAAATAATGTGTGCAGTGAGTCTCAAAAATGAGCACTTTCCCCCTAGGGGAGCTGTCACCTAGGCACCAGCATTACTGCCCAAGATACCCGTTCTCCCACGGTGCATGGGGGCTGCTGCAGACAAACCTGGCCTGCCCCAGATAAGGCGAGGACTTGAGAGAAGCCGAAGCCCGAAGCCTTCATCTTCTCCAAGATGATGTCCAAAGCCTGAGAAGAAAAACACAATGTCCCATGACTGTACCGAACCACGGAACCAGGGAACCACGAAAGCCTCAAAACTGAAATGGAAGTGCTTGCCATTACAGCAGAGATGAGGAAGGAATGGGTACCTTGGGATTTGTAAGCACTAGAATACATTCATTAAACAAGCAGGTATCAATCAAATAAAAAGTTGAACTATGCTAAAACCATTTTAAATAAATGGAATTACAAACTACCAATCTTCGATTCGTGCTTCCCCAATTTGAGACTTCCATGCACTCAGGAAGAACAAAAATAAGGCAGCTCAAATTTTGGTTTCTATTATTTGCATTTCAACCCACCATGTTAGTGATATGACTTCATTGCAATGGAGAAATGAAGAGCAAAGTAGAGGGCTCCCACCAGAAAGAGGCTCCAGACCCCCACGTCCTGTGTCCAGGAGTGCAAGGTTGGAGAGAGAGTAGGTAGAGCTGGTGGCCATTTGTTCCAATCCCTCGTTCCACTCACCCTCCACTATCCAGCTGGAATCTTTTTCCTAGCAAGACCCCATGACTGGGAAAGATGGCGCTGCCCATCAAAGCTTGACAGTTCCCCTGAGATTTCACAGCAGGAATTTGTCACCCCAGGCTGGATTTCCTTTGTGGGTAGAGAAGCCACCTGAGCTTTTCTGCGGCCCTGCCATCCCCACCCTGTGCTGGGAGGACTCCTTCCCCAATCCTGGCTGTGGCTGTCAACTCTAGCCCTGCTTGCCAAACCTCAGGCAGGGAGTGGGGTATAGCTGGAGCAGGGACTGGCTCAGCCAGAATAGGTCCAGTCCTGGGGGCTTTTCAGAATTAGAAATCACCCTGGCCACAACCCCAAGTCTGGCCCTCTACCCACTGCCCACCTCCCCAAGTTAAGCCTATTAGAGACTCCTGGCATCATCACTGGGACCTCCAGACACCATCTCTTGCCTGTCACCTCTATCCTCACCACCACTACCCCTCAGCCTGGCTTAGCCCTCTGAAGTACATTCCAGCCAGCCTGTCAGGTAGAAATCCATGCTTTACCCCAATCCTCTAGTATGAGTCAGAGTCAAGCTGATAAAAAAGAAATCATACTAGTTCAGAGAAAGAATTTAGTACACGGAATTGGTTAAATAGGTGTTGGAAGACTTAAAAAAGCTTCTGGCAGACACACTAAGTTCTGCCCTTGGCTGGCCTCTAAGTTCAGGGGCTCGGGTCGCCTGTGGCTTATTAGGCAGCCCGCAGCTCTATAGCACCTGTCTGTGCTGTCCACACCTCTAGTCCTGTAACCCCACGGGTCACCGGGATCCGGCAACAGCCATGTCCCCTCTCAATGGTCCAGAGTGGGTGGGCCTGCTTGGGATCAATCTGAGCCCAGTGAGAAAGATCACAAGCCATCGTTCTATTAAGCAGGCCCCTGCCCTTGGAAATGAGGGGTCTAGGGGCTGAGCACTAAGAACCCCAGGCTGTGTTTGAATCTCAGGGTACAGGGGCTACTGTAATGTTAGGGACAGATCTGTTCTGTGGTATTTTAAAGATGGTGACTGGCAGGGCTTGCCAGCTGCTATGGTTCCAGAACCTGAAGCCCTTTGTGAGTGCTCGGCTCAGGAGGACTGACACCAGCTGAGGCTGAGGCTGGCCCTGGGAACCATGCAGACTCTATTCCCCCACAAGACCCTAGTCTCAACAGGTGCTCTCATGAGCTGCTACTTTTGGGCTTCCCAGCAAATCGCTAGGTCTGCTGGTGAGATGAGCTGGGGACAGGAGAGGAACAGAAATCCCGTGCTTACCTGGACCCACATCAGGACTGGAGAAGTCACTGCCAGACCACCCTCATGAACATGAACTCCACCCTGAGTCCTAGAAGGAGAGCGAGAGAACGTGAGACAGAGCTCAGGCAGGGGCCCAATGGTGGCAGATCCTAGATACTTCCAGTGGAAGGAGAAACACCCTCCCCCCACCTCGAGTGAAACTCTGGATTGAACAGGCATGAGTGCTGAGTGAGATGGAAAGAGAAGGCATGGAAAGTGCCCGGAGGTAGCAATTTTCGAAAAGCACCAGCAAAAACAAGCCACCTAAATCTGAGAACTTCATCCAGGAAGGCAAGCATGGTGTCACTTCGTGCAGCGGCCACGAAGGGACTGGGGAAGTACGGAGTGGGATGGGAAGCCCTTCCAAATCCCTTAGGTTTGGAGAGGCGGAGGAGGTGTGGCTACAGGAGGTACTGCATCTGTGGGAAAAGTTCTTGGCTATCAGAACAGGGAGTCCTTAGATTGCAAGCCCTTGAAGGTCACCTACTCTCCTCCCCCCTATAAGACCCTTGTGCAAAATAATAAAATAGTAAGAAATACGATTAAAAATAACTACATGCACCAGGTGGTTTTTGCGTCATTACTAACCACTTCAAGACAGTGGCCTGAAACTAGTCAGTACACCATTCTGTTGGTCCATCACTGGGCTAGGCTCAGCTGGGTGGTTCCTCTCGTCTCAGCTGGGCTCACTCATGCATCTGTGGTCAGCTAACTGTAGCGAGAGGGCACTGCTTCTGGGGCTGGCTTCTGCTTTTCTTAGTCGGGGATGTGGGGGCAACTAGGCCACATGTTTCTCATTCTCCAGCCGGCTTGCCTGAGCTGGGGGCTGGACAGGATCCCAAGAATGAGAGCAGAAGCATGTAAGGCTTCTTGAGACCTAGGTCTAGAATTAACAGAATGTTCCTTCTCCCACATTCCATTGGTTAAAATCAACAGGTTGGGAAATGATACTTAAGGGAAGGAGCTGCAAAGTCACACTGCAAAGTGCATGAGTACAGGGAGGGGCGGGGAATTATGGTCACTTTTTGCAATACACAATAATGGGCAAAATCCATATGTCAAACACATTAAGACACACATGAAGTACTCAAAGAAGATGTGAACAAATGGAAAGACACAGCATAGGCCTAGCCAGGAAGACTCAATCTCTTGTCAATTTTTTCCAAGTTAATTTATAAATATAATATGATCTCAATAAAAATAATAATTTGCTTTCTGAAACATTAAATGCTAATTCTAAAGTACATATTGATAAAGAACAAGAAAGAACAGCCATCAAAACTGAAAAAGAACAATCAGAGGGGACCAACGAGTCCAGATATTAAATCATATTATAAAGCTGGATTAAAATGATGTATTACTGGCTCAGACCTACCAACCAATGAGCAAGAGAAAATGCCCAGAAATAGACCTAAACATACACAGAAATTTAGCATATGATAAAGTTGGTGTCTCAAATTAGTGAGGTAAAGATGGATTCTAAAACAATTCTGTTAAAACAACTGAAGAGTTATCTGGGAAAAATTAAAGTGGCCATGTACCTAAATAAACCCCAAAACTGAAATTTGGTAAGAACTGGATGAAAACATAGGTGAATTCCTTCATAATCTTGGAGTAAGGAAGGCCTTTTTTAAAGTATGACTTAAGATCTAGAAGCAATAGAAAAAGAGACTGAGAAATTCGATGGCATAAAAACAAAAACCCATGTATGGCAACGACAGCAACGACCCAAACACAGATCAAAGCAAATAAAAATCTAACATATGAAGAAATATGTTAAGAAATTGATAAGAAATAGACAACCAATCAAACAGAAAAACAGGCAAAGGACATGAGAAATAACTACTTCACAGAAAAAAAAAAAATGTTCAAGTAGCCCTTTAACATATGAAGAGATGCTCAACTTCATTCATTTAATAAGAGAAATGAAAGGTAAATCTACATAGAGATATCATTTTCAACTCTCTGATTATCCAAGAACCAACACCTCTTTTATGACCACACTAAATGAATGGGCAGTGCAGTGGGAAACGGGCAGTCTCAAGTATTGTTGGTGGGATATAAATCAATACAATCCCTACGGGAGGCAATTTGGCCACATTTTTCAAAGTTATAAATCTATCTGCTCTTTGATCCAGCAATCCTATTTCTGAAATTTTATCTTACAGATAAACTGGCGTAATGGTAGATGTAAGGTAATTCACTACATCATTTTTCATTGCAAACAACTCAATGTCCTTAAAAAGGAGATGGTAAATCTACACAAAGGAATATTATGCATCTATAAAAAGAACACAGAAGCTCTATGTACTGACATAGAAACACAGCGAGTTATTATGAAATGAACAAAGCAAAGTATAGAATGGTAGGTACAGTATGCTTTTGTGGGTAACAAAGGGAGAAAATAAGAACATTCATATCTGCTTATCTTTCAATATAAAACACTAGAAAGATATACAGAAAACTAACTAAAGAAGTTATCTGTCAGAGAGGGCAGGAGAGAAGAGATGAGAACACAGAGAGCTTAAGACATTTCACTGTCTGCCTTTTGTTTCTTTTGAATGATGTACCAAGTAAATGCAATGCTTATTAACAAAATAGTTTTATTAAAATAACCACTTTGGAAAAGAGTTTGGCAATTTCTTAAAAAGTTAAACATACATCTCCCATATGACTTAGCCATTGCTGGGTTTTTCATTTCCAAGAGAAATGAAAGCCTATGTTGACATCAAGACTTGTATGTGATTTTCATAGTCTCTTTATTTATAACAAAAAACTGGAAACAACCTAAATGTCTCTTATCAGGTGAAGAAGATAAACCAATTGTGATCCATTTATACAATGGAATACTGCTGAGCAATAAAAGGAACAAACTGTTGTATACATGTAACGATCTGGATGAATCTCAAAATGATTACACTGAGTTAAAGTCAGATAAAAAGTATTTAATTATGATTCCCTTTACATATAATTCTAGAAAGTATAAACTAATCTATAGTGATAAGAAAACATACCAGTGGTTTCCAGGGGTTGGGAGTGGGGAAGAGGGATGAATTGCAAAGGTGCATTAGAAAACTTTTGAGGCATGGAAATGTCCATTATCTTGATTTTGATGACAGTTTTATGGAGAAACACTTATCTCAAAAATTATCAAGCTGTAAACTTTATATATGTGCAGTTTATTATACATCAATTATACCTCAATAAAATTGTAAAAAAAAAAAAAGACTCCAAACCAGAAAGTGATCTAAGTGTGAGAGAAGAATGACCTAGATATATATGTATCTGGTTTAAAAAATTTTAAAAATGTAACTTTGCGTAAAAAGGCAATACTGTATTCTGGTTATGGATACTGTTGTTGGTTTTTTTTTCTTTTTCCTCCTAAAGATGTCTAATAAAGAGAAATGACTCCTTGAATGAAAGAGAGTAAGGGAGAGAGAATTTAAAAATTTAAAAGAACATATATAACATATGTTCTCAAATCATACTCAAATTAAACTAGAAATCAACAATAGAAAGATGGCTGGAAGATTTCAAGATTAAACAACACACTTCTAGATAACATGAGTCAAAGAAGTCTCAAGAGAAACTAAAAAATATTTTAAACTAAATAAAAATGAAAATATAACTGATCTAAATTTGTAGATGCAGCAAAAGCAATGCTTATAGGAAAATTTATAGCATTAAAATACATATTTTAAAAAAGAGCTAAACTCAAGAATCTAAGATTCTATGTCAGG
The DNA here is from genome assembly GCF_902729225.1 of Pteropus medius. NCBI lineage: Eukaryota > Metazoa > Chordata > Mammalia > Chiroptera > Pteropodidae > Pteropus > Pteropus medius. Next base: position 10,440,459 of record NW_024351543.1, read on the forward strand.
AAACTAGAGAAAGACAGGCAATTTAAGCTTAAAGTAAGCAAAAGAAAAGAAATAATAAAAATTAGAGCTCAAGTCAATGAAAATGAATGGAGGAAAACTGTAGAGAAAATCAAAGAAAATGAAAGCTGGCTCTTCGAAAGATCAATAAAATTGATAAACCTCTAGCCAGGCTAACCAAGAAAAAAAGAGAGGACACAAATTGCCAATATCAAAATGAAAGAAGTCACCACCACTGATCCCATACACAAAGGGAAATTAAGGAGTATTATGAACAACTCTATGGCCATAAATTTGAACACTTAGATGAAATGGACCAATTCCTTGAAAGACACAAACTACCAAAACTCAATGGACCAATTCCTTGAAAGACACAAACTACCAAACTACCACATATGTGGCCAGTAGTAACATAAAATATGAAAACTAGATGGCCTCCAACCTCAGCTCAGAGGAGGTCCATCAGCTGTGGGGGAAAGACAGCAATACAACATGAGAGCTGGGAGCAGTGCACAAAGGCCAGAGGGAAGGCTTCAAAGAGGAAGTGACATATAAAGCATACATGGAGGCATGCGTCCACCAAGACCTCTCAGAGCCATCTCAAAATCAGTTTAGTCCACAGCTGTACAGACTGACTTGTGTTGAAATCTTAACCCCCCTTACCTCAGAATGTTACTATATCTGGAGATAGGGCCTTTAGAAAGCTAATTAACTTACAATGAGGTCACTGGGGTAGACCCTAATGCAGTATGACTGGTGTCCTTATAAAAGGGGACTAGGATACTGAATAACACAACTGAAAGACACCAGGGGTGCATGTGCACAGAGGGATGACCATATGAGAGGCAGCAGGAAGGCAGCCATCTGCAAACCACAGAGAAAAGCCTCAGAGGAAAATGCCCATGCCAGCACCTTGATCTTGGACTTCCAGCCTCCATAATTGTAAGATAATAAAGTTCTGTTGTTTAAACCACCCAGCCTGTGGTATTTTGTTCTGGCAGCCCTACCAAACTAATACAACAGCTAAACACATGATCTTTCTCCCCAAAACTAATTCTCTTCCACAGTCTACCATCCAACCCAAAGGCCAGCTATAAACTCCACCTTCACATCTCACATTCAATTCTGCACCATGACCTGTCAGTTTGACCACCCAGCTCTCTCTCCTCCAAACCACTATCATTTCTCATCCAGATGATCTTGAAAAACCTCAATGGTCTCCCAACATGCACTATGGCCACCCCCACCTCTCCCACTTCACCCACAGAGATCTTTTTAAAACACAAACATTACCATGTCACATCTAACTCCCATCCCTATGGCCCTTCAGTGGCTGACCATAGCTTTTAGGATAAAGACAAACTCACTGACATGGCCCATATGACTCAGCCCATCCTCTACCTCCCACTCTGCTCCCCAGCCAAACTGGCTGTCTTCAATTCCATGAATAAGCAGTGCTCTTTCTTGCCACAGGGACTTTGCACATGCTGTCCTTTCTGCCTGGAATGTTCTCTCCCGTCCATCACCTCCTGGCTAACCCCACTGACTCTGACTTTGGCTGACTAGTATTTCCGTAGGGACTTTCCTTGACTCCCCCTTCCAGGTCTAGGTCACATTCCTTGATAATAAGCATTTGGAGAAGTGAGTTCTTTTCCTTCAATGGCCTCTGAGTTTATACCCAAATATTCTTTTGTGAGAATCTTTGATTCAGATAGCAGTCTCTCTCACTCAAAGGGAAGCTCTGGAAGAGCAAGGATGATGTTCTTTTTGAAGAACATCATCAAATTTCAGCACCTAGCACAGTGCCTGAAGAAAAGTAAGTCTCAATTGATACCTACTTTCATCTGACACATGAATGAATGAATGAATGAATGAATGAATGAATGAAATTGGAAAAGAATGAAGGAGAGAGCATAGATAAAAAGGTGCTGAGAGTTCTATCAAGACCACCACTCCTGCAGTTTGATGGAGCCAGAATAGTGTATTTATGAATGTAAAAAGGTGAGTGTAGATCCCAAAAACAACTCCCCCACATGTACACTAGGTACATACCCAAATTCTGGAAGGTCTGTGTCAAAATGCACACTGTCCTCATAGAAGACATTCAGCTCTGCATCAACAGCAACAACTTTCACCTGGAAGGCATTTTAAAAAGCGGTGTATGGACTTTTCCTCGGCTTCCACACTGGTCCAGGGGTACGAACATCACCGGGTGAAGCCCAGTACCCAAGAGATGTGTGGTTCAGCCTGAAGACCTCCTGGAAGGCTGAGGTGCATCATCATAGCTATGGCAACAAAGCTTCATCTGGGGACATACCCAAAGATTTAATAAAATGAAGAAGCTGAGGCTAAGTTCAAACACCTATGTAGCTCAAGGAATCTCTGCCCACAAACAGCCAAAACCAAGGCCCCAGAGATAGATGTTCAAAGATGAGCTGTTTCCTGTGCCTGGCAAGGAGGCCTGAGAAGGTCCTAGACGGGAAGGAATGGCAGGCAAGGTTTGGAGATCTCACTGAGGGTCCACATCTGCAGGGATCTGAGAGACCAGGCAAGGTCCCATAGGCCATGGTCATGGTCCAGAAGCACATAGTGTTCCAATGCAGCAGACCTCCAGACTCAGGGGTACAATTCCTTTCCTGGACAGATGGGGAAACTGAGGTCTAGCAAGGCGACCTGACTTCCCTAGGACCCCACAGGACCTTCTGGTCAGGGATTAGCAGAGGCCTGCCTCCCTGACCCATTTGAAAAGAGGGTTTTGACGCCAACTGTGGTGATTTCCCAAGTTAAGGAGCCCACTGGCACCCCATGCCCTGTTTGAAGGCAAATTTTGACTGCTCGCCTGTCTGCAGGGTCCTGGGAGCAGCAGGGCCTCTGGCCAGTGGCGCCGGGCACCTTAACCCAGTCACGCTGGTGCCAACCAAGAGTGGAACAAAGTTCATGTGTACTCTGGGACCATTTCACTTAAAAAAAAAGTTTCGAGCCGTGATCTGGTTCCAGGTCACTGGTCATTCCCGTGTGCACACTTCTGTTCCCCCGTCTCACAGTAGCTGGGTTCCTTCGGGTCCCTGTCACTCTGTGGCTCCGAAGGCGCGCGAGCCCGCCGGGTGCCCTGGCTGCTCTGCGCACTTCTCAGCCAGGTGCCGACAGGATCCCGCGGCGGGAGGGCGGGGGGCCGCCGTTTCCGGGAGCGCAGGGTCCGGGCGGGGTCGCGCACGCACCTTACGAGCGCGAGGCACTGGCTAGCCGGGGTCCCAGAGGGCTGGCGGGTCTTCCAGAAGTCCGAGACGCAGTTGCGCCCGAGGCTCGGCCCAGCCGTCCCCGCACCCAGGTCCCCGCAAGCCCGCCCGACGTCGCAGAGGAAGCGGCGGCACCTACCCGCCCGGACCCGGGGCCGCGACAGTACCTGCTGCGTGCTGAAGTCCCAGCCCAGGCAGCAGCAGCGAGCGGCGGGATCGACCATGGCCGCAGAGGGTCTGTATCTGTGGGCGCGCTCTTCAGTCCTTCCCGCGGCGTGACTGTCGCCGCGCTCCGACGCCCACAGACGCAGGAGCCCGCCCCTCGCCCCGCCCGGCCGGACTCCTGACCCGAGTCACAGGCTGGCTTGTGCTCTGACGCCGCCTGCCGGGCGACGGGGGCGGGGACGCGCGCCCGGCCCGGGCCTGGGGCTTCGCAGCTGTTAAAAGACACCGGTGCCCATCGCGCAGCCTGCTTCCCACCAACCCATCCCCGCCCTTCTCCTCCGCCCCATCCAAATGTGCTCTCTGCAGAGGCCTTGCCCTAACGCGTCCTGTGTCCCTCCGAGGACCCATGGGCCAGAAGTTTCCACTTTAAGCCAGCTTGGCCCTGCCTGTCTTTCCAGCGATCCTGGGCCTGAAGACCACCATGGCCGTGTCTTGGGAAGCGAAACAGCTGTCCACTCATGGCGGTGACTCAGGGGTCACAGGAAAATGTGCCCTGGGGCTGGAGGCACTGGGCTCCAGGAGCAAATTTGAGTGGTTCCCCAGCTCTAGCCTGTGCCACACCACCTCCGTATTTAAAACCAGAACTCCTGATGCCCCCACAGATGAGTTCTTTCCGTTCTGACCTCGGCTGGTGTTGACGATCTAATGCGTGTCTGGCATGGTGAAGGGGAAGTGAGAACCAAAATTAGGCCCACTCTCTTTCTTCCTAGAGCTGAGGACACCTTTCTATCTTCTCATCCACCTGGCTATATCCTTCTTACCCCTAGAACTGACTTCTGAAAGCCCTACCAGCACCCACCTAGGTGAGCTGCTTCTCCCAGCGCTTCAGGGCCCATCAGATGCAATGGCCTGCTTATCTATTTCTGTCTTGCTAAACTGCCTGGAGGCCTGATCTCCTCGAGGTCCAAGGTCCCAAGATCAGTAGCAGAACTGGGCCCAGAGCCAGTAAGTTTGACTCCAGAATCCACATTTAAACACTAAACAAGACAATTTGCTGTGCAGCCTTGTGAGAAGGCCGGTGGCAATATACAAATGTCTCATGAAGGCCAAAGCTGCTGGCTCTTTCTCAAGCTGCCTCACAGGGAGGCCTTGTCTTATTCATGGTATCTTTCTCTTGGGCTGTGGTGCCTACCCCATTCTGGTGGCTCATCCTTTCACGGAGGTCTGAAAGGCCATTGATCTGCATACGGAGACTGCACATCCATGATCAGATCCATTAGCAAGAAACAAAGACAGACATCTTAATTCTAGGTTGTCAATGCCTCTCACGTTGTCTTCCCTGTTGATATCCTGAAAAACGGCACCCAGTAGTGGAGGGGTTGCGGGGAACCCTTGGGAAGGGCCGCCCTAGCTGGAAGCTGGTCTTTTGCTAATCATGCTCCAAGCTTGAACCAGGCTCCCTGCACAGAACCCATTAAAAAAATAAAAAATAAAAAACATTGCAATGACTTGGGAACAAAGCAGAAACTACACTGGAGGTGTCTCTTCACAGTGATGGGGATACCCACAGTCTTGTGGAAGAAAAAAGGGATTCTATGGAAAGTGACCTCACAGGGTGATCTGATCATAAATTCCTAATAGGGCAGGTCATGGTGAATAGTCAACCCCAGGCCTGTTGTAACTTCTTTAGTGAAAGATTTTATGCCGGCCCTGTCTATTGTCCTTGTGCATCTAAGTTAGCACACCTTTGAAATGCCAGAAGTAATACCCCTTGAAGGGGGTATTAACCCTCCAGAGAACACATAATCTTATCAACTGTCCTGTAATCCAATCCCCACCTTGCTTTCCCACACCTCCATGTAATCTTCCTTACATTTCCTCCTTAATTTCAAATGCACGAAAGAAGCTGAAAAACTGTTACGCAGCAGAGCATTTGAGATCTTGTTCCCTAGCATACGTTGTCAGTTTGGCTCAAATAAACTCATAAACATTTTCTACAGGTTTGGATGTTTTACTTGGACAGTCTCCAGTAAGTCTCCTCCCCTTATCCAGGCCCTAAGTGAAACTCCAGCCTGAGGGCAAAGCCCACCCACAGAAGAGGAATCACAGTAATCAGATTTGCATACTAGATAGGAAAAATCACCTAAGATGCTACATGGAGAATGAGGCCTGAGCAAGTCAGAGGTGCTGAGAATGGAGAGAAGTAGATGGACACAAGAGATATTTAGGAAGCTCTGGACAGAGAGGGAGGAATCAAAGGTAATGCCCAGTTTTCTGGTTTAGGTAACCCTATTGGTTAACTACTGACACATAACGAAACTCCCCCAAACTTGGTGGCTAAAATGATCATCTTTTATTGTCTCTCACACACCAAGTCAGCAGGGGTGAAATGATCTAGTAGGCGAGGATAGGTCGGAGTGGCTCTGCTACACGTGTCTCTCATCTTTCTCTTCCCAGGATCAGCAGAGTACTCCCGGCATGCTCCTCTCATAAAAGCAGAAGAACAGAAGAAGGTGAGGGCAAATGTGTGAGGCCTCTGAAGGTCGAGGCTTGGACCAGGCATACGGCACTTCCCCCTCTCTGCCACTAGCCAGAGTCTCATGGCCAGCTCAGAGTCAAGTGGTGGGAATGAAATTATGCATGGCAAGGGTATGGTACAGGGAAGGGTGAAAAATTGGGGCCACCAATTCAATCCACCACAGCCACTAGCAGATGAGGGGTGATTTTATTCTCCAAGTTAGGGAACATGGGTGGAGAAGCAGGCTTGTGGGGACAGAGGTGAGTTTAGTGAAGACATGGCAGGTTTGTGGTGCCTGTGGGATATCTGAGCGGAGATGTTGAACAGGCAGTCGGCATGTGGCCTCTAGCTCAGAAAAGAGGTCTGGCCTAAAATAAATGGTTTGGGAGTTATCAGCTCCCAGTGGCAGTGGGCTAGACTGTGCAGAAAGGACTCAGAATGAGACAGATGGAGACCCCCAGAGAGAACTGCAAAGGACAGACAGGTCAAAGCTGCAGGAAGAGGCCACCGGAGAGGGGTGTGGGGGGAGCCAGTGGAAGAACCTTTCTAGGAGGTGGCATTCAACAGGGTCAGATGATGCATGGAAACCTGTCCCCAGTTCAGCAGTGAGGTGGAAGGTCTTTGAAACCTCAGCAAGAGCGGACGTCGTGGAGTCCCCCATGTGCATTAGTTTGTGTGTGTGTGTGTGTGTGTGTGTGTGTGTAATTTAGTATTGTTTTTACAATTTGTTCATATTGTTCTATGTTTATCTAATTCTGTGATTCCCAGATTCCCAACCTGAGTGTCAAGGTGCTCTGAGAAGCTGCAAAGAACCCACACGGGGGCTGTGAGATACTTTTACTTTTTTAAGGAAACAGCAATATTCAACATCTGTCAGGCGCCATATGAACTGCTAACTTGGGGTAGTTCACAGTCCAACATTAGATTGTGCTACATTCCTTTCTATGATATAACATCATATTTTGCCAAGCTGTGGGTTTCAGCAGTTGTGGTGAGGAAGAAGTACTCCAGGAAAATCGGGGTGAAACAGAAAATAAGGATGGCAGTATCCAATCTAATCCCCAAATTTGAGAAGCTACACGGTGCGCGACAGACACACACGCCCCCTTAGGAAGTGATTCAGTTATTTAAGAATGAAATGAAATATTATTTTCTTCTCCGATTAATATGTATTTTTTTAATACAACTACTAAGTTATTAGGACATAAATATATATTAAGGTGTTTGGACCTAACTACTTAATAAACAGAAACTCCTTTTGGCCTAGGAATACTGTGAAGAAAATTGTTAAGATTCAAAGGGTGCCGGAAAGTGAAAACATTTGGGAACCCCTGAACTAGTTGGATGTTTCTAATTGTTCTACCATATTCAATAGTGTGTCGGCACCACATTTTACTGTCCAGGCTCCCTGTGAGTGACACTTGAGTGGACTCCAGGCTAATAAACAGTTTTCTAAATGAGAAGTTTTAAGAGTGAAAAGTTAGGAGTACATTGGTAGCTTTAATTTCTAACCCTTCCACTTCCAAGACAAAGGTAAAAAATCACTGAATTGAAATAATCGGAAATTAGGAAATGAAATAGACAAATCAAGTATAATTCAGGTTCACTATTATATGAATCTGTCTGACTTTTTATAGATTTCATTTTGGGATCTGTTAGAAATTAAATAATTCTTCTGTCTATTCTATTTCGAAGGTAGTGCAAATTCTTTGTAAGATCAGTGGGAAGTTGTCATATCAGAGTGAAAATAAATGCTTTAAACTATAGCCTCTAGCAGGGCCAATGTCACTCAGATTTGTTTGTCCAAGTTTGAGGGTGAGGGGTGGGTTCTGCTTCCAGTTAAATAAATAACTCATGCAGCTAGCTGAGGTTAAAATTTTTTTTTTTCAAGCTGATTTTGTGTTTTTGTCTGAAGAAAGTTTGATGGACTTTGTTTAAGCAAAACATCCCAAAGAGCTCCGTGGACAAAGGTGCTTATTTTCACCAAAGTGTGAATTTGCTTGCTGTGTGTTTGTAGTCACTTCAGAAGCAAACCTGACTTTAGAAAAATTTTCTTTCTTTTTTTATTATTTATTGTTATTATTTTTATGCCTCCAGCACCTGGTCTTCCTAGGTGGTCTCCCATTCAAGTACTAACCAGGCCCAACCCTGCTTATCTTCCAAGATCAGACATCAGGCTTGTTCAGGGTGGCATGGCCATAGACCATGGACTGTGGCTTTACTGGGGTGTGAACCCAGGACCTTATACGTGTAAAGCAGACATGCTAACCACTACACTATGGAACCACGTCCTGATTTTAGGAAAATTTAATGTGGTTGTGGACATTCCCATTGTTCTGGTTCCTTGGGATCTGCCTTTCCCCCACTACATAAGCATGGAGGCAGATAATTAAACCCAGTAGTTCTGTATACGCAAAAGAAAGTTCTGAAAAGTCATAGTCCCAAGTTATTGACAGCTATATGTGGGAGTAGCATTTAGAAACTTGTGGTTAGGGGGTGACTTTTGCATTTTAATTAACTGTTGTTGAAACTTTAACTTTTGAACTAAAAGAATAAAGAAAAACAAACAAACAGAATAGCAATAATGGGGAGATCACAAGGTGCTTAGGACTTTAATACCACTCTCTTAAATAATTACTGGTCAAAGAGGAAATCAAAATACAACACACTATTTAGAAAGCAGGAAAATTAAAACATCCGTATTAGAACCTTTGAGATATACTCAGAGGTAAATGCATATTCTTGAATGCTTTCATTAAAGAATGAAAAGAAATTAACCCCATGTAGTGGGTAGAATTGTGTTCCCCCAAAATAGATGATCAAGTTCTAACTCCCAATACCTCTGAATGAGGTCTTATTTGGAAATGAGGTCTTTGCAGGTGTAGTCAAGTTAAGATGAAATTCTACTGGATTAGGGTGGGTCCTAATCCAATGACTGGTGTCCTTATAAGAAAGGGGAAATTTAGATGCAGACATAGATACAGACATACAGAGGAGAAGGTCAGGTGTAGATAGAAGGAGAGATTGGAGTGATGCATCCGCCAAGGCAAGAAACCCTGAGGATTGCTGGCAACCACCGGAAGCCAGAAGAGGCAAGGAAGGATTCTTTCCTGGATCCTCCGGAAGGGGCATGGCCCTGCCAAAATTTCATTTCAGACTTCTAGCCTCCAGAACTGTAGAAGAGTAAATTTCCACTTTAAGCCACCCAGTTCGTGGTAGTTTTTTTTTCGGCTGCCTTGGGAAACTTAGACATCGCATAATTCAGAAGGTTTAAAAAAAAAAGCAAGCTACGGGAAAGCAGAAAGAAGGCAAAAAAAGAATGAGAAAACAGTAAAAATATAAAAATGATAAATAATTCAAGAGCTAGTCTTTGAAGCCAGTCTTTTTGAAGAGAAAAAGACAAACCTTGAAAAAAAAAAATGAGAAACTGAAAAAAAACCCGACCTAGTCAAATTGTATTTTCATTTTTTTAATATTTTGCTGGGATTAGTTTGTAATTGTTGCTTAAGATTTTTACATCTATGTTTATAAATGAGATTGACATGCAATTTTTCTTTTTCAAACTATCCTAATTTGTTTGTATGTTTTAATCAAGGCTTTGCAAGTCTCATAAATAAATCAGTTCAGAAGTATAATCTCTTCTGGAAAAGTTTGTAAGTTTAGATTATGTATTTCTAAGCTAATGGAACTTACATTTTTGTCCCTTTTCATTAAAAACTTAAAAAAAGATGTGTCCCTTCTTTTGGAATAGTCAAATGTCTTTATAAATATCATGCACATATATATTTTTAAAGTTCCAACATTACAGAAAAATACAAATAAAAAATTCTAAATATTTCCTTGAAACCTATCCAGCAGAAATCAGTCAACATTTTGGTGAACATCCCTCTACATATAAATGTCTAAATTTTACATAACTGACACATATTACACATGATGATCTGTAAACTGTGTACTTTTCTCAACATATGTCATAGACATCTTTTCATATGAAAAAATATAGAGCTTTATCATAAATTATATTGATTACTTAGTCTGAACAATAGTGTCCCTTAGCGATGACTCTAAGGTTGTTCTCAGTTTTTCTGTATTTTTAATGTGTCGATGTAAGAAATATCCAAACTCATAGAGAATTTTTATAAGAGTTTATTTGAGCCAAACTGACGACGGCATAGGCCTTGGAACAAGATCTCAAATGCTCTGCAGAATGTTTTGCAGTTTCTTTTATGCATTTGAAATTAAAGAAGGAATTTAAGGAAAATTACATGGAGGTGAGAGAAAGCAAGGTGGGGAATGGTTTATAGGATAGTTGGTAAGATTATGTACTCTCTAAAGGGTTAATACCCCCTTCAAGGGGTATTAACCTCTGGTATTTCAAAGGTGTATTAACCTAGATGCACAAGAACAATAGACAGGGCTGGCTTAAAACTTTTCACTAAAGAAGTGATAGGCCTGGGACTGACTATGCCTCCCCGCCCTCCCCCTGCTGCCCCCCAGGACCTGCCCAGTTAGGGATTTATGATCAGATCACCCTGTGAGGTCACTTTCCATACAACCCCTTTTTTCATTCACAAATCTAACAAAGCTGCACTGAACAGCCTTCTGTATACATATTTTCATATTTAGGTAACTATTTCCTTTGGGTTCATCCTAGAAGGAAGTAATAACCTAAAAAGAAAAGGTTGAAGTGAGAGGCAATAAGCATTTATATGAGATTAAAAATTTTTTTAAAAAAATGAAAAGCTATTCAGGAAGCACTGATTCAGACAGAATCCCAAAGAGTGTTCTGATTAGGAGACAAAAGCAAAGGGTATTTATAAGAAAGGGATGGGGAACAGATACATCGATAGAAGGAAGGAATTTCTATTGGTGCAGATAAGCTAACGTAGTGATGCTAATTCAAAGCAATGATTTTAATTCTCAGTCCTGTAGCCACCAGCCTTGTAGTCATACCTGCTTTCTTGTTACCCTTGTAAACAGTTATTTGGGACACATGGTTGCCCTACGCTTAGTCTGAAGGTTATTTTGCCATTTTAACTTTCCAACGGTTCGAGGCTTGAGACCTGCAAAGCGCATGCTCTGGGATAGCAGCTCTGGCTCTATTTTAAAGTAGCTCCATTTATTACTTTTTTCTTACAGCACATTATTGAGCCAAAGAGTATACAAATTTTAAATATTTGTACTTATTGCCAAAATCCCCTCCAGAAATGCCGCACGATTGGCGCTCCTATCCACAGTGTGCTCTTCACCACTCAGCTAGTCTTTCTTCTTAAAAACTTACATCTTTGTCTACAGCCATGCTACCCTGAACACGCCCGATTCCATCTGATCTCAGAAGCTAAGCAGGGTCGGGCCTGGTTAAGTACTTGGATGGGAGACCACTTAGGAATACCAGGTGCTGTAGGTGAAAAAAAAGAAAGTAAAAACTTATACTTTTATTGATATGTAAATCATATACCATATAATTCACCTATTTAGAGTTCAGTGGGGTTTAGTATATTTACAAAGCTGTGCAACTATCACCACAATTTTTAGACACTTTCATCACCTGCAAAAGAAACCCCATTATCCACTCTTTCCCATTTCCCTCAAACCTTGGCCCCAGGCAACCACTTTCAGCCTCTGTGGATTTGTCTATTCTAGCCATTTCAAATAAATGAAATCCTACAATGTGTGGCCTTTGGCAACTGACTTATTTCACTAAATATACTGTTTTCGAGATTCATCTGAGTCATAACATGTATAAGTACTTTTCTTTTTTCTTTTGGGCTCCAAAATATTCTATCATGTGGATATACCACATTTTATTTATTCATTCACGGACATTTGGGTTGTTTCTACTTTTAGGTTCTTGTAAATAATTCTGGTATAAACATTCCTGTACAAGTTTTTATGTGGCAGTGTGTTTTCATTTTCTTTGAGCATATACCCAGGAGAAGAATCGCGGGGCCATATAATAACTCTGTTTGACCTTTCCTTTTGAGAAACCTCTTTCCCTTTTAATTCCTAATGTTGTTTATTTGTACCTTCTCTTTTTAAAAAAGAATTCATATTTGCAGAGGTTTTTCCATTTATCCATGTTATTAATCTTTTTTTTAAAGTAATTTATTAATTTTTTATGGTGATGTTGGTTAACAAAATCTGGTAAGTTTAAGCCGTACATTTTAACAGTCGGTATATATATATTTACACTGTGTGTTCGCCTCCCACAGTTAGGTTTCTTTCTGTCACCACATGTTGGACCCCTTTTACCCAATCTACCCCCTCCCCCATTAATCTTCTCAACTAACTTTTGGCCTTCATCTTATATTACATCTTTGTTTTCAATTTCATTAATCTCTGCTCTTATATTTACCATTTCATTCTTTATATATTTGGTAGGCTTATTTACCTATTCTATTTCTAACTGATTCAGTTGAAATACCTAGCTCATTAATTTTCAGCCTTTCTTCTTATTTGATATAAGGATATCAAATCTGGTAAGTTTGATACAAATCTCTTAAGTTTTCCTCTTAGTATCATTTTAGCTGCATTCCATATACAATCTTTTTATCAATCAGTCTTGAATATTTTCTAATTTCTATTGTGATTTCTCCTTAGACTCAGAGTTGTTTAGAAATACTTTAAAATTTCCAAATATGTAGAGGTGTTACATTTATCTCTTTTTTATTGAACACTAACTTACTGATACTTCTACTTCAGTATGCATCAGAATCGCCTGGAGGATTTGTTAAAACACAGATTCCCAGGCCCCATTCCCAGGGTTTCTGATTCAGTCTGCCTGGGTGGGGCGCTGCATTACAGTAGCCACTAGAGCTACAAGTGGCTATGTAAATTTAATTTGAACAAAATTAAAAATTTAATTCCTCAAGTCATATTATTCACATTTCAAGTGCCATGTGTGGTTGGTGGCTACTGTATTGGACAGCACAGATGTACCTTCTATTAAACTGGACTGGTCTAATTGAAAAGGTCCAGGAGGCACAGCCTTAAATCTTTCAAAAATCTTAATAAAGGGTCTTCCAGTTGGTTGCATTCTGGACCTGCTCTTGACCTTGAGACCCAGAAATCTATTGCTAGTAGGTGCCTTGGGTAAATTTGTTGAGCAAGGTCCACACATTTGTGTTTGGGAGCCACATGTTCACGCCCCATGCTATTGGGCCTAAGTTATGGCTTTGGACCCCTAACTGATGTCCTCACGCTCACTCATGCTCCCCTGGGCTACCTTCCCACAGCAGCCAGCGTGACCTCTGAGGAAGGCTAAGCTGACTCAGATGTCTCCCTGATTAAAACCCATCAGAGGCTCTTTACTGTCCTCAGGATGAAGACACAGGCCGTACCTGGGCCTCTGAGCCTGGTCACACTGCGGGGTGAAGGGCAGGCATGGCGTTATCCTCCACGGTGCTGGACATGAAGCAGGGAACAGTGTTTGTGGGATGAATGCGCCTGACTGGTGCTGGGGGAGGCGCGCTGCTGGGCTGTTCGCTGGGCAGGGCTGGGTCAGTCTGGGCCCTGCAGGCCATGCTGCGTGATGACTGAGCTGGGACCCTGTCGGGCCTGCAGGGCCTGTGGGAAGGCAGGACAGAGATCCAGGTGGGGAAGCGGCCGCCTGCCTTCAGCAGCCTGAGGTGACAGTCTGTCCACGCCTGCTCAGGTGAACGTGTCCTTCTCCCTATCCCTGGAGCTGCTCACCTATCAGAAGCTCCCAGCCGACCAGATGCTTCCCGGAGTGGACGTTCGGCAGAGCGCGAGTGGCGAGAAAGAGATGGTGTTTACGCAGAACCTGCTCCTAGAGTACGCCAACCAGACCGCTCAGGCGAGTCCCAGGCCTGCCCCACGTGCTGGGGGTGGAACCAGGCTGGACTCTGTTCCGGTGGGGTCAGAGGAGGATACACCGCAACAGGACCCTCAGAAATAAGAGGAGCCCTGGCCCTTGCCCCGAGGGCCCAGCCTGGCCTGGAAGAGGCCTTGCACATGGCGAGATGAGGGTCATCCATCCTTATCTTAAGAGCTCAGAGCTCAGGTGAGGTGCTACAGTGATAAATTGGAGAAGTCTTCCTGGAGAAGGTGGCATGTGAAGCTTCCTATTTAATTACTGGTTAATGGAGAGATAAGGGAAACTACATTGAAAGTCAGGCCGAGGGAATGGCCTGATGTGTGGGGACAGGAGGCAACTGAGGTAGCTGAGGGATGACTCTCAGGTTCATGTTGGGCTTCGAACACCAGGGTGAGCACCACAGGCCTAGTTCTGTGGACTGTGACAGGAGGTCATGAGGCTGTGGTGTGGAGCTGAGCTGAAGGAGCCAAGGGAAAAAATGAGATGGCCCGGAGCCCAAAAGGAGCACATGGCTGGACAAGAGAGGGAGGAAGGCAGGAGGGTGACCCGATCAGGGAGCGGAAACCAGAGCTTGATGCTAGCAAGAGTCGTGAGGGGATAGATGGCATTTTTCTGGAACCTCTACCTGCACAGAATCCCACCAGCAGCCTCTGGCTTTAGATGGTGGTGCCGGCCCCCTTCCACCCACCCTGGTGCTGCTTGTGTGCTCCTCAGAAGTGTCACTATTCAGAGTCAGCAGGGCCCACGTGTCCCTTAGACCCTGGCTCAGAGCCCAGCAGGAGTGGGTGAGGTCACCTGATCCAAAGTTAAAGGCTCTGTCCCCATAGGTGGTGCCCCTGCAGGCCACTGTGGCCGTGCCCGAACTGCAGCTCTCCACCAGCTGTGTGGACTTCGAGATCTGCTTTGTGAATGAGGGGCAGAGCACCTGATGAACCTGAGCGGCTGCTGGAGCCACTGGACCATGCTGATGGGTACATCGTGTCCCCCCTGAGGGGAAGAAGAGTGAAATGGCAGATCAAAGGGGAAGAAGTTGCTTGCAACGCATTTAACAAACAATGGCCTTACTGCGAGCATATAAATTATTCCTGCAAATCTATAAGAACAAGAACAACCAAATATAGAAATGGGCAAAAGACTTGATCAGGGACTTCACAAACAGGGAATCCAAGTGGCCAATAAATTTATGAAAAGGTCATCAACCTCCTTAAGAATGAGGGAAGTATAAATTTAAACCTCAGATATCACTACATAGCCACAAGATTGGGTATGGGTACCATTAAAATATCTGAAAATGTCAAGTATTGTCAAAGAGGTGACACAGAGGAAGTTTTCTACCTTGCTTTTAAAAGGCGTAAATTGAAACAACTACTTTGGATAATGGCCTGACATATTAAAGTTGAAGTGATATATTTTATGACCTTTGACCCAGCAATCTCGCTCCCAAGTAAAGAGTCTAGAGCAACTAGTGTTTTTGTGCTCCAGAATACAATTACAGAAGGTTCATAGACGCTGCCTCAGTCCCTTCGGGCTGCTATGACAACACTGTTCTGGAGACTGGGAAGTCCAGGAACATAGCGCCAGCAGATTCAGCGTCTGGTGAGACCCTCCTCTAGGTTGCTGATGGCTGTCTTCTCACTGTGTCCTCACATGGTGGAAGGCACAAGCTAGCTCTCGGTGGTCTCTATTTCAAGGCATGCATCCCATTCATGAGGACTCCACCCTCATGACCAGATCAGCTCCCAAAGGTCCCACTTCCTAATCCCATCCCCTTGGGCATTAGGTTTTCAACATATTATTTTTTGGGGGTGGGGGGAAGGACACAAACATTTGGACCAGAGCAGAAGCATTATTCATCCTAGCACGTGGCCACCATTTGGCAAGAACCAAAATGTTTATCACTACTGGAATGGATGAATCAATTGTGGTCAATTCATACAATGGAATACTCTACAGCATTAAAACAAACCACTACGTGTAAGAAGATGGATGAATCTCAGACGTGTAGCGGTTAGCACGTCTGCTTTACGCACAGAAGGTCCTGAGTTCATGCTCCAGTGGAGCTATAGTCCATGGTCTACGGTCATGCCACCCTGAACAAGCCCAATGTCTGATCTGGGAAGCTAAGCAGGGTCAGGCCTGGTTAGTATTTGAATGGGAGACCACCTAGGAAGACCAGGTGCTGGAGGCATAAATAATAATAAATAATAATAATAATAAAAAAGGAAGAAGATGGGTGAATCTTAGGGTTGAGGGATAGAAGCCAAACACAAGAATTCACTGACTCCCCATAAAGTTCAAACCCTGCAAAAGTAACCTATGTTGTTTGAGGATGAGTGGTGACCTTGGAGGAAAGGAAGGCGGTGACTGGGAGAGGCAGAAGGGAGATTTGGGGAGCTATTTCCTCCTTGATAATGGGGATGGATACTATGTGCTTGGTGAGAATTCATAAAATTATACATTAAATGATTTATGCCCTTCTTTGTATTTTATTAAATTTAAAAATTTCCAAGACTGGAGTAAAAATAATTTCAAGCAAAATAGAATTTCTGGCAAAAGCATTAAGAGACACAGCAGGATGATATTTAATGATAAAAGAAACAACCCACAGAGTATTCAACAATTCCCTCTTTCTTCAGCTGTATCTATTCTAATTTCACTTTTCTATTGTTTTTCCCTTTGTTCACTCTATTGTTTATTTCTAGGATTTATGGGTATTGTTTTCTAAGTTCATGTCTTAGGAGTTACACTGCTTCATCTCTGAGCATTTTAAACAAACGTAAAGTCCTTTTTAGAGAGCGCCCCCACTCAATGGTAAATCCTTTAGTTTATTGTAGATAATTTGCAAAATCCCCTTGTCCGGGGCCCCCCAAACCCCGCTTTGGGAGCAATCCTGGGAAACCTGGTAAAGTACAGAGGAACCAGAAAATGAGGCTGAAAAGAGAAGGCGTGGGCACCAGCTTCCTGCTGTCCTGAAGCTTGGGAGCACCGCTCAAAGCAGTGTGCTCGGGCCAAGGTGCAGGCGCCACGCTCTGCTGCTCTGCACGCCAGCCTGTCCAGGAGACCCAGGGTCTTCCTATCCTTGCTCCATGTGGACAGACATCCTTTTCCATCCTCTCAGAAACTCCCAAGAGTTAGCTTCTCCCTGCAAGTTGATGATCTTCGAATAAACTGTGTAGAGAGAGGAGGAAGAGACCCAGGCCCTGCCCTCACGACCCTCACTTCCGGGGAGCAAGGAGTGGAGCCCAGGGCCTGATCCAAAAGGTTCTAGGTCTGGCTATTGGATGAGGAGTTCTGGGCCCTGTCTAGGGGAGTCCCCACCCGCCTGGGAAAGGCAGACTTAAGCTTAGGGCAATCAGGACTGTGAGCTGGGGTTTGGGGCTTATCCTCAGGGCAGTGGAGGTCAGAAGTCAGCCAAGCCATAGACATCAGGGGAGGCACCCCGAGGCGGAGGCTGAGATGGGTAATACCTAAGGCCATCCTTATCTGGGAGCAACAAAGGAAAAATTGAGTGAGAAAGCCCTGTGCAATGGTACAAAAGGGAGAGAAGTTCTCATTATTCCTTCACATCCCACCCCTGCCTTGACAGGTGCACACAGTGGGACTGTGAAATCTGTCCTCAGCCTGCACTGCAGCTGGGAGCTTGCCCACAGCAGACACCTGAGCTAGAGAACGTAGACAATGTGGACACACTGTCCTGCCCTTGCCTACTCCTGGCCATCACAGATACAGCCCACCCTTATACCCTATCCAGAGAGCTAGTCACTGTCACCGAGAGTTAGCTAAAGACGCCAAGGACTCCGGATGTGCCTTTCCAACCCACTATCCTCTAGGCCTGAGTCTTTGGGTTCTCACACACAGCCAATTTTGACCTAGCCATCTCAAGTCCAACATGGTACCTTAATTAGAATTAATCACATCCTAGCTCCCCCAGAGGGGGCCATTTTTGGATCTTGAAGATTGGCCTCGGAGCAGGACTGACCCTGCCCCCACAAGCTGGATTAGACCCAGAATTCGTGGCCTGGAATCTGTGGTCCCACACCCTGCCACTCAGCTCCAATCTGAGATCATCTGGGGGCCTGGCCTTCAGTCACCCCGTCTGCCTGCTCTGTTTTCTGGACTGCAAAGATGTGTTGGTGAGAAGGTCTGGATCCAAATTCAGCATCATGGCATCGAGAATGGTGTTCTCCGCCGCTTCCTCAGTCACATCATCACATGACGTATCCCCAGGCTTTGAAGCCTTGCTCATGCTCCTGAATGAGCCATTAGAAAAGAAGTCGTGAGCAATAGGTTTTTAGGAGCTGAAAAAGGCAGCCACTCTAGGGCAGCTCCACCATGGCTCTGCATTCCTGAGAGAGAGGTGGGGCTTTCCAATGCCTGCAAGGCCCCCAGCCAGGCTTGGCCATGAGCTCACGATGGACCCTCACCTCTGGGATCAGGCCTGTTCCATCTCCTGAGCCTCGCTAGACCCTTCATTCTCCTGCATCTTTGGGGTTCTGCCCACCATCTCCATTCATCATTAGAATTTACTGAGCACTTGCCACATGCTAGACACTGTGGCAAGAGCTTTATTTGGGTTTAATCCTCCCCAAAACCTTGAGAGCGAGGAAGACTATACTACATGTTTTTGCCTATCTGTGCCTTGATTTCCTCATCTGAAAAATGGGGCCACTTTGCATGTAGTTGTTGTTAGGGCCAAGTGTGAAAAGGCATGTATAGAACAGGACCTGACATGCAGTAAACGTTTAATACCTGTTAGCTATCATTACTACTAAGTTATCCCATTTTGCAAATGAAAAAACTCAAAGATAAATGAAGAGTCTCAGAGGTATTAGGTAACTTCCCTGTGCACATCCAGGAAGTGGTAGCAGAGAGAAATCCAGGCCCCCCAGCTCCAGAGCCTGCACTCTTAACTACAAAGATGTTACTCTGCTGCCTTGCAAACCCTCCCCCCACTCCACCACCACAATGAGGCAAACAGCCATTCATTTTGCAAAGCCCTACTCAAAGGTCACTTCCTCTGGGAAACCTGCCCCAAACAAAAATTCCTCCCTCCTGGGACTCCTGCAGGTCTCGCACATTCCTTTGTCAGAGCCCATTAGTTTAGAGGTAACTGTTTGTATATTTGTCTCTCCATAAACTATGACTTGCTTAAGACCAGGGACCTCTTTACCTCTAACAGGCCATCCCCGGGACATTGTCTAGCACAGGTGGTGCTAATGAGAGTTTGAGGAGGGAGGGATGGAGGAGAAGAATGATGGGGAGGAGGGCAGAAGAATGCCAGAGGCATGAACAGAGAGCACAGGAGGATGTCAGGCATCCTCTGCCCCTCACTGTTGTTCAGGTCCAGCTAGACAGTGATGGATTCTTTTGGCCCAAATTCCAAAAATTATGGTTCTGCCCATCACAACAGCTCTTCTCCAGAGGGCACTTTAGAGACTGGAGGCCAGAAGTGCCCATGGAGAGGTTGGTGTCCTAGGCTGCTGATGCCGACAGAACAGAGTCCCAAATCAGATGAGGAAGGAGAGGTACTCAGAGAGCTGGTTCCAGGCTAGTGCCCTTTTCCCTGGGAGAGCGGGGAGCCCAGGGCATCCGTAAGGCAGACTCCAGTCCAGACAGGCAGCCAGAAGGCAAAGAAAGGCAAGGATCTAGCTCAGGCTGGGTCAGAAGAGCCAGACAGGACAGGAGCTGACAGAGGCTGGGCAGGATAGTTAGGTGGCAACATCCAAGAGAGCTGGGGAGACTGCTATGGACACAGAGTGGCTCTTGTATCACAGGCCCTTTGAGCAAAGGGGCAGGCATGAAGAGGCTGAGGAAGCAGAGATGCATCAACAGCAGGCACGAGGCTGAGGATAAACACAGGCAAACTGAATGGAAGTCCCTATGATGATGACAAGGGTTCCCGCTCCCAGTTCCCCAGGGAGCACAACAGCCTGGGCCAGGCCACTCCCTTACTTTGGGAATCAGCGACTCACATTTAATCACCCAATAGGAGTGGTTCTCAAAGTATGGTCAGGGGACAGGCAACATCATCACCACCTGGGAAGTTGTCAGAAATGTAGATTCTCAGGTCCCACCCCAGTCCTTCTGTTGATTCAGAAGTTCTGGGGACAGGGCCAGGTCATCATTGTCTTAACAAGCTTCCACGTGATGCTGAGGTTCGCAGAAATTTGTGACCCGTGGCCCTAAAGGATCACTAGTCAATCAGTTCCTGCTCAGTTTCCTGTTAGCTTCCTAGTGACTTGCTCTTAAATATGAAGGAATGACCAAAGATGACTCAAATTAAAGAAAACCTTCCAAATGAAAAAGGGTCCAAAATAATCAAGCAGGAAAAAAAATGACCCCAGAGGACACAGATAATGTGGGGAACAGGAGAGAAAAAAAAAAAAAGAATGAAAGAAAACTCTAACTTGTATCCTCAAAAACACTTGAGGATGTTTTGCAATTTTACTTTCATAAAACAAGCTCCAAATGCTATTGAGAAAAAAACTAAAATCAGAGACTAAGGAAGGGCCAATGTAACCAAATCTTACCCAGAAATTTCTGTCTTAGAATTTCAGCTAAAGTCTTAAAGCCAGAGACTCACATTCTAAAGAGAGGTGTTACCACACTCAGGACAGAACTTGCTAAAATAATTCAAAACAGCTCAGCAGCCAATTGTCTCCCGACCCCCACCCCCCAGACACCTAGAGAGGCTGGAAATTTCCAGTTCGTGGTAGTGAGAAGTTTTTAAAATTCCTCCCCCTCACCGTATTGCTGTCTTCTTCTACTCAAGCCTGGGGAAGGGGACAGCCTTCGAGAAAGGTTGTCTGCCCTTCCGGTCTAGAGCTTGGCTAGAGCTTGCTCTCTTGAAGGCACCCTGCTTACTAGAGTTTTTACTCTGCAGAAAGAGGCTGGGTTGTAGGGCGGTCACCGAGACAGGGCCTGGAGCATTAGGAAGTGCCAGCACTCTGAAGACCCAGGAACGGCTCCTGAGGCACCTGCATTTGAACATCTGCCCCACAGAGTACACTGACCATCAATAACAGTCCCTGTCACACGGATTTTTGTCTCTCTTCTTTGATGCCCTCATCCCCTGCCTAGAACCTGGAAGATCAGAGGAGGGAGACAGCCGATAAAGAGCTAAGGAGGAAACAGACCTCGTCCCCTCACGCACTAGCCCGAGCTGCCCAGCCAGCAGGGAGAAACTGTGAATTGATGTAAGATCCAGTTTTGAAATGGACTGAACTGGATTTTCTAATGCCTTAAAGTGAGTCTTAATTATCGAAATGAGACCCTTTTTTTGCAACTAAAAATTACTGGAAAGAGATGGAATCTGCCCAAGACACGATCAAGTATCAGGGAAGGGACAGCTGACAGGACATGTCTGAAGGCAGTAGCTGAAAAAAAAATGTACCCCATTTAATAAGCTGTCTCCTCACAGTATGTAGAACTATGGAGACGTCAACCAGAAGAAGGAGCTAAAAGTCTTCTGTGTAATGGCTTCTGGGAAAGAAACTGGGGTCTAAGAGGAGCTAAGATTGTGACTTATTTTATCACAAATCTGTTGGTAGTACTTAGTTTTTAACCATATGCCTCGATTGCATTAATAACATTCAAAAAATTGTTTTAGGGTCAAGCCACGAAACACTGTTTCCTAGCTACACAACAGAGTCATGCGACCTGGCATCAGCTGGGTTCCCGCACTCGCTAGTGTATCTCAACAACTGTCAAAGCTGGTCTCCAGCTTCTGCAGAATTTGGAAGGTCTCCAAGCCACCTACGTGCCCTCAGTCTTAATTGGTAACTTCACCTCTTAGCATCCATATTGTGTATGATGCAGTGGTTAAAATACAGGGGCTTTGGAGCCAGACAGGCTGAATCAAATCCTAGGTCTCCCAGTTTTTAGCTCTGTGACCTTGGGCAAATTATTTCAACACTCTGAAACTTGAGTTCTCCTCCCCCACGAGCCCACCCTGCCCTTCCAGCCCCCATGAGACTCACACTCATCTTTTAGGGCTGTCAAGATTAAATGTGATGATGCCAAGATGATATACGATCATTTCTTCACACAGAGCTGCCCAACCCTTAACAAGACGATTTCATCTTTCCTCCTCCATCTGCCCTCTCCTCTGTTCCTTCTGTCGCCTGCTCGCAGTAAGCAGTGCCATTGAGGTCGTATTCCCGACCCCTCCTTCTTACTCCTGCAGTTTTGCTCCATCAGTTGTCCCTTCATAGCTTCAATCTCTCAGGTTCCTGTTTCTGACTCCCTTATCATTAAAAACATCAGCTGCCCATTGATACTGTCGCTTCCCCCTTGCCCACCTCAGCCTAACACTGTGAAAGAGTTTTCTCTCGGATGGCTCCATTTTTCAGCTCTTCCTCATTCCTCGACCTCCTGCCACTCCACCGAAGCCACCCCAAGATCATCAAGGTCAACAGACATTCTCAGGCTCTTTTTTCTTTTCTTTTCTTTTGCCTTCAGACCTGACCATTCTCTTGCCCTTGAACTCTTGCCTTTGGACTTCTTGCCTTCTGGTTTTCTGAGCACCTATCTGACATCTCTTTGAGCATCTTCTCTGAGGGGAGTTAATGCTGGGGTTACAGAAGTTCTGCCCTTGGCTCTCTCTCATCTCATCTATATGCACTTTCTCTCAAGGAAAATGCCACCCCCTCCAGCCCTTCAAGGATCCTCCATACCCCCTCAACTTCCAACCCATCAGACCTTTCCCTGTGCATGTCCTGTACCCCTTTGCTCACCAAATACAGGAGATGAGAGAACATAAAGGTGCCCCGCCCACCAGAAACGGCAACAGCCAGCGGAGCGGGCTGTAGGAAAGCCCTGCCAGGAACGGGACCCCCACAGAAAAAGAGCAGAGTCCCAGGATGGTGGCATGGGCCTGGTGCTCACCCATTAGCCACTCAGCAGCTATGCAGAGGCCAAGAGGCCAAAATCATGGTCAGTTCAGGGGCCCCAGGGCTGCCCCTGCACCCCAGCCTTCTGAGATGATCCAGCCCTGCTTGGGACAATTCAGACTGCGCAAAGGTTCTTCTGCCTGCTCATGATCTGCCCTAGGTCCGGAGACAGCCCTCCAAAGCCAGGCCAAGTGCCCTGGATCCCCCAAGGCACACCCTAGGCTTCCCAATCCCATACACAGCCTCCATTTCCTTCTGTACACCTCCCGCCCGACCACATGCCTCTCATCGAGGACGCCTGGTACAGGGTACAACACCTCACACGGGGCTGACACCTGGTGAGTAAAGGAATCACCGACTTTGTCTTTGCCCTTGGTGTATTGGTGCTTTGGCCATTTCGGTCTAGCCTCTGTGGAGGACCCAGATCCCTCCAGCAAGGCTTTGGCAAGCTCCCAAAGGAGAAGAATTCTGATGCCAGGGAACCCCAAGCACACCAGGAGATGGCAGCTGTAAAGCTGAAAGAGTGTGTGGGCGCTTGGGGCTTTCATGTCACGCAGGCCAGGGGTGAACCCCCAGCTTGTTCACTTACCTGCTGTGCAACACTGAGCAAGCTGTTTGACTTCCTGAGACTCAAGCACCCTCTTCAGCTAAAGGAATGAGAGAATCATGCCTAATGAATTGTGGGGCCAGGACGAGAAGAGCCAGTTCTTATAGAGCACTTAGTAGCTCACGGGGCCCTTTTGCAGGGCTCAATAAATGTAAGCCATGTTGGGGGTATCAGGAGGTATGAGATGGGCATGTGCTGGGGTAAAAAGCTGGTAGGATGAAGGATGAGGGTGGAAGGGCAGTCTGCACACAGATTCTCAGAACCTCCAGGCAGCCTGGGTGGTGGAGGCTCCTTTCTCCACTGCCTGAACTATTGGGCCACAATTCTGTCCTGTGGTCTCCCAGTGGGTGTGCCCCTCACCTGGCCCCCCCTCATTGGCCCCACCCCACCCCCCTGCCCCGCCCCTCCACTCGTGGCCGTGCCTCACCTCAAGCTACGCTGCCAATGCTGTAGCCCACCAGCCCCTGGAACACCACAAAGCGAGAGAAGTACAGGTTAAAGCTGTTGACGAGGACTCTCATCTCAGGGAGCCAAAGATGACCACACCAGCAGCGACAGCAGAAAGGAGGAGTGGCTGCCCAGCTTGAGGGAGTGGAAAGGAGGCTGGGCCAAGCGCGTGGACCTCCATGGCACCCAGGGCCAGGTCCATGGGCCTCCCGAGTACCCCTACCCTCGCCTCCCTCAGCTTGAGACTCCTCAGCGCTGAATGCCTAAGAGGAGGCAGGGGCACCCTAGGGACCCGAGGAAACTCAGGGAGTCTCACATGTCACTTATGAACCAGAAGATGAGCAATGTTATCAGGAGGCCTGCCAGGAACATGGTTGGCACTCTTTCCATGTGGAGTTCCTCCTACACCAAGTCAAAATGGCGGTTATATGCTGGGATTGGCCACGGGTCTCCACCCAGGGTGGGCCTTTAGTCAGAAGGGGTCTGGGACAGGGATAGGTAACTGTGTGTAGCATGCCTCATCTCTGTGATCTCTGCCCCCCGTCCTGCATTTGGCAGACTCCGGAAGTTAGGCTTGGAGAGAGGCACCAGAGACACAGGCCAAGGTAGTGGGCCGGGTAGGTGGAGAGGTCGCTGAAGACCCTTTCGCAGATACAGATCCTGGGCCCCAGCTTAGAGATTCAAGTTGGGCAGGTCTGTGCTGTGAAGGGCCCAGGCTGCAGCTTAGGCTAAGAAACACTATAAGAGGTACCTGATCAAAGCTGCTTCTCTCCCCAACTCCTCACCTTCTGTGAGTTCCGAGGGCAGAGTCACAACTACAGAAGCAATTCCCTGGACAGAAGGCAAACCCTGCCATCTACCTTTTGCCCCATCCCTAAGTCCACTCTAGCTCCGTGGCTAAGACAGGTGAGGCCAGGGCTGGACAGCAGAAATCCTAAGTTTCCGTCCTGGCCTTGCCTCTGCACAGTGACCTTGTGCCAGTTGCTTCCCTTCCCTGAGCCTCAGTTTCCCTACCTGTTCGGTGAAGGTCAAGGCACGTCTCTGGGCCTGTGGGATAGCTAAAGACAACTCAGGAGTCTCCAGTAACCAAATCTGGGACAACTTTAGCAACGCCTCATTATCAATGATCGCTTCTTGCTTTCAGGATAGATCCATCCATCGTGGCATGACTGTGTGTAGCTGAGGCCAAATTGGATGATAGGATAAGAATCCGGATCCCAAGTGACAGGCAAGTACACGAGGTACATCAGGAAACTGCCATTGGGTTCTCAGGGTAGGGTCAGATTAAGCTGGTCAGCCTGATAGGTTGGGGCCCACTGCCAGTATCCAGCTGGTGTTGCAGTAGGGCTTTTGGCAGTGAACGCGAAGATGTCAGCGAATATGAAGAAGGCTGACAGGATGTTGGGGATGAAGGTGAGGGCCACCAGCCTCTGCTGGAATGTACCACACTTCCCCACCACATTCAGGATATTGGCAAACTTTGTCATCCTGTTTGGCTTCCATGGCCCTCAGCCTGCATAACTCCATCTCCAGAGATCAAGAACAAGGGTGCATGCCTTTTTCATGCTGGATTGAGTTATTAGAAGGATGCTGGGATGTGAGCTCTCCCTTCAAGCTGTTTTCGCGTGCTATCTGCTCACTGCTCAAAGAAAGGGTGCAGCTCAATCTATTGACACCAGACATCAGGGGCCGGAATGGGAGCCACTGACTAGAGGTTGGCCTCTCTGGCTTGGGACAATTTGGAATCCAACCTTGATGTTCTCCGTAGTTTCTTCCTTTGCTTCTGAAGTTTCTTAGTGAATATGATTTGTCCCTCATTGGCCCACTCATCCCTGTTTTTTAATGTTTTAGAAAACACTAAGCTGCTGTTGTCATGACTAAGTTCAGAGGCTTCTCCTGCACCTTCCCCACAATCAAAACTTCGTTTACACGCACTCCAAGGCATCACCAGTCCTTCCAAACACACACGAACAAATAAAAACCAAACAAAAGAAAATCTGGATCAGGCATAGACGGGGACTGAGGCGAGGTGGGAGGCTGGAAGCCTTGGCCACGGAGGTGGGGAGCCAGGGCTGGTCCAATGAGGCACCGAAATAGTAGGGTGACATGTAGCAGCACAGAGCCAAACCAGAGACAGTTAAAGGGGTGGAGTAGGTAGCCATATTGACTGTAAGGATATGACCTTGGAATGGCAGCAAGGAGGGTAGGGGGATTAAGCTTAAAACTCTCTTTGGACCCAAAACTCTCAGCAGGGATGTAGAGGTCCTGGGTTGGGGCACCCCTTGGCTACTAGCAGAAGCAGAAGCAAGCCTGCTCTGAAGGAAAATGTCTCCAAGTTAAGCCTTTGAGACCCTTAATGATTAAGATCATTAGAGCTCAGAGCTCAGAACAAAGGTTATCAAACGCACGAGAAGGCCAGCCATTCTAAGAGTCAACAGAAACAAGAAACAACAGATTTAGACTATGAACTCATAATTTTATATAGATATAGATGTATAGATAGTGTGTATATCTATTTTCTAGCTCTGTCCACTGAGATGGCCTAAAAGCAATAACGCATTGATAGCAATGATCACACCTAGTACTCAGATCTTGGTTTCTAAATAAAAGAGCCAGGGTTCTTTGGAGAAGCGGTTGATTCCAAGGCTGGAGCAGGGAAAGTGCAAGATGAGTATGGAATGTCTTGTGGTGCCAGAAGCAAGGACGTACCCCAAAAATGATTGGGGACATTTCAAAAGAACACAGGAGCCAAATAGGAGTCTCCAGTAACCAAATCTGGGACAACTTTAGCAACAAAATAAATAGATTATAGTAATAGATTATAGTAGTAGATTATAACCCATAGAACGAATATACCTGAGTCTGTGCTGATATAGATAAATAACTTAGTAAACAGGAAAAAGACAGATCTTTCTCACTGTAAAATTCTAATTAATATATAGAGAAAGAATGATGGAAATAGAAAAATCACCATTTGGCAAACATCACATTAAAATTGTTACAGCCAAAAATCATTGATGGATATTAAAATTAGATGAAAATATGAGAAACTTATTTGCACAGTTTCAAAGTAATTCCCCCCCAAATACTTATCAATTACAATGAAGGTACCACTTCAATCAAATGATGAAAGTTAAATTCACTGGTAATGGGACATGTTGACATCATATACTGCTTGATGATGTCATCTACTGTGAAGGGCACATCATCACTTCTGAGGTACCCTTGCCAAAAATGCATAATGTTAATACAATCATGAGAAAACTCCAAACAAACTTAGGGACATTCTGCAAAATAATGGGCTAGTACTTTTCAAAAGTTTCAAAGCATGAATGATGAAGCCTGAGGGACTTTTTCAGATTGGAGGAGACTGAGAAGACACAACGACTAAATGCAGTGTGGGATCTTGGACCAGATTCCAGACCAGGAAAAGAATACCAGTTGATTTGGACAGTTTGCCAAATTCAAGTAAGATCTGTAAATTAATTAGTAGTATTGCATCGATGTTAATTTTCTGGCTTAGATAATTGTACTATGGTTAAGTGAGATGCTAATGGTGGGGAAAGCTGGGTGAAAGATAATGGGAATTCTATGTACAGTAGTTCTCCTCCCCTGCTCCTCATCCGTGGTTTCAGCTCTCTGCAGTCAAACACCGTTCGAAATGATAAAAAATTCCAGAAATAAACAATTCATAAGCTTTACGTTGCACATCATTCTGAGCAGCACGATGCAATCTCCTGCTGTTCCGCTCCGCCCTGCCTGGGACATGGATCATCCCTTTGTCCTGCATATCCATTGGTCTCTTAGTAGCTGTTTTGGTTACGGAACCGACTGGTATCACAGTTCTTGTGCAAAATTACTGTTTCAAAGAGACGTCACTCCCATGTTCATTGAAGCATTACTTATCATAGCCGAGATATGGAAACAACCTAAGTGTCCAACAATGGATGAATGCATAAAGAAAATGTGAGATATATATGTATATGTATATGTATATATATTCAGCAAATATATTCTCCTAGTTGTGGCTTTTATATATATATATATATATATATATATATATATATATATATATATATATATATATATATATAGTCTGTATATATATACCAGAATATTATTCTGTCATGAGAAAGAAGGAAATCCTGCCATTTATGACAACAGGAGTGGAACTTGAGAGTATTTTGCTAAGTTAAATAAGCCAGACAGAGAAAGACAAATACTGCATGGTATCACTTATATGTGGAATCTTTTTTTTTTTTTTAAGTCCAACTCATAGAAACAGAAAGTAGAAAAGCAGTTTCCAGGGAGTGGGGAGTCGGGGGAAATAGGGAGATGTTGGAAAAAGGGTGCATAATTTTAGCTGTGAGATGAATAAGTTCTGAGGTGTAAATCATGGTGGCTATAGTTGATAACACTGTATTATATAATCAAAATTTTCTATGAGAGTAGAACTTAAATGTCTCCACTAATAATAATAATAATAATAATAATAATAATAATAATAATAAATATGTGAGGTGATAGATGTGTTCATTAACTAGATGAGCACCATCCTTTTGTCATGTACATGTACATCAAAGCCCCACAATGAACACTTTAAATTTCTTACAATTTTATTATGCCAATTATACTCCAATAAAGATAAAATTTTTAAATGGTTAAAATAATTAATTTTAAGTATATTTTAATACAATAAAAATGATTTAAACATATGTGCAAGACCTGCGTGCGAAATAATTATAAAACCTACAGAAACATGTTAAGGAAGAAAAACAGAGAGATATCTCACGATCATGAATAAAAGTTGTCAATTCTTCTCCATATTGATCTGTAGATTCAGTACAACTCCAGTCAAAATCCAAAAGATATTTGTTGTGACATGTGTCAAGAAGATTCTAAAATTAATATGAAAGAACGAAGCCCCCAAGACAATTCTGAAGAATAACGAGGAATGATGTGTCTTGCCAAATATAGAAATCTATTCTAAAGTTCCAGTCATTACAGAAAAGGCAGTGTCAATGAGGGAACAGTTAAACAGGAAGTGCAGAAATAGACCCACGCGAAGTTTTGATGTATGAGAGGGAGAGAGAGACAGTAGCATGACAGATTGGTAAATTAAAAAAAAAAAAAAAATTAATCATTGGGTTCTTGTCTCACACTGGAAACAGAAATTCCAGAAATTTTAAGAACAAAAGTTTTAGTAGAAATAATAGGGAATATATTTCTGACTTTCAGATGAGGATTTCTTAATCAGAACACAAAGCCTATGCTGTTTTATGTTAGCTATAAAATTTAAAAATTATAAATTTGACTAAAAAATGAAAATCTGAAAGAAAAAAAAGCCACAACTAGGAGAATATATTTGCTGAACATATTACTGAAAAAAGAAATTAGAATCAAGACTGGCCACTGCTGGCTTTGAAGATGGAAGGGGACCATGAGCCAAGGAATGCAAGCGACCTCTAGAAGGTGGAAAAGCCAGATAAATGAATTCTCCCTTTTAGCTTCCAGAAAGGAACGCAGCCCGACTGACACCTTGATTTTAGCCCAGTGAGACCCATTTTGGACTTCTGACTTCCAGAACTGTAAGGTAATCAATTTTTGTTGCACAAAGCCACTAAGTTTGTCTTAATTTGTTTCAACAGCAACAGGAAATTAACTCAGTGTATATATGTGTAAGGATGGAGGCAGGTGGAAGGTGGATAAAAGGGACTTCCCAGGGAGGAGGGAGGAAACCTTTACTGTCCCCACGGAGACTTGGCTTTCAGTCCTGGAGCCAGCAGTACTCTGCTTCCCCTGCAGGGTCCCCTTCAGTGTCCCCCACAAGCATTGCCTGAATACCTGCAGGAGTCTGACAATCTGCAAGGCCCTGGAGCACTTGCTCCCTCTACTGATCCCAAAGACCCCTTGTCAGGTGGACGGGCTCTAGGCAGTCAGTTCTCAATGTACAAAAGAGGAAACTGAGGCCTGGAAAAGGGAGCTTTAGCCAAGAGCGGTATTCCATCTAAAGGTAGAAAATGGCCAGATACCACACTTGAAAACTCGTGCTTCTCATGAGGACAGCCTGCTCCTTCCACAAACTCCCCACAGCCAAACAGGTCCTGACAGACACCTGTCCACATCTGAGCTAAGAATGCCGCCCAACTATCGCCAGGTATCATCACAATTGCCACCTTCCACACCCTCTCCATCCATCCTCCCGGGACACAGGACCACAAGCCAAAGCCAGGGCCCACCTGATCACAATCCAGGCACAGCCAGATCTTTGGGAGCTCATTCTCTGCCATGGGTTTGCTAGTAGTGCACAACCACAGGGTGAGGCGTTAAAGTGCAGGGTGTTGGCAACAGAGAGAAATAATCCCTATCTCTCAATAGAATTGAAAATGATGGCTTACATCCTTCAACCTGAATAAAACAGAGGGGAGACAGTTCAAAGGTCAACAGACCATAAGGCCCAAGGATGATGGTGCAGACTGACCATGATGTCCTCCCCCATTTCCCCTGTTTACATGCTGAAGTCCTAGCCCCAGTGTGAAACTATTTGGAGATGGGTCTTTGGGAGCTACTTCGGGTTAGATGAGGTCCTAAGGGTGGGCCTTCATGATGGGATCAGTGGCCTTATAAGGAGAGAAAGGGACCTCTCTGCCTCCACCTGCATGCACTGAGGCAAGGCCATGGGAGGCACAGCAAGAAGGTGGCTGGCTGTGAGCCAAGAAGAGGACTCTCATCAGAACCTGCCCCTGCTGCTACCCTGACCTTGGACCTCCAGCCTCTGTAATTATGAGAAAATAAATTTCTGTGGTGAGCGACTCAGTGTATAGAACTTTGCTGTTGTAACCTGGGCCGACGAAGGCATGTGGGAATGAGGGAGCAAATGAGCCGGAAGGCTGGGATGCTGTGCTCAGAGAATGGGATGTCCGAGTCAGAGACGCCTTCATTTATCCACTCAGGTGTCAGACGTTTTTGAGATTTTGGAGGTGGAGATGAATATTCTCAAGCCGAAGGCAGGAGCCGGAGTGGAAGGGACGACTATGAACCACGTAGTTTTAGATGAATGAGACTGTGTGAGCTGGAGGGCAGGAGGTGGGAGCAAGGACGAGATAGGCTGCTATAGAAGGAGATTTTTCCAAGTGGGAAGGGCTGAAATAGTTGAGCGGCAGCTATGGGGAGCAAAGAGGCTCTCACCCCAGCTTCCTGGATGCATGACCAGAGAAAGAAAGGGCTAAGGACACGGGCTCCTGCTGGGTTTGGAGCAGTTCCAGAGACAAAGGTTTGAGACCGTGGGTGGAAGTGGGTGGGGTGGGGGCCAGGTCAACAGGGCTGGAGTCAGAGGGGACAGTGTCAAAGTAGAGGAGCTGGCTGGGGAAGTGCGGGGGTGCCTCTGGCTTGCGACACTGATATAGTGAACACAAGATGCACAGTACAGTGGTCAGTCTCAGGGGTCTCTCAGAGGAGGGTAAGCACTGGGCCTAGTGGCCAGGGGACTTGTCCTGGGTAGAGCCAAAGGAAACCCTGAAGCTAAGCTATGTGCCCAGGACACAGGCCAGGGGAACAACCAACCAAAGGGTCTTGATCTCCAAACTTGCTCAGATCCCGCCTCTCCACAGTTGTGCTGCCATCGATCACCCCATTTCATCACTGGAATGTTGTGAGGAACGACTGAGGTCATAAATGTTTGCAATTAATTTCATCGTTGTAATGAGGCCCAGTCTGGTTTCTCTGCTTCTACTTTTGCCTTCTTCCAACACATTTTTCAAAAAGGGTCAATTTAAAACTGCAAACCTTATCGGGTCTCTCCTTTGCAAAATGAAAAAAGGAAACCAGAGGCTTTTCTTGCCCTCAGAACAAAGTCCAAAATTAAGGACATGGCCTTACAAGCCCCACGTAGTTCTGGTTCCTCAGACTCCCAGAAATCTTTGCAACTGCAGAAGCTGCCCATTCCATCTTCACTTGTAAAGTGCAGCTGCATCTCCTGCCTGCCTTCTCTTCATCTGGCCTGCAGTTCCCTCCCTGGGTGTCCAACCTCAGAGGGGTCTTTCAGGCCTGTCATGTGGGGTCATTTGCTTTGTTTAAAACCACAGTGTCCTCTCCTCCTCATCCATCCTTGGCATCCTTCCAAGGTTCTGGAAGCAGTTTCACAGCTGCAGATAAACTGTCCACTTCTGAGTCCAGCATGTTCCCAAAGGCAGGGCAAGGCACATGGGCCCTCCCTGACAGATAAGTGGGTAAGTGGGTCAGCAGATAAGGCAAAGCCCAGGGGTTTATGAGTAAGGGTCACCATTGAGGACTCGCTGCCCAGTGTATGACAGTTACTTAGAAATGGGGTGTGGCCCTCTTCTCCCATCTCCTTGGACCTTGAGGGCAGACTGCTGGAATCCTTTGCCTTTCACCCTCGCCAAGATCAAAATCCTTGAAGATTAGTGTAAAAAGACCTACAAAGCCATCCTTTTGAAAATGGGAAGCCCGAGGCCCAGAGTAGGAGGGCTCCAGCCCCCAAAGCCCGAGATGCAAGTCCAGCACTAGCCTCCACAAAGCTAACCGCAACACGAGTCATGGGTCCACTGCTAACACGTCCCCTGAATCAGGGCTGTTTTGTGCTCGCCAGCACCCTAGGGAGAACAGCCACCGCCCAGCCCAAGCTGGCCACTGCTCCTGGACAGTCAGGGTCAGGCCTGCACATCTTCTCAGAGGTTCCAGGGTCTCAGCTGCTGCTCTCCCATCAGCGACCACTAAAAGACCAACATTTTACCCATTGTCCAGAACCAGCTACAGGGCACTATGTAATACATACAGAGAAAAATCTTTCTCCCCAGGGGTCCACAATCCCTGAAGAATGAGTCTCTAAGGACCTGCCAGGAGACAATAGGTGATTCTTTGCATTATGCTCGTGGCATCAAGTCTCTTCCCAGGATCATGTTTATTGTGCCTCAAAGGTATGCAAGTGTCCACACCTGAGAGGAAGTTGCCTTCAGCTTTGCAATGGCTGATTCCTCACTCTTATTAAAGTTGTTTTTTTTTTTCATCTTGGAAGTTTCAGCCTAGGTGCCACATTGTGCCCAGAAAGACTTTTGGGTGTCCCCAAGGGGAGGGTTAGGCTGGAGACTCCATGACAGAGAACTTGTCAGGAAGCTAAATAGAACTTTTGCCAGCCCCTTCAAAGCTGAGAACTGTGAATAACAAGTATCTATATATTTGAAAGAGAGGTGCTGGACGCTTCCATGGTAGATTGACAAAGAGAGCAAAACTGATCCAGCACCTACCACCACCTCTTGACTCTAACAGAGAAGGTGAGTGTAAGGGAGGGAGGTCTGAAAGAACCCTTCTTTGGGAGGGGGGGTGCCTGTGAGAAAGGGAGATTGGAACCTCACTGTCTGAAGAGAGGTCAGCCAGAGATGCCTTTGAAGGCACACAAAGGAAGGGGTAGTGGCCAACCAAGCTCTTTTTCTACTCTTGCTGGCACAAGGATGTACGTGTTCTTGTAGGCCCAGTAGCTGCTGGGGAAGGTAGCCTGGCTCAAGAGACCCCACATGAGAGGACGGTCCTCTAAGGTAAGGTATGCCAGCAGTAAGAGGGACAATGTGGGGAGCAATACCGGGAGCAGGAGCTGAAGAGGGTCCCGAGGTCAGTGGAAAGCCATGGAAGGGCTGGCTTTTAGACGCTTGCTGGAGTGTACTGACTGATGATTAGCCAGCAGGACCTAGAAAGAACTACTACAACCAGCAGCAGCTAAATCAAAAGGCCTCTCTGTCTTTTCCCTTCACCCTGTACGGGCCCTGCAGGAGCCAGAAACAGCAGACCGTGAAAGGGAGGAGAGGGACATGGAGAGGGACAGAACCCATCTCCCCTCTTTCCCCACTGCTGGTCCCTGACCTACACAGGTCAGGCAAGTGCTGAACATGGGGTGGGGGCGTGAAGGATCTTCGAAGAGAATGCAAGGCTAGAGTTTGATACCAGCTGGACATAGAGTCTTCTCTCAGCAGGATCAGATGTCCTGTGGGGACCCCACCGTAGCCAGAGGGGCCTGGGCCAGCCAGCAGAAGGAAGCACTACCTTCTCTTTACACACGGCCTTTTCATCCACCTTCCTGGAAGGTGTCCACAACTTCAAGATATTTCTTCTTATACTCTACACACTAGGAAGGGCTCTACCTGGGTGTCCTGTTCTAGGTTTCACTGTGGTTTAAAGGAAAGGGGACCCCAGATTGAGGGGATCGTGGGAGCCACACTCCCACAAGACTATCAGAGAACAGAAAACCCCGGAGACCCTTCCCCAGAAGAGGGTGTTGGGGGTGGGGCTCTGGGGATAAGAAAGATGATGAACGGAGGGAGCCCCTGTCCCAGGTGCCTCTGGGACTGGGCTCGGCAGGGAGGGCTGGCGCTGAGTCAGGTCCTGGTGTGTTGCCTCCATCAGCAAAGCTGGTCTTGCTTGCCAGTCCCAGCCATATGCAGGGGGATGAAATCAGAAATGCGTGTTGTTCACGAAGGCCCCCCCTGGGATGGATGTTTTCCCTGAGGCCTCCGTTTCCTTTTCTGAGGGTGCTAACTTCAAAGTCCTGGAGGGAGCAGAAGGCCAACCATGAACTGGTACCGTGAAGGTGTCCCTCACCACCCCTCCACAAAATAGGAGGAATCTAACCCAAAGCCAGATATCTGAGTGTCCTGAGGCCCTCCTCCACTACCCCAATGTCAGCCTCTAAGCAACAATGGATTAATGTGTGAGGTGGGGGCCACTGATGTGAGGCCTGGGCCCTGAGCTTCTGAGAAAGCAAGCAGCTCACCGGGGTTGCGGCCCCTGCTCCAGGTCCTCGATGGTATCCTTCAGGGGCTGGCCACGTGTCTCTGGCAGCAGTACACAGAGCAAGCCCCCCACAATGGGGAGGGTGCCGATGATGATCATGGGGAGCGCTGCATGGTACTCGCCCAGCAGGATCACTAGAGGTGTGATGATGCCCCCGGCCCTTGAGAAGACAGCCACCAGTCCCATGCCCGACTGCCTAGGGGAAGACCAGTACAAACTAAGCAGACCCGGTCTACGGCCATGCTACCCTGAACAAACCCAGTCTCGTCTGATCTCGGAAGCTAAGCAGGGTTGGGCCTGGTTAGTACTTGGATGGGAGATCACCTAGGAAGACCAGGTGCTGTAGGCATAAAAAATAAAAAAAAAAATTTTAAATAAGGGATTGTAAGCTGACAAGGTCCTTACAATTTGTTAGGTCAACCAAGTGTTGCCTCACCTAAAAAAAAAAAAAAGAAAGAAAGAAAGAAAGAAAAACTAAGCAGACCCTGCCTCAACTCTGGGCCACAGTGCCACCTTAGCACACTTCCTCAGGAGAGCCCAGACCCCTCGTTATGGGCATCCAGGCTCATCTGGCCTACCCATCCTTCCCCCTGCACAGTGAACTTCTTGTAGTCTGACTGTGTGCCATGTTTCTCCAACCTCTAGGCCTCTCGGTCTGCCTATTACATGCCTGCTCACCTATTAAGTGTTAGGTCAAAGGTTACACTCCCTACCACCCGACCACCTGCCATGCCCTCCTGACTGCTCCTTCTTCTGAGTCATTCATTCTTAGACTTACTCCATACACTAGTCCTGACAAGGCCGCAGCATGGCCAACTTCTCGATCTGTCCTCCACCAGTGTAGGGAATAACCTGGGAGCTTGGACTAGATTTCTAGTTCTTCTGGACAGTCCCACCCAGGACTGTCATCCCAGAGCCAGCCTCGTAAGCAATTTGTGAAGCGGCAATGAGGGCGGAGGAGAGATTGTCAAAATAACGGCCTCGGAAGCAGAGGAGCAGGAGCTGCTCCACGGCCCTTACCTGAGGACAGTGGGGAAGAGCTCAGCAGAGTACACGTAGGAGATGGTAAATCCGGAAGTCGTGGCGAACTTCCCCATCACGGCCAACACAGTGACCACTGTGGGCAGATCTGGTGAGAGATGCTGGTCAGCAGCATGAAGGGTACACAGACCCATCACCTGGGCCCTGCTCCTTGCCCTGCTCAATCCAACTCCTCACCCCGTCTGTAACTGAACCACAGGGATGCCCTCACTCCAAAAAGGGGAGCAATGGGCCTCTGGCCACAGATGAGTGAGGGTGGGAGCGGTCAGGGGAGAGTCAGCCTTGGTACCTGTTGGGATGAAGATGATGATGATACACATGAGGCCTCCCAGAACCAAAGTCCCCAACTGGCTCCACTTGCGGCCAAACCACTGCATCATGAAGATGCTGAGGAGGCGGGCAGGCACCTCGACTGCTCCAAAGATTAGCTGGGTCAGGTAGATGTTCAGGCCAAACTCCTCCACTTGTAAGCTCAGGCCGTAGTAGCCCAGACTGTCCACGAACCTACAAAGTGTCCAAGAGTCCTTGTCACTGCTAGGTGATGAGACACCATCACACTCAGAGAGCCTGCCTTGGCCAGAAGTCACAACAGGAGACAGTAGCACAGCCAGGGAGAGTTCCCGTCATTCCCACACAGCCCATCCCAGCCAGAAAGCCACCTTCCTGCATCCCATCGACACACAACAGCAAAGTGGCCCTTGGCTGGTGCCTCAAGGAGAAGCATGGGTCCCAGGGCGCTCACCAGACTAAGAAGAGAATCAGGGTCATCTTCCGGAGCTGGGGGTTTCTTAATAGATCCAGGACATTCCCTGAGGGGCCTGTCTTCTCTACAGCCAGCTGAGAAGAAAATGCCAAGTGAGGGGCCTGCGGAAAGGTCTGTGTGTGTGAGATCTGGGGGCAGGGCAGGGGCTGCCTGCTGGGAGTACCTGGCTCAGGAGCTCTGGGGAGAGTTTCCGCCTGTTCACCAAGGCTGCTTTCTGGATCACTTGTTTGGCCTCTTCGACTCTCCCCTTGATCAGGAGCCACCGTGCAGATTCTGGCAGAACCCTGTAGGTCAAGAATGGCTGTAAACTTGGGGCATGGGGTCCTAGAATCCCCTAACCCCCCACCTCCAGCTTTGCGGCTGTTCCAGTGCACGCTGAACCCCACACCCCTGCAGGCTCCCTCTCTCTGAAGCGGTCTCCAAGTGTTCCCCCAAGGTGCACGTGTGTGCTGCACCCTAGGCAGCTCCCGGGAAGTGTCTCCTCACCACAAGTAGAAGAAGAGCAGCAAGACAGGCGCTGAGCCGGCAATCTGGAGGTGCCTCCAGTTCCGGATGCCGTAGGCCAGACCTGCCAGCACAATCTCTCCAAGGGAGAAGAAGCACTGGATTATGACCATGGCCTGGGTCCTCCACGAGGGCCCCACCCACTCTGCAACTGGAACAGAGAGGCGGCGACTGAGCCAGATCTCACCCTCTCACTCCCTGTCTCCCTAGACGCAGCCCTGTCAAGGTTGGGGCCTCAGTCCCAGCTCAGGAAGTGCAGGTATGGCTTCAGAAGAGGGTTCCTGACAAGTGCCCACCCCCGCCCCCACACTCCCAGTCAGTCTGGGGAATGTAGCCAGACGCCACGGCCTCAATCTATGGCTGAAGGCTTCAGGGCTCAGATACCCACGTAGGGAAATACCGCTGAAGGCATATCCAGAGACGGCAGTAGCCACAGCAAAGCGCAGGACCATGTACAGATCGAAGCTGTTCACAAAGGCAGTGGACAGGCCCATGACGGCAAAGATTAGCAGCTGCACCAGGATAGCGGCCTTGCGGCCAATCCTGGAGAAAGAAGGAGAGAAGGCTCTCTGAGGCGAAGGAGGCAAGGGAGGACCCAGCCCTGCCCTGGGTTCTCTGTGAGGAAGGACATGTGGCCACACCACGGGAGCCCCGTTTGAGGGACACCAGTGTGAGAAGCAGTGGGGACGCCTGGCCCTGTGCCAGAAGCCTAAGAGCATGCTAGGGCAGGGGTGGGCTGGCCAAGGTTCTTACCGGTCACAGACGGGCCCAAAGATGAGAGCGCCAGCGAGGAGCCCCGCCATATACACTGATTGTGAGGTCTCCCTCAGTGGCTTCCGGTCACAAACTAGGTTGAACTGAGGCAGACAGGCAGATGTGAGTCTAGGGGCAGCTGAGGGCAAGGCTTCTATAATCCAGCCCACCCACTACCAACTTCTCAGGGCAGATGCCCACAGTTCCCAAGGCACCCCAGGGAACCAGAGTGATCTCCGGGGGCACACACAGCATGATGTTTAAAGTGTTTAGGGAGAATACAGCAATATTCAACACCTGTCTGGTATCACATGAACTCCTAGCTCAGGATAGTAGCAGTTTAACATGAGATCACGCTATATTCCTTTCAGTGATGTCATATCTATGTGAAGTTGTGTTTTTGGCAGTGGCAATGAGAAAAGGCAAGCACCATGAGCGAATCAGCGAGGACCAGAAAATGCGGGTGTCAGTGTACGAGGATCAGGAAGTTGTACAGTTCCCGATAGACAGATATGTAAGTAATTAGTAAGTAATTGTATTTCTTTAAGAATGAAAAAAAAAGTGTCCTATCAATTTACGCTTTTAATGTCTGTATTACTTTTTTAAAAATTTATATTTTTAAAAATTCTATTTATTTATTTATTTATTTTATTTATTTTTATGGTGACATTGGTTAACGAAATCCAATAAGTTTCAGCTGTACACTTTAACAGTAAGGTATATATATATTTACACTGTGTTCACCTCCCATAGTTAAATTTCTGTCTGTCACCACATATTTGACCCCCTTTACTCCATCTCCCTCCTTCCTCCCCCTCCTCCCTACTCTCTGGTAACCATTAGTCTATAGTCCATGTCCCTGAATCTCTGTCTGTGTATTACTTTTTAAAATGGCTATTAAGTTGTTAGGACATAAACACTTAAGTTGTTTGAAGGTTCGAAAATTACTTGACACCTAAGACTGTTACGTATTTCTTTTGGCCTGGAGATGCCATGGAAACTCACTGAGACACTAATGGTGCAATGTTTGGGAACCTCTGACACACAGCTGATTGCTGCTTCTTGACAAGTGGGGCCTCTATGTCACAGCCAAGGCATCCCTGTGACCCACTTAGGCCTTCCACATTTCCCCATCTAGCTGTAACACCTCCCTGAAACTCATCATTCACAGGCAACCAGAATACTAAGAAGCCCTCATACACTCCGTGAGGGAGATTACAGCAGAGGAACGTGCACGCATGTGCATGTAGAGGTGATACAGGCAACACACCTGGAGATGCACAGAGAGAACCTGAAGCCCCAGGGAGAAAAAAATGCATGTCCGTAGACCTCTGTACCCATGTCTACAACATGTACATACTCATCTACTACATGTGACTCGCCCCTAAGCCCACTGGTATGTGGGTCCCTCAGGGAGTTCTGTGGCCCTTGCACACAGCTCAACGCCATACACAAATGTTTGTTGAGGAACATGACACATGAGCTTTCCTCTAGAGAGCTCAGAGAGATAGCTTCACGATAATGGCTAATGCCTTATGAGTGCTCACCCTGTGCAGGGTACTATGCCTAATGCTCTACGTGCATTATCTCACATAATCCTGACAACAATCATTGACATACTATTATTTTCCTCTAAGGAAGGAGCGGTTAAGCAGCTAATCCTAGGTCAGGGTTGTTCAGACATTTCTACTGCCCCAGAAACAAGGATTGAAACTGGTGAGATCTAAGAGAATATTTGCTGAATGAATGAATGAATCGACTAATACCTACAGTGAACCAACCAGGCAATTGTTATCAGTTAAGTAACCTTTAGCAAGAAATTAATCAATCCAGAAGATATCATGTACTCATGCTTCTGTTCTCAAGGACAACTGTGCTTTTTTAAGAACTTTCGATATGTGTCCAGCAATTAACACAATCAGAATGAAGAGGGCTGGACAGAAGATATCAACTTGCTCCACCCAATTTTATTGGGTTGATTTCAATTTGGCTGCCACGCATTGCCTTTATGCTTAGACACTATTTAAAATAAGTAATAATAAATAAAAGCCTGCTGTTCTCAGCCTCTCGAGCCAGAATTAAATAACTCTGGGGACCTTCGAGCATGTTAGCCGATCTGTTGGTGTCTTGTGTTTCCCATGTATAAAATGGGAATAGAATATATTACATACTATCACCTGGTAGCATGAAAGAAATCAGTCCACGTAACATGCTTAATACAGTGGCAGTCACACAGGAAGTTCTCAGTAAACGTTAGTTCAGCCGTGGGTGCGTTGGCTCGTGTTCATGAAACTCACAGCTGGTGACAAAGACGTCTCAGACACAAAGGGCTACAGTGATCTGAAGGCATGGGTGCCAAGCCATGGGACACTTCCAACACTGGCATCCCTGCACAGTGGCCAGTATTCACCACCTCCCTGTACTTTATATACCCCTTATCTCATTAAATCACCATTCTAACTCCATGAAGACTTATCGTTCTCACTGTGCAGGAGCAGAGATTGTGTCTTGGGGAGGTGTCAAGACTTATCCAAGCTCCTGCGGTGGTATCATGCTGCAGAAGGAACAGAGATGAAGAAGGCTCCAACTCAGAATGCCAATCTTCAACCTCTCCCGCCCTAATGCCCACAGCAGATGGTGCTGCCTGGGGCCTGCCACGGTGGCCCACAGAATCCTGCCCTCATTTCTTGGAGCATATCCCATCACATCTTCCTCCCTGTTCCAAAACCTTCAGGGGCTTCCTTTGGTCTCTAGGAGAAAACCCATATTCCTCAGCACTGTATCTAAGACCCTTGGACAGTTGGCTCTTGCCTATTTCCCAGCCTCTTTTGTATGTCAGTCTTTCTCAAACAGGCCAGGCATTTTCATGCTTCCATAACCTAGACCTGGCTGTTCTCTCTGCCTCCTCTTCCTTCCCATCTCTGCCTGCTCTTTAGTCACAGGACAGACTACACTGTTGTAGCTATTCCTTGATAGTCTATTTCCCTCCCTATTCAGAGGTTCGTGTTTTCTTTTACCAAAGACGGGCACCCGGGAAATGTGGGATGGGTGAGAGGACAGGGACAAATGAACTCTGTTCTTCAAGAGCACATAGCCTATAAGGAAATGTGCTCTTTTCTTCTCAAATTAGGATTGTTTGTATTTCAGTTTGAATATGAAGCTGCTGGTTCTAATAAGGGGACTTAGGGTGGCAGCTCAGAGAGGGTCCTCTGAATCAGTATGTCACAGCCCTTCCTCCTAGATGAAAAACAGAAGTAGGAGATCTCATACCAAGGTAGCTCCACTCTGGAACTGAGCTTGGGGTCTCATGGGGTGCAGGGTACAAAGCACAAAGACCAAAGCTTTATATTGGAAGTCACAGTCCTTGGCACGGTGAGGGTGGAAGGGAGCATGTCAGGGAAGGGCAAGTGATCTAAGCCCCAGCTCCACCTCCAGCACACAGGATGATGACTGAGAATAAGGAGAGAGGCCCCAAAGCCTTGAGAACATCCTGCTCCACTCCCACCCCTGCCCACCCGCATTCCAGGCACACCGACTTCTTGCTGCTCCCCAGGCAGGTCGCCTGCTTCCTACTACTGCCAGGCCTTTCTTTTGTTGTGCTCTGTCTGCAAAGACCTCCTCTCCTCTATCAACATTCTCCTGTACCCTGGTACCCAGATAACATACCAATTCCTTTGAGAAGTCGTCTGCCCGTTACCTATTCGGGAGGAAGCGAATTCTAGTCTCAGAGCCTACCCCGCCCTTTACCCAATGACAAGGAGCCCAGATCATACCTTGACCATCAGGGGTCCTCAGAAAAGGGGAGCAGGGTGTCTCTTTCCTCTGACTGTTCCTTGTACAGTTAATACTTGGGGTTTTGGTGGAATAAAATCCCACGAACAGTGCAGCACAGGCTGTAAATAAGGGCTAGCATTGGCTCTAAGCAATCTGGAAGTTTGCCTGGGCTTTAAAGATGGTGATATTTGGCCAGAGAGTTCATATGCATGTGCAGAGGTAGGCACAGCCAAAGCATCTGAGGACCAGTGAAGGCCAGAACCTACTATGGGAATGATGCTGGGGGAATGATGGAAGAGAGGCCAATGAGCATCAGACTGGGCTAGGCTGGGCTAGATCCACAGGCTGGAGAGCTCACGGGCTACCTTCTCCCCCTGTGCCATAGAATGGGGTGGAGGAACAGGAGGAAGACAGGCAGGACATATTATCAGGCTGCTAGGGCTCTAGGGGCAGGTTTATGGTAATACATTAAAAAGTGAAAGTTTGCCTTTAGTTAAAACATTACCCTCTGAGAACCTCTAAGAAAGACTATTTTTACCCATGGGGGGAAAAATGAATGTTTAATCTCTGGACTCCAGATTTACCACCCCAAAGGTAAGAGCTGCACAGATCCTCCCAATAACACCCTCCACTCAGGTTTCAGGACTACGTGTGCCCCTTCTTGCTCCTGCAGGGAACTGGGCAGTGGGAGCCTGCGGGGGACTCCCAGCTCCACAGTTACCCTGGCCACATCCTCTCCCCATTCTTAGCCTCACCCCACCATCTGGGAAGCAACAGAGTAGAGAATGATGCTTTCCCAAGGCTCTTCTTGCTCTGAGGCTGCTAGGAGGGGAATCTGTCCATTTCTGTCTGCATTCCTCCAAGAGAATGAACTTAGCAAGAGCAAATGTTCAGTTACCTTCTGTAGGACAAATCCTAGAGTCACAGGTGTCCTCCGGGATCCCAGAGACAGGCAAGTGGAGATCGAGATAGAGATAGGCAGGTCAAGCCAATAGAAAGGCAGACAAATAGACAGGGAACGAGATAACATAAGAGTGTTAGGAAAACACAGGAAGATCTAAGCGGGGCAGACATGTAGAGGCGGACTAAAAAACAAAGGCAAATGGACAGATAGATGGGAATGTGGAAGAGAGAGAAAGGTGTAAAAGCAGAATAACAGGAGACAGGAAAAAAGGCAGGCACTGGGCACAAAGGCAGGACAGACAAAAGGTTAGGGAAAGATGAATGGATGGATGGGCAGACAGACCAGAGAAAATGGATAGACAGGTAGACAGGTATTGAGGCAGAGGGCAAAGAGAAAAACAGGGTGATTGGCAATAAACAAGTAAAACAGGCATATCAGTGTGAATCATTCAAGGATAATGGAACAGTAACACTGGCGAATGAGGGCAGAGGGCCAGGCAAAGGAACGGACAGACCCGAAACGGGACACAGACCGGCAAAGGGGCAGCCCACCTCATTCGTCAGGGATAGGGCCTTGTGTTCAGGATACTCCCAGCCCGCCTCACAAGCCTCTGTCTCATTGAAGCGGTGGCTGAGGATGTCCTCCAGGCTGGCATTGGGAGGGGGTGGCCGGAACATGAGGCAGGACTCAGGGTTGCCTGAAGCATCCAGAGGCACGCTCAGGAGCAGCTGCTCAGCAGCACTGAAGTTGAAAGTGTCGTTCTTGACCCAGGCAACTGAACAGTAATGGTCCTCATTCAGGACCATGAAGACCTGGGCAAACATGTAGAAGGAGCTCAAGAAGAAGGGAAGAGCCAGCAGTAGCAACAGCCGTATCTGGAAGCGACCGAAGTCGCCTATTTCAGCCAGGACCTCGGAAAATTGAACCATGTCTACCAGTCACCACGTCCTCACCCTGGGGCCACTAAAGAGCTCTGCACCTTGGTCCAGGGTTGCTTGCTCCTTTAGGCAGTGATAACAGCTGCATTAATGTTTAATCCAGCCTTGCCAAGCTCCACCTTCACACCTCAGCTCCCTGGGAAGGATAGAATACGATGGAAAAAAAAAAAAAATACAAAAAACCAGTCAACTCAGGCTTGCAGAATCCGAACATGTTTTATTGAAACACAAGTATCACGAGAAGAAACGAGAGGACTTTCTCAGGCCTAGCACATAGGGATGAGTTTCAGCCAATCATTATATAATATACAGCACACCTTCCCACCCCATACCAATTGGAATGCCCTAAACAATTCACGCCTAGCTCAAACCCCTCTTATCACAATAGAACCCCAATTCTGAGAGTAGTTATAACACTCAGAGGGACACAAAGGTCCTTTCTAGGGACCAGCCCACATTAGACAGTGGAATATAAGTCAGGAGAGCAGCAAGGACCCAGCCTGTATATTTATTAACTCTATTACCAGGCCAATCAAGCCTCTTGACCCTGATAATCTTACCTTTGTCATGTGGGTTTCTGGTTCCGGGGTCATCTGCAGTACCAGTCAATCCCAGGGCAGCATGAAGGCCAGGAGATCCACCAAGGGCATACATGTCTTTCATTTTCAGCACCAAAGATACTTTAAGAATGCAGAGCAATCGCAGAAGAGCCAAGAGTTGCATTTTGTGTTCTAGTCAAAGAATAGACCATTCACACAATCCCCTGATAAAAACAAATCCGAGCTGCCCCAGAGCAGCCCTGGCCACCCTAGGCATTCTCAGTGATTACAGAAACACAGAACGAAGTCTCCCACTACAATGGCCCCAGCCGTGGAAGCCCAGTGGGTGGCCACT
Source organism: Pteropus medius (assembly GCF_902729225.1). Taxonomy (NCBI): domain Eukaryota; kingdom Metazoa; phylum Chordata; class Mammalia; order Chiroptera; family Pteropodidae; genus Pteropus; species Pteropus medius. The sequence continues at coordinate 10,484,528 of NW_024351543.1, forward strand.
CCTAGCCTTGCTGGAACTGGGATTCTTAAAAGACCAGGGACTAACAAAAAGGCAGGAATTCAAAGAAGACTCTCCCAAAGGCCCCTATCCTTATTCTCCTGGGGGAGTCTTACTGGAGGTAGGCCTAGGGCTTGGAAGGTGTCCAGTTCAGGCACGGGAGGTGAGGAATGATAGAGGACTGGGGGAAAGTACACGTGTATGCATGCGCACACATTCGCATATTCGTTTGTACATTGGAAAGCCTTTTCATGTTTTGAATTTTGAACCGTTTTAAGAGATGGTGCAGGGAACACAAGGAAGCAAGGTTGTTCAGGGAAGTTCTGGATAAATGTGTGCCTGTGCCTATCCAACTGTCAAAACAGCACAGCCTCTGGCCACCTGTCAGGCAGCCAGCATGTAGACCAGGTCAAGGCAGAGCAGACAGTGAAGGACAGAGGCAAGAGTCTACGGCACTGCATAAGAGCACTTTCCTCTCTGCTGCCCATCCCAAAATCCCACCAGGCCCGCCGGTGTCCCCAGCTCTATCTTTTTTCCTTCACCTAGCTTCCTTCCATGTTCTTGTCCTCAGCATCGCCTTGATTAATTTTCCAAGAAAACAGATGCTACCAGTTGCCACTGCCTAGTTAGGAGTCCCCATGGGGGCCAAGCGGAAGACCTGAGCCTGTCCTCACTTCCCATCACTTCCTCATGCCACTCAGGGAAAGGAGTTTTGCTGCTTTTGGTTCTAAGTAGACAAGGGAGCTGGAGCTAGGAGGCAGAAAGCTTGGGCTCTGCTACACATTCGCTCTGATCCTATGTTTCTTTTACCCCCTGGGCCTCGATTTCTTCATCTGTGTAAAGGGAAAGCTTGACCTAGATGGTCTCTAAGGCTTCTTCTCTTTCTTGGTGAGCAATTCTAAAATAAAGGTAGATGATGAGGAGACTCCTGACAGATGAGTGAGACATAACAAAAGATCTCCCATGGTTAGAACTATGACCCCGAAATCTTGGTCCAGAGGTGCAGGATACCATTGGCTTCCCTTGACTTCTATATTCCCCAAATTCTAATTTTCTGGGTTAGTTTATTTCTCCTCTTAACCTTATCCCCATATCCCAACCAGTCTGCCAAAGCTGCCGCAGTTCCTCGAGGCATGCCTCGGCTCCCCTCTTTGAGGGAGTCCTCGCAGGATCGCTGCAGCCCCAAGGACCTCTGTCTGTCCTGTGGTCTGACTTGGGAGGCTGAGACCAACACCAGCATGTGTGCTGGTCTCTGACTCCCCCAACCAGTCTGGTCACCCCACCATCTTCTGGAAGACTGCGAGATAGGCTTGGGGTTACCTTTGGTTCTTCAGGGAGAGCCCATGGCTTAGGTCTCCATCCTCTTCCTCTCCTCGCACCTGCCCTCCTCGATGGCACGAGTAAGACCAAGGAAGGGTGTAACGAGAGTTCTCTAACCACTACGACTCTTTAAGTCGAGACAACAGATTCTTTAAAACAAGTGTCCACTGCCAATCGTCTGTCCACAGAGTAGAGGGTAGTGTTGGAGCGTGTGGCGGGGAGTGGGGAAATATTCCACAAACACTGCTCATACGGATTCATTAGATGATGTAAAATCTCTCCAAGACTTGAGAATAATTCTAGTAAATAAAAACTGGGTTAGGACTTTTGGGTTCCGGTCCAACATGTAAGGAGCTCCATCCTAACATATAAAACGTTGAACAAACTGAAAAATCGACTCTTAGATTTGTCAGAGAAGTGAGGTCAGGGTAAACTGCTCTCCCTCACAGTGGAGAGCCATACAGGTACATACAGAGAAGTATAACTTACTAAAGCAAAACTCCACAAACAGAAACTTGCACAGGAACTAGAAACAGACTAGGAAAACCTGAATTATAGTTAACAAATTGCTGAGGGCTCATTGTACATAAGGCTGAGAGCCAAAATCTCCAAAAGCGGTGGGGGGGCGGGGAGTCCCCTCACTTTTCAGATTTACCTCCAGGAGCTCTACCAGATTCTCACGGTGAATATCAGAGAAAAATTCTGTTGTTTCCAGAGGCATGGGAAAAGTAATCATTTTGAAACATACTGAGAACATTTTCTTCTTTTTAAACAAGGCTGACCCTTAAGAGAAACTATCCAAACAGAGCCTAACCTGCTGGGCCTAACTGACCTGGAATAAGGGAAGTACCCAATTCTACCCTCTCTAGCCATCGTGCCTTACTTAAGGGGGAGGGGGAGACTGAGAAGCACTTGTGAAATTCACAGGCCCACTAAAATCTGAGTCTTATCATAGGACTACAGAAGGCTTCCCCATTCCCATGCCTTACCATCATATCACTAAAAGCCTCTTTACTGGAATTCTTTTTACCCAGTGCATCATGTCTGGTTTTCAACAAAAAATTACAAGATATGGTAAAAGTCAAAAACACAGTTTGAAGAGACATGGCAGGCAGCAGAACCAAACTCAGATATGGCAAGGATATTGGAATTATGAGATTGGGAATTAAAACAAAACAAAACAAAACAAAACAAAACAAAACAAAACAAAACAAAACAAAACTTGGAATATGCTAAGGGATCTCAATGAAAAAAGTGGAGAACATGCAAATACAGATGGGTAATGTAAGCAGAGAGATGTAAATTCTAAGAAAAAGACATGCTAGAGATTAAAATCAGTGCAATAAAGATGAAGAATGCCTTTGATGGGCTCGTTAGCAGACTGGACAAAGCGGAGGAAAAAAATCTCTGAGCTTCAGGATATGTCAATAAGAACTTTGAAAACTGAAAAGCAAAGAGAAAAAAGATGAAACAAACAAACAAATCCGAAGAGAGTATCCGAGAACTATGGGACAAGTATGAAAAGTGTACATAGGCATAATGGGGATACCAGTAGATAGGTATAGAAGAAATATTTGAAACAATAATGGCTGAGAATTCCCTCAAGTCATGTCAGACACCAAAGTGCAAGTGCAGGAAAGCTCAGAGAACACCAAGCAGGATAAATGCCCAAAACACTACACCTAGGATATCATATTCAAACTGCATGAAATCAAAGATAAACAACAAAATCATGAAAAAGAAAAAAACCCACCCTATCTATAGAAGCAAATATAAGAATTGTATCAACTTCTCCTCAGAAACCATGTAAGCAAGAAGAGACTGAAATGAAATATTTTGTGTTGAGAGAAAAAGCCACCAACCTGGAATTCTATATCCTGTAAAATTATCCTTCAAAAGATGAAGGAGAAATAAAGACGTTCTTGGACAAAGAAAAATTGAGGGAATTTGTTACCAGCAGACTTGCCTTCCAAGAAATATTCAAAGTTCTTCAGGAAGAAGGAAAATGATGAGTCAGAAACTACATAAAAAAGGGATGGGTGAGCATCAGAGGAAAAATAGTGAAGGTAAAAGAAAAACTTTTATTTTTCCATTTCTAGGTTGACCTAACACATAACACTTTGTTCAAAATAATAACAGCAATGCTGTATTAGATTATCTATGCGTGTATTAGATTGTAGAGAATTGGCATACTTTCTCAAACGTTTGGTAGAATTTGTGAATCCATTTAGATCTGGCGCTTTCTCTTTTGGAAGGTTATTAGTTATTGATTCAATTTCTTTAGCTTATATAGGACTATTCAGATTATTTCTTCTCGTGTGAGTTTTGTCTTGCCTATTAAGGAATGGGTCCATTTCATTTGAGGTATCAAATCTGTGGGCATAGAGTTGTTTATAGTATCCCTTTATTATCCTTTTAATGTCCATGGAACCCATAATGATGTTCCCTTTTTTCATTTCTGATGTTAGTAATTTTTGTCTTTTTTTTTCTTAGTCTGGTTAGAGGCTTGTTGATTTTATTGATCATTTCAAGGAACAATCTTTTGGTATTGTTGATTTTCTCTACTGTTTCCAATTTTACTGATTTCTGCTCTAATTTTCTTTTACTTCCTTTGTCTTTAATTCTGTCTTTTACTAGTTTCCTAAGGTAGGAGCTTAGGTTACTTACTCCTTTTACATCTTCTTTTCTATGTATACATTCAATCCTATAAATTTCCCTGTAAGCACTGCTTTTGCTGTACCTCACAAAGTTTGATAAGTTGTATTTTCATTTTCATTTTGTTCAAAATATTTAAAAATTTCTCAGGATTCCTTTTTGGACCAATGTGTTTAGAAGTGTGTTCTTTAATCTCCAAGTATTTTGAGATTTTCTAGCTATCTTCATGTTGATTTCTAGTTTAATTCCATTGTTGTCTGAGAGCAGACATTGTATGATTTCTATTCTTTTAAATTTATTAAATTGTGTTTTATGGCCCAGAATGTGGTCTCGGTGAATGTCCCACGTGAGCTTGAGGAAAGTGCATTTTCTGTTGTTGGATGGTGTAATCTATAGATGACCATTATATCCAGCAGATTGATTGTGCTGATGAGTTCAACTATGTCTTTACTGATTTTCTCCCTCCTGGATCTGTCCATTTCTGAAAAAGGGATGTTGAAGTCTCCAACTATAATTGATTCAACTCTTTCTCTTTACACTTCCATCGGTTTTTGCCTCCTGTATTTTGATACTGTTTTTAGGCAAATACACGTTAAGAATTGTTGTCTTCTTGGAGCACTGACTCCTTCATCATTATATAATGCCTCTCTTTATCCTTGTAATATTTCTTGCTGAAGTCTACTCTGTCTGAAATTAACATTGCTACTTCCACTTTCTTTTGGTTAGTGTTAGCATCGTATATGTTTCTCCAACCATTTACTTTTAACCTGTATGTCTTTATATTTAAATATTTTTTGTAGGTTTCTTATAGACAACATATGTTGTGTCTTGTTTTTTGACCTACTGCGACAATCTCTTCTCTTTTACTTGTATTTTAGACCATGAACATTTAAAGCAACTGTTAATATAGTCGGATTAACATCTACCATATTTGTTACTGTTTTCTGTTCATTTATTCTTTGTTCCCATTTTTGTCTTCTTTTTCTGCCTTTTGTGGTTTTGAGAATTTTATGTTTCCACTCTCTCCTTCCTTAGCATATCGGTTCTATCTCTTCATTTTTTTATTTTTTTTTAGTTGTTGCTCCAGAGTTTGCAAAATACATTTACACCTAATCCAAGTCCATTTTCAAAAAACACTATCCCGCGTCACAGGTAGTGCTAGTACTGTATAATAACAAAATAATCTTAATTCTTCCCTCTTGTTCTTTGCATCATTGCTGTCACATAAACTGTATACATGGGTAATCAAAGGGCAATGAATGTGTCTGCGTGTGTGTGCCTGTGCGTGTGATTTTATCTTCAATCCAGAAGACAGAAGCAGAGGAAATACTTGCCAACTCATTCTGTAAGGCCAGCATTACCCTAAAACCAAAACCAGACAAAGACATTACATGGAAAGAAAACCAGAAAGCAGTCTCTCTCATGAACAAAGATGCAGAATTCCTTAACAAAATATTAGCAAATCAAATCCAACAATGTATAAAAAGAATTACATACCATGACCAAGTGAGATTTGTCCCAGCTATGCAAAGCTGGTTCATCATCTGAAAATCAATTAATATAATACATCATATCTACAGGCTAAGGAAGAAAAATCGCATGACCATATCAATACATGGAGAAAGAGCACTTGACAAAATCCAACACCCATTCATGATAAAAACTCTCAGCAAATTAAGAATAGAGGGTGACCTCCTCAACTTGGTAAAAAATATTTACAAAAGCCTATAGCTACCATCATATTTAATGAAAACTAGTTTTTCCACTAAAGATAGGAACAAGGCCAGGATATCCTCTCTCACCATTGTTTTTTAACATTACACTGGACATCCTGGATAACGTAATAATAAAAGGAAATAAAAGGTATATATATATATATATACATATATATATGTATATATATATATATATCTTCTCTATATATATATATATATATATAGAGAGAGAGAGAGAGAGAGAGAGAGAAGAAAAAAAAACTGTGTTTATTTACAGATGGCACAATTATAACACCCAAAAGAATGAGGAAAAATACTCCTGGAACTAACAAGTAATTATAGCTAGGTTGCAAGTTATAAGGCTAACATACAAAAGCTAATCACCATATACCAACAATGAACAAGTAGAATTTGAAATTAAAAAACAATACCATTTACATTAGTTCTCAAGCAATGAAATACCTAGGTATAAATCTAACACAACATGTACAAGAGGACAATTACAAAAATTTGATGAAGGAAATCAACAAAAAACTAAATAAATGGAGAGATATTGTATATTCATGGATAGGAAGATTCAATATTATCAAGATGTCAATTTTCTCAACTTGATCTAGTGATTCAACCCAATCCCAATAAAAAATCCCAGCAATATTTGTGAATGCTGACAAACTGATTCTAAACTTCATGTGGAGAGGCGAAAGACCCAGAATAGCTAACACCATACTAATGGAAAAGAACAAAGAGCACTGACAATAGTTGACATCAAGACTTACTATAGAGCTACACTACTCAGGACAGTGTGGTACCAGCAAAAGAACAGACAAAGACTAGAGATCTGAGAAACAGACTCACATATTCAAATGATCTTTGACAAAAGAGCAAAGGCAATACAATGGAACAAAGTACCCTTTCCAAAATATGGCACTGGAAGAACTGGACAACCACAGGCAAAACAAAACAAAACAAAACAAATCTAGACACAGAACTTACACTCTTTATAAAAATTCATTCAGAATGGATGACAGGTCACAATGTAAACTACGAAACTAGATAACCCGCAGCAGATAACATAGGCAAATGTCTAGATGCTGCTGGGTATAATAATGACTTTTTAGATACAGCATCAATGGCATGATCCATGAAAGAAATGACTGATAAACTGGACTTCATTAGAGTTAAATCTTCTGCTCTGCAAAAGACACTTGTTAAGAGGATGAGAAGACATGCCACGGACTGGTTAAAAGTATTTGCAAAAGACATATCTGATAAAGAACTGTTATCTAAACTATACAAAGAACTCTTAAAACTCAATACAGGAACAATGTTTAAAAATGTGCAAAAGATCTGAACAGATGTCTCACCAAAGAGATTATATACATCCAAATAAGTATATGAGAAGAAGCTCAACATCATGTCACTAGGGAATTGCAAATTAAAATGAGAGAACACTATACACCTCTTAAAAAGGCCAAAGTATAAAATACTGACACCACCAAATTCTGGCAAAGATGTGGAGCAACAGGAACTCATTCACTGTTGGCAAAGCAAAATGGTACAGCCACTTTGGAAGAAAGTTGGTGGCTTCTTACAAAACCAGCCATACTCTTACCATATAATCCACAATTGTGCTCCTTGGTATTTACCCAAAGAAGCTGACAATTCATATCTACACAAAAACCTGCACATTAATGTTTATTGCTTCTTTTTTGTAACTCCAAAATTTAGAAGCAACCAGTAGGTGAATGGATTAATAAACTGTGCTACATCCAGACATGGAACATTATTCAGTGCTAAAAAAAAAAAAAAAAAAAAAAGAACTATCAAGCCATGAAAAAGGCATGGCGAAACCTTCAGTGCATATTACTAAGTAAGAGAAGCCATTGAGGCTACATACTACATGATTCTATCTGTATGACATTCTGGAAAAGGCAAAACCATGGAGACAGTAAAAAAAATCAGCAGTTGCCAGGGACTATAGGGGAGGGAGGAATGAACAGGCAGAATACAGAGGATTTCAGGGCAATGAAACTATACATTTTCCAAACCCATAGAATGCACAATAGCAAGCGTGAACCTGAGTATAAACTATGGACGTTGAGTGATAATGATTTGTCAATCAATGTAGGTTCACCCACTGCAAAAAATGTACTACTCTGGGGCAGGAGGCTGGCTGTGGGAGAGGCTGTGCGTGAGTGGGTTCTGGGGGTGTATGGGAACTCTGAATACTTTCCACTCAATTTTGCTGTGAAAACAAAACTGCTCTAAAAAACAAAGGGGTAGGTGAGCTGCCCCAGGGGAATTCATGAACTGCTGCACTGAGCTCTGCTACTATCAAGATGTAGAGCTGGAACTGGGCCTCTTAGGATCTGACATCGTTAGAGAGGATGGGCAGGAGAGGTTCTATTTACTCTTGCTGCTTTGCCCCCATTGACACTATAATCGCTTTTGAATAACCAGCACCTCCTCTCTGTGCCCACAGTGGTCAAGAGTCCACTTTTATGACCCGCTAATCTTGAAAGCAAATTCAACCATCTGTTACTATAAAACTCCAATGACCCAGGACTTGAGCTCTGGGTTATCAGGATCCACAAGCAGCTCTACTGTGGTTCAAAGGCCACGTCTGGCTGGAAAGGAATTCTGGTCAGGTAGAGCACTTAGCCAGAGGTGGAGGATACAGACGGGATGGAATCTTAAATGGGGGACAAGATCAGCCCTGCTCTGAACTTTTCAAGAGGGACACTCAGGGGCTTGACTATGGCATGTCTTCCCTGCCCAGAAGCCTGAACGGAATATCAGAAAAGGTCAGTACAAGAAGTTCCCCATCCAACTCTGTCAAATTTCCTTGGGCAGGTCTTCTCTCCCTCCCTTTTGGGATTTGTTTCCTGTTTGTGCAAAGGTTTTAAGTTGTTCTCATGTGTAGATAACTACACATTTCTTTGGTTTCTGTGCATGTTGGCTTTCCTGTTTGCATGAAAAATTAAAGTTAGTAGTGACTCCCTGACCCATGTCCCACTGCCCCCCACTAATAGCCACCAAAGTAAAGAATGCTTACACCATCAGACAATTTACTGTTTATTGATTAAAAATGAAGGAAACATGCAGCGAAATACAAAGTCAAAAAAAGGGGGGAAAGTCAAATATTTTACATCTTTCATAATCTAGCATACGTCATAAAGAGGAACCTCCATTTATTGATACACCATTATTCTATCCTCCAGATTAAGTAGTATCGTCTGGCTCTAGGATTTGGTTCAAAACTTAAGTGAAAAACCCAAACGAATCCATTAGTCATTTAGAAAGACCATACATTTCACAAACAGCATTGGCACATATTACCTTGTGCTAAAGTTAGTCCCTACCCCAGGGACCAGGGGATCCTGGGGACCTCAGGACAGAGGTGTACCCTGAACCACCACTCCTGGAAAGAAGAGAGGTCGCTCACCAGGTCACATGCTGTCCCACCTGGGAAGTTTCTATTCACTTATTTTCTCAGCATCACTGCATAAGTCAGCAAAGGGAGTCCATACATCATGCAGAAGACATAACACTGTCCTGGGGTTTGGTGTCTGACTCCTAATTCCCAGCAGGGCAAAATATGAACTGAAAGAAAAGAGAAAGCCCTAGCCCACTTCTATTGTCATGCCCGTCCCACTGCGGTTCAAAGGTAATGGTCAGCTAGAGAAACTGAAGAGGAGGCTTACTCCCAGGCTTACTCCCAGACCACCTCCACGTAGAAAGCTAGAACAGACTGAAGCTACCACCTTTTTGATTCATGATGAGCTTGTCTGACACCAAAACACAGACTCGAAGATAAGCCACTAGTCTTGTAGTCTTGTGCCAAAGAAGACACGATCTCTTTTTCATACAGTATTCCCACCTCCCCATCCTCATTCCCTCCACCCACCACCCAAAGAAAAAATGAAATGAAACAGAGAGAGAGAGAGAGAAGCTAGTATTTTTTCCAGCAAGCTGATCATTCTTCTTTCCTCTTCCCAGGCTTGACACTTCCCTCCTGTTACTACTCCTGCTTTGGACTAAGGACTTTGGTTTCTGATCCTCTCATCTACTTTCTTCTCGATCCATATCCTCAAATCATCTCCTCTCCTCTTCCCCAACTTCCACCCCTTACCCAACATGCCTGTGCATCCAGGGTAGGTGAAGAAAGCCCAGGGCTAAAACTACAAGCTCAGGGTGAAACAAGAACTGTGACAAGTCAGTTGTGGGGAAAGCTTTCAGAGATGCTCCAAGAGAAAACTAAGTAAAGCAATCTTTTACTCACAGACCAAAAGTGCTGGAAAGGGCTTGAGCCAAGCTGTGAGAGGCAACTCTCGCCTTTCCAGGGGCCCAAAGTTCCTCTTTGTGTGTTGTTTTAAGGCCAGATTGAGGATCACTTTCATGTACGAAACTTGTCAGGGCTATTTGCAGCTAGGCAAAGGCTGACTGTGAAACAGCAGGAAGAAAAATCTTAACCCCACTGATTATTCACATATTGCATTATGAGTGCTTTAAAAAAAAAGACAAAAACAAACCTAAAGAATAATTTATATTGTTTCTGTAGAAAATCAAATGAACACTGTCTGCTCATAGACCCTAAGTGTCACGGCACATGTGGTTTCGCGCTCCGGCCGGGGGGCGGCCACACCGCGGAGTGGCCCCCTCCCAAGGGTCGGAGCAGGCGCGGGGCGGACGGCAGGCCTCCCGCCCGCGTGGGTCTCCTTTATTGCTGCGGAACTCTCAGCCTTGCATTTCCTCATGACTTGGAGGCTAGGCAAATTGATTTTCACGGGAGGATTGAGGAACGGTTTTTCTTCAATTTCATTTTTTAAATTCTGAAAATAAATACTTTCACAATGAAATGAGTTATGATTATTTCTGTTCAAAAACCACTACTGGGAAAATGCACCTTTACAAGCCATTATTTGACGTTTTCTCTAAAAACGGTCCAAAGTTCCACTTTGCAGGATCCGATGGCTGAACTGTGACTACAGTCAGATGTTTTGCACCAGCTGAAGTTAAGGCTAGCAACCCTTCCAGAGGGAGTAATGAAGAGGGGTGCCTGAGGGCAGCTTCAGCAAAATGCTTAGGAATACCATGAACAGAAATAGAACAGAGTTTAGGCTGCCTTCATGAGGCTGTGCTTTTTCCTGACAAAGGCTGCTAGAATTCACATCAGATACAAAAAAAGAAAAAAAGAAAAAGAAAAAAAGAAAAGGAAAAAAACACCCTAAATTAAATTCTCTGGGCTCCAGCTGAACAATCAACTTTTAATTGCTACTCAGTGGGGTAAAGATATCCCAGGATGCCCACATCCTGTCAGGTGTGGGAGAACAGGCAGCACGAGGAAGCCCAAGGTAGCTGCTACTTTCCACCCAGCGCCATCACTGGAGTAAGGCAAGATGAGCTGAAACATCTCCCTCCTGGGCCTTGAGGCACACGGCCACTTCTCAGATGGAGAAGACAGGGAACATATGCGTAAGTTTACTAACGGAACTCTTTAATGGGATGCCGGCCACTGGTGATCCAACTTTTCTTTCCCTGTGGGAAAAAGGGGGAATGATGGCAGGAAGAACATAAAAAAAAGACCTCTAAAGCTCCTAGCTGGGAGGTTTGTTGCTGGGTTCTTTGGCAGTAGTGGGTTCAGGCCAACAGAAGCAACAGAGATGCGCATGTGTGGAATCTCCTTAGGCCGCCTCTTCCAGGGTTGTGATTTAGCTGATGCTGAGCTGGGCAAATCCTATTAGTTTACCATCGTCGGGAATATCTGAGCTTTCGACACCAGATGCCTAGAACCAAAGAAAATGAGATGCTATGGATGTTTAGAAATAAAATTTCAGGTAGCCATTAAAACTGATATGGGAACTGTGGGAAGGTAGGCAGTCGGGGACAGGTCCCTGGGAGACAAACAGGAGGCAGATGAAGGTGTCTCTTCCAGAAAGGATTGGGGCTGGGCACAGACCTAAAGTCTAATGGGCTAACAATCTCTCCTGAGAGTCAAGGGCCTCGAGTAGCAGGCTTCCTGGGAGGCCACTCAAAGCGAGACTTCAGCCCAGGGCCTTGGAGGGGCTAAATGAACACAGTCCACTATATTTTAAAATTCTCATCACCCAGGGAACATGAAAGTTGGTCTGCAGGGGCTGCTGGTGTATGAAAAATGTAAGATGGTTTAACAACGAGAAAGAGATGAATACCAGTTTGAAAGTGACAGATCGATTTGACTGAGGTTCTTCCACAATTTTCTGCAAATTAGCTGCCACTGTAATCAAACAAAGTAATGAGAAGCTTAGTAAATCATTTCAATCATATTTTTAAGAAATTAAATGGGAGTGTAGAATCTTTTATGTATAATCAAAATGGAAGCAGAAAGATAAACTGCTCCCCAAATGAAAGTATCTTTTAACTCAACTCCAAGTAGCATAAAGAAATTTTGAATCATTGTCAAATTAACTTTAAGATGCTGCATTAACTTACAAAAGTTAAAGAAGTATGATTTGCCTGTTCATGGGACAGAAAGCCTTAGACTGGGAGTCAGCAACTATGGCCTGTGGCCTGTTTCTCTTCTGCGTGTAAGCTAAGAATGGTTTAAAAACAACAGAGACAGGACCACAAAGCTTTTACTATTACTATCTGGCCTTTACAAAAAAAAACAAAAAACAAACAAAAAACTGTGCTGAATCTTTTCCTTCAGTAATATGTACATATGGCCTGACTGTATCTTTTCTTACTTTCCACTTTTTCTAGGATTAAATCTCTACAGATTTCTGCTTACCTCTTAGCTCCAAAAAGGTAGAGTTCATCCTCTAAAATGGATTAGACATGGCCAAGTTTACTTTAACTTGTGACTTCTGTCATCACTTCTACCGGAGTCTCCCAGAGACCTCAGTATGCCTTCACTTACTATCATCGAAGGTCACAAAAGCAAACGCAGAGGTGAAATTTTCTTTGTAACTTCAGCCAAGCCAAGGACCATTAGACATGCTCAATGGAATCAAAGCCTGGCTTTCTTAATCCTAAGTTCACAGACAGAAACACAGGGGCACGAGGGTAGAGCACAAAGTAGTTACCTATTACTAAATCTCTTCCATCAACCAGGCCAGCAGAAATGAGTTCCTGAGACACGCCCTCCGCCGTATCTGCAAGGACAAAGAAGGTGCTCCATTTCTTGTGCATGCACGTCACTGCTAACTCGCAGTGCAGGTATTGGCACTGCCCAACTTTTGCTGCTAACACAGAATCGGGAAGGCAGGTGGGGGTCTTCCTCTCAGACACAGGTTTTTCCTACCACTGGGATTACTTCAAGTGAATAATTCTCACAAGTCTAGCTAGAGGGCAGAATCAGCACAACCAGAGGCAAATATCAACTCGATATAAGGATAACTTTCTACATAATGGTGTAATTTAGAAGGGTTCAGGACCTTGTTGGGAAAGCATTTGACAGTGATGCTGAAGAAACGCCTATTCTGAGGGCAACCCTGGACCGGAGCCCAATGAGCTGAGACATGAGGACGAGCATGCAGCACCTCCAGGGCTAATAAAATAGATGCCTTTTTCCAATTAAATCGTGAGACAGATGTAATCTCTTCTCTTTGGGGACCATACTCCATGTTTTTTGCTAAAAATCATTTTCTTTTTTATTCTGGTGGGCTTTTCTTCATATCTAATTATTCCAGGTGGTATAATCTGAGCAATGGCTATAATGGGAAACAAAACACGAGGACAGAGTATCTCTGATTAACCTCAGCTCTGACTGACTCAGAGGTGCTATCTTCTGAAGATTGGACATTGAGCCCCTCAGAGGGAACAGGAAGACCTCTGGGGAGGGGTTGTGCACACACCTGTACAGATGATAAGCAATTTAAATTAGTTCTCTAAAATGGGACTCTGCCTGGCTTTTAAAAAGTAAAACAGATATACCTTCGCAACTGTTCCCTTTAATAGATGCTGAAGATACTGAGACAGCAGGGAGAGTAACCGTGGCACACAGGACAGGTATCTGCTGGCCACTTCCCAAGTCTGAGTTCTGAGTAACAAAGGTAATACACCTTGATCCAGAGAGAAGTTCACGGCCAAAGACTGTGCGTGACAGGGCTCGTGACAGGGCTCGAAAGAGGAGAATGAAAGCCTGATCTTTGTTATTGTTATGAAAGAGATCCACGTTCAATGAGAAGAACAAGAACTTTGCACTGACAGATTTGGGTTTGATTTCCAGCTATACCTCTGTCCAATTTTGTGAACTGAAAGTTACTTCGCCTCTCTCTAAGCTTTGATTTCATCATCTATACAATGTGGATAATAACCTTTCCTTAGGAGCCTGTTTTGAGAATTTAATGAGCTAATGCTTAGTAAATGCCTAGCCTATGTAAGCAGTACATTAGAACTTCATTGATTACTGTTTGTATTAAACGGCTGCCCTGTGAACAAAAACTTAACTAATAGCCTATTGCTGATGGAAGCCTTACTAATAACATAAACAGTCAACTAATATAAATTTTGTATTTTACATGTATTATATTCTGTATTCTAATAACAAAGTAAGCTAGAGAAAAAAATGTTAAGAAAATCGTAAGACAAAATACATTTACAGTATTTACTGAAAAAAAATTCCATGTATAAGTAGACCCACGTAGTTCAAACCCATGTTGTTGAAGGGTCAATTGTACTAGATTTTCTAAATGAGGTTTGCAGTAACTAAATTGCATTTTTACTTTATTCATATGTCCCCTTTAAATCAGGAACATTCTTATCACCCTTTAACAGCAAAATTATCTAAAAGACAAAAACGTCACAACACATTTCATTAAATAAAGTAGAGGTTTTTTTTTCAATGTTTTTGATGCCTCACCTCTCCCAGGAGTGAATTCGAATCGAATATCATTTAGTTCTTTTTTTGAATTCCTATGAAAGAAAATAGAATGTGTAAAATTAATTTCTGAATTTACCCATACAAACTCTGCCAACATATACTAGGAAAGCTGTGGCTCAAGAAAGATTATATGATTTGTCCTAATGAGCTCACATTGCAGGGCTCAGAGCAAGCAACTCAGAGTGATCATGTAATTAATTGTCCTATAACCCTTATAATTTGTGCCCGCCATTGATGAATGTAAAAGTCTCATGCTTTTGAGGTGATCCTTATATGTCCACTCCCATCCCTATTTACTAAGATGATCACATAAAACCAAGAGGAAAATCTGTATGAGCACAGGGAGGTATGATTAAAATGAGAGAGGATGCCCTTTCCACCCTTATCTCTACTTCCAATCTCCTATGTCTAGGAGAGACCCTACTCAGACATATAAGTGGTGAGGGACAGTTATAGCAATCACTCGCTATGTGCTGAGATTAATCAGGCTCCCGGGAAGTTCCAGTTGATGATGGAGAAATCAGAACATTATGTCTAAAGGTAGACATGCCTGATCACTTAGGATCTAAATCTGTTTTATCTAAACAATGGAGAAAGCTTAGGTCTATCTGACAAATATTTAAAGATATTACTGAAATGTCCTTAAAATACAGCTCCAACACAACTTGCCCCAAAGTGATTTCTTCCCCTTGCACTGCCTTCTCTGTGCATTGAAACACACAGGTGTATACTTTTGTTACGTATACTACCTGAAGTTTGTTTTTAGCTATGTTAGCACATAACACAAATCAACTTTCACCCTAAATTTGATTATCAAGTGAGGCTTTTCATTTTCTCTTTCTTGGTATCCTTCCACAATTTCTAAGAGCTCCACACATAGGCTGCTTATTACCTAATTGTTCAATCTATTCTTTCTGAAAGCTGACTAAAATTAAGATTGAATGTTCACCGCCACTTCAGTGATTTAAGTGGCACACCAACCACAAACACCTTCAAAGGGAACATTGTGTCAACTGGACTAAATCTCTTCTAGTCATTTAACTTCAAAGTCTTCATCAGTGAAAATAAGAATCCAGCCTCCTCTTCCATAAACAGGACTGCAACATAGTCCATTATAAAAAACACCCTCGCAAAAAGCTAACTATGACACTTATAAGTATCTTCATCAACTACCTGAAGCACATGTCAAGTGGTATTTTTGTACTATTAACTGCTATAAGATTTCAAAACAAATTTTTAAAAAGAGACAAGTGGTATTCTTTATGTACAACTAAAATAGGATGAGATCATCAAGACATTCTATTAATTCAGAATTATTTGAGATGAGACCAGGTATACCGAATAGGCTTCTGTAAAGGAAAGGTAACCAAATCTGCTTTTTTCACATCTATGACATAATTTCATTGCTCCTAGTGGTAAATCAAAACATTCTTAAAACAGCTCTTGCTGTCTCTACCTCTATGGTCATACTGAGAAGATGATTAGAAATTCATATGTAGAAGGAAGAATGAGTCAATGGTAATTCATGAAACTCTTCTGAAAAATGTTACTAATAGTTAAAGGCCTGAGCCATCTCAGGTGATACTTTTAAAACTATTTTTTTTCCCCTACATTAGATAGAAGAGACCTAATTATTGCAATATAACTGTTACAGCTATTCTGACAAGAACTCTCTGGAGTCCTAATCCAACTACCTGCAAAAGGAGAAAAGGTTAAAATGAACAGATCGCCACCTAGGGCACTTCCCGTGAATGATCTGTCAGGGCCTCTCTATGTGCCCCCACCAAGAAATGGAACACGCTATAAAATAGAGAAAAAGACCACAAATTTGTTTGTTGGTTTTTCCTTTCATCTTTTAAGAACAAAGCCTTTATTTATCACAAGCAGAAAGAGCTTCATTCTTGGGTTAGCTGTTCTCAGAGTCCAAGGTCACAATTACAAGGTGAATTTTCAGATAAACCAACTAGAATGCTGCTTCCCTGAAAATTGTTTCTCAATTATCGAACACACAAATCTAAATTAGTTATGCTGCAAATGCACATATTTGTCACTATTAGTGGAGAAAAAACTCCAGTTGAGCTGTTAATATCCAGGTCCTCACACTGTTGCCGTTATTTCTGAGAGAAATCACACACCTGCAAGCAAAAAGCTCCTGATGCTGCGAGGACATACAATCCTATCTGGTTACTCTCAGGTATAGACGATGGGAACAAAGAGGAACTTTCGAAGACAAAACAGCACATTCGGAGTATTCAGAAAAGAAAAGAAAACAAAACAAAAATGTCAATTTACCTTAATCTTAGTACTAGACTGATGGGGATCTTGGTTTCTTGTGAACCTGCTCCTGAAGACAGAGCCTAAAAAGCATTGAAAGGTATAATAAAGTCATTGCCTAGACTATTAAGCGTGGAGGTGACTAATGGTCATCTGCAGAGGAATCATCCACTTGGCAGCAATTTTCTTCATCTCCAGTTGAGGCCATCCTAGTCCCTAGGGCATTCCCTGCTGTGGGAGGACATGTACTCCAAGGCAGCAACAAGAGCTGAATGTTAGCCTGAGTCAAACACAATTAGAAAGATAATTCTCAAACCCACATGAAATTCTATGCATAGCCACATTTAAAGCTTGTTATTTTTCAGGCCCCTGTTCCCCTCCACAAGGGTGAAAAACACAAAGCTGGGTTCTTCTTCCCTTTAAAAAATCTGCATCATATGGCGACACACAGGGTCTAAACTGGCTGCCCCTTCAGGAAGCCACCCAACCTGGAGATTCCAGGTCTCTTAATGCCTAAACTAATCCTCTCTGCATCCTACACAGCCATCCCTTGCTTACTAGAGGATATATATTCTATTTCAGGTGTTTATAAAATGAATCCAATCTTGCTATCAGTTTTCATAAGACAACTGTATCTTTTCCCACATAATGGGCAGAAATGAAAAGCTTGGGTGATGAGAAGGTTAAATAAAGTTAGCACCATAACTAACTGGAAGGGCTCAGAGCAGTGGTCTCTAAAGGCAGAATACCACTAGCATGTAAAAGAACAAATGAGAATTTCCATTTTTATTTCTTTCCATCTAAAATGTTAGGAAAAAAGTGGAACTTCTATTATTTAATTAATAAATAGACTCTGAAACCCTTACTCTAGCCATGGAGCATAAGGCCACATGTTACAAACAGGAGTTGAGTTTTCTTGAGGGAAGAGTGGGAGCTACACAGCATGGGAGGTTTCCAGTGCTGCCTTCGTTCCCTCGGCTGCTTTCAGAAATTCGTGTGTGTCCGATTACGTGGATTTATAGATTGCATTACTTCATTTTAATAAAATCAATCCTCCCAAAATTGACAAATATCTTAAAAAGTGTAATACAAGAAAATCATAGTTCAGAGATTGTATTAATAATACAAACTTAAGTGAACCAAAAGAAAACAGAACGGCTGACATTCTCCTAGTGTTAAAATGAACTTTGTCAGCTACATTCTGAGGTTCAACATAATTATCATCTAGTAAAAAGCTGACAAGAAATTAACCCCCAAATTTTTGATACCTGGAATGTTTCCATCATTAACTTATTTTGTTGCTTAAAAACCTGTGTGACCCTTGTAAAACTCTCTTATCTGTATACGGTTAAAAATGTGAAAATGGAATTTCAAACTTGTTTCAAACTCTACCAAGACATCAACCTTATTACACTGGCTGTGTTCCACCTGACTCTGCTTTCTCCATCTACTCAGAAGGCTGACCATGGAAACGTGTCCCTGCTTTACCTGAGCTGTTTTTGCTGGCTCTTCAGTGGGTGGGAGAAAGACCGGCGTTGGCTGTGCAGGTTGAGGTAGATGAGCAGAAACCTGTTCAGGAACTTGAAGTAAAGTACCCACGGGATCAGTTGTTGAGAACAGCTGTAACAAAAGCACACATACTGCAGGTCCTCAGATAATGGCGTTTCATTCAACGTCACGGAACCTCAAACACTATACACTCTTTTTGTTTGGCTTCCTTCACTTAGCGTAGTTTTCTGAAGTTCAGAGATATTGATGTATAGCAGCAGTTCACTTTTTTCTTCTTCAGAATAGCAGTTCATTGTATCATCTCTATTTTTAACTACATCTATTCTATCCCCTTTGCCCAGCAAAATAGCACCTCCAAAATACAGATTAAGGTACGTGATACATAATTATAGAAGCTATGTTTTTCCACATCTAGGGACCTTCCACTACTTATAAAGAAAATCAACCAATGATTCCTTAACATATCTGAAATGTTTTCCAAAATGGATGTTATAACTAACATAGACATATGTATTATTCTGCATGTTTGGAATATTTCACAAATTTTAATTACATAACTTGGAGGGAAAAAATCCGATGTTAAGTTAAAATCAAGTTAAACATTTTCAAAATTGTAAGTGAGTAAAAAAAAAAAAAATCACTGCGATGCCCAAAATTTAGAGTTACAAGAGAAAAAGAATTAACAGGGCAATAAGAGAGGTCTAATAGCTAATAATATATATAGACAAAATCAAGGAGACAAGGAAGTAAAATTATGTGTTCATTTAGCTTCACATAAACTGAAAGTTACGCATTAGTTCTGGATTTTGACAGAAAAACAGATCAGTTTTGAAAATATTAATTATGAACACTACTTCAAAAGGACAGTTCACTTCCAGATTGTAAGCGCAGATGTGTTTGCCAATAATTAAGATAGAAGGGTTATACAAAGCAAAGTAATGAGGATGTGAAGAGATTGGAACCTTGTGCAGTGCAGGTGGAAATGTAAACTAGTGCAGCCACTAAGGAAAACAGTATGCAGGATCCTTAAAAAATTAAAAGTAGAATTACCACATGAGCCAGCAATTCCCTTCTGAGTACAGACCCAAAAGAACTGAAAGCAGGAACTTAAACAGATATTTGTGCGGCCACGTTCATAGCAGCTTATTCACAAGAGCCAAAAGATGGAAGTGACCCAAGTGTCCATGGATAGATAAATGGATAAAAAATGTGGTCAGTACATGCAATGGAATATTATTCGGCCTTAAAAAGGAAGGAAGGAATCTGATCCATGTTACACACATGAACATGGAGGGCATTATGTTAAGTGAAATAAGGTAGTCACGAAAAGACAAATACTGTATGATTCCACTTATATGAGATATCTAGAGTAATCAAATTCAGAGACAGAAAGTATAACAGTGGCTGCCAGGAGCTGGGGGGAGGAGAGAATGAGGAGTTATTAATTAACTGGTACAGAGTTTCAGTTTTGAAAGATGAAAAAAATTCTGGAGATAGATGGTGGTGATGGGTGTACAACCGTGTGAATGTACTTAATGCCACTGGACTGTACATTTAAAAGTGGTTAAAATGGTAAATTTTGTCATGTGCAGTTTATCATAATTTAAAAAACAATAAGAAAGTAATGAACATGAGAATATGAGTTTGAGCACATGAGAGTTCATGTGGAGATGTGATTTAGGCAAAGAAACAGGAAAAGATTAAAGAGAAAAACATCTGATAATCTGTAAAATACCTCCTTATTCAGTTTCAGAGAAACTAAAAATTAGTCAAGGCAGGTTAAGTTAGAGAGAAACAATCTTAAAATTCTCAGTAATTACAAGAACAAGTTATTTCCTGCACACTGCATGTCTACCTCTGGCCAGCAGAGGCTGAGTTAGGCATCATCCTCACTCAAGGATGCAGGTCACCATGGCAGAGACAAGGGAACCCAGGGAACTACGGAGTGGCTCTTCCTTCTGCTCATGTTTCACTGGCCAAAGTAATCGCCACGGCCATGCATACCTTCAAGGGGCAGGGAAATGCAATGCTATCACGTACTAAGGAAAAGAGGAGCCAGAAATCTTCAGGAATAGTAGTTCTAATATGAATTGTCAGATGTGGCCCACTATACAGAGGTACAGTATTTATTTTCAGTCTAACCAATAAAATACTTTGTATACAAATCCTGTACATAATTGTGTACACAAATGGCATTCTATGCACACAAATGAAGTGGAAAAAATAGTTACTTTTAAGCATAGTGGCAAGAACAAATTGGTTTAAGAACAAGACATGTGTGCCATTAAACCAAATGCTGAGCTCAGAATGCAGATGCTGCCAGAGAGAAGAATGTATGACATGCTATAACCAGAAAATGACTAGTCCTTCAAGTAACAAGCATAAGGCAGGCCAGCGCAACAGGATTCTGTTTAGTAGGATTCCCTATCACACCATGGCAGTAACTACAGACAACTGCATCTATCTGATAAGACAAGAGGCTGGGGGAAAAATCCAAGAAAGGTGGCATATGACAAATTCCTGCAAAAAGACTACTTTCCACTCCAAGCAGCCTAAACCAAAACTATAATTCATGCAGTCAAGCGAGCAAGGAAAAACACTGCGGGGGCCCTTTGGTCAATTTTTAAAATGAGTACAATGGCACCACTTTACAGCAAAGATCCATTCAAACTCAGAATCTTTCTCCCTGATAAAACTCCATCCGTATAAATTTTCATCACATTTTAGGCACATATGAAAAAATGTGCTTAACAGTAAAACCAAACCAAAAGCAGATATGCTTTAACAATTCAAAAATCACAACTACTTACCTCAGAATTTGATAATTCTTTCACTCGGGGAGACTAAAAGAAATACAAAAAAAAGAGGTTTGTTAACTCAAAACGCAGATTACTAGTAGTCAGTTCTAAACTGCATGGAATGCAAGTCAACTCTATCTCATTTTCATACATATATTAACTAACCCGTAACTCTAATTACAGTTTTCTAGAAAAAGACACTGTTGTGATACTATTGCATTCTTTGTCCAAGTGGCCTGTGATGCACGAATGTACTTATCGTAGCTGAAGAGTCACAACTTGAGGTTCATAAGCCAACATAATGGGACTGTTCTCAGACAGTAGGGAGATCACATTCTTCAAAGTACAATTCTTTCTACTAATCAACACATTATGCGCATAATACCAAATGTAAACCTTCGAGCTAATTATTCAACACATTCTCAACACAGAGTAATTCTGATTATGGGCTTTAATGGAGAAAACTCTAGGGCCAAAATTGAAAAACCAATTATAATTTGCCATAAGAAAATCTAAGCTAAATTTATTCAGTAAATCATAACAGTAGTAATTCTGGATACAAGACACTGGAGAATACCAAAATCAACACCCAAACATACCCACACACACACCTCAACATATCTCCAACCAAATATCACTTTATGGTAAATTCCACCAAGTATGGATTTACATTACTTAAAAGGTCAGCTTAGGTTTTGATTTTTCTCTTTTTAAAAATTTTTGTCAGCATTTTATTAAGGAGAATCGAGGTTCAGGTAATAACTAATGTACTGCAACAGTATGTGGCCAACCTATAACCTTTTTTTTAAAACTGTATTTGGAGAAAATTACAAACTTACAAAAAAGTTGTTATAATAAGAACAATATAAAGAACAGCCTTTACCCAGATTCACCATTCACTCATTAGTCTTTTTTCATTTGCTTTATTTAGATGCTCATTTTCTCTTTTTAAATATATATAATTAATCAATCATATTGTTCCTTCACCATTTGAGAAGTTGCATGTATCATAGCTGTTTACCACTGAATAGTCATACTGTCCTTCATAGCCTTTTTCATTTTTCTTCCAGTAGAAGATGAGTGTAGGATCATGTACTACAGTTAGCTGTCATGTCTCTTCAGATTTTTTATATCTGGCACATGAACATTTTTGAAGAATATATCCACCCCCCCCACACACACACTTATTCAAATAGAATGCTAATTTGTGGTTTGTCTGATGTTTCCCCTTGATTTAGACTTATTACATGAATTTCCAGCTGGATTTCCTCATAGCGATTAGTCCTTCCTTGGGTATCACATCTTAGGGACTCACATGTTCATCTGCTTGTCATTAGTGATGCTAATTTTAATCATCTACCCAGGGTACTTTCTAATTTCTCCAGTATGTAGTAATTATTCTTTCCCTTGCAGCTTACAGGCAATCTATTGGGAGATACTTTAAGATCATGTAAATATCTTGTTCTCCAAAACTTTCTTCTAGATTTAGCATTTGTTGATGACCCTTCTCTGATTTAATCTTTGTGACTGCTTTATGATAGCTGTAAAATGATAATTTTCCCTCTCCAATACTCCTCAACATTACCAGTCAGCACTGGTAGTTCACTACCATGAAAAACCATCCCTTTATCCCATTTATTTATGTACCTATTACTGGTACGAATTCATAGATTACAATTTTTCAAATAATTTATTATTGCAGTTAATGATTTTGACGGTAAAATTCTAATTTGGCCAGTGGGAGCTCCTTCAACCTGGCTTCGGTTACTATGACTTTTTTTTAATAAAAAATATTTTTTTCTGACAAAAGAAGATATTCCTGATTCATCTTGTATATTATCTGCGTAAGCCCTAGAATCAGCCATTTCTCCAAGAAGCCCTCATTCTTAAAAGCAGGCAAAGTTATACCACTTGCCCACTACTCATCCCACAAAAGATTCTGAGCAGTCAAGGCTATGATGATCTCAAACATTATTTCCCATACACATTGGAGATGCCAATAACATGTATATTAGGCTACTCAAGGTTGTCAATCAGCTCAATGATTCTTTTCATTTTTTAAAAATTCTTTTTTTGTTTCATTTTGCAGTTTCTACTGCTAGCCTTAAAAGTTCATTAATCTTTTCTTCTACAGTGTCTAATCTCTGATGCTAATCTCATCCAGTCTATTTTCCATCCCAGACATTGTAATATTCTAGAAATCTGATTTGGTGTTTGTTTTCTATTCTTGGGAATGAGTCCTAACAATCAATTTGAGGCATCGAGTTTAGGCAAGAGTGATGAAACAAACTAAGCCCCTTGTCTTTACTGCTTCTAGCAAGTGTGCGCACGTGCCATCTAGGATATATAAATTAATGAAGAGATACACTACTACTCTTCAGATAGGTTAGCAGATCTTAGGGACAAAGATTTTGTTAGTCTTTCAAGTTCACTAATCTTTTCTTCTGCAATGCCTAATCAGCAATCAGTCCTACTGGTGTATTCTCTTCTCAGACACTAGAGTTTTTATCTCCAGATTTGGGTCATTTGTATAAACCCTAAATATTATCATATTCGAACAGACCTGCCAATCCACTTTTCCATGTAAACTGGGCTCTTGTTGTTAGTGAGTTGTTCAAAAACTTCTGTCACTAGCGCTTGCGTTTTTTTATATTTTGGGGTGTTAAGCTGAACAGAACCACAGAATAAAGTATTCAGACAAAAAGACAGAGCTCTAGCTAATGCATATAGTTTAACTGAAGTTACCCTGAGTTGTGAAATTGCTGCTTTCCCTTCTTCACTTTCTTCATCAAATTCATCATCACTCCACTCCCAGCCACCATCTTCTGTCTTATGAAGACGGCCACTGGAACCTGGTACTCTCCGAACCTGCTCATTGGAAGAGATGTGAATTATGGTAAATGCTTGACATCTACTAACTAGAAAAGTCAATCATATTTTCCTCTCCTTTGCCACAGTAAGCAAATAATCGTTTCCCCCAGAAGTGTCCTCCACCCCTCACTTGCTCTCTGTTCACAATCTGCATGCTTTCTTTACTCACAACCACTGACTTTCCCTATATTTCCATATTCTGAGCCTGAACATCATCCAAGTTCTTATGTGAAGTCACAGGTTAAATCTGGTTTCATGACCTGAGACATTTAAAAATAAAATAAAAAATAAAAATAAATAAAAAAAGGTTTTAAGCCCCCCAAATAAACCTATAAAGATAAAGAATGCTTTTTTCTTTTTAATTTTTGAAATCACAATTATACCTGTTCGGTTTTAAGAATACTAGAGCTGTGTAAGTTTTAAGAAAAACGCTTCCCTTTCATCCTTTTCCCCACAAGCAACCACTTTTCAACTCACTTTAGCTTATTCTTTTGGAATTTATATTCCTCTCTCTATGTAACATGTTCTTATTATTACCCCTTAATCTTTTTTTGTTTGGGCTTTAGGAATTAACTATTGGACTTCTCACTATCGAAGATGAGAATTTAACCCTATGATCAACCCCCTACTCTTTCTCATGATATATTGTAATTTTCATTAAATCAATATTCAATGTTTACATAATATGACTATATAATTGACACAGCTGAACCTTATTGTACATTATAGTTACTTTTTTTCCCTGCATAACATTATTTCCTTGGAGTTCGTATTTGCTTATTTCTATGTACTTATGAAATGTATCCCCCATTTCTCTCTCAGCTATGTACATCTTCGTTCACTACACTAATCTACATTAGGTATTTTGTATCACTATCATCTTGAGGAAGTCTCTCGCCAGAATCTCCCGATCTGCTCCACCCTAGAAAGGTTTCACAGCAGGTCTGGTACTTCAGATCTCACTCTACTATCATCCAGAAGACCATGCTCCCTGGATCACACGACTTCCCTGTTCTTAGTTTAAGCGTTTCTTCCACTATTAGCATGGCTCATTACCAAAGCCATGCATTTCTGAACATATCTAAATTCCATCTCCAAATTTCACTTACAGTTTGCCTGGTAAAAAAAAGTCTGGGTTAGAAGTCATTTTCTTTGATAATGTTGAACATAACCGCTCCATTGTGACCTGGCTTTCAGGGGTGCTACTGAGGTCTATGACTCCTGATCCTGTCTGTGATCTTTCCCCCTCCTCTGGAAGGTATAGGATCTCCATTTTGCCTCCGGTATTCTGAGCCATCATGGTAATGGGCCTTAGTGTTGGTCTATTTTCATTCACTGTGCTGGGTCCAGGGGCTCTTTCAATCAGGAAATTCATGACCATCAGCTTTAGAAATTTTTCTAGAATTACTTCTTCAAAGATCTCCTTTCTTCTGAATTTTTGTTGTTGTTGTTGTTGCTATTGTTGTTGTTAGTTCTTTCCTGGAACTCTTTTTACTCAAATGTTGAACCTTCTCAAATGACCCTCTAATTGTTCGTCTCTTTTCTCTACTGTTATCTATCTTTTGGTCTTTTGGCTCCGTTTTCTAGGAAATTTCCTCAACTTTACCCTACAGCCTTTGGATTGAAATTTTTCATTTCTTCTATAATGTTTTCAGTTTCCAAGAGCTCTTTGCTGGTGATTGTGCAATTCTCTAAATGTTTCTTTTTTTAAGTGACAGCTTTACTGAGATATAATTCACATACCACATACAATTGATCCATTTAAAGAACATAATTCAAGAATTTTTAGTACATTCAGAATTGTGAATGATAAAATTTTATTCCACAACAAAATTTAGATTATTTTCATCATTCCCCTCCCACCCCCAAAAACACCCCACACCTATTATCAGTCATTGCCCATTTCTCTACAATCCTTCCAGTCCTCGGCAACCATTAATCTACTTCGTTTCTACACGTTTGCCTACAATGGGCATTTCACAGAAATGGAACTAAATAATATGTGGTCTTTTGTAATTGGCTTCTTTCAATTAGCATGTTTTAAAGGTTCATCCATGTTACGGCATGCATCAATACTTTCATTCCTTTATATTGCCAAATAATAGTCTATTATACAGATACATAATACTTTACACATCTGTTCATCAGTTTTTTATGCTTTGTAGTTATTATGAATAGCTGCTATGAACATTCATGTACATATTTTTGTGTGTATATGTTTCAATTCTCTTTGATTTGCCTAGGAGTGGCATTGTTGGGTCATATGGAAACTTTGTTTATTATTAGCCTTTCGAGGAATTGCCAGACTACTTTTTAAAGTGGCTGAACCATCTACCTTCCCGTTAGCATGTGAGGGCTCCAAATTCTCCACATTTTTATCCATACTTGTTACTGTCTTTTTTATTATAGTTGTTCTAGTGGGTGTGAAGTGATCTCTTCATTGTTTTTGTAGTTAGCAGAGTAGTGCCTAGGCATTCAGTAGACTAATCGTATTTGCTGAATGAATATATCAAAAAATACTAAAGAAAGGGTTGAAAGATAATGAGTAACACTCATACTGTTAACAAAGTATTACTTAACATAAACTTTCAAAATGCGAAAGTAATCTACTTTAACTAAGTTCCCTGGAAAATTGAGCTAAATCCCCATTTACCTTTTTAGATCTTTCAGAAATAGTTGGTGCTCTCTGCAATATTTTTTCTTGAAGAAATTCTTTATTCTGGAGAGGAAAAATAAGTATTTTCTTCTTACAAGAAGTTTTCATTGTACCAACAAAATGAAAAAGAAATGTTCACCACAATTTAAATGTGACAGTGACTGTTTTATAAAGAAGTTTGAGAAAAGCTTCCATTCTTTTATTCTGAGGCTCCTTTTGTATATTATTACCATGAGTTTATAAACTGAGACAGAGCATTAGTGAGTGTATTGTATGAACCATTATCTATGAAAAGTTTCCTTTACTACATGTCCTTTGGGATCATGGGCCCATATTTCCAACTACAGTAACATCCACTTATTTGATATCTGTGGGAAATGAGATGTTTACCAGCTCAGTAGTAAACCTGAAATAAGAGTTCAGTATTTTTCAGATTATATTTATAATGGCACAATTTAATATTCATTTTTCCTATTATAAGTAAAACCTGTTGACTTTAGATAACACTATATGAAAAATACATTTACTAACTCTAAAGGATGTATCTTAATTACCAAAAATTGTATAAATAGTGCCCTTAGCAATTATAATTGTCTTAAGAAAATGCAACTTCTGAGCAGTGAACCTAATTTAGGTAACTGAAAAAGATCAAAAGAACACATAAAACCAAGTTAGAATTTCCTACCTTTGCTTTTTGGAAAAATTTGTGCCTCAACAGTTCTGCTGCTGTTGGTCTAAAACAAGAAAGTTTTTATCGTTAATTCAAATATAATGTGGGTTTCTATTTCCAAAAATGAGAAAATGATTTTTTGAGTAGCAAGGAAAAAAACTCAGTGTACTCTACTTTCCTTAGCCCGCTAAAAAGGAAAAAGTAGGACAAACTTGGTACAAGACATTGAGTAGAATAAAAAGTCAAATAGAAATGTTCTGATAGTGATTATTGTAGGTCCTTTGAAAAATCCATTAGTAAAATGTTTCTTTTGGAAGCATGATTTCTTGGTGGTTTCCAATATATTTGCTGTTTAATATTACTTCCCAAGAAGTAGGCTAGACAATGTTTACTTTAACGAGGCATAAAAATACATCTAAATTCAAAAAGTCCTGTGCGGCTTGCTATGTGGCTGCCTGCCAGCCTTCAACTTAGGTAACTACATATCCTTAAAAGAGAATTCACAACTTCCCTTAAAAAAACTGAAGATTCTAAAAGTAACATATTTTCCATAAATTTAATCTAAACTCCATTTTTAACTCGACTGTGCAGTCTTATTTCCTTTGAATAAAGGCATCATTATTAACTTTACAAACTTTTAAATGAGTATGACTGAGAATAAAAAATAAACAATACTACACTTACAGAGATTGGACCTGATTACGCCACACACCTACCATATCTTCTTGGGGAAATCACTTCTCTAAGGTTCAGGATGGCCAAGTCCCTAAAAGCAGTGGCTCTTAAACACTGCTGTGACATTACCGTTCCTATTTTTTCATTCACTCACGATTTTAATATGTTCAATAGTTTGCAAAATATTGTTTTTTCCTTAATTTTTTTTTCAATTAGAGTTAGACATTCAATATTATTTTATATAAGATTCAAGTGTACAGCATAGTGGCTCCCAGGTTCATTTTCTTCTTTTTAAAGTACAATTTATAAGAGTTCTTTAAGTGCCAAAACGTGACTAGAAAATTCAATCTCTGTTTGAAAAATACCTTAATTTCATGCTTAACTCCTGATTGATAGTTTGACTAGCTAAAGAATTCTGGGTTAACAGTTATATTCTCTCAGCATTATGCCAGTATATTCTGGCCTCGACTGTTATTTTTGGGGAGTTGGCTGTCAGTCTACCTATTCCTCAGTAGTTAATCTGTTCCCTGAGGGTACAATTAAGAGCTTCTACTTGCCTGTGTCCAACAGTTTCATGACCATGTGTACAAGTGGGAAAAGGGGGATGTTCCTTGGGATTTTGGGAGATGGTCTTTAATATGAGAATATATATATTTCAATTCTAGAAAATTCTCAGCCATTATTCTGCTGAATACTGCATCTCACACATTCTTTTTCATCTCTCTTATAGAGTCCATATATACTTACATGTACATGCACTTTTGTATATTATTTCTATGTCCGTTATACATGCACAATGAATCTTCACATACTATCTTGTAAATGTTCATCTTTCATATTCCCATTTTTTATCTTTCTGTGCTGCATTTGAGCATTTTCCTCAGTATAGTGTAGTGTGATTAAGAGTGGACACTCTAGTCAAATTGCATAGGTTGAAATTCCAGCTCCACCATGACTGACTTTGGAGCAAGCCTGTACCCACGGTCATGAAACTACCGGACACAAAGGCAAACAGCTTAACCTCTCTGTGATTCAGTTTCTTCACTTGCAAAACAGAGAAAATAATAGTGCCATCCTCATAGGATTACTATAAAAAATTAAGTGATTTCATACATGTGAAGCATTTATAATGGTACCTGGTAACTTGCTTAGTAGTTGATAAATAATTATCATTTTTGTTGTTTTATTGATATTCTGTTTAACCAGTCTATTAAGCTTTTTTTTTTTTAAAACTTAGAAATGTTCTAAGGTATACTTCTGATTTACTAACTGGAATAGATGTTCTATATCTTCCGGATTTTTTTAAAAAACTTTTATTTGAAATAATTTTACTTACAAAAGAGATGCAAAGATGTAGAGTTCCTTTTACCAGCTACCCGTTAATACTTTGCATAACTATGTTATCAAGAAATTAAGTAAAAATATTAACACTGGTACAGTACTATTAACTAAACGGCTTTATTCAGATTCCCCCAGTTTTTCCACTAATATCCTTTCCCGGTTCCAGGATCTATTCAAGGACACCATGTTGCATTTAGTCCTCATGTCTCCCCCAACCTGACACTTCCTCAGTCTTTCCTTGACACTTTTGAAGAGTACTGGTCAGGTAGTTTGAAGCATATTCCTCAACTTGGGTCTGTCTGGTATTTTTTCCTATAGATTGAAGTTACAGATTTTGGGGAAGAATACCTCAGAGGTAATGTGCCCATCTCAAAGCATCACGTCAAGGAGTATGTAATAATCGATATGTCTTATTATTGGTGATGTTAACCTTGACCACCTGGTGAAGGTGTCTACCAGGTTTCTCCACTCCAAAGTTGTTTTTTTTTTCCTTTTTCATACTTTATTCATCAAAAGCAACTCCAAGTCCAGCCTACATTCAAGGGAATCCATTAAGTTTAAAATTTTAATTTCTGTATTTATCACTTCTAGCAGTTCTATTTGATTTTGATTTTGGGGGAGAAAGTCAGTCATATTCTTTTTTTATGGCTTTGATTTATGATTTTAAATACTCTTATTTAATGGTCTTTTCAGATAAGTTCTTGGAGCACTAATCCTGGCTTGTTATTTCTGCTGACTCTAGTTCACAGTGTAGTGTTTCACTGTATTTTTTAATTTTGATTTTGAATTTTTAATTTTGATTATAATCTTCTCTTTGGTGGGATATTATGTGCAAACATCCCGTGAACCTGGGTTTTTGAACTGTTCTAACAGTGCAGTTTCACAACTGCTTCTGCCAAAAATAAAACTGGCTTGGCGATAATATTTTTAATTTCTAATCCTGTGGGTTCCTGGATAACAGGAGTAGTATAAATGCAGACTGTAAACCTGCAGACTGTCCAGTTCAGAGGACTTGATTATTCAAGAGAGATTTTTGTTCTGTCTTTGTGATTATAGAAAGATTTTTATTTACTTGCTTATCCTTTCAGGATGCAGACTTACAGTCCTAGCTTTAAGCAGAGATCTCAATTCAAAATCCCAACTGGGCGGGCCCTATATCTCATTTTCAATCCCTATGTAGAAGTGGGAAGGAATAGTGTCCCACTGCGGGGAGCTGCAGGATTAGTTCATGATTTTTCTTCTCTAATTTATGGCTTCCTTATTATTTCTGGCATCTGAGTACTTCCCTTTATTGCAACCTCATCTCTGGATTTGTTATTTTAAGTTTGATAGATTTAGACAGTATTTCTGGGTGCTTGTAACAAGAGAATTCTGTTATTTTAGTCAACTAACTTGGCAGAGGCAAAAGTGTTCCCTATCCTTTATACCAATTTATTCAAAAACAGAAAAAAATTCTAAAAGCTCAGGTTTGAACTCTGCTCCCTGTTTTTCTTACCTTTTCCAATATTTCCAACAGTAAATTCTGAGGGCCCATTAAGTATACTAAAGTTAATTAAAATCGCTCATGTTTGTTGATCAGAGAAATCAAAATTAAAGAACAGTTAGTGCTAAGAAACTGAATGGAATATATGTGAAACAGAAAGATAAGATAGTGAGAACAGAGCCATAGGTTAGGAATCAGGAGTTTTGGATTCAAGTCCCACGTCTATGGCTAGGTAGCTGGTTGACCCCAAAGATAAAAGATTGTATAGGGATATCCAATATTCTATGATTCTGTTAATTCATAAATTCAAACACACATTAGATGACCATGTTTATTTATTGACTTACCAGCCAATCTGCCTAGTGCTAATAAGGTAAGCTCTTTGAATTTCTGGTCCACTTAAAAGTATGAAAATTTGATATCAAATATAACATTTGCTATGTGTATTTCTTCTGTTACTGAAATTGTAAACAGCATTAAGATATTCATTTACTTATAAGTTTTAAGTGCAAATTGAAAACAAGCCCTCCCACTAACTTGACATTATATTAATACAGAATTCACAATATACAAATTTACAATGATAAGAAATTAACCAGGAAATAGCTGAACTATTTAGGGTATACTGTACACTAAAAAAAAAAGAAAATTATTTATTCACTTCCAATCTAAGATAATGGTCTCTGTCTGTTTTTTCTAAAATTTCTATTTTGTTCTTGTGAATATGCACGAACAATTCCCTGTGTGCCTTTGTATGTGATTCCTAGACTTCCCACGACGGACTACATAATAGATGAAGAGGAAAGTAAGCCTTATCTCATACTTTACCTTTTTTCTGGATCCTTTTGAAGGCACAATGAAATCATTTTTCTAAATGATTTTCCATATTTTTTCAGCATTTCTTTATCTTGAACACCAGTTTCCAAAGAAGGAGGATCATTCTGCAGTGTCAGCATCAAAACCTGTAAGAATTTTCCATATAATAAACACTGCTTAAGACTTAGTAGAGTAAAATTAAATATTGTGGCCAAGATTTTTCAACATAGACAAACCCCAATATATAAGCAGATTTTACTTTCAAAAAGTTCATATCTAGATCAATTATTCAGAAACCAGTTATTTAGGTGTTTTCCGCATAAACAATATCCTATAGAAAGTCAGCTTCCCAGACAACATGCCTGCCAGGGCTCAAGTGTATGAACACTGTATGTCCTTTGGTCAAAATCCTTTCTTCATGTCTTCTGTCCTCGCTCTTATACTGCCAAACTACCTTAAAAAAAAATTAAAACACAGCAAAATTCAGAGTGTAACCTTGCTGACTTTACCTATTCATGGCTTTGTCTCAACTTGACACCTTGTAATCTGGCGTTCTCTTCCCGGAGCGCCTCAGAAACTTCTACCTTAGCAATCACCGATGATGTCTTAGTTAATAAAGCTACAGCGTTTTTTCAGTTCTCATTCTTCCTACCTTCCTTGCAGCAGCCAACA
Source organism: Pteropus medius (assembly GCF_902729225.1). Taxonomy (NCBI): domain Eukaryota; kingdom Metazoa; phylum Chordata; class Mammalia; order Chiroptera; family Pteropodidae; genus Pteropus; species Pteropus medius. Next base: position 10,516,843 of record NW_024351543.1, read on the forward strand.
AGCTTGACTACTCTGTCCATTTCTTCCCTCTTTGACTTTTATGGAAACATACTAGCCTGATGCACAGAGATGTGAGTAATGAAGTTCATATTTATGTGATGGGACTTTGGGTGAGCTGTGTTTTTCTATACTGTTTTGACTTTTTTATAAAAAGCATAAGCCATTTTTCTAAACACAAAGTCAACACTAAAAAAATAAAATGGGGCTATAATCAGAATTATTACTTGCTTTTCATATTTACTTGCTTTTCAGATTCACATTTACTGAAATAGAATTACTAAGGTTGGTGATATTTCTCATTATGAGCAAACAGGTTAACACATATATGTCTGGCTATAATTACAGGAGTCATTGCCTATAATGGATGAAAAAGAAACCTCATGCTCTCTCTCAACCTCCTTTTTAAAATAAGCCATCTCTTTGGCCTAAAAATAGCCTCCCACCTTATAGTTATTTTAAAAAAATTCTTCTTAAAACCTTATGAATTCCCTCTTAGAAGTAGTCAACCTTTGGGAAAACCGTGGCCTTAAAATATTACTAATCTTTCACAGAATCAAAATTTCACCCATTGAACATGCAGGTCAATATATGTATGTTTTGAATATGGAGGGACACAGAGGTTTTTCCTAATAGCCTTTTGTTTTGTCCTTAAAGGGGACAAGATATTTTAAAGGCTCTCAAGTGCACCATACAGATACGAATAATATCACTATGACAATAATTCACAATGGTGGTTATCCATTTTAAACAGTCATAGGGTATTTTGTAAAGTGAGCAAGCAGAAATATAAACAATAGCTACAGCTACAAACAGAAGAATAGAATTCATGAGCATATTAAAACTAAGGGGTCGCACAGATAAAATGGTTACCAACAGTATTGGCAGCACCATCTTGAAACACAAAAACTCATTCTGTTACTAATGCTGGGGGCAGGATTAACAACCACATTTCATTAACAACCATCAGATTCTGAGGTAACTACTACCTCAGAACATGATAATAGGCCTTTTAATAAAAGCTGCTTAGTGTCCTACAAAGCAAACTTTTATTCAATAATAATGAAAATACATATATAGGGCACATGAACATTTTGCATGAATTATCTTGTTTAAGATATGAAAAGCACTTAAAACAGTGCCTGGCAAGATAAGTGCTCAATGAATGTTAGCTATAATTACTATTAATATGTATTCCTTCCAACAACCTTATAAAGTAGAAATGATCATCGTCCCATTAAGGCTGTTCTACACAGGTGACTGTACAGAACACACACTAAAATGAGTGACATCAGGTCCTAATATCAAACTATTCAAACTAAGAGTCAGGAGATGGAGATCACTATATAAAAAGGTCAACTCCGATGTAAAGTCATCCAATGGTAAACACCAAATATCTGATACAGACGTTAACTGCTACAGGAGTCAGAAAGAATGCAGGGCAGAATTCTATGGACAAAAACGTCAAATGAAGCAAGGCGCCTGGGACATGAGCTGGGGCAGTACTCTGAACGTGGGCCTCACCTTCATTGGTGGGTACTTATGATACGGAGCTGCCCCTGTAGCCAATTCAATCGCTGTGATCCCAAAACTCCAGATGTCGGCTTTGAAATCATAACCTCGGACCTGTAAAGAACAGAGAGATGTACGTGATTACTTTTGCCACCCTAAAAGCACTTTTAAAAGGTAGCTTATCATGTCTATCAAGAACCGTGAAAGTGTTCGTAAGCTTTAAACCAATAAAATAAAGTAGGCAAAAATTAAATATACTTGAAAAAAGGAAAAAAAGAGGCAACCTGAATGAATATTCACCAATGGAGAAATTAAGTACAGTATATTCACCTAAAGAAATATTACACAGTTAACTAAAACCACGTTCATGAATTCTGTATGAAAATATGGAAAACCATCTGTGATAAAGCATTTATGAAGAAAAAAGAATATAAAATTGTTCATAAGTTTTGATACTATTACAAATAGGTATACAGTCTATAAAAAATAGAACAAAATGTTAGGCAATGGGGGTGAGTCTTGTTTTCAACATTTCCTATGCTGTTATTGTTTTTATCATCTTAATTTTTATAATGAAAAGTTACAAAGGGCATGAATATTTTTAAAGTTGTTGGTGTGAAAATGTTGCCAAATTTCTCGCCTTTTAAACTGTCACCAGCACATCATATAATTAAATATTTTAATTTCCTATCCTAAACAATGTAGGAGAAACAGGTGTTGGGAGTGTGTGGTTTGAGATCTAAAATTAAAGCTCCATATTTCATGCTGTCTTCACATCTAGTAAATAGGAAGGCCTCTAATGACATAAGTGCACATCCCCCCGCCCCGCCGCCCCCTTACCACCTTCTGCTCCTGAGGATAAGGTCCCTTAGCCTAGCAACTCTGCTTATCAACCAGACCAGGTACAGGTCCTGCTTATCCCTGACTAGCAGGCTTCAGCTCCCTGCCAGCCTGCAGAATTATTCAGATGAGCCAATCACATCCTCACAAGGAAATCAAAGGGCATCTCACTCTTTTGATACTACAAAACCTGTTTGCCACAGTAACTTTTTGTTCACTCTCTTCCTGAGTGCGATCCTCTGTGGCATACAGTGTCCTCCTCCCCCCTGCTATGTGTATATGCAATTAATAAATTGCAGTCCATCTCATCAGTTCAGGGTCAGGTGTGTGTTCAACCATTCACATAACTTTAGGGTGAGAATCCTTACCTCACCAGCAGGGTGAATACAGGCGTTATAACAGAGTGAAAAGTGAATTCAGTTCTACATACTGAGTTTGATATACCAGGAAGACATTTCTGCAAAACACCTATAAGGAGGTGAAAATATCTACCCAGAGGCTTAGGAAATAAGACTGGTCTGAACATAAATTAGAAATAATGACTAGGTGCAAAGCAAAGAGGACACTTAGTGAGTATGTCAGAGAAGAGTTCAAAAACCAGGTCCTGGGAAACACTGCCACTCAGCAGAAGGAAAGCCAGAAAAGAAGTCAGAGAAATGGCCTGACAAGTAGGAAAAAATGAGAAAGCCACACTAGGGAAGCTAACAAAGTTAAAGGTGGGAATGGCCAACTGTGTCAAATGCCACAAAGAGAACAAGACAAGGAACAAGAAATGAGAACTGGTTTCAAGATTTAGCAGAATTTCTGTAACATGATGGGATGAGTGACATCAGATTGTAGTTTGAGGGCAAATGGAAAATGGGGATGTGAAGAAAACTAGTTTCTAGAGAACTACAGCAATATAACTATATGTAAAAAGACTGTCATTTAACCAAAGAGAATATTATTAAACGAAGCTTCATTATATTATTCCTTCGGTTGTCTTTGGTATAAACCCTAAGTTTCTCATCTCCTTTGTAAAGTTTTGCAGTTGTTTTTTTTTTTTTTTTAAAGGAGGACCAAAGTCTTAATAGATGAACAGAGATGTGTATTTCCCAAAGCTAACCTAGTATACCAAATAAAAGCACTACTCAGTGTTTTTCAATTCATAACAAAACCCTAAACCATTAAAAAAAGACACAGTACCTGTTCCATAACTTCAGGTGCCATCCAGCAAGGGGTTCCAACAAAAGTCTTCCTCACTTTATTTCGGGTAATATCACCACCAGTTGCTAAAAAAGCACTAACTCCAAAGTCTGAAATAAAATACAACAGCAAGGTATTAAAAGTACAGTAAGTAACATAAATGACTAGAGTAATATTATAGTTACAGTCCTATATATAAACAGCATGACATCATCTTTCTGCTGAACTTCTCTCGGCTAAATTACGACACAGCCTAACAGGTCCTTCAGTCCATTCCTCTCCACCTCAACACAACTTCTCTGATTTTCCTCCTTGCTCTAATCTATTCTTCTTCCCAAATTGAAACCCTATATCCATGAAACTCCCCGATGACCCCTTCCTCTAGTCCCTGGCACCTACCATTCTACTTTCTGTCTCTATGATTTTGACTAAGTATTTCATAAGTGGAATGATACAGTATTTGTTTATAACTGGCTTATCTCACTCAGCATAATGTCCTCAAGGTTCATCGACATTGTAGCATGTGTCAGAGTTTCCTTCCTTCATAAGCTGAATAATATTCCATTGTATGTATTTACCATATTTTGTAATATGTTCACTGATGAACACTTGGGTTACTCCCAAGATTTCGCCACTGTGAATAATGCCGCCATAAAAACGAATGTACAAATATCCGTTTGAGCCCATTTTCACTTCTTTAGGTTACATAACCAGGAACTGCTGGGTCCTTTATTATTTTTAATTATTTAAGGAATAGCCAAATTCTTTTCTACAGCAGCTGTACTATTTTACAGTCCCATCAACAGTGAACAAAGATACCGATTTCTCCACATCTGTGTTATTTGTTGTTGTTGTTGTTGTTTTTGATAGTAGCAATCCTGATGAGTGTGAGGTGGTACCTCCTTGTAGTTTCAATTTGCATTTCTCTGATGATTAGTGGTGTTGAGCATCTTTCCGTGTGCTTATTGGTGATCTGTATATCTTCTTTGGAGAAATGTCTATTAAAACCCATTTTTAATCTGTTAATTTCTTGTTAAATTTTAGAAGTTCTCTGTATATTCTGGATATTATTAGTTTTTATAAGTAATTTACAAAATATTTTCTCCAATTCTATGGGTTACATTTTTACTGTTAGTAGTGCTTTTGATGCATAAAAAAATTAATTTTCACAAAGGCTACTTTTCCTATTTTTTCTTCTGTTTCCTGTGCCATTGGCATCATATCTAAATCACTGCCAAAACCAATGTCATGAAACTTTTGCCCTGTTTTCTCCTCAGAGTTTCATTGTTTAAGGTTTTACATTTAGGACTTTGATCCATTTTGAGTTATTTTTTGTGTATGGGAACTTCATAGATAAGGGAACTTCATTCCTTTGCATGGGGATATGTAGTTTTCTCGGCACCGTATGTCCTTTCCCCCACTGAATGGTCTTGGCACCCTTGTCAAAATCACTTTACCATGTATGAAAGAGTTATTTTGGGGCTTGCTTTTCTATTCCATTGGTCTCGATGTCTATCTTTATGCCCATAACATACTGTTTTTATTACTGTTGCCTGTAGTAAATTTTGAAAGCAGAAGTGTAATTCCTCCGGCTTTGTTCATTCTTTTTCAAGACTGTTCTGGTTATCTGAGGTTACTTGAGATTCGGTACAGATTTTAAGATGAGTTTTTCTATTTCTGCAAAAAAAAAAATATCACTAGGATTGCAATAATAATTACATTGAATCTGTAGATCACTTTGGGCAGTACTGACATTTTAAGAATATAGGTATTCCCTGCTTTCATAATGTCTGCATTATGCCACTTTGCTTTTACAAAAGTCCTACATAAGTATCTGTTTTCACTAACCAAAAGAAATCCAAAAAGGATTTTTGTTTTTACAAAAAAAAGCCATGAAAGCGAGTATGAAACATGAACTTTCCGAAAGTCAGAGATACTCTTCACTTTAAGCCATTTGGGCTTACAAAAGATTTCATAGGAATGCTCTACTTCAGCATAGCAGGAGAAACCTGTATTAAGTCTTCTAATCCGTGGACATGAGATGTGTTTCCATTGATATATGTCTTCTTTAATTTCTTTCAGCAATGTTTTGTAGTTTTCACTGTATAAGTCATCTACCTCTTTGGTTAACTTAACTCCAAGTGTTTTATTCTTTTTGATGCTACTTATAAATGGAATTGTTTTGTAATTTCCTTTGCAAATTGTTCATTGTTAGTATAAAATGCAACTGATTTTTGTGTGGTGACTTTGGATCTTACTTTGCTAAATTCAAGTAGTTTACGGAATGTTTAGGGTTTTCTACATATAAGATCACATAATCTGCATATGGGGATAATTTACTTCTTTCCAGTTTGGATGACTTCTTTTTCTTACCTAATTGTTCAATCTAGATCTTACAGTACTATGCTGAACAGAAGTGTCAAAAGCATCCTTGCCACGTTTCCGAACTCAAAGGAAAAGCTTTCAGTCTTTCATCACTGAATATGTTGTTCATTGTGGGTCTTTCGTATGTAGTTTTTAGTAAGTTGAGGATGTTTCCTTTGTTCCTACTTTGCTCATATTCCTATTATAAAAGTGTTAAATTTTCTCAAATGCTTGTTCTATATTGAGATGATCAGGTGGTTTTTTCCCCTGCATTCTGTTAACGTGGTCTGTTACATTTGATTTTGAAATGTTAAACCATCCTTGTACTCCAAGAAAAAAATCCCACTTGGTCATAGTGTATAATCCATTTAATATGCTACTGAATTCGATTTGCTAGTATTTCGTTGAGGATTTTTGCATCAATGTTCATTAAGGAATATTCGCCTGCAGTTTTCATTGTAGTGTCTTTGGCTCTGCTATCAGGGTAATGCTGTTGAATGAATTAGGAAGTGTTCCTCCTCTCCAATTGTTTGGAAAAGATTGAGAAGGACTGTTATTAGTTTTCCTTTAACTGTTTGGTAGAATTCATCAATAAAACCATCAGGTCCAGGGTTTTTCTTTGTGGAGAGATTTCAAATAATGATTCGATCTCCTTACTAGTTACAGGTCAATTCAGATTTTCTATTTCTCTGTGATTTCATCTTGGTAGTTTTCATGTTTCAAGGAATTTGTCCATTTCATCTAAGTTATCCAATTTGTACAATTGTTCCTAGTACTCTTTTATAATGTTATTTATTTCTGTAGAATTGGTAGCAATGTCCCCATTTTCATTTATGATTTCAGTCATTTGAGTCTTCTATTTTTTTCTTAGTACACCTACCTTAAGGTTTGTCAATTTTGGTGATCTTTTTATAGAACCAGCTTTAGATTTAACTGATTTTCTCTACTGCTTTTCTATTTTCTATTTCCTTCATCTCTGCTCTAAACTTTATTTCCTTCCATCGGCTTTGGATTTAGTTTCTTTTTCTTGTTCCTTAAGCTATAAAATTAGATGGCTGATTTGCCATCTTTCTTATTTTTAAATAATGTATCTGTCGCTATAAACGTATCCCTTAACAATACTTTTGCTGTGTCCCATAAATTTTGGTATGGTTGTGATTTTGTTTTCATTTATCTGAGTATTTCCTACTTTCCCTTGTGATGTCTTCCTTCCTTCATCACAAATCCTTAGTGAATTTTCTAGATTTACTCCTGTTATTGATTTCTGACTTTATCCCACTGTGGTTGGAGAAGATACTTTGTATATTTAACTTTTAAAATCTTACTGAGACTTAGTTTGTGGCCTAACATATAGACTATCCTGGAAAATGCCCCTTGCGCACTTGGGAAGAATGTGTATGCTGTTCTTGTTGGGTAGTATTCTATTAATGTCTGTTAGATCTCACTGGTCATTGTGTTAAATCCTCTATTTCTTTATCTTCTGTATCTAACCAATATTGAGACCGATGTACTGAAGTCTCCAACTATTACTGTAGAACTGTCTACCTTTCCCTTCAGTTTTGTCAGTTTTTGCTTCATATATTTTGCTGGTATGTTATTAGATGCAGGAATATTCGTAATTATTATATCTTCTTGCTGTATTAAAGCATCTATTAACATGTAGTGTATCTCTTTGTTTCTTGTAATCTTTTATGATTTAATATTTATTTTGTCTGATATTAGAATAGCTACCCTTGCTCTCTTTTCGGTTACTATTTATGTAGAATATAGTTTTCCAGCCTTTCCCTTTCAATCCATTTGTGTCTTTGGATCTAAAGTGAGTCTCTCATAGGCAGCATATAGTTGAATCGTGTTTTATCCACTCTGCCAATCTCTGTCTTTTCATTGGAGAGTTAAACTATTTACATTTTATAGAACCACTACTGATAAGGAGGGATTTCTGTCATTGTGTTATTTTCTATAGTTTTGTCCCTTGTTTCCTGAATTACTTCTTTTGTGTTTAGCTGATTTTTTGTTGTGAAACGCTTAATTTTCCCCCTCATTTCTTTATGTGTATTATCTATAGCTATTTTTTTTATGTGGGGACTATAGGAATTACATTTACCATTCTAAAGTTATAACACTCTAATTTGCATTTATACCGCTTACCTTCAACAAAATACAAAAACTCTTCTCCTTTACAGCACTGTTCCCACCCTTTTGGTTGATGATGTCACAAAATTACATCTTAATACACTGTGTGCTCAAAAACATAAACAAATAATTCTTTTAAATGTACTAGTCTCTTAAATTATGTAGAAAACAAGACTTAGAGTTACAAACCAATGTTACTGTAATACTAACTTTTAGAACAATAATTGTTTTTATTATTAGTCTCTTAAACCATGTAGAAAACAAAAAGTAGAGCTACAAACCACTGTTACAATAATACAGTAATAGCTTTTATATTTGCCCATGTGTTTACCTTTATCAAGATCTTTATTTCTTCATACTGTTTGGAGTTATTGTCTAGTGTCTTTTCATTTCACTTCACAGAACTCCCTTGAGCATTTCTTGCAATGCAAGTCTAGTGGAAACATACTCCCTCAGCTTTTGTTTATCTAGGAATGTCTTAATTTATCCTTCATTTTTGATGGAGTTTTACCAGTTATAGGATTCTTGGTTGATAATTTCTTTAGCACTCTGAATACACTGTTCCACTTTCTTCTGATCTCCAAAGTTTTTGATGAGAAATCTGCTGAGTGACAACCTTACTGAGTCTCCTTTGTGACAAATCATTTCTCTCTTGCTGCTCTCAAGAGTCTTTGTTTTCGGCTTTCATAAGTTTGATTATAACGTGTCTCTGTGTGAGTCTCTTAAGGTTTATCTTACTTGGAGATTGTTGAGCTCTTGTATATTTATATTCCCGTCTTCATCAAATTTTGGAAGTTTTCAGCCTTTATTTCTTTAAATATTCTCTCTGCCTCTTTCTCTCTTCTTCTTCTGGGTCACATACAATGTGTATGTTGGTCCACTTAATGGTGTCCAACTGGCCCCTCAGGCTCTGTTCACTTTTCTTCAACCTTTTTCCTTCTATTCATCAGAATCGCTAATTTCCGTTTACCTATTTTTGAGTTCACTGATTCTTTCTTCTGCCAGCTCAAATTTGCAACTGAATCCTTCTAGTGAGTTTTTTATTTCACAGTACAAGTTATTGTACTTTTTAGCTCCAAAATTTCTTTTTGGTCTGTTTTAGGTTTTCTTTTTGTTAAAAGTCTCATTTTGTTCACACATCATTTTAATTTCTGTTCATCTTCTTTCAGTTCTCTCAGTATCATCAATATGGCTGTTTTAAGTCTTTGTCTAGTAGATCTGCCATCGGTCTGTTTTAGTGACAGTTTCTATTATTTATTTCATTTGAATGGGCCACGCTTTGCTGTTTATTGAATGTCTTCTGATTTTGTTGTTGTTGAAAACTGGAGATCTAAATCTAATAATATGGCAACTATGGAGATTAGATTCTATCTCTTCTCCATGGTTTGCTATTTTTGTTAATGTTTTTGTTATTGTTGTTTTGGTTGCTGTAGGCTGTATCTGTGTCAAGCATCAGATGGAGGACTGAGGTGTAAACTTAAGGTCTTCTCTGATCTTTTCCGCACTTTTTCCTGGGCATGTGGAGTCACTTTCCAATTTTCCCTGTAAATGTAATTGTTTTTTTAATATCCTAGTTTTTAATGTCTGGCTCCAAAAGGGGAAAGACGAACAAAATGAAGGGAAGAAAAAACGGTGCTAGCCTGTTAAGTCTCCTGGAAGTTACTTGAGGGGGTGAGGTACAATAACTATGGCTGCTTGCCTCTTTGCCTGCACCTTGAGAATAGAATCAGCAATCAGTGATCAGGGCACAGACTCCTGATATTTGGAGGAAAGAATGCTTTTTGCCCTAACAGTTACCACAGCTGTGTGTGAGCTGCTCCAAAAACACGCACAAATGCCCACAACATGGCTGATGGGCGAGAAATGAGTGGCTCTGATATTGACCAAATTAACCACGATTTATCTTCCAAGACTTTCCCTAGAAATGTCAAGCCTTCAATGGTCTACAGAATTCCAAAACAGTTACAGTAAGTCCTCACTCAACATCATCAATAAGTTCTGTGACTTTAAATGAAATGATGTATAATGAAACCAATTTTATCGTGGGCTAATTGATATAAACAAGAGTTAAGTTCCTACAGCATTTCTTCAAATTTATAACAAAATAACATTGAACAAAGTTATTTGAGGACCTGCTGTACATCAGACAGATTCTGCCATTTCAACTGCTGTCTAGGTGGGGAGTCAGATTCCTGGTGCCGCCTATTCACCATCTTCCCAGAATCCTCTTTAGTTTTTTACCACTCAATTTTGCTTCTCTAAGCAATATAGCACAATTGTGCCTGGTAGTGAACTTATGTAAATGAAATCGCACCCTATATATTCTATTCTGACTGGCTTCTTTCATCTGATGTCTTTAGAATTTATTAATGCTTTTGTATATAGTTATAGTTCTATTCAATTTCATCACTAGATAACATTCCAATGTATAAATTAACCATTTTTTTATACAATGGATTTTATACAGTGGATACAATGTTAATTTATACAATGGGTAAATTTATTTATCCATTCTACTAATGAAGAAGTTGGAACTGTTTCAAACTTTCAATGCTTATGAGCACCATGGCACACGTAAGCAAATTTCCCCAGGCCATGCATTCAGAGGCCAGAGTCTTAGGGTATGCCAGTCTTTAACCTAATGAAGTGTTTGTACTAATTTATACTCCCATAATCAGATATTAGACTTTTCCTTGCTTTACATCCACACTAACAACTGGTGGTGTCAGATATTTTTTCCAGGTCAATCAGTATAACATGGTATTCCAATGTTATTCTACTTTGTATTTAACTGATTACTAATGAGGTTTAACACCTTTTATTATATATATGTTTTGATGTCTTCATTTGGGAAGTCTTCTGTCCATTTTTTAATCATATTTTTCTTAACGAGTTCTTTACATATTCTAAATTTGAGGCCTTTATCAGTTATTCATGAAACAAGGATCTTTTCTACTCTGTGGTTTGCCTTTTTACTTATTAACGGTGATAAATTGTTTTTCTTTTGATGAAGAGAAGTTGCTAATTTTCAAGGAGTCAAATTTATCGATCTTTTCCTTTACGTTAGAGCATTATGTGGCTTGGTTAAAATATTCCCTTATATTAGGACATGAAGATGTGTGTCTAAATTATCTTCTAAAGCTGAAGAACGAATTAACTTTTGGGTGATTATCTTCCTCCTGCCAAACACCTGACTGTTCCGGCAATGGGCATGGGACTAAGATGAGGTTTTCTCAGATGATCTGCTTACTCAACAATCCTGCGGTTCCACCATTCTGGAGCTTCAGCCTGGAGGAAGTGGTATTTCACCAGGACAGCCACCAACTCTTATCCCTTCAGCTCTGAATCTCCCAAAACTGCACTTCCACCTCTCAGATGCCTCTTCTTAATTGGCAAATACCCCATTTCTCCCAGGATATAAGTAACTCTGTATCACCTTTCTGTATCAATTTATTTTTAAATACAATGAGGTTTCTTGACTACTTCTCCTTAAAAGGAAAGTACAGAATGCCATAAGAACCCACAGATGAATATCTTAATGCTGGACAAGGAATGGATAACTGGATAGCTACAAGGTAATGAGTAATGGCCAGAAAAATGTCAAAAATCAAAAATGAAGGTTGAATTGTGGAGAAAACCTTGAGAGCCAGCAGGAATGTACCAACATAGAATGTTTAACTAGAAATGGTCCAGGGAAGAGAAAATTGTCTAAGAAAACATAAAAGATAACCAATGTGGTTCAACTGACCATTCAATTTTAAAAAATGCTAATCATTACCTGCAATCTGTACTGAGCCATCTTCTCCAAGAAGAATATTTCCAGCTTTCACATCTCTTTAAGAAAAACAAAAATTAGATATTAAAAAAACACCTATTCTTTGGAGTCACATAATTTAAGCATTTGTCTACTAGAGTCACATAACACTGGCAATATTTAAGTTCTCTATTTTGCATTAAAGGGTATTAAGGCCAATACAAAAATTTTTTTAAAAGTTCAGTCACTTGTACTAGAATCCAAACATTGTAAACAGAAAGCTAGAATAACATATAGCTATTTACTATAAAATCTAGAAAACCCAAGGTGATTCAATACTTGACTGGAATAATATTGGCCAAAGAATGTGATCCTCATCTACCCTCACGTAATTCTACCTTTTGAAATATATTGATTTTTTTCTACACCCTAATATATGGTCAAAAATTTTAAATGGTCAGCGTGTAATTGAAAAACAGATTAGTCCATGACTGTAGCATAAAGACAAATACAAATTATTCAAACATCTCTACTTTTATTGGTAATTATTTATAACAATTCAAATACATGTATACATTCTTGTTACAAAAATCTAAAAATCACTGAAAAGGCCAGTGTCCCTTTCAGCACTATTCTCAAGTCTAGTATTCTCTCCAAATTTTTCACCTTTTATCAGTCTCATTAATGGAATATGTTCCTATGACACATCTGGATTTTTCTTCCAACGTAAATGATATCATACTATCTATTCCAATCTACAACTTGTTTTTCTCACACAACATGTTAGTGATATCTGGCAAAATTTTAAATCCCTAAGTCTATGAGTAGCAAATCCACTTCTTGATAACCTAGAGAAACTCTTAACAATGCACAGAGAATGTACAAGGGGTTTCACTGTGGGATTATTTGTAGTAACACCAACAAAATGGTCATAACCTAGAAGGCCAACAACGGCAGAAAGGTTAAATTAATTCCATTACATCCATGAAATGGAATAAGGTCAATCAACATGTTATAACTTGAAATACTCTCTAATACATACTGCTAAGTAAATAAATCAAACAGGAAGCATTTTGCATGACACCATTAATGTTAAACACACACACACACACACACACACACACACACACACACACACACACACACAATCTTTCCATACACACAAAATAGAGAGCAATGAATGGTTCCTTTTGTGGAGAGGAGAGGGACAGGAGTCAAAGGGATAGGTATTTAAATACCTTGTGGGAATGGACTCATCTCTTTTATAATTAAAAATAAACACAATTAAGTAAACAAAAGAGAGCTGGCTATACAAGAAAAGCAAGGCTAGCTTAAGGAGGAAGGCCTTGTCTGTCATGAAAAAGAACCAATGAAAAGCACAACACTTTATCCTATCTTCTTTTCCTCCATCTTAAGAGACAACCATTCTTTGGTAAACAATGAACAATAGCTTCACAACTCTTTGTAGCAGCATCGCCAGACCCGCATACACAATCCCTTTCGTGAATATATACTAAGCATAAGGAAATCATGTTACGAGTATTTTGTACTACTTATAAAGCCAAGCAATCTACAGGATATTTTCCCAGAGGCTGACTTATGTGAAAGCTGACTCACTTTGCTCCATAAACCTAAAGTCTCTGACTCTAGATACCACGAATAGGAGAGAAGTGAAGACACTGCCTTCTCTTGGTGACAAAGACCATGCAACTGAGTCAACCATGAACCTTCGACTCTCTTTTCTGAGCTCATATGGAATGATATCTAAAACTCGGTGGAAAAAACAATGTTTAGTTACTTCCTCCTCTGTGTTTTTGCAGCAGGCTATAATACAATGTTAGCACAGATAACAGAAATATGATCATATTTCTAGGTCTCTCTCATTTCACCATAAGCCATACCTGGGCTGTATTATATTTCTGTTTCACCTGCACTTACTTATTCAGTATTACGATTAGAAATAGGAGCATCTCCCAGATACTCATCAAATAGATTTAAATAACTAAATAGGAGACAACCTCCCTCAAATCCTTTTATGGAGATAAGTGTGATATCAAATAAATGAATAAGTAAATAAACCCCAAAAAACAGTAAAATAGAAGTTGATTGTTTCTGGAGAGAAATGGAATATCAAATGCATCAGTCCAACCAAATACCAAAGTAAAACTTGATTGTTCTCTCCCTGCTGTCTTAACTACCATTTCCCATCTCCTAACTCTGTTCCAAATAGTTAGGGTTATAAACCAATACACTGTATTCTAATAGGACAATCCTAACTTCCCATCGACAGGAGGCCAGTTAAACTGTGGTATATATCTACATAATAAAATACTGTGAATAGTAATAAATGTGTTAATATAGAACAATCTCTAAATATATTCTTAAGTAAGAATATTACATATAATATGTTGCCATTTTTTTAAACAGGAGGGAGGGGGACATATACATTATGTATATTGACATAAATCTCTCTCAAAGAAGTGACATGAAAATGGCAAGAAGTGGTTCCCTTTAGACCAAGGGTATGAGAGGTTCAGGGAAGGAAGAAGACTTTTAAAAAATTATTTTTTTAAAGATAGTTTTAGATTTACATGAAAATTGAGAAGATAATGCAGAGAAGTTCTCATGAACCTTAAACTCAGTTTCGCCCATTATTAACCTCTTACATCAGTATGGTACTTTTGTACAATTAATGAACCAGTATTGATGCATTACTATTAACTAAAATCCACAATTTAATCAGCTTTTTAAAGTTTTTACCTAATGTCCTTTTTCTCCATCCAGTATACCACTAATTACAATTAGTTGTCATGTCTCCTCAGGCTCCTCTTATCTGTGAAAGTTTCTTTAACTTTCCTTGTTTTTGATGATGACCTTGACAGTTTTGAGGAGTAATGGTCGAGTGTTTTGCAGGACTCCTCTCTAATGGAATTTGTATGATGTTTTCCTCCTGGTTAGACTGGTGTCATGAGTTTTTTGGAAGAAAAACCACAGAAGTGCCATTTCATCACAGCATATCAAGTATTGACATAATTTAGCCACAGTTGATATTTAAAAGACTTATTTTTTTATCAGATACCATTTTGTGCTGTTTGAACTTTTTAAGCCATGTATACATATTAGCTATTTAAATAATGTTTTCTAAGTTTTTGTCTTTTGTAAATGAAGAGATAGTAATCCATTTTCAGTAGAACTTTCACTTTGGGTGACTACTTTTCCCGATCAATTCCCTACGTAATTAATTCATGTTTCCCTTTGAAACTACAAGTGCAATCTGTAGAACGGCTTCCAGAAGTAAAAACAGAGGAATATCATGAAGCTAAATGGCTTACTGCACAGTCAAACACACCAGTCTGTCCTCACACAAAACAGGACAACTTACCCTTCAAGGAAAAGATTTGTAACTAAATATCTGGAAATCAATACAGTCCATGATTAATGAATCATTTTTACTCTGCCACAAAGACTATCAAAGTAACCCAGCAGCCCCAACAGTTAAATCCTCCATCTACTCTTAAATAGCAAGAACAGTGAGCTTTGTTTTTCATAGCTTAATGCCATTTCTCACATGTCACTACTGCACCAAAGTTACAAATTCCTTTTAAAATTACAAGGAATATCATAGACATGCTTGATTTTCTCATGATTACAGAACACAAGTTTCTCCCTATAACATTTTTATGACTCATAAATAGGCCTGGTTTATAGAAAACTTGAAAAAGGTCAAGAGAAACAACAAATCAAAACAAAAGCTGACAAACACACTACATTTAATGAATGCATCTTAAACTGACTAAATATCTAACATTTCTGTCAGAGCTAACTTTAATGGGAAAAATATTTGAGTAGGTAGATACAGAGAGAAAAGTATAAGTCTAATTTAGAGATCTGTTCACCCTAGTCAAAAACCTCTAAAGTTTAGAGAGTCAAGGGGAAAACACAGTAGGGATGGAAAAAAACAACTAGATTTTAAAGATACAAGAAGTAGCAAAACCTACTTAAAATATCCATCTGTTTCCCAATAAAACGACTTTCCCCCAAGCCTGCTGCAGTCTCAGTGCATTTCAGCTAAAATGTAAGGAGTGGTTCTCAGCTTTGGCTGCACATTAAAATCACTTGGAGAGCTCTGAAAAGTCCCAATACCAAAGTCTCATCCCAGACCAATTAAATAAACTTCTGGCAATAGATCCAGGAACGAATGCTTACTAAGTTTCCCAGGTAATCCTACTATGTAGCCAAGGTTGAGAGTCTCTGATTTAAAGTGTGACATAGAAAATTTCCATTACAGCAACATGGCAAACTACGCATGGCAAACAGAGACTTTTATCACTACTACCCAGGCCTTTGCTCCAAACACGCCATTCCTCTGCTACAAACAGAAGGAAATGCTGGCTAAATTAGGGGGAAATGTGTCACACAGCTGAACATGAAATAAGAAGGAAATCATAAAGTTTCAGAAATGAAAAAAGACATCTAAGAACCACCGCAGTAAGACTTGGGAGATAAAACAGAGACATTGCCTCTGCCCCTCCCCACCCCTCACCCCCAAATGGCTAGGTAGCTCAGGTTTTAAAACTTACCCCTAAATAGAAAACATGGCACTGAGCTAGCTGGTTTAAGGGTAAGAGACAGAACTGAGACCCTTCATTAAGACTGGACCCTGGGAAAACTGAACCGCAATGAAAGATACACTTTCCAAAGGTAAGCTATAGTAGCACAGCCATGCTAAAATAAGACCTGATGGTCATTATACAAAATCATCTCTAGGAATAAAAAGGGTCATTATATAGTTTAAAAAGGAATAATTCACCAGGCAGATAACAATCCTGAATCTATATGTACCTATAACACATCTCCAATCACAGAGAATTGTAGTTCAAAGAGTCCCACCAACTTCTGGTCTCCATTTTTTTGATGTGAAGGCAGCTCTTAAACACACTGACGCTCTCTCTCAGTCTGTTCAGGCTGCTATAATAAAAGTATCACAGACTGGGTGGCTTAAACAATCAAAATTTACTTCTCACAATTCTGGAGGTTGGAAAATCCAAAATCAAAGCAGTGGTAGATCTGATGTCTGCTGAGGATCTGCCTCCGATTTCAGAGGTGACCATCTTTTTGCAAGAAAGTTCTCTGGTGACTCTTTTATAAGGACACTAATCCCATTCACAAGGGCTCCGCTCTCTCAAAGTCCCTACCTCCAAATACTATCTCACTGGGGACTGGGTTTGAACATGGGAAATTTGAGGGGACACAAACATTCAGTGTATAGCTCCCCTTACAAGATGGGTTGTTTTTCTCTTGCTGTTTTCAAGATATTTTCTGTGTGTTTAGGTTTCAACAATGTGACTATGAAGAATCTAGGTATAGATCTCTTGGTATTCATCTTAATTATGGTTCATTAGGCTTCTTTAATTGGTAGATGGTTTTTCTTCAAATTTGAAAGCTTTGAGACATTATTTCTTTCAATATTTTTTCTGTCCCTGTTACTTATTTAGCTAAATGAGAGTAGATATATTTTACAGAGTAGATGTTAAAAGTCATACAATCGAGCACAGACTAAATTTGTGCTTGCTCTTGACGTGAATCGATTCACTGCTTTCTGAAAAAGATAGTGACCTTAACGTGTGTTTCAGTGTGTATTTTGTGTTAATTTTACTATTAACTATATAAAGTGTGCAAATGTAAAGGTTTAGGAAAAAGAATATACTTTTATCATGTTCTGAAGTGAAGACTGACTTTTAAAAACAGTGATATGTTAAATAACAGATACTTAGTATATTTAAAGAATAATAATTCTAGTGGTAGAACTAAATTCTATTCAGTTAATAATTCAAAATATAACTGATACTGAACCAATATACACCCAGTTTCATTGATTAACACAATCTTTTCTAAGACTTTGGAAGCAGATTGCCTAAATTCAGATCCCAGCTCTGAATTTAGTGGGTGACCTTTGGCAAGTTACTTAACTCGTTTTGCCTTTTTTCCTCATCTGTAAAATGGGGATGATACTAGTACCTACCTCATAAATTAACTGTGAGGATTAAATGAGGAAATATAGACAATGCACTTAGAATAGTATTTAGCATACAAATTTCAGTGAATGCTAATTGTCATTATTATCTATACCAGAAGTCAATAAACATTTTCTTAAGGGGCTAGATAGTTAAATATCTTATGCTTTTTGGGCCAGATGTTCTCCGTTACCACTACTTTTTTTTAATTACAAAAGCAGCCATAGACAATCTGTAAATAAATAGATGTGGCTGTTTTTGTTTAGGAAACAGCCATAAAACTAGATCCAGTCTGTGGGCCATAGTTTGTCAATCCCTGATGATCTGCATGGCTGCAGAACACATTTTTTCTCCCACATAATAGTCTGGGCGTAAGCGACATCAGTTCAGTATGGTGACTCCATGGACTCACGGACTCAGGCTCCTTCTGTTTTACTGCTCTACCATCTCTAAGTTCTTGCTGCATAGTCCAACATGGCCTCCCACCACATCCCCATTTCAGTGGAAGGAGAAAAGGAGAAATAAAGGTTATGCCACTTTCTGTCAGCAGTGATTCTCAGGACATTTGGCAATGTCTGGAGACATTTTTGGTTGTCACAATGGGCAGTAGGAGGAAGTGCTACTGACATGTGATGGGTAGAAGCCAGAGATGCTGCTAAACATATCCTATAATGCATAGGAGAGCCCCTACGACAAAGAATGGCCCAGGCCAAATGTCAGTAGTACATGCGTTGATAAAGCCTGCTAAAAAATAACTTGGAAGTAGTACACAACACTTCCGTTCTCATCGCAGTGGCTAGAAACACAATTTCATGGTCATATCTGGCCGGCACGGGTGGCTACGAAATGTTGCCTTTCTTCTGGATGATCATGTACCCAATAAAATGTTTTGTTTTGTTTTGTTTTTTTTAATTCAAGAAGTAGAGACATATTGGGGGCCAATAAGCAGTCTCTGGCACATTCCTTTTGAGAAGATTACTTAATGAACATAGAATCGGAACTGAGGTATTAACTGAATTATGTCCATTGCTGGTATCAAGGTATGTATACACAGGGTTATGACCATTTAAAGGACCAAAATCCTGTTTTTAGGGTACCTTTTCTTCTTGACAGTGTGGGGAATATATTCCCAAATGTCTACTCTCTGGTCATACATCTTTTTTATTTGTTCACACATTATTTTAACTATGTACAAAACAACTGATTAGGTACAATTTTAGATGAAAAATTCTTTTGTCTTAGGAATATACCAGCTGTCTGTGGAGATGGTGTATGTATGGCAATAACATGTCTGCTCACTTCCCGCCATCGTGCCTGCTGCCCGAAAGGCCACCGCTGTGGTGATTTTCCTTCATGGACTGGGAGATACAGGGCATGGATGGGCAGAAGACTTTGCAGATATCAGAAGTTTACATATCAAATATATCTGCCCACACGTACCAGTTATGCCAGTAACATTAAATATGAAATATGAAATGGCTATGCTTTCTTGGTTTGATATTATTGGGCTTTCACCAGATTCATAAGAAGATAAACCTGGAATTAAACAGGCAGCAGAAAATGTAAAAGCTTTGATAGAGCAAGAGGTGAAGAATGGCATTCCTTCAAACAGAATTATTTTGGGAGGATTTTCTCAGGGAGGAGCTTTATCTTTATACACTGCTCTTACCACACAGCAGAAATTGGCAGGTGCCACTGCCCTCAGTTGCTGGCTTCCACTGCGGGATTCATTTCCACAGGGTCCTATCAGTGGCGTTAATAGAGATATTTCCATTCTTCAGTGCCATGGAGATTGCGACCCTTTAGTTCCCCTAATGTTTGGTTCTCTTACTGTAGAAAAGCTAAAAACGTTGGTAAATCCAGCCAATGTAACCTTCAAAACCTATGAAGGCATGATGCACAGTTCATGTCAATAGAAAATGATGGATATCAAGCAGTTCATTGATAAACGCCTACCTCCAGGTGATTGATATCACTAAGGGGCCTTGTATAGAAGTACACACCAGCATCACTGCAGTATAAACCTTTTCCCGCATCCTATCTTGTAATGTTTGCAGTGTTAAAATGTTTTGCAAATACACCACCACCGACACAGATTAAATACTGTTTCCTCATGGGAAATTTATGATCTTTTAAGTTTCTATACATATATTTGGATAATATGATCTAGAATATACTAGTATTAAAATAGGCGAAGCAGTCACCTTCTTTTTCTTAAATGTAATCTAGCAAAATAAAAAATACTGCAACCAGATGTTTTATTACTTCATCTAAAAATTATTGGTATGCTTAATGAAAACTTGTTTAAATATAAATGAGCGGTTAAGATATAAACAGTTTATGAATGCTATGACTTAATCTATGGACTTATTCCAAAATTACTTAGTTACCATGCAATATCTGTATATGTGTATTCGTATATGCTTAATGATTATAATATATAATAAGAATGAGGTGTTATTCCATTATTCCTAATAACAGGGATAATGCTTCTACATGTCATTAAAGAGTAAGATAGCTCTCTTCAATTAATGGCCCTTTTATTTGGGGGATCAGCCTTTTCTTCCTGTTATAGCTTTTCAATATTCTTTTTTCCTCTCTAGAAAAGAAATGTTTTTTCTTCCTTTTCATCCTTCATAACAGACCAAATATTGCCTCCTTGCCATAGACATCTGCTGTCAACACATAATGTAATTTGACATTCTGAATCACAGACATGACAGTATTTAAAATGTATTTATACTTAAACAAAAAAAACTAACCAGCACTTCAAACTTCCTACACTACTTATTTCTTAAACTATACCTTAGTCCAAAGTTAGATCTATATAGTTATTAGAATCTTCAGTCTGGGTAGGGAATAATTCTGTCGTCGTGTTTTTTTCTATAATTAACTGAAAGAATAATTAAGTCATATGTTCTGAGATATTTAAGACTGATCTTAAAAACTGTAATTTCTAAGATTTGCTCTATGATTATTATCCTTGTAGCATAGTTTTAGTTTACTTATTTTGTGCATTATATTTTAAATCAACTATTATAGGAAATGAATAATTGGTTAGATGATTTTTAAAAATCAGTTGTGCAAACATAAAAGTAGCAATTATTTGATTTTAAATAGTCATTTTTTAGATTACTGGTAAAAACTATTTGAAAACAAATTTACGGGTTATAAAAGTTAGTCATAACTCAATCTATATAGTGTAGTTACCACCCACTTTACGTAGCAAAAATGTATACTTGTTATTTCTGAACTGTTATTTTTTCTGTTGTATTCCAACTGACCTCAAAATGTTAGGAGTGCATCATTATAAATGGGTGCTAATTGATAATGGAAATAATTTAGTAATGGACCTATATAGAACATTAATAATGAAGCCATATGTTTATGTCTGGATCTAAAATTTTTAAACAATCATTTAACAAGTCATTTTGCTTTACTTTGATGATGTATAAACTGTTGTTTCAGTTATACAAATCAGCAAGATCTAATTTATGGCAAGAGACATTCCGCTGAAATATTGTGCTGCAATGTGGGAAAATGTAAATCTTTTTCACAGTTTCTAAATGTGAAATAAAATTTAATTCTGGGGAAAAAAAGAATATATCTTCAGTTCTCATGAGATTTCTAGTTTATAATTCTCCAAGTTCATCCATTTTGTCACAAATAATAGAATTTCCTTCATTTTTATGGTTGAACAATAGTCCATTGTGTATATACATCATCTTTTTAAATCCATTCATCCAATGATGGACATTGAGATTGTTTCCATATCTTGGCTACAGTGAATAACACCGCTATGGGAGTGTAGATAACACTTCAAGACAGCAATTTCATTTCCTTGGGGTAGATACCCAGAAGTGGGATTGCTGTGTCATATGGTAGTTCTATTTTTAATTTCATGAGGAAACTCCATTTTGTCTCCCATAGTGCTTGTACCAGTTTACAACCCCACCAAAAGTGCACAAAAGTTCTCTTTTCTCCATATCCTCACCAGCATGTCATCTGTCTGTTTAATAACAGACATCATAACAGGTATGAAAGGATATCTCATTGCAATTTTGACATGCAGTTTGTGATGTTCAGCACCTTTTCATGCACCTGTTGGACGTTTATGTATCCTCTTTGGAAAAATGTCTGTTCAAGTTGTTTGCCCATTTTTTAATTGGGATGGATTTTTTTTTTTTTTTTGGCCTGAGTTGTATGAATTCTTTGTATATTTTGGATATTAATCCCTTATTGGATAATGTGGTTTGAAAATATTTCTTCTCATTCAGTAGGTTGACTTTTTATTTTGTTGACAGTTTCCTTTGCTGTTTAGAAGCTTTTTAATATAGCCCCATTGTTTATTTTTGCGTTTGTTTCCTTTCCTATTGTTGTCAAATCAAAAATAAATTGCCAAGAACAATGTTAAGGAGTTTACCTACTATATTTTCTTCTAGAAGGTTTATGGTTTCAGGTCCTAATTCAAAATCTTTAACCCATTTTGAGCTGATTTTTATGTGTAGTATAAGATAGGGATCCAGTGTCATTCTTTTGGATGTGGCTATCCAGTTTTCCAAACACCATTTATTGAAGACATTATCATTTCCCCATTGTATATTCTTGATTCCTTTGTCAAAAATTAATTGACCATAATTACATTGGTTTATTTCTGGGTTCTCTATTGTTTCACTGATCTGTGTGTCTGTTTTGATTACTGTTGCTTTATAATATAGTTCGAAATCAGGAACTGTGGTGTATCCAACTTTGTTCTTTCTCAAGATTACTTTGGCTATTTGGGATATTTTGTGGTTCCATATGAATTTTAGGATTGTTTTTTCTATTTCTTTGAAAAATGCCATTAGAGTTTTGATGGGGATGGCACTGAATCTGTAGATCACTTTGGGTAATATGGACATTTTAACAATATTAATTCTCTAATCAATGAACATGGAACATCCTTCCATTTATTTGTGTCACCTTCAATTTCTTTCATCAATGTCTTATAGTCTTAAGTGAACAGATTTTTCATCTCCTTAAATTTATTGCTAAGTGTTTTACTCTTTTTGATGGTGGTGTAAATGGGATGGTTTCGGTTTCAATTTGTCTTTCTAATAGATTGCTCTTAGTGTATAGAAACATAACTGATTTCTATATACTGATTTTGTATCCTACAATTTTACTGAAATCATATATTAGTTCTACAGGTTTTTGGTATAGTCTTTAGAGTTTTCTATAACATATAATCACATCTTCTGCAAAGAGAGACAGTTTAACTTTCTATCTAATTTGGATGGCTTCTTCTTTTCATGTCTGATTGGTCTGGCCATGACTTCTAATAATATGGTGAATAAAAATGTTGATAGTGGGCATCTTTGTCTTGTTCCTGATTTTAAAAGCCTTCACCTTTTTACCACTGAGTATGAAATTAACTGTGGGTTTGTCATATATGACTTTTATTATGTTGAAATATGTTCCTTCTATACCAACTTTGTTGAGTTTTTATCATAAAAAGATATTGAATTTTGTCAAATGCCTTTTCTGCATCTACTAAGATGATCATATAGTTTTTATCCTCCTTTTTATTTAATGTGATGGATCACATTAATTGAATAATAAATGTTGAACCAACCTCGTGTCCCAGGGTTGAATTTCACTTGACCATGGTGTATGATCCTTTTAATGTATTATTAAATCAGCTTTATCATATTTTGTTAAGAATTTTTGCATCTATGTTTATCAAGAATATTGGCCCGTAATTTTCTTTTTTTCTTTTTTTGTAATGTCTTCGTCTGGTTTTGGTATCAGGGTAACACTGGCTCTGTAGGATGTGTCTGAAAGCATTCCTTCCTCTTCAATTTTTTGAAATAGATTAAGAATAGGTATTAATTCTTCTTTGAATGTTTAGCAAAATTTACCTGTAAATCTGCTGGGTCTTGGGGCTTTTATTTGTTGAGAGTTTTTAACTATTGCTTCAATTTCATTGCTAGTAATCAATTTTAGATTTTTGGCTTTTTTTCCCTTGATGAGTTTGGCTAAAAGTCTGTCAATTTTGTTTATCTTTTCCATGAACCAGCTCTTAGTTTTACTGATTTTTTTCTAATGTTTTAGAATTTTTCTATTTCATTTACTTCTGCTCTGATTTTAACTATTTCCTTCCTTCTACTCACTTTGGGCTTTGTTCTTTTTCTGGTTCCTTTAGTTGCAGAGTTAGAGTGTTTATTTGGGATTTTTACTGTTCCTTGACATAGGCCTCTATAGCTATGAACTTCCCTATTAGAACTGTTTTTGCTACATCCTATACATTTTGAAAAGTGTTTTTATTTTCATGTTTCATAACAATTTTTGATTTCCTGTTTGATTTTCTCTTTGACCCACTGCTCTTTAGTAACATATTATTTAATCTCTGTTATTTGTGTTTTTTCCAGTTTTCTTCCTGTAGTTAATTTAGAGTTTCATGTCACTGTGGTCAGAAAAGATTTTTGATGTGATTTCAATTTTGAATTCATTAAGGCTTGTTTTATGGCCTAATATGTGACCTATTCTGGAGACTGTTCCATGTGCACTTGCAAAATGTGTATTCTGCAGTTTTTGGATGAAATGTTCTATAAATATATACTAAGTCGATCTCGTCTAATGTGACATTTAGGTCCATTATTTCCATATTAATTTTATGTCTGGATAATCTATCCATTATATGAGTGGGGTATGAAAATACCCTATTATTATTGCATTACTCTGTTACACATCTTTTTAAATGTTTTTAATTTTAAAACATTTAATTATAAAAATGTTATTTTACAGAGTTTTTAATAAATTGAGAAAATACTCAAGATATACTATAAAAGAAACAAAAAAGGGACAAATAAAATTATATACATGGTTTTGTTTTAAATATTCTTAAGCACATAAATGAAACTGGAAAGGAATAGCCCAAAATGTTATCAGTAATTGCAGTGACTGGCTCCTGATAGAAAATGAGTATTTTAGTATTTTCCAATTTCATTAAAATTTTTGGTACTTTCAAAATACTTACTAGCTGTGTAATTAAAACCCTAACCACAATGTACTAAAATTAGTAATACAAAGAACCATGTTAACGCTCAGATTATGATTAATTCTGCAAAAGGATGAGGGCTGTCCTCAATGAAATGATACAGCACGACTACCACTGCACTAATCTAAAAGAAAAAAGTGTTGACTATTACATACCTGTGAATCTGTCCATTTTTATGCAGGTATTCCAACCCTTCTAACACTTCTCTGAGTATGGTAGCAATGGTGGGTTCATCTAGGACTCCACTTTTATGTTCTCCCTTGGCCACAACGTGCTTAATAATATCCAGAACAGAACCTGAAAAGAGAAGACACGGTTTCCCATAAACTTTTAATTTATTTCATATAATTCAGAGCCATTTTCAAATCAAAACACTTGTAAACCTTTTGATAAATTTAATTGTGTGGAGAAAAACGGGAAAAAAGGAAAATACAAGGAAATACAGAAGTTTAAAATTAATAATTTATTCTTCATTCCAACTTAAAACACAAAGTAGCCTGCTAATATTCAAACAGTAGTGTTACACCAGCATTAACTTTAGACATCTACTGAGAATTTGAAAAATAAAATAGAGTTTTTAACTACCTCTGAAGGATCCCTAGGTAAACCATGCCCACAATTAACACTTTAGTATCAGATATCACAAACCAGCTTAGGTTTCCAATACCAGATTAGAGTATGATATATTGTGTGAATAAAGACAAAATAATACAATTATTGAAATGCAGGTCAAATTTTAGAAGAAAGACTTGAAAAGTAAAGATCACATGTGTATGCAAACTAATTTAAGGGTTAAAATTATGTTTCAGGTTAACAGAAATAGGTAAGGGAAAGAAAAATGTAAAAATAAAAATAACACTTTAAATAACAGCCCAAATGTATTATCAATCCAATTCTTTCCAGAATGGGAAATAATGCTTCTACTAAAAATTAGAGAAAGAGATGGAAAAGACACTTATATAGTAATTAATTCATAGACTATTAACTACCATAATTTATTATTAGAATTTTTAAGTTTGCTAGAGATGTGTAAGATGTCTGGCAGTACAATGGCCCACAAAAGACAATAGAACCAAAACAAAACAATCCCCAATATTATAAATTATACCAAGAAGTCTGGAACATAACATAAACTGCACTGAAAAGATTGCCCATTTCTTGGCACAAGATTTCAATGATCAAGACTGAAATTAAAACAAACACAAGATTCTGTTGAAAACCTGTCCTGGTGGGTACTTTTTATTTCACACACTTAAAAAAAAAGAAAAAATGCACTTCCAAAGAGATGAAAGGGAAGTGGTCTAGACTGAATCCTCAAAAACATGGGAGGATTGAACCTATGTTCACTTTAGGTCTCACTTGGAGTCCACTAGCTTGATAAATTTAATAAAAATGGCATGAACCCAGAATGAAGAAAACAAAGACGATAACAGAAGAGAGACAACAAAAAATGTTTTGGAAGAAAGAAAGTAGAAACAGAAACTGACTAAGCAGAATGGAAAAATCTGAAACATCAATGCCTGCAGAGGAGGTACGCCAATTAGAAAAAGGTGATCTCTACCTAGAGCTCCAGAAAGGCTCAGAATGTAAGGACCACAAAAGGGGAGGTGAGGGGAAACTGAAGGAAAGGGTTGAAAACAGGAGAACTGGTTGAAAGTTCACATAAGGGAGAGTAAGATCCCCAGAACCTCCTCCCCACTCTGGAAGCCAGGTCACTACATTCCCTGTACCTCTGGCAGGAGACAGACAGCTTATTCTCTGTACACAAAGAACCATGGAGTCTCCAGATACCAGGGAACTTTTCCTAAGACATCACCTCACTTCTCTTTATTGCTGGGATTCACAAGACTATAATCCACAAAGGGAGAGGCCTAAAGGAGAACTTTTGTTCTGCTTAGCTTAACCAATCACACATTAATCTCCAAAGCAGTGACTACACCAACAGGCCACATAGTTCATCCTTAAATCCATGCCATGTAAGAACCGCTTAGTAAAATCACATTTGTATAAATGCCAATTGAGCTACATGTTTGTAAAGAATATCTGTAATGTAAAGAATATCTAAAATAAGAAATGAAAAAGAATAAATTCCTACTAGGAATTACAAATTAATACAATGTATTCATTCAACGGTTAAGCTATATTATAGGCAAGATCTAGAATTGGGTGCCAGAGAATCCAAGATATAAATGGCAATGACTACTGACTCTCAGGGAACTTCAGTATGATAGACCAAAAATATGGACTGACAAAGACCCTGGGACACATAAAAGTTAAATAGATTTGTATTTTTAAAGTGTTTGAAGTAGGAACTCCTTTTCAAAATCTTAAATTTGTATTCATTTCACACCATCTAATGGTCAATGGAGAAATTAAAGCAATGCACATCACCAGTCTACACCCGAAACAGATATTCTTAACAAGGCTATATATATAAGAAGCCCCCTCCTTCCCTGTGGTAACAATGTCTTTTCAGTTTCGGTCTCCCACAATATAATTTTTGTAGGTAGAGGGATGACCATGCAACAAAGATCTTCATCCTTAACTGAAAAATACTGGTCCTGGAAGGTTCCCCCTACTTTACCATATGATTTCCTCAGCATCTTGCATCATTTAACCATACAGGTATTTCTTTTTGTTTTCTTTTAAAAAGCTTTCTTAATTACTTTGATTTCTAAGTTTTATATTGAAGTTTGGTGCTAATAAATTGTAGAAAGAGCTATTTAGATCAAAAGTACTTCTAATTTCTAAAGATTAACTTCTTATACTAATAAATCTCATTACTCAATATCAGAGTTTTAATTAGCAAAAGATAAGAACATTATAGTTTACAAGGAAGCATTATGAAATAATTATAATATTGACACACTAATTTTAACCATAATGTCCACCTGGTCGATAGGTTTAAGAATGACAGCTGTAAATAAATCATTTTATGATACAATTAGCTTATTAAATTCTATATTACTACAATGTTACTAAATCAAGAGTATGCTTTTGTTTTAAATATTATGGCTGAAAAAGTTGATGTGAAGGAGGTAGCCTATACATATTTCTGTTAACTCTGGCTATATATATTTTTTAATTATTCAAAAGGAGACACTGCTCATCAACGGTCCTTTTCTGTGACTTTCTGCTCCAGCTGTGATCCTCCTCAGTTCCTAAGACACACCACACTCCTCTACCCTGCCTCCAGACAATTCTCTACACAGTGTTCCCTCTACCTGGATCACTTTTCCTATTCTTCCCCAGATACTACCTCCACCTCCCATTTCACCTGGCTGATTATTACCTATTCTTCAGGTCCCAGCGGAACATCATCTCCTGTGGGAAGCCTTCCTAACCCCGCCACATCCATTCTCCCTTAATAAGGTTAAGTTCTCCAGGTACTTGTTCCCATGGCACCTACTGCTTCATGGCACTCTTCACACTTATAATTATTTAACTGTAACTTTTCCTTATTATCTATGAGGTCCGCAAGAGTAAGGATCTGACAGTTTCATTCATCAAGGTATTGGCAATCAACAAGTATTTGATGAATGGCATTTTAATTGACCTATCTTGACAGTTTCCTCCTATTCAAAAAAAATTTTAAGTTGTGCTTAGTTCTACCTTTTGTTTTCTAAATACTGCGTAACATACCTCTTCAGTTTAAATGCATATTCTCTCTCTACAAAAGCAAGATTCATTTTCCCAAAAAACAGATGCAAAATTTTTAACATTTAAAAAGGTTTAGCTATAAGATTATGTCGACTCATAAAACTATAAGTAATTATAAAAAGAATTAATGCCTGAGACATATTTGAAAATTATCGTCCAGGAAATTTGCTGAGTGCTAGGCTGAAAAAACTGGTCACTGTCCCAGGACACCTAAGACCAGAAGGGACAGAAAGGTACATTTAAAAAACATCTCACTCAGATAACATGTCCTGCCCCTTCTGTAATCATGACATACACTCAGTGAAAAAAAGAAGAGGGATTCTTTATAAAAAAAAAAAAAAAAGTCATTCTGCTTAGGAGTAGCAGAAAGGATGGGCTGCATATAAGTACGGATGAGAGAATTAGGAAGACAACTTATTCACCAGAGGACTTTTCAGCAAAACATTAAAAATTCTGCATTATACATTTTTTGTAAATTACAATAAAGAAATTAATGTATAGGTGATCAATAATGAAAGATACAGTATTACCTAATATTCCCATATCTGTCCATACTGAAAGAACCATGCTTGACCACCATCTTGAAAGGTGGTTGGTGTTAGCAAGGCTTCCAACCATCATATGAACAGGGCCTTTAACAAAGCAATCCAGTTTCTCCAGTGTGTCACTAATGGGATTGAAACAAAAAGGTGATTCTGGCTACACTGAAAAGCATCAAATAACAAGGGATTATTATTATTAATAACTAAAATTTCTTGTGTACCTACTACATGTCAGCACAGTGGTAGATGCTTCACAAATATGATCTCATTTACTCTTCCCCAATACCATGAATGCAGAAAGGTATCCCCATTTAACAAGTAAACAGGTTCAAAGAACTGAAATAGTTTGCCCCATGGCATATAACTGCTAAAGAGGAAAGTTAGAATTTAATTCTAAAGCCTATGCTCTTTCCTTTATAGCCTCTCTGGGAAAGTAAGGTGTTTGATGAGATTTGGTATTAAAATTGCAAACATACACAGATTCCCTTTTCTGTAACCCTACATTCTCAAATGGAAAATCATATTCCGCCACAAAATACATATGTAAGCGAAAACCAAGCAGCACAGTGATGGGAGAGTGGAGTGGCTCCATCACGTACTAACCCTCTCAACCTTGTCACTTGATTCAAATCCATGCCTTAGCAAAATGTCTAATTTACTAAGTGGCATGGGCCTTCAAGTAACCATAACGAAATGTTCATTCTATTCATGCCAAGGGTCCACTGTTTACAATCAGCAGTATGTATATTTTATTCTAAGGACTAAAGCAGAAATAACTGCATATTTATTGCAGGATAAAGCATTTAATAATTAATGTCAGAGACCAAGATTTTCTGTGTAAGAGATGTTCAAGTGTAATTTAAAAGTTTTAAAGGTCTGTAACATTAAACTTGAATTGAAAGTATTAATGTCAAATCATGACCTATTTTAAATATGCTATATCCCCAAGCTCTTTCAACTAGAAGCAGTGACAAAGTAGTAGCAGTGAGCATTCCAAGCATCCAAGTTATGCTCTCTAATACCATTCCCCATAAAAAAGATCAGGGCTCCTTAGAATAATGACTGATTCTGGGTCTGAGAAAAGCAACAGAAACACGAGACTAGGAAACCTTGAACCAAAAAACAAGGCAGTTATCAAAGACTGATGGATTCATGTCGAAAGGACACAAAAGCAAGCTTGAAGGGACAGACTCCTTCCACTGCTAAAATTCTGGACAACTTGTTTAGGTTTTGATGTTTTCAAAAGAATAGAGTATAATTGATTAAAGACACTGACTATATAAAAATCCTTCAGTCTATACAATGACATTCAAAAAAGTGAAAGCCTTACCCAGTGGGGGGATGGGGAAAACTCTCTCACGTGCTGCCACTGGAAGTGATTATTAAATTAGCTCTTTAAAAATTGGTCCTTGAAAAATAAAAAGAACCAATTATTTATCCTGCCTTTTCAGTAGGAACTACAAAACAGATTAATCAAAGAGCTCCAGTTATAAGGTAAAGTTTCTTTTCACAGAAGGATGACAGTTTATAAATGTAAAAGAAAGGATGCAATAAGAAAAATCACCATTCTGCAGCCCCTGACAAAATAATTGATTCAAATAAGGATTGTTAATGGATGCTAAATCATTAGACAAAAGACTTATGGGGAGCTGGATACTCATAGTACCAAAGTATTATTTCACAGATTACTTGCTAGCTGCAAAAGGAAAACAAGTTAACTTTTCCACGAAGAGGCCTGGTTGTCATAATCTTAAACGATCAAAATTAACATTAGCATTAAAGATACAACCAGATGGTAAATACTTCCTGATGTGATGCAGTATGAAAAGCAAACAGCATCACCTACAAAATATTCTGTCCAAAAATATTTAACTTAAATTTAATCAAGGCTTTAGGTTTAATTTAAATTAGCAAGAAATAGTGGAATATAAATCATGTTAAACATCATCAAGAAGAAATGACCAGATAAATCTATAATGTGAGACATTCTACAAGACAGTCACTGTCAGACCCTTCAGACCAGACCCTTCAACAAGTTTATGTCATGGAAGAAAGGAAGTGGGAGAGTACCATTCTAGATTAAGAGAAAGTTAAAAGGCATGACAACAAAATGCAATGTGTGAAACCTGTCTCAACTGATACAATAGCATTGTTAGCAGACGCTATATTCTCGGTATCTTCTCAAATGAAAATGTCCATGAATGCCAAACTAGGAGAGAAAAGAACATTTTTATTAACTTTCCGACCCATGGAAGTTAACATTTCATTGTTCTTTACTCACCTCCACTTAGCAGCTTCATGACTAGCCACAGCTCATCTTTTACCACAAATGACGTGTAGTAAGACACAATATTAGGATGATGGCACTGACTCATGGCTTGAATTTCTTTCTATAAAGAAGAGAAAACATAATTCATTAAATGCGACCTAAAACAACACTACAAGTTAATGAATACAGACTGGGAACCCCAAGACTATGTCACAACCTTTCCGGGATCTCCATGGCCCTGACCTCTGTAAAAATGGTTAAAACCAAAAATCACTTAGTTCCCATCAGTCCACTGTGACACTACTCCTTCCACTCACTACACTAGTAATCTCTGAAACTGAAACACGTCCTGTTTATCACACCATGGCTCAGCACCACAGAGGCCTCCACTGGGACACATACTTTTTACTTCAAGGTGCCCTTGAAAAACCATCTTGGGAAATCTGGTTTCATAGTCAGAGAGGAAAATTATTTTCAAAGGTGGGTTTTTTGTGTTTTTTTTTTTCTTTTTTCAAAATATTGTTTCACCCCATTTTGGTGAAATAATTAACAATTTTCACTATACAGAGAAAATATACTGAAACAGGGCAAGGTCATAAACTAAACCCAAGTAGAAACCTGAGCCAAAAGTCTAAGCTTACACAGTCTCGGTTAACGAATTTAAATTAGATTTGGAATGATAAAATGCCTTATAAAGACCTGTGTGATCAGGGCCCTGCTTATCTCTCTAGGCTCATTCCTACATCCCATCAAACCCCAGTCCTATGATCCAGCCGTAGTAACTTCAACTGAACCATGCTTCCTCTAACCTTGGACATTTATTTAACCCTATTATTCCCTTTGCTTCAAATACACATCCCCCGTTATTTTTGCCTAGCTAAAAACGCCAATTCTTCCTTCTGAACTCAGTCAAAATATCATTTCCTCCCAGCTCCCCCCGACCAGGTGTCCCTTCTCTTGGCTTACAAGCTACCTGTCTATGTCCTTACATCATGGCATATACGAACTGGATAGTACACTGAGTGCTTATTTGTCTGCCCCTCCCTGATAGACTGAGAGTTCCAAGAAGGCAAATACTTAGAAGTGGATTCCTAAACACTGTGGAACTTGTCATACTATACTATAATTGCCTATTTGTTTTTCTGTATTCCTCCCAAAACTGTAAACTCAATGTGAGCTAAGACTGGATTTCTGGCACTTATCATCATGCCTGGCGCACAGTTCACCTTCAATAAATATTTGCTGAATGACTGAAATCCTACAGCACTTTATACAGCTTTTTGCTGATTCATGTATTTGCTCTATGCCCTTAGTATTTGTTCTGTAAGATCATTCATGTAAAAGTTGCTCGTAATCCCTGATTCACGAGAAGTGTTCAATAAATGCCAGTTTTTCTATTCTCATCTTCTCTACTTGGGTGTAAATTCCTTTATGGCAAGGGCTTTATCGTATACATTTTTTGTGACCCCCCAAAGTCACCAGCAGTCTTCTGCACTAAAAGTTAAGTAAATATGGAGGAAAAGGAAGAAGGAACTAAAGTAAGCACCTGCTTGTTGACATAGTTATCCAGGATTCGAAGAGACAGGATATGTACATATGAGAGGGAATACACAGGACAGCACAAACATGCCAAATGAGTAGTAAAGATATTAAATGGTACAAAAATCCATAGGAAATAACAGCTAAGGTAGGAAAGAACTCTTCAGAGAGAAGGTGAGAACTAGGTTTAGTTCTGCTGGATGTGGGGATAGTCCAGCAGTACGAAGTGAAAAACATACATAGTTATACATAAAAAAAGATGAAATATGCAAGAGAGATTTTAGGACACAATGAGTACTGTCTGGGGTAAACAGATATTTCCCAAGTGCCTACTGTGTGCTAGGAACAGTGCTAGGTGCTGGACCACAATAGCGAGCTCTCATGAAACCTATTGTCTAGTGAAGAAGTTAGACAAATACTAATTTATAACACAGACTGATAAACTGTTTGATAGGGGAAGTACTAGATACATGACTTCATCCAAGAGGTAAATTATCAAAAATAGGAGTGATAAGCAGGGAAGCCTTCCTATAAAAAGCTGGACTATACTGACACTGAAATAGGAAAGATAAGTAGGTTTTTACTTGTTTTGACTGTTTAATTACCTGAGTCTGTATCAAAAAGGACCTGTAACTATGGTCAAGAATTTAAGCTTCATCCAAACAGCAATGGGAAAGCATCAAAGGTTTAACTATATTTTTTCATGACTCATTCTGACTATAATGTAGAAAATAAATGAGAAAAGGCAAGACTACAGACAAAAACTGTTGCCATGACCTGGGTGAGGGATGATGGTGGCCTGAATAATGAAAAATAGCTAATTTCTCAGTTTTCATAACTGTACTATGGTTATATAACTACTAGGAGATGCTGGGTGAAGAGCATGTGGGAACATTCTCTACTGCTTTTGCAACTCCTCTGTAAGTTTAAAACTATCTCAAAATAGAAAGTTAAAAAAATAAGTGGCAATATGAATGAAAAGAAAGGGAGTCAAGAGCTAATACTAAAGAAGTACAAACAATAGGACTTGGCGAGTAACTGGATGAAAGAGGTGAGACCAAGAGAAATCACATGCATATAATGCAGAGTTGGGGTTGAAGTGTCCAAGATCTTAAATGTTAAGCCAAGGGTTTTGAGCTTTATCCTGAAAAAGGGGTACTACAACAAAGGGTTTTCTGATAGAGACTATCAGACAACCACAAAATTCGAAGATTAAAATAGCCTTAAATATTCCTTTTCTTTTCTTCTATTCTTTTAAAGGGGGAGGAAGAGCTTTCCTTTATCTTAACTCCTATAGGGGTTATCCTTTTCCTCTTCCTTTCAAAAAAATATATACAAATATATATATATAAATACACACACACACACACAATTAGTGCTTTGCAAGTGTGGTTTATTCATTCTGACTCAAGTTTCTCAGCAGCTTTGTCAACACTTATAAGTGAATTCTACCTCTACCAATGAAAGTGCTTTCTTTAAAGTCCTCTATCATCTGCCAAATCTTTTGTTCGGACTTTTCAGTTCTCCATCAGAAGCTTTCTGAAGCAATTTTTTAGTGATGACTTTTCATTTCTTCATGGAACTCACTCATCTTGATTTCTATTATTTACTCCCTAGTTTTCTAATTACTCCGGTGTAGACAGTTTCTCTCCACTTCACACAATTTAGTTTTCAAGTAATGTTAATTTATTTGCTCATTCATGCAGAGTGAACAAAACAAACTCCCTGCCCTTATGAAGTACTCATTCTAGTACTAACAATTTTCCTATCTACAAAATGTCTAGAGAATCTGTGTCCTTCTTTCCAGTATCACTGTTGTGGCCTGAATTTAGAGTCTCAATACCTCTTTGTGTAGTACAGTTCTCTTCAAACTATGGATTGCAACTCCTATGAGTCATGAAATAAATTTAGTCAATTATGTTAAAAAGGAAAAAAGGAAATAGAAAATCAGAGTGCATTCCACATAAGAAGTTTTATAAAAGTTGTTTTAGTTATATTAATATTTATAAATAAATATGTGTGTGTGTATGTGTATATATGAATGAATATGCTATCTGTTCCTGATTCTAAACCCCTGCCTCGCAAGGTCATGAAAACCCTGTTTAAAGTCTCCCTAAACCTGGTGGCCCAAGACACAAACATCTTCACAAAGGCCTCCATCTTCATAACTGGGAGCTCTCTTCCTCTCTTACTTCCACAGTACTTGACACCTTCCCTAGGTATTTGTCAGGCGCTGCCTTGTACAGCAGAACATCTAGCTGTCAACTATACTGTGGGCCTTCTGGTACAAAAAAAGACATTTTAAGCCTCTTAATGTTCTCCTCAGATGTTTTTCCAACAAATCTAGTCCTAGCATCTAGTAGAGAAGAGAAAATCTCAAAATACTGCACTGTGTGCCTTTCTTAGAGAAAAGCCTGTAATATCTCTGGAAAAAATAAATGTAGTAAGATCTGACAGCTGATTTTCCCATCACACTTAGCAAACATTGTCAGACGAGAAAACATTTTGACAAGAGAAAGGAGTAATACACTGCCTCCTCAGTAATAAATGTCACACACGGTACATACCTGGAGTTGGTTTACATCGGCACTCTCTGGAGAATCCCGACCACCCTTTTGCATTATAACAATGATAATTTTGAAAGTAAAATTTAAAATCGTCACATCAAAAATGTAGTGTGTTGATCTACTAGATTTTTAAAGGTAAACTGAAGGGCTTTGTATTTCTCAGAATAGGAGCCCTTGGCTGACAACTCAGGTCTCAGGTACTGACATCACAAACACCACATTTGTACTCCTGATGTTTCTTCAGGGTTTAGTGGAATCTCACTCCAAAAAAAAGCCAATTATCTTAAACTTTCTTTACTAAAAGTCACTTCCTCTCACCCTTACTTATTTGCCAAATACATAAATACTACATTTGCAACATAAAGCTTACTAGAATATGGGGCCAAAATTTATTGAGATCTAACTAATTCTTTTTTCCTTTTAGTAAGCTATATCAAATTTGCATTCCTCTAAAAGGCCCTAGTGAAATAACATAAATATTACTTTCAACAATGTCAAATGATATTTGAGATGTTCTTTCTACTTTTGAACTGATTATAATAATTTTGTTAATATTATATGAAGTACAAAAATCAGACTTTATTCTTATCACATATAGCAAGCCGAACACACACATGCTTATATAATATGAAAGATGAAAAAAGCTAACACAATTATATCTGTGTCAACATTAGTACATGCTAATTGCCAAGAATTTACACATTCATTTCTCTTTGTTTATCCATAGTACTATACATAATTGTACAGCATATATGAATGAAATACATATTCTTGCCAAATCTGATTACACAGGCAGACATTTGTTGTTTTGGGGCATGAATTACTATTTTCATTTTCAAACGTTCACTATTTTACACTAAACTTGTGTGAAGATATCTACTGACATAGATATATATCAATCATACGATAAAATAAAATAAAAATAAAAATCAGAAACAGTGATATATTTAGGACCCACAAAGCCAAACATGTATGTAAATATTAATCAATTAAAATAAAGATTTCCTTTGCTTTGAAAATGGGTGAATTTGAAACAGTAATAAGTTCTCTATGAAATAACTTTTATTCTTGATTTGCTAAGACTAATCAAGGTGAATTTATGATATAAAAGTCAAATCAAAGAGAAGAAAGGATAATAAGGAGCCTAAAAAAGTTAAGTTCTGACTCTCAATTGGGCTATTCGCAATGACATTATGACATTGATAACTATAAAGCAGCAAAATTTCTTAAACTCTGTGGAGGCTGGAGATTTCATTACTCTCCCTTCAAGTTGGTCCCAATGTATAACATCATTTTAAAAAGTATGTTCTAGGATGAAATTACCGTAGAATTTACATAATCATCAATGCTAATTACCAAGAAGTAACAGGTTTCCACAAAAACTGGTAACTATACAATATAAATGTAAATGGAAAAAAAAATGCCAATTACACTACATGTATTAAGTGAAAAGCGGGGGAATGAAGAACAGATTTGTATCAGCTAACTAATAACAGGGACCACTTAAGACATGCTAAGCTTTAAGATATTATCACTACAATTAAGTACTTCTACATAGTTTAAAATAAATTTGCAAAGTTTATCTTCCAAAAATGATAGAATCATCTATTTTTCTGTGTCAGAAATCAAAAGAATATCCTCTACCCTTGCATTAAAATATAGATTAAAGGTAATTGTGTAAAGCTTCTTTCTCTTCCACAAACTAAAACTTCCCTGAGGATAGGAACAATGTTATATGTATCTTCTTTCCCCTGTCATCACAGAACAGAATATTGGAAGTTGTTATGGAATCCGTTTTCAGTTATAGGGGGAGCATGATTTAGAAAGAACTACAACACAGAGGTGTGTGGATTTGGGTAGGGTACGATGTGTAAAGTGGTTATAAATGATCTAATACTACTTGTTACAAAGTTTGTATAAAATAAGTAGCTTGGGAAATAATAGTGTTTTCATCAAACATCAGTCAACGTGGGTGTTTCATGAGAAATAAGTTATTCCATGGGGTAGAAAGAAACATTAATTAGTCTCTGGAATAGTTCTGGTACATTCTACAAAGACTTGAGTTTTGATCTGGACTCTGTCACTTAGCATATGATTTACTTTCTTTATCTATAAAATAGAGCTACTACTTATCTCATAGAGATGTTTATGAGGTTAAAGTACACTTTAGTGCCCAGCACTGAAAAGATGTTTGTTATTATTTTCATGTGAACTTAGTCAAGTTATTTAAACTTTGAGCCTGTTTCTTTAGTCATGAGTAAAAATAAAATTTTCATTCATCTTTATATTATCCTTATGTATTAGGTAAAATAACTGGCAAATAATAAGAATTCATATTGAGCTTCTCAAATTTCAGATTTTGTAGGTTAAAAATATTGCTTTTAACAGAATTAGTTTACAGTTTTGACTTCTTTTATGATCACTGCCGTTCAAATGTCCACATGGTGCCCTAAGGTATAGC
Organism: Pteropus medius; assembly: GCF_902729225.1. Classification (NCBI taxonomy): domain Eukaryota; kingdom Metazoa; phylum Chordata; class Mammalia; order Chiroptera; family Pteropodidae; genus Pteropus; species Pteropus medius. Next base: position 10,554,719 of record NW_024351543.1, read on the forward strand.
TGGCATCTATAAACCCAAGATCACCAAACAGGATTTTAATCAGCATCTCCTTCCGTGTGTGTGTTCTCACTTGAGACAGCTCAAGATCACTCCAGCAACCCACTTCTTCAGTTTCTGCTCCTGCATTATCAACTCCCTAAGAAACACATTTGTCTCATCCACTGAAATACCTCTTTTCCTTTTATTCTAATTATTCCCTAATACTCAGTACAGACTACACTAGAAATTAAATTCAATCTGAACACTGGAAAAAAAAACTCCTGGACTGTCAGATTATCACAGTCCTAATTCCTGCTTTCTATCACTAGTTATATATGATCTTTGACAAATTGCTTAATAAAATAACAGTATTTGTATGGAAGTTTATAGTTTTTATAGTTTTCAAGTACTGTGTCATTTGAGCTTCAAGAAAAACCTCATGAAGTACACAAAACAGAAATAATATCCATTTTGAGCCAAAGAAATGGAGCATTTAAAAAGTTAGATGACTTAAAAAACTATCTTATTTCCCTCGCTAAGCACTTACTATATACTGAAAACTACTCTGGGTGTCCTGATGCATAAAAGAAGTACAAAACAATCCCTGTATGACGAGCTTTTAATGCCACAAAACATCTCTTGCAGTTATTGATCCTCGGGGCTCCCTTTCTTCTCTTTCCCCTAGCCTTTGCAGAAGCTAATGCTGCCTGGGGTCATTCTATCTTTCATCTTGCATCAGTGGTCACAATGCAGGTAGGTACTATGTCCCTAGGAGGCCAAAAGCCTTTTAAAGGATATTCTATTTGACCCAGGAATCACAATCACATGATACTATTTTAAGGAAAGAGAGACGTAAGCAAGCATTACTTGTAACAATAAAAAAGAGGAAACAAGGTGATCATCCAATTCCAGAGAATACGGAGAAGTGTGGTCTACCTATTCAATGGCATACTACGCACATATTGAAAATTATATTAATTCATATTTATTGACACAGAAATTCTATGATAAAACTTTCAAAAAGAATAAACATATGATTGCACTATCATAAACATATAAAGATGTTTAAATGTGCAGTCTGAAAGATTATATAGCAAGTATTAATCTTGGAATGAGAAGATTATAACTAATTTTTTTCTCTCTACTTACCTGGATTTTATAAATTCTATAATAAACATTACTATTAATGAAAAAATCACAAACCCTTTTTAAAAAAGAAATCAAAAACTTCAAGTTATTTCCCACTCTAACATGAATATACAGGAGTATACCTTTCCAACTTAAGAAATAGGAGATGTGCATACCAGAAGTTCATCCATGCTAGTTTGACATTTCTCAAGGTTTATCCGTTTGATTGCCACTTTCTCCTTTTTAGGGGCACAATATGCTGCTTGGACCACAGCTGTTGCTCCGCTCCCTAAAGATAAATACATAAATGAGTAAATAAATAGATGGAGAGATAAAAACATGACATTTTTAATTACCACACAATTTGAACAAGAGAAGTTAATCCTTATCTTGTTCCCACATTGAACAACAGTTGGAAAGAAACACTCTAAAAAGCAGGGTGTCAATAAAAGTGAAAGCCGCAACCATTTCAGAGAATTGCCAATAAAAACCAGTACCAAAAAATAATAAAATAAAATAAAATAAAATAAAATAAAATAAAATAAAATAAAATAAAATAAAATAAAATAAAATAAAATAAAAACTGCTAGGGTTCCAGCTCTAGAATATGATAGTGTAGGCTCATATTTCCATGTTCCTCTCCTCTAAATACAACTAAATGCCCTAGAAATAATTCGACAATCATAAAAAGACTCTACAAAGTAGAAAGAAGGTGAACTGGCCAGGAACCTCCCAGTGTAAGGAAAGGCACCACTGTGAGTTCACTGGGTTTTCCTTGTTCCACCCATAAATCTATGAGTATGCACCAAAACAGACAACCTGGAACTGCCAGCAGGGAAAGACAGATAAACAAATAAATGAGAAAATCCTGCTTTCTGGCCAAAGGACTGCGAAAGGGTAAGCTCAGCAGAGGCCTAGAGGGGAGAGAGATTTCCCAGTCCCTACCCAGGACAGCAGGGGACCCAATCCACCACAGTATTAGCACAAGCAGGGTCTCTTCCCAGCACCCAGACAGCAGTAAGCCAGATTCACTACAGGGGCAACTAGGTCCCTGTCCCACACCTGGGCAATGTCCAAACTGCCCTTAGCAGCAGCAGAACTGGGGACCCACATCCACCAGTCAGCCTAGGTAACACCTGTATAGGTCAAACAGGAGTTCCTTTTGTGCCAGAAGAATGAAGCAGAAGAGACTAGCACTGCAAGAGCTCTGAAAACTAAATTATCATAGGAATTACACCGCTTACAAAGTAGGCCAGGGCTAGACACTAAACCTAAACAGAGTCACTGCCTACTGAAATAGAAGATTTAAATAGGATCAAGAGTCTCTTAACATTAGTATCCTAAACGTCAAGGATACAAAAAAAAAATCACATCATACCAAGGAACCAGGAAAAACACACTTATATGAGAAAAGACATTCACATTGATGTCAACACCAAAATGAATCATATGTTGGAGAATTTTAAAGCAGTCATTAAAAAACAATGCTTCAACAAACAATTAAGAATTCTCTTAAAACAAATTAAAAATCTCAGCAAAGAAATAGAAGTTATAAAAAAGTATCAAATGAAAACTATACAACTGAAATATATAGTTTCCAAAGTAAAAAATTTGCTAAAATTGAGTACTAGATCAATAGTTTACTCAATCTAAACAACAGAAAGAAAATAGACTGAAAATAGAACACAGCCTCAGAGAACAGTGGAATAATAAAAGATGCAAAGTCCATGTGGCAGGTAGAATAATGCCCCTCCTAACTCGCCAAAAGATGTCCATGTCCTAATTCTTGTAACCTGTGAATGTTACCTTATACGGCAAAAAGATTTCGCACATGTCATTAAGTTAAATTCAGGATCGGAAGATTGTCCTGGATTATCTGGCTGGGCTTAAGGTTATCACAAGGGTCTTTATCAAAGATAGGCAGAAGGGTCAGTCAGAGAAGGAGATAAGACAATGAAAGCAGAGATCAGAGTAGTAAGAGCCAGGAGCCAAGGAGCAAGTATTGATACATGTGACAATATAGATGAACATTGAAAACATCATGCTATGTGAAAAAAAGTCACAAAAGACCACCTATCATATGATTCCATTTATATGAAATGTCCAGAACAGGCAAAATCTATAGAGACAGAATACAGATTAGTGGCTGCCAGGGGCTTGGAGAGGAGAAGAATGGGAAGTTACTGTTTAACAGGGACAGGCGATGAAAATACTCTAAAATTAGACAGTGGTGATGGTTGCAAAACACTGTGAATATACTAAAAAACACTGAATTGTACTCTTTTAAAATGGTAAATTTTATGTTATGTGACTTTTATCTCAATTTCAAAAAAGACAAGGGAATACTACAAACTACTTTAGCTCATAATTCAACAATTTAGAAAAAAATGGACCAATTCTTTGAAAGCAAATACCAAAGCTCAGCCAAGATGAAGTAGATAACCTGAATAGTCCTATGAATATTTTTAAAAGTCAAATTTGTAATTTAAAAATTCTTGAAAAGATCACCGGACACAGAGGGTTTCAATGGAGACAAACACTAAAAGAAGAACTAATCGCCGTTTTCTGGAAATGGAAGAAGTGGAATACCTCCCAACTCATTTAATGAAGCCAATATTACCAAGACCAAAACCAGACAAAGATATCATAAGAATACTAAAGACAATACCTCATAAACTTAGCTGCAAAAGCGTTAACAAAATATTAGCAAATTGAATCCAGCGACAGAAATACACCATAACCAAGTGGTATGTATTACAGGTATGCAAGGCTACTACAGCACTTTTCAAAAAAATCAAAATCAGTGTAATACACTATATCGACAGGCTAAGGGAAAAAAATCATACAATCATATCAATTAACACAGAAAAACATTTTTAAAAAATCCAACACCACTGGACTTTTAGCTCTCAGCAAACTAGGAATAGAGAGGAACTTCTTCATAAAGAACATCTACAAAAATGCTTCCAGCTAACAACACACTTAATGGTGAAAGACTGAATGCTTTCCCTCTAAGACTGGGGAAGAGGCAAGGATGCCCATCCTCATTACTCTTACTCAACATGTACTGGAAGTCCTAGTCACCACAATAAAGAAAGAAAAAGAAATAAAAGGCATCCAGATTGAAAAAGAAATAAAACTATCTATGTTTGTAGATGACATGATCGCTTATAAAGAAATCCCCAAAAATCTACAAGAAAAGTTCTTATAACTAACAGGAGAGTTTAGCAAGGTTGCAATATATAAGATCAACACATGAAAACCAACTGCATTTCTATAGACTAAAAACAAACGAGTGGAAACCAAAATTTTAAAATATAATGCCATTTACAATTGCTCCCTCCAGATGAATATTTAAGTACAAATTCAATAAAAAATGAACAGAATCTACATGCTGAAAATTACAAAGTACCGATGAAAGTAAAGAAGGCCTAATTAATTGAAGAGATATACCGTGTTCATGGGTTTAAAAAAATTCAACATAGTAAAGATGTCAATACTCCCTAAACTGACTATATATATAGGTTTGATACAATTCCAATCAAAATCCTGGCTAAGTATTTTGTACATATAGACAAGCTTATTCCAAAGTTTATGTGAGAGGAGAAGGCCCTAGAATAGCCAACACAATAGCGAAGATGACGAACAAAGTTGAAGGCTTCATACTACCCAAATTCAAGACCTATTATATAGAATAATCGAGATGGTGTGGCAGGCAGACACACACACACATACCCCAGAACAAAGAACTCAGAAGATTCACAGCATTGTGCCCCACTGATTTTTGATAAAGGTGCAAAAGCAACTTGATGGAGATGGGATAACCTATCAGAATGGCTAAAAAAAAATTTTTTAACTTTGGTGAGGATGTGATGAAACTGGAACACTTATACATTGCTGATGGAGATGTAAAAATTGGTACAGCCACTCTGGAAATTAGTTTGGCTGTTTCTTTTAAAACTAAAAATAGACTTGACAATTTAGCATTTTTATGCTTGAGTATTTATCCCAGAGAAACAAAAATATATGTTCACATAGAAACTTGCATATGAATATTTATAGCAGCTTTATTCGTAGTAGCCTCAAACTGGGAACTACCCAAATATCTTTCAACAGATGAATAAACTCTGGCATATTCATACAGAGGACTACTACTCAGCAATAAAAAATAAACAAACCATTGATATGCACAATTACTTGAAGGGACTTCAAGGGCATTATGCTCAAAAAAGTTACATATTTTATGATCCCATTTATGTAACACTCTTGAAATAGCAAAAATAAGAAACATGAACAACAGACTAGTGGTTGTTAAGGGATGTGGGGAGAGGCATTAGATATGGTTTAAAGGATTTGTAAAGAACTTTACAGTGGGGTATAGATATGGTGGGTAGTAGCTACACGACATAAAACTGCATAGAACTGTACACACATGCATGCAAATGAGTACAGTACACACATATAAATAGTAAAATCTGAGTAAGTTCTGTGGATTGTTTAAAAAAAATGCTTAGGCCTCAATTCATCCTCTACCATTAATAAAATAATCTTCAAACACCTGCACAATGTTACTCCTCAGATCAGTAAACCACAGCAGCTACTTGATACTTGGTAAGTCAACATATTAACTTATTTTCCATATTCCAGATGAAATCTATTTTATCTCCATCTCCACTCCTCTGTGCAAGCCATCCACTCTGCTTTCTACACATTAATCCATACCTCTCCCTCCTTTCAAAGCCCAACTCAAAACTCACCTAACTTCAGTAAGCAGCATGGAAAACACACTTATATTCAAACTTGAGTTCCACCGCTATTAACAGGGTAAGTCTTCATTTCCAGACTATGTGCCTAGATTTGGTAATGTTCAATAAATGTCACTATTATTTGTTCATTTACACATTATCTTACTGTTAGGTATCTAAACTGTTAAAAAAATATTGCGGTATCTCAAGTATTTGGCATAAGGTAGGTGTATTATACTTCTAAAGTACTTGAATCTTCACCAAAATACATGAAGACAAATTATCCCCACTAAACCCCCATCTCTACCCATTCCATTAAAACTGTAGCTTTTTTCAACGTTTTAATCATTGAAACTAAACATTCTCCTGTACAAATACTTAGCCTTGGATAGAGATGAATTGTAAATACAAAAAAGGAAAAAATGTGCAATCGTTAAATTCCTTCTCCCTTCTTCTCCATTCTCTTATCCTCTTCTCAAATACAAAGTAACTTCACCAAAATGTTGGCAAAAGAGGGCACAGGGGAAGAAAAAGTGCTATATGTATTGTGCAGTAATTACATTCAGAAAATGAAACTTTGAGCAGAATGCTTCATGTAAAATGCAATATGCTTTCAATATTCCGGGGAGAAATACTACCCACACACTCTCATAGAGAGCATTTATTTTCGAGAATGAGATATTTACTTTAATAAGACCCTATATCAGCCTGTAAAAGAACTAATTAAATCACCTAAAAGAAGTATATGGCTGTTGACCATCTAGGGCTTTATAACTTAAATTTCTAAAAGAGCAAAACACTCTATCAAAAGGATATACACCTGCTGAAAAGTTTTCTGAAAGGATACACAGAAACTACCAAGAGTGGTTAACAGAGAGTGGAAAAGGAGCATTTTATCATCAAAAGATGACAAAATAAAAAGGAATAAAGTACTGATACATGTCACAACACAGAGGAGCCTTGAAAACATGCTAAGTAAAGATACTAGACACAAAAGGCCACGTATAGTATAACTCATTTATATGAAATATCCAGAATAGGCAAACCTGTAGAGGCAGAAAGAAGCTTCGTGGTTGGAGGGAGGAGGGACTGGAGAGTGCTGCTAGTGGAGATGGGAGTTTCTCTCTGGAGCTGGGAAATGTTCTGGAAGTAGACGGCGGTGAGGGTTGCACAGCTATGTGAATATACTGATTTGTACACTTTAGAAGGGAAAATGTTATGATATGTGAATTTTAACAATAAAGCTGTTATTTAAAAATCTCAAGTATGCCACCAAATTTCTAATATTAATGTGCTACAAACATTAAAAATGGAAAACAATTTATATATGTAACTATGTAATTCAATAGAACTTGTTTGTTACATTTAAACCCATTTTGAAAATCCCTGAATAAAGTTATTTATCACTAACGTGGATAAACCCAAATCACAATTTTAACAAACTAAAGAAAGATCTGAATCACAATTATAACTAATCAAAAACTCTGCTCAAAGTTCATGTAATGCAAAATTCAAAATAAAATCCAATATTCAAGAATATATTTACCATTCAATGACATCATCCAATTGTGTACTTTAACTATTTTGACACTAGTTTTGAACACTGACATTGCTTGATAAAAATGATCCATAGACTACTATGGAAAAAGTTTATAGTTTACCTGCTTCTTGGCTGAGCTCTCTTTATTCTGCATATGAGTGTGGGTCAAAGTTAGGCAGAATGTTATGCCTGTCATTGTTTCCTCCCCCTCAATCCCCTCCTCGACTAATTCCGACTGTGTGTAAACTCAGAAGTACACTTATCAACTGTTTCTCCTGCCTTCAGTGAGAGGCAGTTGTCCCACTCTGGGAAATGCCAGAGAGAAAGGAAGCTAATGATGTATGCAGGTCATACATCTGTCTGGCTAAGATGAGAGGCATGCTCTAGTCACAGAGGCATAATGTGGCCACTACAGGGTACCTTTGGTCCTAGATAACAGCTATCTTCTAATTAAGTAGATGTGGCCCCTGATTCTTTTTTCTTTGTAAATTAGAGGTCTTTTGTTTTGTTTTGTTTGTTTTTCTTCACATCTATCATGCCATGAATTCACAGGGAACGGGTTCCAGCAGCTCGGGCTCCTTTCCACTGGATCTCACAAAGTGAGCTTCTCTGGGTGGAGCAGGCTGGCACTTCAGTTGAATCCAGGTACCTTTCTCTTTGGCTTCTTTCTTTCCTTGATCACCTTCCTTCATATGTTTCAGGAAGCTGCCTGGCTCTTAGAGTGCTTAATATGCTCAACATGTACATTAATTCTCTTGGCAAGAATCTTGCTCTTAACCTGTTTGTTTAAAACACTGTAGACTCTTCCAGTTTTACCACGGTAACATCTGTGGGACATTCCCTTTTGAACAGTGCCCATTCCCTTAACGTCTACAGTGTAGACATCTCCTCTCCTCTTTCTCTTTGCATTAGTCATTTTGGCGAATTACTGAAAGATGGTAGTTCCGGCTGAAAGGTGGTTCCTGATTCTTAATCATTTTAATGTTCACAAATGTACTACCTACTGGTATTCTTTGTAACCAGTATTAATTTTCAAACCAGTTATTCTGCCCCCAGGTAAATCAACATTGATTATCTTATACATATAAAACCTGAAATACTAGCTTTAAACATACTAGTGGCATGTCCTACCTAAACCAAAACCATGCTGGCGTTTAAAATATAGATATAGGAATATATGATTTTAAGTTTTGTTGTTATTAATTCCTACTCATCATTAAACACAGAATTAATTTCATTAATAATGAAACACTAAACTTAGGTCTTATCAATCATAATTGTTTATATACTAAAGTACCTTTTTTTCCACTCAAAGATTCACTCAATAAACAAATATCCCTAGGAGCAAGGTATTAAATTCTGCTGTAATTCAACAAATGGCCAAAAAAAAGTTGCTAACATTTCCCACCCTGGTGATAAAAGAGACCTGCAGACTAACAATCACTTTCACTGATTGTCATATGATCTTTCGAAAACAAATGCCAAAATATTGCTCAGCAATCAAAAATATTTTAAGGTACTAACATAAAGGATTATGGTAATGCAATAAAAACTCACTATTTTCAATACCACTAATTCAGAATAGCCAATGAAGCTCTGTCACTAGAAAAAAATTTTACTTCACAGAAAATTGTAACTAATAATATAAATGAAGATAGGGAAGAATATCTTAAAAATTTATTTATAATGATTTTAATTACCTTTTTTACCATTTTTTGCAAGAATTTAAAAACAGGATTAGAGATAAAAAAAATTTTAAAAGATTTCATCTCTTCAAGTGGAATTTTTCAAACACAAGTCAACTTACTCATTTAAACCACCATTTTTCTTAAATTGAAGCCAACAGAAATCAGTCTGCACTGCACATACTAAAAGAAAATGTTATTTTGTTAAAACTTTTATTTCAGTACAAATATACATGCAAATGTGTAAAAGGTATCTCTTAGGAATGGTTTAGTCAAAGTGTGAAAGCTACTGCTCTAATGCCCTCTAACGAGTATTAACTTAACATGAAGAATAATATAATGGACAATGTAAAACAATTTCCAATCAAACATCCTAATCTAAACTTCCATTATTTTACGCTAGTGTTGTGTATCTCAATCACCATTCCCTACATCCCCACTTCTTCCACTTTTTCTTCTGTCCTCTCCTAGTCAGTTAACTGCAGTGCTAGTGTACATTACATACCGGAATGGATTAACATGCAGAAAATATGAATGAGTTTTCTCCCGAAATCCTTTAAACTGGGTAACTTCATCTCTTGACACAGAAAAGGAGCTGCCAAAAGGAATGAGGGGGACTTTACTCCACCCAAAAATTCAAGCGAAAGTAAAAAAATGGATATTATTCCTATCTGTGAGGAAAAAAATAAATCAAATGAACCAAATCTACCGAAGATATTTTCCCTTTAAATTTTGGCCAGCCATCATTATAGCAGATACCTATTCTAAAGACTTTATTTTTAAGTATTTTGTAGTAAGGTTTTGTATTCACTAAAGAGCTAGCCCAGACTGTTCATTCTGAAAGATGACTAAGGCACTGTCACCTGAACCGTGGAAAATACAGGAATTCACAATTCTGCAAACCCTTTTCTAAATAAGGCCTCTTGTCAGTCATGTTGAAAATTAAAGTTCCCAGAACTGGTGAAACAGCTCTAAGAATAGTCATCATAAAAATCATGCTATTCTCTCCATACAAAGATGAAAATAAAAACACACTGCCATATGCTTTAAGTAATTATTCAAGCAGCCTGATGGTTTTGCAATAAATCATCCCTTTCTCTCCTGTTCACTCTGGTGATCTCCTATCTCAACAGATGCTAACTCTACCCTTCCGGATGCTCCAGCCAAAAATCTTCAAATCCTCTCCCATCTAATCCAATGGCATATCTCTAACTAAAAAATGTTATGTCCAGCATCTGACTGCTTCTCAGCACCTCCACTACCACCTCTCTCCTCTGGATAACCTCGCCTTCCAGCCGTGCACCCTTACACAACTATTCACCTAGCAGCCCAAGTTATCCTTTCAAACATAAGTCAGATCATATTAATCCTCTGCTCAAAACCCAGCAATGACTTTCAATCTTACTCAAAGCAAAAGCCAAGTACCTACAATGACTTACAATCCTTCACACAATCTGATGGCTGGGATCACACAGCCCTACCACCTTACTCTTCTGATCTCCACCTGCCTGCCTCTTCACCGCGCCCTCACTCTGCTCTAGCCGCTCTCACCTCCTTATTCCTTAGTCAAGCCAGCACGCTTCTACCTCAAGGCCTTTGCTCCTGCTGTTCCCTCTGCTTGGAACAAAATTCCGGCAGATAGCCACAACATTCACTTCTTACTCCTTCAGGTCTTTCCTCAAATGTTGCCTTCTTAGTGAGGCTTTCGCTGACCAATTTAAAACTCATTTCGATCCCTAGCGGTCCCCAACCCCTCTCCCTGCTTTCTTTTTGTCCTTTCTGTCCTTTATAATCACCACTAGATTATAAATTGCGAAAAAGCAGAGATTTCTGTCTGCTTCACTGCTGTATCTCTAGCATTCAAAACAGTGTGTGACACATGAGAGGAGTTCGATAAATATCTGTTGAACAGATTAATCGATCAAGTAGTGGCATATATTTTCAAGAAGAAAAATTTACTCACTTGGGGCAGAACAGAGACAGCCCAGTCTCCGTGGGCCTTACCTCATGGTCACTAACGTAAGCACTAACGTTTGCTGAACACTTACTCTGTGTGCCAAGTACTAGGCTGAGCACTTTCTTTACTTGCATTTTTTTTTCCAAAAAATCCGCACAGTAATCCCATGGGTTAGGTATTATTGATTTTACAAAGCAACCTAAGAAAAGAAATGTAAGCAAAGGTAAGACTCTGGTCATAGAGTAGGAAGAGGCAGGAAGGGCCTAGAAACCAGAACTACATGATGTTTCAACTCTATGCTCTTAACTGGTAGGCAGCTGCCTCTTTGGATTTAAGCTAACGTTTATTAACTGATTACTATGTGTCAGGTTAAATTATTTACTGGCAATGCCTTATTTAACTATTTTAATTTTTTTAAAAAGTGCAACATTTTTAGTTGCCTATCCAAAATACAATTTTCCTTCTTCTTTAATAAGAAAACTTTAACCTATTGTGTTCGAAATAATAATATGCCCAGCTAAAAAGCTTTATTTCACAGCCTCCCCTGCAAATGGCCAAATTACGTAGTTCTGGCCCATAAAATAGAAATGGAAGTCACTGAGTCAGGCTTCCAGGAAAGAAAGTCCTTTGAAAGGAAGTCAACTGAGTTGTCACATGCCTTTGTCATTTGGCCATATTCTTCCAGTCTGGAACACAAGCACAAGGATAGGGATGGAACAATTACCTTGCCACTATAATAATGAGATTCACATGCTAAGTGTGGGGGAGTGAAAAATTGGGAACTTGATGGCACCTAGGCTGCCACTCCAGTTTTGTTGTTATATAGAGGGAAAAGTATTTTATTAAGCTATTATTTGTTTTCCATTACGTGCAGCCAAATGCAATCCCTATTTGCTACAACCTTATGAGGTTGTTAGCCCGAAACTGGCATTATTGAAAATGTCACCATAGCTAAGTCTCCTAATCAGGGGAAGAAAATACACAAACAATTAAGCATCACTGTACGGACAGAACATGATGTCTTTTGCATTTATGGAGCGGCAAGAGGAAGGGTCTTCGAATCCACATTTAGAAACCAGTACCTTAGACATCAAAATGTGTGGATGGTGAACAATTAATGAAAACAAAAAAGGAGAGGGGAAAGCAGAGAATCAAGGCAGTGGGTTGCTCTACCCAAATGTCACATCTAGGTGAATCATACCTTACTAAAAACGGATCCTAAAAAACAATTTTCTAAACCTAGCCTGAGATAAGCAATAAATATTTATTGAGACTTTTCAAGATGCATTCCAATGAAAGCCACATGGCCCAGCCCTTGAAAGACTGGTTTCCTTCTTTGCCATCATGTTGTATTGTTGGCAATACCATGCGTGGCAAGACCTTACACAGCTGTACGACCATGCCCAACATAAATCCTTAAAGCCACCTAAACCTGAATGCGATCTGGAAGTAAGAAAAAAAGATGCAGCGATGTTCCAATAAGCATTAAAACAGATTCAAAATATTTAAGTGTTACAAGATTTCAAATTGCATAATATTTTATATTTCATGGCAATACTAAGAATTAGGAAATGTAAAGAGAAGGAAAAAAATTCAAAGACAACAATAGCAACAATTTAATGAAGTATTTAATACAAGCTAAACACTTTCTACAAACAATTACACCTAATCCACACAACAGCCCCAATGACAGAGGTATCAATATCCCATTTTACAGACAAAAAGCTGACGCTAAAACCAGTTATATAAATTGCCCCAAATCACAGATTATAAGAGAGAAAGTCAGGATTCGAATCCAGGTTAGTCTAACCTATCCCCAGGCTCATACTGTTACAATTGCTTCAACACATGTCAAATACAGCACAATACCTGGCCAGAAATTCTAACACAATAATAGGTGTTAGGAAGAAGCTCAAAAACACTGAAAAGATAATTTATGAATAATTTGTGAGAATAATACTAACATTTTTACAAGTAATTATACTTAAAGAACTTCAAATCTTGCCAAAGTATGCTTAAGATAATACAATTATTTTAAAGGAAGCCCTTTGAATTCCCAATCTATATGCTTTTATTTTGTTCGAGAAAGAAAATTTTCTTTTCTCTACAGCATTCTGCTGTAAAAGAGAACAAAACAGAATGCAAGAAACTAACCCCACAAATACTATAGTACTAAGTAGCACATGTGAAAAAAAAATCACAGTTCAAATAAACGTATGTGCTTTAATTAGAAAGGAGATACATTACACCATGTCCTTAAAATACAATCCTTTAGAAAAAGAAAATTCAAATGATTCCCCCAAATCTTTTTTTTTCTGGACTCCAATCATTTGCTTTCTGAAAAACTGAGTGTAATCTGAATAAATCAAAAGATTTATTTTGAAGACTACAGCTTATTACAAAATACTCTATTCCAAACATTTCAATATGGAAGCAAAATTAGAATAAAAATACACTGCTTTATTGAGCCTTGCTATTTGCACTATGCTGTAGTTCAAACAAAACTTTCCTTTCTGTTGGGAAGATGGGGTGAGAGAGAGTATATGAGGAGTAGCATGGAAGGATGTTAGGAACTTTCAGAAACTTACTAATCAGAGGGAGAACATTAAAATTACAAAATAGGATACACAAGACAGAACAAATCCTACTATATCCAAAAGGGTTATCTACAAAATATCTGCTCCTGCCAGATTTTTTTCATTGTAAGAATATTTCCTTTATTCTTTCAGGCTATGAGCACCATCTTCCAGTTTATATCCAAAAACCAATCAAACACAGACGCAGGAACAGGGAATACTGAATTAGATAACAAGTTAGTTGGACACCAATATTGGCTCTGGCACTAATTAGCTCTATGACTTCGGACAAGTCATTTTACCTTTCTATGACTGTCTTTATCTGTGAAACAAGATGGTTCACCTTGACTCAAACCATACAGAAAATGAACTCAACTTGTATCGCAGGCCTAAATGGTAGTTAAAACTATAACACTTAGAAGAAAACAGAGGAAAAAAAATCTTTGTGATGTTGGAATAGAAAGATTTCTTAGCTATAACACCTAAAGCACAATCAATAAAAAAGTGATTAAACTCTATCGAAATTCAAAACTTTTGTGCTTTAAAGACAACATTAAGAAAATGAAAACAAGTCTATGGCCATGCTACCCTGAACAAGCCTGATCCCGTCTGATCTCAGAAGCTAAGCAGGGTCGGGCCTGGTTAGTACTCAGATGGGAGACCACCTAGGAAAACCAGGTGCTATTGGCGTAAAAAATTTTTAAAATTAAAAAAATAAGGGATTGTAAGCTGACAAGGTCCTTGCAATCTGTGAGGTCAAACACGGGTTGCCTCACCTAAAAAAAAAAAAAAAGGGAAAAAAAAAGAAATTGAAAACAAGCTACACGCTGGGAGAAAATATTTGAAATTATGTATCAGATGAAGAACTCCTACCCATAATGAATACATACACACAAACCCCTATCTCTCAACAAGAAAAAAAAACAATGCGCAACTCAAATGGGCAAAAGATTTGAATAGACATTTCACCAGTAAACAAACACATGAAAAGATGCTCAGCATTATCAATCATTGGTGAAATACAAAACCACAATAAGATTTCACTTCACACCCCCTAAGATGACTATAATCAAAATGACAATCAAAGGCTGGCAAGGATATAGAGAAACAAGAATGTCCACACATCATTGCTGATGGAAATGCAAAATGGTACAGTCCCTCTGAAAAGTTAAACATAAATTTACCATGTGACCCAGCAATTCCACTCACGAAAAATGAAACATGTTCATGTGAACATCTGATGTGAATACTCATAGCAGCATTCTTGCAAATAGCCAAAAGAGCAGAAACTAACCAATGTCCATCAAGTAGTGTCCAATTTAAAAAAATATTTAATACAGACTACAACACGAATGAACTTAAAAAAACATTATGCCAAGTAAAAGAAACCAAACATAAAGGATCACATATTATGATATGTCCAGAAAAGTCAAATCTATAGAGACAGAAAGTAGATTGGCCTGAAGCAGGAGGTAGGAACAGGGAGTGACTACAAATAGATATGAGGCACATTTTTGGAATGATGAAAATGTTCTAAAATTGGATTATGGTGATGATCGAACAACTCCATAAATTTACTTAAAAAACTAGAGACTGTTACACTTAAAACAGGTGAATTTTATAGCACATAAGTTATATCTTCATAATTTTTTAAAAAATGAAAATTATGCTAAGTGAAAGAAGCCAAACATAAAAGACCACATGTTATATGATTTTTTTTTATATGAAACATCTGGAAAATGCAAATCTATGCAGACAGAAAGTAGATTTGTGGTTGCCTGGGACTGGAGGTGGGAGCAGGGATGAACTCTAACAGCCAAAGGGATCTCAATGGGGTGATGAAAATATTCTAAAGCTGGATTATGCAGATTGGTACACAATAGAGTAAACTTACTAAAAGCCACTGAATTTTGTACTTAAAAATGGGTGAATTTTATGGTATTAAATTATACTTCAATAAAGTTATTTTTAAAAATAAGGTGATCGATTCACGCCCACCAATAAATCCTTCTTCCTGTCAAAAAAAAGTGATCAAATCACAATGGAGTTCTTGACCTTTTATCCACGGACCACTTTGAGAACGAGATGAAGACTATTCTATCCCAGAGTGCTGAGAATCTCTTTTCCCCACTTACTGACCCCCAATTGAGGGTCAATTTAGAGGCTGAGGACACCAGCCTTAAATCTCTAGAGTCCTATGCCACCTTAATAGCAAAGGCATTAAGAATGACCACAAGCATCCTCTTCACTCTAGAAAAGTGTACACCTTATCAAAAAGGAAAGCAAAATTCCCCTTCTAAAACAATCATGGGGCCCCGTTTTTTATCTTTCAGACATCACTTTGGAATCTCCCACTTAATCCTTTACTTCAACAGAAGCAATCAATCAAAACAGACCTAGCTAGCTGTCGTTAGAACCAACCAGTACATGTCAAGACTTGGCATGTAGCAAGAACACAAGCCCATGAAGTGACTTAAGGAAAAAGATGTGATGTCTTTCAGATAAAACTTAGCTCAGATTTGTTTTAAAACAAGAGGCAAGCGGAAAAAAGAAATATGACTAAGTTTCTCTAAAACACAGAAAAAGTACAACACATCCCAAGACAGCTAAGAAGTTTTCGGCCAGTCTTTGTTATAAAACTAATTTTGGGACAGGATGCTGATCTATCAAAGTAGACAATCTCCTTCCTCCAATACACAGGGGTCTGCTCCTGTCACCTGGATTGAGTTTCTGTTTAGCTAAATCCACCCCCTTTGACTTCTAAAGTCACTAGATTATTTTGTCCAACAAATACTCACCTCATCACCCCCAGTCCCCATCATCCTCTGACCACTGTGCCTCTCTGAGAATTACAATCCATGTTTGTGCAAGTTTTGGTCTCTGCCGACTGGTATTCCTGGACCCCCTTCAAATCAACTCCACACACAACAGCCAGACCCAGCGAATCATGCCATGCCCCGCTTGAAGCCCTCCAAGAACACTTAAAATTCCAAAATCCTTACCAGGGCTGAGAAAGTTCCCTAAGATCTGGCCCCTTCCCTACCTTTCTATCCAGGTCTATCCATTTCTATCCTTTCTATGCCAATCTTCCTTCAGGTGCTAAAACACATCAAGTTCGTTCTCTCCTCCAGACCTCTGCATTTTCCCATTCCTCATTAGGAAAAATCTTCCCTAGGCTCTTAAACCTTCTTCTCATCCTTCAGTGCTCAATTTAAAGGCCTCGAAAAAAATTTTTTTTTCTTTGACATCACCCTAATGAGTTCTCCAGGTTACTCCCTATCAGAATACCTTATTTCCTTCCTAGCACTTGCCAAACCCTTTAATACTTTTTATTTGTCTTCTTATTTTGTGTCTACCTCTCTGACTAGAAACTCGGTTCCAAGCAGTCGGCAGCTGTGTCCACGTTGCTCCGTACGGTACCTGCCGCTTCTTCTGGAGAGGATCCCCAGCTCCACGCCAGCAATGCTTGGCACTTCGTGGGCACTCAAGGGTTCTCACACCGATGCGGGAAAGAACTGAAGCACCCTATCCCACAATCCCTCAAATAGGTGGCTGTGCCACAACTCCGATATCCCATTTTTTTGCACAGCCTCGTAAAGGCCTGTCCCACGCCTGCACTTTTCTTTCTCTCCAAGGAACATCTGTCGCTCAGGTTCAAACATCTATCACTACACAAATCCATCATGTGCCCCTCTAACCCCACCCCACTCCGCCTCACAGGCGCGCCACTCAAAGTCCCCTCCCCGCCGCACACGCGCTGCACAACCGGAGCCTCACCCACGCGCGCTACAAACCCTCCGGCCCCAAGAGCGCGCATGAGTATCTGTTGAGTCCTGCGCTCGCCCAGCTCCCGCGTGTCACCCACCGCCCAGAGCGGTGCCTCCCCCCTCAGCAGCGCCAGCTCTCACCGATCACCTCCTGCAGCTCATAATCGTCCCTGTTGATGGACCAGGGCAGGGCGCTCGAGTCTTCGGACATGACGGCACAGCTCTCGGTCCTCCCTCAAACTCGCTGACCTCTTTCGTCTTCTCGCCGCGCCTCTCCCCACCCCCAACCGCTGCCGCCGCGACCCCACCAATCGCCTAGAGAATAGCCACGGGTCGGACGGCGCTTAGGTGCGGGGTCACCGCGCGGCAGAGCGGCGGGGACTCGAAGCTCCGACGGACCTCGCCTCCTGCTCCTTAGTGTCTGGCACTCCCTGGCCCGGCCCAGGTCCCGGCCTCGGCCTCTGCTGCAGCAGCGACAGGAGCTTCGCCTGGGCCCAGCCCCTCTGTCCCGCCCTCCACCCCAGCCCCACGCACGGGCCAAACTTTCCCTTCTCCCTCCACCTGCCGACACGCAGCGCGGTGACGTCACCGCGCTAGGCACGCCCCGCCTCGGTCCCCTAGGCCGCCATCTCAAGTGTGGCTGGATTAGCAGCGAGCAACCGAGGGCTCGAGAAGGTGGAAGTTGACAGTGAAGGAGAAGAAATGCTTAGGAAGGAGTTCAGCGAGGGCATCGGTGAGCCAGAGAAGAGTCTAAAGTAACACAAACGTGGGAGCCACACTAAGCATGGTGACCAAAGGGTGGCCGAGCAGAGCAGGCGGAGCCATTTCTGGCGGCGGGGGCACGTTGCCGTCTCCGTCGTCGCATCCATTGGTTTGTTTGAGAAGGAATCAGAAAGACGACGGGTGTGTGTGGACGTCAGTCACAAGTTAGTCCCGCCTCCAGGCTTTCGGCGCGCCTCTCTGCGCCGGGCCTCCACTCTTTCAAGATCACCGGTCCTGTGTTCGCTTTGCCCTTTTTTCTGGAACGACGTTACGGCATATCCGTCACACCCTCGAGACGTGCAGGCGGCTCCGCCGGGTGTGGAGAAGCCCTAGGGAGCAGCTGGGTGGGGTAGCCTTGGGGTATGGATGACTGCCAACTAGGATAAAAGGCCTTGGGCTACGGACCGTGTGGAACCGGAAGCTTGCCCCGCGACAACACTGTTTTCAAGGCGGAAGTTCTGTAGCTCCCGTCGCGGCCCTTTCTGCAACTTACTGGGCAGGGAAGGAATTCTGTCCATTCTCAACTCTGGAGCTTTAATGAGCTCCTGTCTTGGGGGCCTTGGAACGTTGGGGTTTTCCCCCGTGACATGGCTTGGACCATTAAACGAGCGAGATTTCAATAAACAAGTGAGATTTGGCCCACGCGGTTTGTGGTCGTTTCAAGGGCTTTGACTTTTGTGTGACTTCACTGAACTTCAGTTTTCTCACGTTGACCACTAAGGCCCATTGGGAAATCAACGAAGTGAAAATTGAATGCACTTGGTAAAATGGAATAAAAGTATCAACATAGATGCGCTAATGGGAAACTTCTCAGTGGAAGATTTTCAGACAGATAGTAGTCATTAAGGAAGAGACTCTCACGGAGGGCCTGCCAGACACTGAAGGTCTTACGCTGAGCTCTGCTGTAGGAGGTCCACTGACCACAAAACCAAAGCATTCACTTAGGAACTATGAGAATGGAGCTGTTAGTAGGTGTTCACTTGATTAGTGAGATTAGAAAACGTTTGAAACATTTCATGGAGGAGGTGACATTTGTACCAGACCCTAAAAACATGATTTCAACAAATGGGAATTGAGAAGCTAGAATATTTCAGTCGCAGCAAAGGCGCCAGAGTACCCAAGTTTGAAAGCAAAACACAGACCTTTATGTAAAAATTGGTTTCAGCCATTACTACTGACATCTTTTTATGGCCATGTGTTACCTCTTTCTTTTTACAGGGAGAAGAGGGATGGGGATCAAATATATCAGAAGCTAAGTCCGATGGTAAAGATTAGCGATCTCAAGGTTTATACCAAAAGAAAGATCCAAAAGCCAGAAATTTCTTAAGCTGGGATTGTTGACCTGTATGGATCATGGACAGAGTTTAGAAGGTTTGTTGTTTTTGTTGTTGCTGCTGTTCTTTACTGCTTTGAAATGATATGCAGAATAGTATATACTTCAGGAAGCGATTTTAGCCACTTTCCTCTTCCCTCTCCTTCCCTGGTGAAAAGGAGCTACTAACTGAATCGTGAAAATACAAGATATTAATTAACCCACATTTTTAGTGATTAGGGCCACTATACATTCATTAATAGATTCTCTGCTGCCGCCGCCTCCTCACACATAACTTGATGGTTTAATTGAGCCAGCGCCTGCTCTGCAGATCTGGTCGTTTTATTTCCCGTTTCCTGGGCTTTCTCCATGTGACCTAATAGAAGTTAAGGTCCCATGATTTTAATAAGCAAGGAATTGGTGGCTGTTTGAGACCAGAAGCCCAAACCTGAGCCTCTTTCTCAGTTTATGGAGTATCTTCCATGCGAGAGCACTTTCAGACACTGCATGTACAGTGGTAAACAAAGTGACTCAGTTCCTGTTTTCATGAGGCGTATAGTCTAGTAGAGAAACAGTAAACAACTAAGCAAGCACATATAAGTAAGTGTTACAAAGCATAGAGAATAGTAGAGAGTTTGGAAAAGACCTCTGTGTGAAAACAGAGAGGGAGCCAGCCATGCAGAGTATTTTAAACAGGGTACAAAGGGTTTTAGGCACTTTGAAGCTATTAATAAAGTAATCCTCTCATTCCTGTTAGGCGGCTGGTCCTTGTGCATGGCTCCCTCGGTAATCTTTTGGGGGGTGGGGGAAAAGGAAAATTAGGGTAATACTGGAACCCTGGTCCTAATATCAAAATTTCACCAAATCTTACCTAAGTTTCTTAAAAGTATGATGTTTTCCTGGGGAGAGGAACCTTGTTTTACCCGCACAGTTTCAAATGCGTCCTTGTCTTAGTTTGGTTTCCTCCCCAAATCAGGCTCTGAACCGGATTTAGATGCAAATAATTTATTTAGCAGGTGACCCAAAGAGGCTCTTTCAAGGAGTGGAGAAGTGAGACAGGAAAGCAAGGAAGGAAAGTCATTAAAAGGCACATTAATGAGGGGTTATTGTGTGGGCTCAGACCTTCTGTGAACTGAGAAACTGTAATACACACCAGAATTGTCCCA
Source organism: Pteropus medius (assembly GCF_902729225.1). Taxonomy (NCBI): domain Eukaryota; kingdom Metazoa; phylum Chordata; class Mammalia; order Chiroptera; family Pteropodidae; genus Pteropus; species Pteropus medius. Next base: position 10,575,336 of record NW_024351543.1, read on the forward strand.
CTAACAGGCAAGGAAGCTGAGGTGTTTACCCACCAAATCCTTTCCCTCTTTAGTGTGATAATGTTCCTGCGCTTCTGCCCAGCTCAGTGCTGGGAAAAGGATGCTCTAAAAGTCAGAGGATGTACTTAGGCAAGAGACACAGGCAGTCCTCCTCACGTACTAGAACTTTAGAGCAGGAGGCCCAAAGGATATGAGCAGTATAGACCGCATCTATTACAATGTATAAACCCCCAAACTGAGAATCACTGTCTAGACTGAAAAATCGGGAGACAAAGTACATCCATGCTTTCTCTTCTTTCTTTGTTGCCTTTGAGCAACTTATCTGCATTGCACTTTGCTTTTAGTACCTGCAGGGTAGAGGAAGAAGGGCTGATTTCAAGACTAGTGACACCTTGAAATGGTAATTACAGCTGTAATAATTCAAGTTTTATAGGCTCCATAAATGAAAGAAAGTTTTCGAAGTCTAGATATTAATGTGAGCCTTGTGAGAAACCTGAATATAAAGAAAAGCACAATTTTACATCTCTGTCAAAAGCTAATTTTCTCAGCAGTTCCATGTCAGTGCCGGGACCAACTATAAACTGGTAGAATTCGTTCCTCCCCCTACCCCCCAAAATTTATCGTTTATCACGTGTAACATATAATGTCATCTCTTGTCTGGAAGAGACAACACTCATACATCACATAGATGCGCTTCCCACCTTGTGCCTGGAATAGTGCCCTTCACATACTTCAAGCGTGGTGTTGATTAAATAGATGAAATATAGGAGCAGAAGAGACATGAACAAGCCAGGAGTTTGGAGTCTGATAAGAAGCTGATATCTTGACAAAGCCAGAAAATGAACGTCCAAGGTGAACTGACACTCAGAGCCTGTAAGAAATAGGTAGAAGCAAAGGTTATTGTAGGAAAAAAAAAATCAGTCTGTGCAGAAAGTAGAGTCTCAGCATCAAGCTAAATTCTGAGTCAGAGAGTAGCTTCATGTTCGGCCAGGCTGGCACCATGCTAACTTGATGAACTCAAGCTAAGTGAGCAAAGGATGGGACATACCTGGCTGAAGTGCAAGTTCCTAGGTGCCTGCTACATTCCAAACACTCTCAAAGGTTTACTGTATCTAAAAACCTACTTCATTAGGATATTTATTATAGCATTATTGTAATAGGGAAAAACTGGAAACAACTTTTGATAGAGGTGTCCATTTTTAGAGGACTGGTAATTGCTTGTATATATTATGTGGAACAACTCAGGATACATAAGAAACTTATGTGTTGGGGTAATTAATGCTAGCTGAAGTAGCAGCCCAAAAGTCTGGCTGGTTTAACCCAAGAGCATATTTCTCACACACATAAAGTCCAATACAGATGTTCTTGGTTTCAAAGTTTCAAGTTTGGTTTCTCATGTCTCAGGCAGCACTAATGGTTTTGATACCCCCCAAGCTGCCCTTCCCTTCTTTCAAACTGAGAGGACTTCACTTTCTTCAGGGTGGTTTCCCTGTGCCTCCCTTTACTTCTTTGTTCAGGCCATTTCTCCTTCCAAGAATGGCACTTTTTTTTCTTCCCTTACTGGCTCTGCCAGGTTCAGTGGATGGGTCACCCTCCCCTCCCCACTACTTCAAATACTTCTGAGATTGTTCCAGCCCTGAAGGAGGTCGTGTACACTTACCACCTCACCCAAACCTTTTGTGGGCATTTAGCCTGTGTTGCTGTGCACCCACAGTCTCCTCTTTTTGTGAGTATTCTGTATTTCAAATTGGGTTGTGGGTCCTATGAGGAGTGGGGGATACCCTATCACTAGAAAGGAAGTAAAGGATTTTTGTGGAGTTTTGATTTTGGTTGTTTTTTGTTTGTTTGCCTACCTTAAGACTTGTCAGCATGATGACAGTCTAGAAATTTATGAAGAGCTGCATTTTCCTCCCTTTTAGGAAAATTTGCAACAATGTATATATCATTTAATTTGCCACCTTAGGCAACAGTATCATAATCTCTGAGGACTGGGTATAGTTCATAAAACACTCAAAAATACACGTATCTATCACTATCTAAACTCAGGAACTGAATACTCAAATTTATCTTCTGATAACTTGGTATCCCCCACTTTCTGAACTCAGGGACTGAATCACTTCCAACAGCATGGAATGTAATGCCTAGTTTTAAATATAAATTCAGATAAAAAGCCCAATAAAATCTTCATAGCAACAATCAAATTTAAGTGCCTATAATGGGCTAAGCAATGTGCTATGGGATATAAATCACCTCACGTAGTTAGTAAAATAGACGTGAGGTTTTTATGCCAGTTTTACAGATGAGGAAACAAATTCAGAAAGGTTGAGAAAATTGCCTCCAGAAATTCCTGGAAATGCTTAGCACAGTACCTGGCTTGTTGTCAGTGTTCAGTAAATGATAGTTGTTATTTATTAGTTTGTGGGAATAGAGTATTTCTAAAGCATTAGAAGGGTGGAGATGAAGCAACAGTACATACCCTATGTCTCACTCAGATCTGCTTACTCAGGTAAAACAGGTTTCAGCTACCACCTACCTGCATGATGTTCACCTCACACCACTGCTACATCATTGCCGCTCACAGCACTGCCTAATTTCTTATTGCAAAATCCGATTACGGCAACAAAGGCTTTTTTTTTTTTTTTTTTTATTCTCAGTGGAGTGTGAAGCCTCGTTTGCCTTTAGCGCCCAACTTGAACAAGTGAATTCAGCTTTCAGTTCTACCAAAATTAGGCCCCTGGCTGCCTGGGCATTGAGTCAGAAATGTCAGGACACCAAGCAAATGCCGTATCAAATGCAGTGCACAGACATTTATGAACTATGCTCCAAGTGCATAGCTGTGAGCAGTCTACCTAAATAGGAGATTATCTCCCATCATCCAAAGGCATCTGGGCTCCAGAACTGGTGTTACTTTCCTGGTGAATGGCAACAGACAATAACGTAAGAGGGTTCCCCATGACCTTAGAGCAGAGTCTGTGCTCTGGCCACCCCATCCAGCAGACAGAAGGTGTTATTCTACTATTTTCTGGTTTAGTCTTTTGGAAATAACTTGGTCTCTCTTAGGTAAGTGCTAACCCAATTAGCCCCCAAACCTCCATGCGTCATCCTCTTACAGAGCATCTAGTTGGACATGGGGATAATAAAAGCCCACATCGACCCCTTTCATAGAATTAAATAAAAGTGTCGTACAGAATGCCCTGCCTAAGAATTTAACCCACTCAAATCTTAGAAAAATAACTTAAAAGATTTGGTAGCTTTTGGGTAACTATTATAGGGTAGTGCTATAATGGGTCTTCTTATGCACCCAGTAAGCCTTGGCACACAGCCTGAAGGCAAGAAAACGAAAGAGGAACAACTGCATATTGCACAAACACTAAGTTGGTCTTCAGAAAGTAAAGCTGTACAGACTATGTTGCAGCTGGAAAAAGCCTTTTTCTCTTCTCAATGTGTAGCTGAGTAATCTCACCTGTCGATGTGTGTGTATATGGTATGTAGGGTGTGTTAACATTTCAGCTGGCAGGGAGACTTTGGAAGGAAGCAAATTCAAAGTGCCAAGGACCCCTTGGAGGGTCCTGGTGAAGTATGGGTATTTACATGGGCACATACACACATGGATTCTTCTAGATTAAGTAACCAGGCCGTAAGAGATGTACCACTAGGAGATGAGTGTGTCTGGGAGAAGAGAATGGATCTTAGGGCCACAACTCCTGGATGTAGAAAGGATAGAGAAGGAATTTGCACTGTGAAGATTTGAAGAAGAGAAGTGGGCAGAACTGAGGGCAGCAGAGTAGAATCAGCAGCTTAGATGTTCGCATAAAGCATCCTGGCAAAGGGTCTTAACTTTTTAACAGGGATAGAATTTGAGAGACAGATCATCAATATAATTGTCCCTGAAGCCCTCGTTCACAGTTATCCTACAGCAAAAGCCATGCCTTACTCACATCATTGCGTTTCTTCCATACCGCAGGGTTGAAATGTGAGCCACCTGTAATATCTGATCATGAGAATCACTGCTCTGGTAGAAAGGAAAGGGAAATAAAAACACCTTTGTTTTTTCCTACCTGTAGGCATGTGGACAGGAGAAACAGAAGAAGGAAAGCAAGGAGGTCAGGCAGGCTCCTGGGTCCTCATTTCCTCCTATACATCCTCCCTACCCTATCCAGATCTTGACTGGGGGAGGCTATAGAATATACAAGACAGATATGAAAACTATGAAGAACCCAAGAACATCAGAGGTTTGTGGACTGCTTATCCAGTTATGGCTTGGGAGAGGCTGCAAGTTTCTAGGAGAAGCCTTGTACTTGGCTTTGCATCATGTCCAACATACTATAGGAACAATAATGTAGAAATGATGGAAGGCAGAGTCTAGGCCAGTGAACACCAGAATACTATGTCTGGTCCCTCACAGAATATACTAGGTCTGCAGAAAAGCAGAAGCTTCCCTGGGCCCCATGAAAGCGTGAGGAAGCATTGTAGAGGCTTGTACAGAGAGTTGGGGTGAAAAGGCTCCAAGGGTGGGACTTAGTGGCAAATGGTCAGAACTAAAGGCTTCAGCTCTGGGTGTTGGCATTACACTCCAAAGGCCAGATGAGGGCCCTGCATCTCAGCAGGTAATTATAGGAACACAGGTGTCAAGCCAGGTATTTTATGGCAGAACCAGAGGATAGTACAAGGACCTGCTCATAGGGATCATTTCCTTCTACCATGAGGTCACATTGAGCCTCTCCCTTATTCTCAGACACCATTTTGACAAGATGAAAGCAGAAGGAGAAGAGACCTGAGAAGCAGCATTTACTTAAGAGATCGAGTTACCCCCAAAGATACTGTTTGAGCCAGAAGAATCTAATATATTGTTTGCTGGCAGCCATAAATATCCTCTTCCCACCCAACAGGGCAGGGGTTCATGGGAAAGATTAAATTATAAAAAACAAAGAAGCTACATTGTCTTTGCACTTCTCAGTTACATGGTGAATAAATGTGGGTCCCTGCTCTAATGTTTTTATGTGCTTTAAACTATAAGGCAGGCATATAATGTGTCCAGTTCCAGCCAGCCCTTCAGCAAAGCTAGATATACCCTCACATCTAACAGTGGAGCAGGAAAGTGGGTGGGGCGGGAGGGGGAGGGCTTTGTGACAGGAGCTGTAGTGATCCATGGACCCAGTGTTCAGCATCAAAGTGGGCAGGACCCATAGCAGAGCAAGGAGGAGACATGGTGGACATGGTGAGACTGTGACTGGGTGAGCACTGCAGGAGACCTAATAGCAGATCCATTTTGTCAGTTAGGACCCCTTGGTTGCTAGCAACAGAAAACCCAAACTGTATTAGGATGCTAGCTTTCCTGCTATAACAATAGTCAAAATAGAAATTTGTTTTTCTCTGACATAAAAGTCGTGGGTGGACATATTTAACTCCATGGTGTCAAGGTCCCAGGCCCTTCCCATCCTGTATATGCCTTCCTCAACATGCAGCTTCTAGCTCCCAATAATCGAGTCCACCTAGCTACACAGGACCTTGTGGTCTTTAGCAGGGTGACCATATGCCCAGTTAAAACTCTGGAGTTCTATTTCTAATGAAAGAATGGGAAGCTAGATTCTAGGGACAGTCTCTGCCACAATTGTCAGGAGGTAATTTCCACTTCCAGTTTAATGGAACTATAGTTGTGTTTCTGTGAAAGCATTCTTCCCTTTGGTACTAGGACTTCCAAACCCACTGAGCCCAAGGTTGCAAAGATGGGAAGCACAAAGATTCCTTTGCATTCAGTGAAGAGGGTCACCCACACCTTTCTCCCTTATTTCCCAAAGCCATGCATTCCGGTTATGGGGGAAATGCCACCATATACCGTCTGCTGATTTAAGACTTATAAACTAAGACTTACACAGGCTAATCCACTGCTCTATCAAACTAGCTCTTTCTGGATCATAGGGCATGTGGTAACACTAGGAATTCTAAGACTGAAGTCATTGTCACTTTATTTTCCATAAAATGTGGCCTTTAGAATGGAAGCAGTGTCATGTGAGATATCGTGGCACTGGGTGAGGCATTTTGCAAGTCCATAGACTGGTGGTGCTGGCAGAAACGGTGCAGGCAGGGGAAGCAAATCCATACCCGTGATAGGTGTCTACTCTTGCAAAGACAAATAACTTTCCCCCACATCTCGAAAGAGGCCCAATAGCCAGGCTGGTCCCCTGGGAATGGTGCTATTTCTAGGCTCAGCACAGCTTCTGAATAAACAAGTTGGGCATTCGATAGCAGTTCTCAGGATAGCACTAAATGCCTGTGCTACAAAAGAACAGTCACAAATCACTGACCACAGCTTCTACCTTAAATTTTTTTTAAGTAATTTAAATTCTAACTAAACAGAAAAAAAAGAAAGAATAATGACCAGAGTACAAATCAGTGAAATAATAAAATAGAGAAAATCAATGAAACTGAGAACTGATTTCTTTGACAAAAATCTATGTACTTGTTAAACCTCTAGTCAAACTGATCAGAAAAAAAAAAAAGATATAAATGACTAATATCAGGAATGAGAGAGGTGATATCACTACAATTTTTACAGATATTGAAAGAATAATATAAGCATGTTATAAACAATTTATTGCCAATAAACTTAACAACTTAGAGAAAATGGACAAATTTCTTGAACTACACAAACTATCAGAGCTCATTTTTTTTTTTAAATAGACAACCTATATAGTCTTATATCTCTTAAGAATTTTGAATTTGCAGTTGAAATCCCTCCCACAAAGAAAACTGTGGCAGTAGCCAGATCAGCTGGGTGAGGGTGCCTTTATATTATTGAACCCATGCACAGTCTCCTTCCCTGTGACATGGCTACTTTGTAAATGGGTCTATTGACCAAGCCCCAGAATATCTGAGAAAGAGACCATTTGATAGCCCACCAGTTGGGCCATCTTGTCCTCCTGTTTACTGAGCGTCTCATCTATAACAACAGATGCCCTTGGATGAGCATAATGTGAGACATGACTATCTTTATACTCTGTATTGTGAGAAGCCCATCTTTCCCCTAGACCTCCTTGTCACCAATCTTCTAATCTTTTTCTTTCCAAATTCTTTTTTTTTTTTACTTTCCAAATTTTCAACCAGCTGGCCATCCTATTAGCCACTGCCCACAAGTTAAGTTAAATTTGTACCCTAGATAGATCTGCAGCAGAGTATGCCCACTGGAGACTGTCCCTCACTACTGACTTTTGGAGCCACTCCAGAGTGGGCTGTAGTACAACACTTTTCCACTCATGGCTGTTTCCAACATATGTGTAGACTCAACTGTAAAAGAAGCCTGTGCTTTCTTTTCCTCCACTAATTGATCTAATGTGTTCTTGAGAGCATAGGTAGAATGTTAAAGGAGATACAGTCAGGTAGTGGTCTTAGATGCAAAAAGAGTCAGGTAGTTCATTAGCATACAACCCAAACTAATTTAAACAAATGGGAATTTACTGGCTTACATGACTGAAAATTCAAGTCTTGAAACAGGGGCTCAAATGAGGTCATTAGTATCTGGTTTTCTTCCATTCACAGGTTTCCTATACAGGCAGGTTTTCCCATCGAGCTCCAAGGTGGGTCCAGAACTTATAATCTTTTTCATTCAAGCACATAGGGAGCTATCAAAGGATTCATTGGGTCTCATTGACTCTGATTGGATCACATGACATGCCTGAACCAATTATAGTGCTCAGCATCAAGGAGAGGTACTGCTTGGTTTAGATCTGTGTCTAGAGCAGGGGCTGAAGGAAATCATTGCACGGAACCTGGCTAAGGAGAAAGGTTGATGTCGAGTAGCCAAAACACCATGTAAGGCATACCTTGTTTTATTGCCGTTCGCTTTATTGGGCTTCACAGCTGTTGCATTTTTTTTTTTTTTACAAATTGAAGGCGAGACCCTCCACCAGCAAAAAGATTACCACTCACTTTAATTGCAATACTCACTTTATTATGGTGGTCTGGGAGAGAACCCACAATATCTTCAAGATGCCTGTATCCTATCTCTCTTCCCAAATGTGTGAGGCAGAGCTTTTAGTCTTTCTGTACCTATGAATGACCTGGGAATACTATTAAGGTGCAGAATCTGATAAAGTAGGTCTGCAGTGGAGCCTGAGATTCCTATTTCTAACGTGATGTTGATACTACTGGTCCAGGAACCACACTTTCAATAGCTGTGTAGTCCAATGTGCTAGCCACTAGCTGCATGTGACTATTGAGTACTCAAAATGTGGCTAGTCTAAATTGAGATGTGCTGTAAGTGTAAAACACATTCTGAATTCCGAAGACTTCATATGAAAAAAATTTGAATCTCATCAATAGTTTTTATATAGATTATGTGTTGAAATTATATTTTAGATATATTAGGTTAAGTAAAATATATTAAAATTAATTTCACCTGTTTTTACCTCTTCAACATGGCTTCTAAAATTTTTAAAAATACACACGTGGCTCACATATTTCTTTTGGATAGCGCTGCTCTAGAAGGAGATAATTCTTGAAATAGATGAAGCTGGTGTCCTTAAAACACATCTATTTTCACTTACGGATACTCCATCAGAAAAGCCTAAGATAGCAGAGACCACATCATGCTTATCTCGGGTTCTTGGACTTGGCCCTCCCTTAAGACCTCAGGTCCTCAGAGTTAGGTAATTTCAGATTGAATCGATGCATGAGTTCTTAGGATAAGGGACACTGGAATAGGTTTTCCTGAAATTTGATCTCAGGAAAGAGTCAATTCCAGCGATATCAAAGTCCCTCTTCCCAGCCAGCAGTCACTTCTCATTCTTGTTTATGCAATTGCCTGAAGCAAAAATTACTTACCACTGTGTTTATCAACTTCCCTAATCTGTTTGCACATAATCACTAAACTAATCTTCTCCACCAGTCTTTTCATGCCCAGATGCATGGACCTGGTTGCAGTCTGCATTCCAGGGGCTCCTTACTGAACCCAGAGGGTCTTGTCCTACCAGTCTACCAGCCCCTAGATGTACCTCACACTTTACCCATCTGTCTAAATTATTCCCTTAGTACTTGTGTCTCCTTCTTTACCTCCTAGTCTCTACCAATTTTGCCACTTTTCAAAGCCCAGCTCAAGTTACCTGCCTTCAGAGGCCTTTTCAGGACTTCTGCCCCACAGATGCCTATCTACAGGACTTGTAGGATATGCTGCCTTAGGCGCAAGCCAGCATATGGAGGGCTGTGTTGTCTAACTCTTGTGTTATTCAGGTTTTCCTGCATTTGTGCCTTTATTCTTCAATTAGGCTTCAAGTTCCTTGAGGACAGAACCCTGCTTAGTTCATGTTTATATTCTAGACCAGTTTGACCCAGACCAGTATAATAAGTAGTTTCTCAAAAAAACATAATTCGGTTCATTTTTCCAATATAAAATGAAATGCTGGTTGAAAATACAGACTTATATATGCATAAATAAGTTAATAGTGATCATTTTAATAATGAAAATTATTATTTTTTACAACAAGATGGTGGATAAATTCTGGCAAGGATATGGAAAACAGAGAAAACTTGTGCACTGTGCTACGAATTGTAAATTGATACAGCCACTATGGAGGTTCCTCAAAACATTAAAAATAGAACGACCTTATGATCCAGAAATTCCACTTCTAGGTATATATCCAAAGGAAATGAAAATCCTATGTCACAGATATATGTGCACTTCCATGTTCATAGCAGCATTATTTACAATAGCAAGACCTGGAAACAACCTACATATCCACCAATGGATTTATGATAAAGAAGTTGTGGTATATACAGTCATCCCTCCATATCCTCAGTATCATACATCCCCCATATCAACATCTGCAGATGCTCAAGTCCCTTATATAAAATAGCATAGTATTTGCATGGAACCTACACGCATCCTCTTATATACCTTAAATCATCTCTAGATTATTTATAACACCTAATGCAATATAAATGCCATGTAAATAGCTGTTATACTGTATTATTAAGGAATAATGACAAGAAAAAAAAAGTCTGTACATGTTCAGTACTGACATAACCATCGTAAGCCTAACCATATAGTACATGTCAGGTACAAATCAACTTTTAAAAAAAATATTTTTGATCCATGGTTGGTTGAATCCTCAGATGCGGAACCCATGGGTGTGGGGGGCAACTGTATATACAATGGGGTATTATTCAGCCATTAAAAAAAGGAAATCTTGACATTCGTGACAACATGGATGGACGTTGATGACATTATGGTAAGCGAAATAAGTCAGACAGAGAAAGGCAAATACTGTATGACCTCATATGTGGAATCTAAAGAAACAAACAAAAAACCAAACTTATAGGAAAATAGATCAGATCTGTGGCTACCAGAAATGGTGGGTGGGAAGTGGGAGAATTGGATGAAGTTGGTCAAAAGGTACAAACTTCCAATTATAAGAGAATTAAGTACTGGGGACGAAATGTACAGTACGACTTTCATTAACACTACTGAATGGTATGTTTGAAAGTCGTTAAGAGAATAGAATCTAAGAGTTCTCATCACAAGGCAAAAAATACTTTTGCTCTTTTTTCTATCTATGAGATGATGGATGTTAACTAAACTTGTTGTAATTATTTCATAATACATAAGTCAAACCATGCTCTTAAACTTACACAGTGCTGTGTGTCAGTTTATATCTCAATAAAACTGGGGGGACAAATTGGAAAATTAAACTTTAATCATTGCATAAGCACCGGGGACTTTTGTTTTTACCTTGTTTTTATGTTAAATTTTTAAAAAACAATTTATTCTGAGATAATTATAGATTCCCAGGAAGTTGCAAGAATAGTACAGAGAAGTTCATGGACCTTTCACATAGTTTTCCCCAAGGGATACATCTTATATAACTATAGTACAATAGCAGAACCAGGAACTTGACATTGGTATTATATGTGTGTACAGTTCTTTGCCATTTCATCACATGTAGATCTGTGTAACCACCACCACAATTGAGAGATCTCTCTCAACCACCTCATTATAGCACACCCATTCCCCTTCCCCGCAACCATCATTAACTCCTAACAATCACTAATCTAGGCCCCATCTTTATAACTTTGGTCATTTCAAGTAGATTTTTATTTTACTTATAATGTTTGGTATAATGTTTGGAGAGTATCTCGATGTATAGATATTTAGTAAGTGTTCAGGGTATAATATTACATGTACATAACTTTTCACAGTTCTACTTGTTTGACATTACCAGTTTCAGTGAAGTGTAGAAATCTTTCTTCTCTTTAAGTCTCTTTGCTCGCCTCTGTTTATACTGTCTTAAATATTTTCTCTGCATAGAGAACATCAGACAATGCATGAGGGTGTAGAACAGAGGACACTGGACTGGACTTCATAGGCTTTGATCTTTTGAGGAAAGAAAGAATCATAGGAACTGCAGACAGGCCTCCTCCCAGACAGCAGTCACTTCATTTCTCTTTTTAGTTTGTGCAGTTGCTTGAAGCAGAAATTACCACTGTGCTTTCCAACTTCCCTAATCTATCCTGCACACAACCACTAATCTTTTGCTTAAGCTATCAGATATTATTCAGAAAACTGAAAAAGAGAAGGAAAGCATATTATATTAACGTATTTTTACTCTTTTTCTTCCTTCTTGATGTTCCAGGATTCTTTTAAAATCATTTGTAGTGTTTCAAAACTTCCTTTAGCTGTTTTTTAAAGGTTGGTCCACTGTTGACAAATTCTCATGGTTTTTCTAATTCTGAGAATGTCTTGATTTCTTCATTCTTGATTTTCACTGCATATTTCGAGTTGATAGTTTTTTTCTTTGAACACTTGAAAATTGTTATGCCACTTTCTTCTGACCTCAGTGGCTTCTCATGAGAAATTTAATATCATTTAAATTTTTTTTCCATTCTAGGTAAAGTGTCATTTCTCTCTGGCTGCTTTCAAGATTTTTCTTTGTCTTTAGTTTTCAGAAGTTTGACTGTGATCTGTCTTGGTATGGATTTCTTTGAGTTACCCTGTTTGGTATTGGATCAGGTTCTTGAATCTGTAGATATGTCTTGGCCATATTTGGAAAATTTTTGTCCATATTTACTTGAATACTTTCTGAGCTCCACCTTCTTTCTCCTCTTCCTTTAGAACTCCAATGACTTAAATATTAGATCTTTTAGTCCCACATATTCCTGAGACTCTGTTAATTTTTTTCTCAGCCTATTTTCTTTTTGTTGCTTAAATTGGGCGATTTATATTATACTGTCTTCAAGTTCATTGATTCTTTCCTCTGTCCTCTCCATCCAGTGAGCTTTATAGTTTTTTTTTTTTTTTAAGTTCTAAAATTGCAACTTAGTTCATCTCTTCTATTTCTTTGCTGAGACCATTTTTATATTTGTTTCAAGTGTGTATGCAATTGCTCATGGAAGCATTTTTATGCTAGATGCTTTAAAATTTTTATCAGATAATTTCAGCATCTGTGTCATCTTGGTGTTAGCATCTGTTGATTGTCTCTTCTCACTCAAGTTGAGATTTTCCTGGTTCTTGGTAAGAAAAGTTGATTTTCAATCCTGGACATTTTGAGTATTATGTTATGAGACTTTGGATCTTACTTAAATCTTCCATTTTAGCCAGCCTTCTCTGACACTGCACTGATACTGTCAGATGGAGGTTGAAGTTGAGGTTCTCTACTCAGCCTCTGTTGACATCATAGGGGGTTAGGGGGTACTTAGTTACTGCTAGGCCAGGGTAGGATTCATGCTGCGCACTGAGTCTCTGCTGATGTATACATGGCCAGGACAAAGAAGGATGCCTTGTTACTTACTGCTCCCTTTGTGGCCTCCAGTGACTTGGTGGAGGAGCCCATTTCTGCTGGCTGTGGTGAAAATCCGGATTCTCTACACAACCTCCTGTGACGTCACCCTGGCAGGGAGGAGTGGAAGTATAGGGTCCCCATTTGGCTCGGCTGACAGGATGTAGGTAGTATTGCAGTTTTCTCTGTGGCTTGGCTGGAGTAGAGTGGTTATTGTCTAAGTTTTCTTTCTCACTAGGCTGCCCCTTCCTAGTCCTTTGGCTAGAAAGAGCAGGTCACCTTTTTCTTCTTCCCCCTCCCTCCTCCTCCTGCCCCCTTCTTCCCTTTTTCCTCTCCTCCTCCCTCCTCCTCCTCTTCCTCCATCTTCTTTTTTTGTTTATACCCATTAGTTTCTGGGTTGTCGGCTTCTCCAGTTCTCAGTCTGAAATGTATTGGGCAAAAAGAAAAGCCTAGGAAAACCGCCATGTCATTCTGTGGGTCCCAGGGTACCTAGTCAAACTGTCTTCTTCTCTCTACCTTTCAGAGTCTCCTTATATTTGTTTTATGCATGAAGCCCAGGGCTTTTTGGCTGTACTTAACAGGGGGTAGGGAGATGTATGATTACTCCAAATTGTCCCAGAACCAGAAATTCCTGGGGGCTTGTAGACCTTTTATTCTGCATCATCTGGCAAACAACAGCCAGTGGGGACAACAGTCCTCTGAATTGATGCTGAGCTCCCACCTCCCCCACCTTCCTACCAGCTCAGTGGCCCTGCCTATGTTCGGCTCTGTGACCCTGAATTCACCTTCTAGAATTCGAAATCATTCCAGCCCAGTTTCAACAGGCTTTCTCTAGTTTTCCACCACTTGCTAATTCTCAGCCTCACAGCTCAGAATTCTCTGTTGACCAGAGGCCCAAAGAGGCTGTTCTTGCATAGTTGAGGGGCAGGGGGGTACTCTGTGTCTCCCAGGTATGGCTGCAATGCCATGGTCCCCCTTTTGCTGTGAGGGAAGGCTAAGGAGCCATGGCACGTCTCCCTTTGTCCTGGGTCAGCGGGTCTAGTCTTTCTGACTCAGATGCCATGTAGTTCATGAGAGTACCTTTTAAGTTAAAGAAAGATATTTTGAGTTAGAGAAAATAGTTTAGGAATACTTTTTTAAGTCTCAAAATTAATAATTTTTTAAAAAGCAATTGTCAGAGATGAGATTTTCAGATGTCTGGGAATATGTTATCAAACTCTCCACTTCTCTACTCAGGTAGGAAAAGATTGTTTTCTCTTTCAGACATAAAATCTAATTAATGATTTAAAAATACCTACCTTAGGGAGATGCAGCAAGAGAGACATTTGTCCAGGTGCAGTAGCAACAATGTGTGTACTTTTTAACTTAACTACATTTTCTTTTTATTATGAAAAATTTTTAAACACACAGGAATAGGGAGAAGAAATGAACCTCCAATTTAAAAACTAATATATGGTCACATTTGCTTCATATATCTTTTGTTATTTTTTCTCTTTTACTTAAGTATTTAAAAGCCAATCTCAGACATCATTCATTTTATATCACTATACTTCAAAATTGGTCTCTCACAAATTTGGACATTTTCTTATGTAACCACAATGCTATTATCACACCTAAAAAAATAGTGACAATTCTTTAGCAGCATCTAATACCCAAATTTCCCCAACTGTCCAAGAATGTCTCTTTTTTTTAGTGATAAGATACATATAACATAAAATTTACCAGCTTAACCATTTTTCAGTTATACAGTTCAGTAAAGTACATTCACATTATTGTACAGCCAATCTCCAGAATGTTTTTCATTGTGCAGAACTGAAACCCTGTACCCATTAAACAACAGTTCTCCACTCTTGCCTCCCTCCTCTAGGCCCTGAAAACCACCATTCTATTTTTTATCTTTATGAATTTGACTATTCTAGATACCTCACATAAGTGGAGTTTTACAGTATTTGTCTTTTTGCAACTGGTTTATTTCATTTAGCATAATGTCCCAAGATTTATCCATGTTGTAGCATATGTCAGAATTTCATTTTTTTTTTTTTTAACACCTACAGTACCTGGTCTTCCTAGGTGGTCTCCAAGTACTAAACAGGCCCGACCCTGCTTAGCTTCCAAGATCATACAAGATCGGGCACGTTCAAGGTGGCCTGGCCGTAGACCCCAATTTCATCCTTTTTAAAGATGAATAATATTCCATTGTATGGATACACTGCATTTTGCTTATCTCTTCATCTGTCAAGGGATACTTTGGCCATTGTGAATAATGCTGCTATGAATATGGGTGTACAGATATCTCTTTGAAACTCTGCTTTCAATTCTTTTGGATATATACTCGGAAGTGGAATTACTGGATCATGTGGTAATTCTATGTTTAATTTCTTTGAGAAATTGCCATAACCATTTTCCACAGCAACTGTACCATTTTACATTCCCACAAGGGTTCCAGTTTCTCCATATCCTCGCCAATACTTGTTCTTTTTTTTTTTTTTTTTTTTATAGTAGCCATCTGAATGGGTATGACATGGTATCTCATTGTGCTTTTGATTAGCATTTTCCTAATGATTAGTGATGTTGAGCATCTGTTCATATACTTATTAGTCATTTATATATTTACTTTGGAGAAATGTCTATTCAAGTCCCTTGCCCATTTTTTAACTGGGTTGTTTGTTTTTGAGTTATAGTTCTCTTTATATTCTGCATATTAACCTTTACCAGATATATGACCCACGGATATAATTTTATAATTGGTCTGTTTGAACCAGGATCCAATAAAGTCATACTATATTAGTTTATTCGATTGCCTTATATGGAGGAAATCCCTCTCCCTGTTTCTTTCTTGTCATTGGCTAGTGACAGAATCCAGGTCCTTTGTCATATGGACTTGTAGTTTTATATTTAACTTTGCTACTGCCTTCCAAAATTTCCGGCTTTTGCCTTTGATAATTTCAGCAGTGAATTTCTCCTATTGAAAAATAAGGGTTTCTCTATCAAAGATTCTTAGAAGAATAAACCAAAAATGAGAACAGGAAGCTTTCTTGGTATCTGCAAACCCACTTGTGTGGAGGTGGGCCCTGGAGGAAGGTGGGAGGGGTGGAGATCAGATGGGGGTGAGGTGAGCAATTCAGGTTACCAGCCTGGCCCAAATAGAACAGAGGCTTTTCCCATTATGTAACTAATGTTACTTAAAGGACCCCCTCCCACCCCCACCCCCTAATGACCAGGAGCAGATCCAAAGACGGTCCCCCCAGCCTTGAGTGGGCCAGGGCAGATACTGGGAGCACTGCTAGTACCATACTGTGGTTCTGTTTCCTAGAGGTCACTGGAGAGGAAAATTCTTCCCCAGAGCTGCCGAGAAAATTCTTCCCCAGAGCTGCCGAGAACACTTGAGCCTTCCTGGGAGTCTCTGAGGGCACAGGGTTAAGGCTGGGGAGCCTCCAGCATCCAGGAAGCTCAGGAGTCAGGACGTGGTAACAGACCATTGAGAGGAAAGCTATGGTCGCTGACGTCTGGGTACTCTAAAAGATTACTAGAGTTTTCTCTGGGATTAAGGTTATGGGTGATTTTTTCCTTTATATTTTCCAGATTTTCTTGAATGAACAGTAAAAAAGTGATATGTTCTATTATAAAAATAGATTGACACCTTGAAAATTAATATAGATAGGCCAAGGATGACCATTACTAATAATAACTGAGTTCTCCAGAGATCTGTGGGTGAAATAGAGGTTCTTCAGACTCTCCTCGGAGCCTAGAACAGCCCCTGCCCAGGAGCATGGCACAATCCAGGGAAGAGTAGCTTGGCGGAGGCATGCAGTCTCCCCAGCGTCTGGAGCTGAGACTATTTCTGGTTCCGCCTGCAGCCCCGCTGAGGCCTGGGACCTGTGAGGAGGGACATTAGCCTTCAGGAAGCCCCTGCCAAACCTACTGGAACCCACCCAGTGGGCCAGTCTTTCTTACCTAGGACAGCCTTAGCCCAGGTTACGTTTCCAAACCCCTTCCAGATACAAATGAAAGCTGCTGTTCCTAAGTAGAAAACTTTTATTATAAACCCAGGATTCAGAAAGAGAAATGGCAAACAGGCATTTCTCGGCTTGCTCTGAAATTCTTACAATGTATATAAAATAGGTGTGAGATACTTTCTTGAAATTGTTTTAAAATATTACCCAATATCAAAGTGGGGGTAGGCACATGGTAACTAAGTGTTTCACCGTGATCACGCAAAGAGGGGCCTCCAGTCCCTCCCCAGACCCTGAGGAGAGGTGCCTCGGGCCAGCTCTGGTTGGAGGTAGAGCAGAGAAGACACATTTTTATTAGATTTAGGGTCCTGGGGTCTGCCCTGGGACAGACTTGAGACTATGACATTTTCTCCCCAAAGGAAAGCTTAAGGTTAACTAATGTACAAACCCCCTGAGGAGGAAGAAACAGCTGTGCCTGTAGCTGACTTGCCATATGAGTTCAAGCAGCAATCTTTCTTGCTCCGTGCTTCACTGAAGATGTAAATGCTGGCATATTGGATCCTTTCTAGAGTCAGGTTTCGACGAAGTGGGAAGAAAGAAAAGGAATACAAGAGTGTTCCGTCTTTGTCCATGGTTAGGTCCCCTCACTGGTGGGACTATCTCACTCAGCCCTACTTGGAAGTTGTAACCAGGGAAATATGTGTGTGTATGTATCGGTGTGTGTGCGTGTGTGTGCACACGCGTATGTATGTGTATGTATATGTGTGTCTCTGTTTGTGTCCATGTGCCCACAAGCTTTGAGTCAGGAAGCTCTTGTGTGGTCACTGTTTGTAAACTGGTCCCAGCAAGTAACTTTGTAAGGCAGTCAAGGTACAGAAGGTTGATGAGAAAGCTCTCTATGGGTGGCCCAAGGAGGAGAGTTTCCTGCTTACACAGTCTTAGAACCCGAACTTAATGAATCTCATCCCATGCCAGGCAGAGCTGAGAGTGTGACCAGTCATCTTGATAGAAGTGAAAAGCAGCCCCAGCCACTCAGGGGACTTGCCACACTGAAGGTGGGCAGAGGCTGGGAGGAATCAGAGAGGCAGATGAGAGGTGAACCCACTGGGGATTCAAGCTCAAGGTGGGACCTTCCTGTGCTGGACCAGCATCTACACCACAGGGCAGGAGAAAGTGAAATGTGAGGTGGACAATGAGTAGGCACCGTTGTGGAAGCAGCTGCCCTGGCAATGCTATGGTCCCAGAAGTGGCCAGCATAGGGCCAGGGAGCCAGCTCACTCTCAGCCAAGATTTGTCTCCCCAGGAGACCTAGAACAGTGCTTCACCATTTCCTATAGTGATTCAAACATAGCTACTGTCTGTTCTCCGCACCCTACTCAGTTCTCAAGTAGAGAAACTAAGGTCTAAGATATGTGGACAGGTCAGAGCTGCCTCCTCTTGTCCTCCTCTTAGTCTCAGCTGTCCCTGGTTTTCAGTGTCCTGGCTGATAACCCAGCAAGTAGATGCACTTGCAGCCACTGGTTCCATCCAGATGTGTATAGTGGCTGCAGATGTACCTGTGGATTTGGCATCTCCAGGAATCAAGAGGCAAGTGAAGCACACAGTCCCCCTACAACTGCAGGGGGAGGTGGGGCAGAAGTACATGTACAGGCAGACAGACACGTACACTGAGGGTCCCAGAGCAGTCTTCAGGGCAAGGACAGGGCTCTGGCAAGGCGAGTCCAGAACCAGGATTTGGTACAGGGGTTGGTATAGTCGCAGACAGTGATGAACCGCAGGATGCTGGGGAATTCTTTCTTCATTGCCTTGTACTTGACAGGGATCAGTCGCTTCTGATGGGCACCTGTAAGCCAAGGGGTACAGTGCAGGCTTCAGGCCCTCGACCCACAGTGGACTGGGACCAGTCCCCAGCCCAGGGGTTAAGAACAACCCTCCCCCAACTAAACACCCCGGCACATATTCACCCACACAGAAAGATACTCATATGCACACACGCTCAGGTGTGCAGAGACCCACAGCAGTTCCTCAGTGTTGCATCCATGGCCTTTGGTGAGGGAAGGCTGGCATCCTGAGGCCCGCCCACCCACTCTTCTGTGGCAAGGGCAGGACTTAGCTTACCTGGAGAGAGGCTGAGTGCAAACTTAGTCTGGAAGTCACATTCCTTGCTTTCCAGGTAATCATCTGAGATAACCACCACCATCCGCCGGCACCTAGGGAAGAGTGGGCAGGCTGCAGGCACTGTGGCAACCCAGTTCGGCATACTCCCAAGGCACAGCCTTGGGAGGAGCCCACTGTGCTCAGGCTAGACAGGGCTCAGCTGGGAGAATCCCACCGCCTGGATCCCTGGGCAGGGCTTTGTGTACCCACCCACTCGCCCCCTTGTCACCTAGCCAACCTCTTCTCAATGAGCTCACTGGTGATAGACCAGACACATGTGCCAGGCAGGACATCACGGTCAGATACACACAACTTCAGCCGATAATTTGTCTGTTCCAGCTGCTGGATCATCTCCTGCACAAACTGGATGTCCCTGGAGCAGTAGCAGATAAAGGCATCAAATCGCTCAGGCATTTGCCCTGGGTGCAGAACACAAGGGCAGTGGTCAGAGTTCTGCAGGAAGGCTAGGGAGAAGTCCAGCCAAGAGCCCACACAGCCTAGGCAACCCTGGCCCTGAACCCTACACCAACCCTGTGATGACACTACTCAGAGCGCCTCTCCACCACACTGTACCCCGGGCCGAGCCCTGGCTTGACTATGAAACAAACACATTATTTTACGAGAGTCTCATACCCACCCAGAGGTAAGAATATTATTATTCCTAATTCTTAGGTGAGGAAACAGACTCGTAGAGATTGACTTGTCTAAAGTTCTATAGTTCATCCACTTTCAATATCCATGTTCCAAATACCACTGGCCCAGAGGAGCAGTATTGGGCCCTTACCCAGGGGGTCATCAAGTGTGGTGATGCCCGCCAGCTCTGTGGTCCGTGGAACGCTGCTGTCTACAGCGGCCACCTGTAAGGGCTTCTCAGACTCCTCCTGCTGCTGCTTCAGAATGTACTTTTGGCAGTCTTCCTCTGTTGGGGAGAAACAGTGTTGCAGTTTCCCTAGGGGTGCCCCATACTTCTACCCAGAGTCAGGATCCAGCCCCTTTCCCCCGTCCCTGGCCGTCCTGTACTCCAGGGCTTCTCCAGCCCATCGGTGCCAACCACAGTTTGACAGCTCTGAAAAGTCGAGCTCCCGCCTGCCTCTGACCATCCCAAAGGGATGTCAATAGTGTTCTGGCCATCTGGGAAGCCATCGAGGTCAGTCTTGTATCTTTCTGTCCCTTTGCCCTGCCCTGCCCTGCCCTGCCCTTCCTAAGGCTCCTGAGAATAGAACCCAAGGTCCGCTTCTTCTAGAATCTGGCTGGACATGCAAGAAGGGCTCAGGAGATGCAGTGGGTATAGGCCGTCAGGGCAGAGGCTCCAACCAAGCAAGGTGTGCCTGTCTGTGGGCCACTGTCCCCACGTCTATGCATGTACTTTATGTGAGTATCAGCGAGTGACAGGAAGCAGCGCATTTCCCAGAGACCTGAGGTTTCCAAGACTGTCAGCTTTCAGTCCCTCAACTGCCCTATTGCTCTACCTGAAGCAACCCAGACTCCCCCACAGAGATTCTGACTCCTGGCCCTACATGAAAGCCTTTGCCTAAGCTGTTTCCTTCCATTCTCTGCTTCTCCCGGCTTTCACCTCCCTTCTCCAGTCCCTACCGTCCAGGATATTTAAAGAGAGAATCGGTCCTGCACGGTTCCCCCACTGCAGGTTGCCCGCTCCCAGGAAACGAGGGCCTCCCCAGAGGAGACTGGTTGCTGAGGCCAGTGAAGGCCAGCTCCCTCATTCCCCAAGGTATGTGGCCGGAAAGGAGACGTCCTCACCGATGCTGGGCCGCAGTTCCAGTAGGACATCTTCGCGTCCTAGCTTGGCGAGCAGCTCGAGCAGTCGGCCCACCGAGGCGCCAGGGCGTCCCTGCCAGTCGTCCAGCAGCCTGCCCGTGGGGTCGGCCTGCGTCTCCAGCTGCCGGATCTCCAAGTACTCGAAGTTCATCTCCTCTGCCAGCGCGGTCCAGTCTGCCGCCACCTGCGTTCGCACATTCAGGAACAGCGACAGGCGGCGCCGCACTCGAACGTTGAGCGCAGCCAGGGGCAGTGAGGACATAGAGGGGGCAGGGGACGCGGACCTCTCGCCAGGAACTTGTGCCGCCATCGCGGGACGCCGCTGAGTTTGCGCTGCTCAGTTTGCGCCGCTGAGTCGCGTTGCTGGTCCACGCTTCCTCCTTCCCTTCCGGCACCCCCACCCTTGGCCCCGCCCCGCGGGTTTCTCTTTCCGAGAAGTACCTCCCTGCCCTTAAATCTGGAGCACCAGCAGCTGTGCGGAAGTGGAGGCTCCTGTCCTCGGGGGACAGGGAATGTGGGATGTGGGAACTGGATACCTGCCTTTTGAGATCTGGGGAGGTCCACCGACCTGTGCTCCTAGGGTCTGGTGCGACAGGGGAACGCCAACCCTCCTTTGGGGATTGTAGGGAACAGGGGCTTTGCTGGTGGATTCACATCTTTCCACTGGAGATTTGAGGGATTCGTTGGGTTCTGCCCTCGGAAGTGGTGGGGAGGTGACAAGGCGGGAGACATTGGCTCTGTCTCCCCGTCCCCCCCGCCCATCTCTCCCTACCTCCGATCTCTTGGGAACATACAATGCTGCCGGTAGGAGTCTGGGGAGTCCCTGGCTGTATACTCAGAGGTCCAGGTGGGAAAGGGCATGTTAACTGCCTTCTGGAGTCTGAGGCATGCCACCTCCTTGCCATTGAAAAGGTGGAGGGCACACCCTATCCTCCGGGGTTGCTAGTAATAGGGCATCCTGGCGTTTGGTGTCTGGGGGAAACACATTGCCATGGAGAGTCAAGGGGGAACCTGGCCTTGCTCTTTAGGGTTGGGGGGTGGGGGACATGGTCCTGACGTGGGGAGCTCTGGTTCATTCATTCATTCAGTAGATATTTATTGATCACGTGTGAAGCATGCTGCCCAGGATACAGGGTCCCTCCCTGCCTTGGTGGAGACACGCATGAGCCTAGTGGTGGAGGTGGGCACTAACTAATCAAATCATCTCATATGATTGTAAAATGGGTGAAAAGAAGTGTATGCTACTCTCTATCCAGATACAGGGCTTGTCACATCTCTGCATCTTTGTATAATTCATTCTCCTGCCGCCTCAGAATCCCAAATTCCTTCAGTTTTTTCGAAAGACTTCCCCGAAGAGGCCAAACACGTCGGGATAGGACTCCGGGACGTCTCGGAATTGTTTAGGTGCCCCCCGCTTAGGTGCTGGGATCCAGGGTACAAAGAGAAGACTAGGAAGAGGAAGCGAGGTTAGAGTTCGGGCCTCCTCTTTCCCAAGCAAGAAGCCGTGGGCCGGGCTCCTGGCGGTCTCGCTTTCTGTTAGGCTGCGGACAGTGGGCAAGGTAGTAAGGGAAGGAGCCCTGGCTGTAGTGGAGTTTAAGATACCAAGAGGGCTCTAGGAGTCCCGCCTCCGATTTGTCAGTAGAACAAAGTGGAAACATCTCCTGACTGCATTTCTGGGCAGAGCTTCAGAATGGTCCACCACGGGCTTGGCAGACAAAGACTACGGCAGGCGGGACTTTGAGTGGGAAGACCTTGGCGTTGATCCCGGGCCTGCTTTAGATGATTTGCGGCGGGGGACGGGACATCAGGCGGGTTCGCCTTCTGGTTGGCTGAGGCTGGAGGTGGGCGGACTTTAGGAGGGAGGGGCGTGTCAGTTCCTCCCAGCTGGAGGCGGTATTTAGGCTTCCCGGGCAGAAGTGAGATTCTGCACCTGTACCGGCTACACTCTGTTGACTCCCGCACTTTATTCTCGGCTGAGTTAGGGTCTTCCCTGCAGAGGTGCGCAATGCAGAGGTGCGCGATGCAGAGGTGCGCGATGCACAGGCTGCAGGTGGTGCTGCACCACCTAAACGCCCAGACTGTTTCGGCCAGGCAGCTTCAGGTCTGGAGTGGCACGCAGCAGGTGTCGGCCGGTGATGTGGTGGTGGTGCACGGACGGCGTACGGCCATTACCCGAGGGGGCCGCGGCGGCTTCAAGGTGAGGCCATGGGTCTGGGCACCGGGGCGGCCCGGGGTGGGTAGGGTTCTGGCTCTTCTGCTCGGTTCCCCTCGACGCCGGAGGTGGCTCCGGGCCGGAACTGTGACTGCTCTGTCTCTCTGGAGTGGGAAGGGGGAGAGCGTGTGTCGTGACACTTCGTGCACCGCGGGGCAGGGGATCACCGCTGCGGCTCTTCCCGCTGCAGGACACCACTCCCGACGAACTTCTCTCGGCCGTCTTGACTGCGGTTCTCCAGGATGTCAAGCTGAGCCCGACCCAACTGGGAGACATCTGCGTAGGTGAGCACTCTACCCAGGCTCTGCGCTCGATCCTCTTACCCTTCCCATCCTGCCAAAGCCCTCCTCAAACACCTCCCCACCCGCTAGGCACTTTCCAGGTGTTTTCACTGAGAAAAACGTTTATGGGCCAAGCTGTTGAATTTGTCTCGTTAGGGCTAGACTCCGTCTCCGCCTCCACGCACTTTCTGTGCCCCTCCAAGCACATTCTACATGTGAACTATGATACAAAGCCAAGGGCTCTCAAGTGACAGCAATACCAAGGCACTTGGCACAGGGGTTTGAGGATACCCTAGGAGACAGGAGACTATAGGATTCTCTATCGATTCTGACACCCTGACAGAAGGAGCATCAAAAACCATCTAATCCAATCCCTCACAGATAAGCTGAGGTCTGGGGAATTTGCAGCAGAGCAAATTGGACCTGAATACCAGGGCTCTTGACCTTCAGTCCAGTTCTTTCTCTCCATCTGTAGTCTTCTAGCCTCAAAACATAACAACATAATGTGGCGAGACTCTTATCAAGTACTGTAGGTGCCACCCCTAGATGGGGAATCACTGCTCCACCTAAGGAGCAACAGCAAAGATTGGTGGACACTCAGGGGTAGGTGTGCATTTTCAGAAACTCATTTCCCTGATAGAACCAGTTCCTTACACTTCAAGCTGAGCATTGCATTCTTTCCCTGTTACCTTTAAAGGCAGGCCAGCTGCCCAGTGTGTGCTGATTTGGAAAGGCAGGGTGCATGGACAAGGGAACTTGGGACCCTCAGGGACTGGATCTAGAGTATGACCAGGACAAACAAACTGATATATAGCTGGCTCACCCTGCTCCAGACCTTGAAATTCCAGAGCCTCAGTGAGCCTCCTGAGGGCTCGTGTTTCGGAAGAAAGATCTGGACTATCCCCTCTCTGGTATTCACAGCAGTACCTTAATGTCCAGACCACCACCTGACACTAAATAAAAGTTTGTTGTCCACAGGAAATGTGCTTCAGCCAGGGGCTGGGGCAATGATAGCCCGAATCGCCCAGTTTCTGAGGTAAACTTTTCTGGTTCTAGCTCTGGGTTGGCCATTTTGACTCTTAGTTGGGCTCAGGCCTCAGGGAATTCAGACTGTGGGTGAGAGACCATCAGGTTGGACACCAGACCTGGAGACAGCCACAGTCCTCTCCACTCACTCTCATGACCTTTACCTTTGCTCTAATTTGAAGAGATGAAGTGTTACCTGGCACTGAGCCAACAGGCCTTTAAAACTGGAGCAAAAGGTCTCTATGACCTGATTTTTAGCCACAGTCAGCTTGTTGCTTTGCTTTTTGTGAAGTACGAGATAAACTCTGTTCTCTTTCTCCAGGTAATCAACTTAGTAGAGTAAGAGGATCCTCGTGGCCTAATCAGCCTTCTCTTGCCTTTGGGCTGTATTTGGCCTTAGTTGAGGAGAATCGCAGGATGGAGAAAGGCATGTGCTGTGGGACGCTGGGGAGCAAGTGTCTGTAGAGATGGGGTCTGCCCAGTATGGATCTGGCCTGAAGTGGGGTCAGGGCTGCTGGGTTTGTTCCTCTGGACTTTGCACCCCCTGATGGGGCATTCATATTGGCCAGGAACACAGCCCTGCTTTCTATGAGAGCCTGGCACAGGGGAGGGGGCTAACTCTGTGGTCTCATCTTCTGTTTCAGTGACATCCCAGAGACTGTACCTTTGTTCACTGTCAATAGACAGTGTTCTTCGGGGCTCCAGGCAGTGGCCAGCATAGCTAGTAAGTTGTAACTGGATGGGTGCCTATCACTACAGCCTGGCCTTGGTCTTGGCTCCGTGAATTTGGGTCAGCAAAATCAATATCTACTGGGCAAGCAATAAGTATTTCTGAGAGGACTCTAACTACAGGAAGAGAAGGAGAACCTCTTGCTGCTACCCCCAGCCTTTTCTGGATACTTCTGGGTCTTCCCTCTCTGAGAACTTAGAGACCAGGTGGGGAAGAGGCTCCCCTATTCCCAGGACAGACTGTTGAAGGATGTTTATGAAATGCTTTTGTTGCAGGTGGCATCAGAAATGGGTGTTATGACATTGGCATGGCTTGTGGGTAAGAATTTCTTTCTGCCAGTACTAACCAGCTTGTAACAAGAAAACTAATGTTCACCTCCTGAGTTCTCAGAGGCCATGATTTCAGGGTTCTGCCTCCTTTAGGATTAGCCCTTTTAGGCAGCTGGCTAGGCGAGGTTTCTTACAAATTCAGCTTAGAAAGAGCCCCCAGCTCTGGCTTCTCAGAAATTGCTCCCACATCTCAGCACTAATGGAGAAACGAAGTTGGCTTTTAAAAGCTTTGTGATAGGCTGGAAAATGTGGGCAAGCATTATGAGAAAATATAGGTCTTAGGTTTCTTTCTGTGGCCCCAACTGATTCACGATCCTGCTGAGACAGAAGATGCAGTTTTGGTTCCCTAAAGCCAGGAACAGCTGTCTACTGTATAACTAGTTTACTCTTTTTGTTAGGCTGTCTGGCCCCTTGTCTCCCCACCCTGGTACCAAGGTGGAAACTTCTGGCTGCCTACTGGTTTCTGAGGAGCATGGTCAGATCTGTGGTGGTTTGGTCACTGTCAGCTGCGGCTCCATCTTCGGCTGCAGCATATGGAGCTGCAGAAGTTGTACTGGACAGTGCCTTTGGAAAGGCACAGGGCACTGGGGCACAGGCTCAGGCAGGCACATGGTGCTGGGAAGGCAGGCCAGGCGAAGACTTTGGCAGGCCCGGGACGGTGGGGCGAGGTGAGCAGCTCACAATCTGCTCTTTGATCGAGCTCTCATGTCCCTTTAGCTTAGTGGGGGAGGCGGGGTATGGATAACTGGAGGAAAAGGCTGGAGCCTTCATGAGTTTCTTAGAGGGCATCTGAGGTCCCCAAACAGGTTAAAGACCATGTTACTAGGGTATTAAAGAGGTCTGGGCCAGGACTGTCCCCATCACAGGCCGACTGTCCCCCGTAGGCTTTGATCATGAAAAGTAACCCTGGGCATCCTATTTGGGAGTGGGCTTTGGGGCCAGACTACCTAAATTTGGATCCTGGCCGAGTGGCCGTGGACAAGTTACTCAGCCTCTCTGGGCCTCAGTGTCCTCATCTATAAAATGGAAATGACTACCTTAGCCATGTTGTAGTTGAAAAGATTAAATGGAGTGATAATAACAGCTAACACTCTAGGGTATGTATCATGTGACTGTTTGAAGCATTTTAATACCTGAAAAGATTTTGAAATAACACTGGACATATGAAAAGCATTTGGTCAAGGTTATGTTATCATCCCTTGAGGCCTTACATTCCCCCACCTCCTCAAAGCCCTTTTTGACCACATAAACTGAGATCTCACCTTCCTCACAGCTCGTAGCACCTCCTTGTCTATGCAGGTCACATGGCTCTTTGATCTGCAGCTTTTAAAATATTTGTCTCTTCTCTGAATTTGTGGTCCCTGAGGGCAGGGCCTAGGCTTGTTGGATGTATTTCCCCCTCTGTGGCTGACACTAGGCTGATGGGCTACAGGAACAGCTTTGTTAGGTCCCTGCCCAGGGGTGTGGACTGTGCAGTGCTCTGTCCTGAGATAGGGTGGAGGTAGAGTTGGGGCTCAGCAGCCCTGTACCCCTAGCTCTGCTTTGCTAGCCAGTGCCCTGCCTGGGGCAACCTGGCTATTAACCAGCACTCGCCAGATACACAGCTATCCCTGGGGGAGTCTTGCTGTTTACTGCCACCTCCTTTCCCTCCTCCTCCTCAGGGTGGAGTCCATGACCCTGGGTGACAGAACAAACTTTGGAAATATTACTTCACGCTTGGTGAAGAAGAACGCCAGAGACTGCCTGATTCCTGTGGGGTCAGTGTCCAGCTGTAGCTTTGTGTGCATGTGCCTCCTTGGCTCCCTGGCCTCCTGCTTTCGGGCTTGGTCTGTTCTGCAGCGGCTCAAAGAATGAGAATTGATGCTGCCCCTTTCCTGAGGTCCCACCATGGGGGGCTCAGTCACACAGGGATGATGGCAGCTACACTCTGAAGCCTTGGAGGCCTAGAAAGTTGGTTACCAAACATGTTGGTGAGGGAACTTGGGCCCTGTCAGACGCAACATTGAAAGTGTGTTTGTTGTGTTTGCTGCCGGTGTCACTGAGCTTCTGGCCCTCTCCCAGGGTCTGTGGGCAAGGAGTCCTGGCTCCACTTGAGGCTGGGAGAGGGGCCCTGACTGCCTCCACATCTAGTGGCTGTATTTCCAGGGGAAGCCTGAAAGCTAGAGGCCCAGGCTGGAAAGCTTAGCTGTGGCTCTTGGCTCCTGGTGAGGGTCAGCTCCAGCCACAGTGAGCAGAAGGACTGGGTGTGGCCTTCCTGGAAGGGACTTGGGAGTCCTAATCTCTCACGTTGAAGCAGTTTTCCTGAGGTGTAGGAGAAGCTGGCCAAGAAAGACCAGTTAGTGCCACCAGCCTACCCTCATTGTCCCCTCTTCTGGTCTCTGCCGTACAAGCTTCTTAAGATCTGGGTGACTCTGTCTGTGCCTTGAGTCTTCACTATTGTCTGTGTGGCACGGACTGGCCCTCCCGTCCTTCACTGCCTACAGGCTCAGGGCCCAGAGTTCCGAGCACAGCTCCACAGCCTGGCCAGTCCCCAGGCTGTGAGGCTTCTCCTACAGTTTGTTGTCTGTCTTCTAGGATCACCTCGGAGAACGTAGCTGAGCGGTTTGGCATTTCACGGGAGAAGCAGGATAGCTTTGCTCTGGCTTCCCAGCAAAAGTGAGTGCTCCATGGGGCGGGGTATGTGAGGGGTAGGGGAATGAGGCTTCTAGGATGACCTCAGTGGTCTCAGGTGGAGCTGTCCTTAGGCTACAGCAGGGCAGCTTGTGCCTCCCAGGACGGAGAGGTGAGCAGGGGCCAGGGCCACCGTGCATTGTTAGCACTTCCCTGTCCTACCACTGTTTGTTCGCCGTTGAGTGTCTTCTCCCTAGTGGGCCTCGGTTTCCTCTTCTATTCACTGGTGGGTCGGGGATGGGTATGGGGAAGGTGTAATGAAGGCCAGGTGTCTTCTCTAACTGCTGTGGCCCGGTGATTAGACATGGTATAGCCACAGGCTCCTCTGGGTGGCCTGGAGTGTGGGGCCAGCACTGCTGGGGACCCTGGCATCCAGTTTCTGGACCACTCCTGCATCTGGGGTAGCATCCTGAGATAGGGGCTGGGGATGACAGCAGAGGAATCCCAGGGGCTCAGGCCTCTGGGCAGGAGCAGGCTGAAGTTAGCAAGCCCCAGCTGTGCAGAGGACAGCAAAGGAAGAGTGTCATATCCGGCCAGGTGGGCTTCTCTGAGGCAGTGGTTCTTAGCCACTTGGGGTTAAGTAACCATTTGAGAATTTGATGAAAGCTGTGGATTCCTCCCATGAAAATGCCCTGGGTACATAACATTGTGCATATGATTACAAGGATCACCCTAAATGCCTTGGGATTTTACACTGTTTCAATATTAAGCTCCATGAGTAGTTTGTCATTTTAAATAAGCAAAAACTAAGGAACAGATGAAGAAGAGCTGTTGGGATCAAACAGAAAAGTTGGTAGAACCCAGCACAAATGTCCATGGGGTTCCATCCTCAGTTTGGCATGGAGAGCTGACAGGCTTAGTCTCTCTTGGGTATGGGCTCAGAGGGGAGCCACCACCCCATGCTCCTTCCTTCCAGTCCAGGTTGGGGTTGGCCAGGATAGGAAGGTCTGAGGCTGATGGTGAAGACCTTTACGCCTCCCACTGGTAGTGGGGAACCTACGCTAGTCCCTCAGAGGTCCCCCAAGGCAAGTGTGTCCCAGCATTTGGCAGTCTGAGCTCGTGGGCAGAGGGTGGAGGCAGCAGAGGGACCCGAGGAAGGAAGGGAACTCCAAGAGAGCCTGAGCCTGGCTGTCTATCTGCTGGCAGGGCTGCCAGAGCCCAGAGCAAGGGCTGTTTCCAAGCTGAGATTGTGCCTGTGACCACCACAGTCTGCGATGACAAGGGCACCGAGAGGAGTATTACCGTGACCGAGGATGAGGGCATCCGCCCCAACACCAGCATGGAGGCTCTGGCCAAACTGAAGCCTGCCTTCAAGGAGGGCGGCTCTACCACGGCTGGTGAGACTGGGCTGTGGGAGGCGAGAGGAAGGAGCTGTGTCCATGCTGGGCATTCTCTGGGAGTCTGGAGCCACCAGGCAAGGTGGACATGGGAAGGCCGGACCTGTTCAGCCCTGCTCTGAGGTCTCCTTACCCCTGTGATTTGCCTCTAGGAAACTCTAGCCAGGTGAGTGATGGGGCAGCTGCCATCCTAATGGCCCGGAGGTCCAAGGCAGAAGAGTTGGGCCTTCCCATCCTTGGGTTCCTGAGGTCCTATGCAGTGGTTGGGGTCCCGCCTGACATCATGGGCGTTGGACCTGCCTATGCCATCCCTGTAGCCTTGCAAAAAGCAGGTAAGGCGGCTCCTTCAAACCCTCAATCTAGATCCCGCTTCTGCCTCTCATGCTGTCGCCAGAGGCGGGTGGTCCTGTGGGTACTACAGAGTCAAGGTGGGGCAGACTAGCACCCCTGCCCCCACCCCTTCCTGCCCACAGCTGGGACCCTGTCCTCAGGAACAGAGATAAGATACTCTAGTCAGGCTACAGGCCAGGTGTGGGGTAAGGCCTTGGGGGACTGAGAGGCCTACTAAGGGTGAGGAGCCACTGGGTCAGCTCAGGTCCTTCACTGTTGCCCACAGGGCTGACACAGAGTGACGTGGACATTTTTGAGATCAATGAGGCCTTTGCAAGCCAGGTGAGCCTTTGTTTCTCAGCACGGCCTGGGCCGCCCAGTTGGAGCCCGTGGTACAGGGGAGGGAGCTACAGCTGGTGCTCTGCCTTCCTTCAGGTGGTCTACTGTGTGGAAAAGCTGGGCCTCCCCCTGGAGAAGGTGAACCCCCTGGGGGGTGCTGTGGCCCTGGGCCACCCCCTGGGCTGCACTGGGGCTCGACAGGTCATCACGCTGCTGAATGAGCTGAGACGCCGCCAGAAGCAGTAAGGCTGGTCCCCACGGGGTGTCGTGGGAGGCGTCCCAGCCGGGGCACCCGAGGGGCCAGGGGGACGTACACACATGCTCTGAGGATGCAGGGGTGTGACCCCGTTTTCCGAGGGCCAACCGTGAAGGGGACCCTGGCCTGCAGTAGGCACCAAGCATGTGCCTAGGTGGGCACCCAGGGGACGGATGCCCGTACGTTGTGCCTTCTGCATCCATGAAGGCCTTGGTCTGTCCACCTCAGCCTGATCTGGGAGAGCTCAGGTGGGCGGGGGGCTCTGTCCTCTGTTGCCTTCACCCAGCCAGCACAGTGTCGCTTCCACAGGGCATATGGGGTGGTGTCTATGTGCATTGGGACTGGAATGGGAGCCGCTGCGGTCTTCGAATACCCTGGACACTGAGCGAGGTGCTACCCAGACAGTCCTGCCCCAGTGGACAGAAAGAAACACTATGGAGACGATGCCACGTGGGAAAATTTAGCACTGCTAGTGGGCCTCATAGATGAGCAGCAAGCTTAGTAAATGTGGATTCGCTTCTCTTGGTGGCTGTGTTTTATCCCAGGGGCCAGTTCTCACCATGCTGGTCTTGCCTCTGCTCGATCTGAGTACTGCTTCTTAATTGCCATGGTCTTCACGGTAGTATGACTTGTCCTTTATATTAGCTCTGAGGCCATCACATGCAGGGCCCATTTTGAGACCAGTGCCCTGGAAGGGGGGGATCCCCCATCCCAGGAGCGGCTCACAGGTCCTCCAGTGTGTGCCATGATTCTTTAGCTCTAGGCCATGTTTATTTCCAAAGCTGGGAGGCCGAGGCAGAGCCTCAGAGGTGGTACAGTGACACATATCTCTCGTCATAAGAGCCTTGGCCACGGAGCCGCAGGGTGCAGGCCTTCTCGCCCAGCACACCTTCCACTACCAGCGTGGACTCGTACAGCTCCCTGCTCCTGTAGGCCATTGGGGCTGAGGTTAGGAGGACACCGGGGCCTGTGGGCAGTGACGGGGAGGTTGGAAGGGGCTGTACCTGGCAGTGAAGAGAACCTGCAGGGTAACAGAGGTTGGGGGTGCATTGACCCGTCGTGCCTCCAGCACTCCACTGCTTGGGGAGACCCCGAAGGCCACAGGGTCCTTGTTTGGCTCCTGCTGGCCTGCACCGAGGGTAAGGGAGCACACTCAAGGGCAGGCAGCTCCAGGTGCTGCCCTAGGAAGTTCTCTCCCCCCATCTCTGGAGGGCAGCCACGGAGATCACCTAGGATTGGGAACTGGCCACCTCTGCAGGGATTCCCAGGTGGTACCAGCCCTGGGGAGCCAGCCTGCAGGGACAGGGCACAGAGGCCCTTTCCTGGGGCTCCTGGCCCAGCCACACAGTGGGGCATGACATACCCATCAGCACAGTCCAGTAGCTCCGGCAGCTGCTCAGGTTCATCAGGTACACCTCCCGGACCCGCCCCTCGTTCACAAAGCAGGTCCCAAAGTCCACCCAGCTAGTGGAGAGCTGCAGCTCGGGCACGGCCACAGTGGCCCGCAGGGGCACCACCTATGGGGACAGAGCCTTTAACTTGATGGGGACCAGGCGACCTTGCCCACTCCTGCTGGGCTCTGAGCCAGGGTCTCAGGGACACATGGGCCCTGCTGACTCTGAATAGTGACATTTCTGAGGAGCACACAAGTAGCACCATGGTGGGTGGAAGGGGGCCGGCACCGCCATCTAAAGCCAGAGGCTGCTTGTGGGATTCTGTGCAAATAGAGGTTCCAGGAAGTTGCCATCTGCGCCCCCCGCCACTCTTGTCCTCATCAAGCTCTGGTTTCTGCTCCATGGTCAAGCAGCCTTCCTCCCCGCTCCCGCAGGGTCCCCAAGGCCCAGCCCTGTGTTCCTTGGGCACTGGGCTATCCTGCCTTTTCTCTTAATGTCAGGCCCTGCCATACATACCTAATCACCTCAGCCTCCCCAACTGCTGGGTGCCAGCAGCTAAGTACCAAGCTAGAGGGCCTGCCTGGCTCTAGCGCTCAGATCCTTCCTTCTGGCCTCTCTGGAATCCATCCCCTAGGTCATTCTTTCATGTTCCTCACTGCACCTTCCTGCTGAGCCCCTGCCTGCCTTGGCCCCTCCAGCTCAGCTCCACACCACAGCCCTGTGATGTCACAGTCCACAGAACTAGGCCTGTGGTGCTCACCCTGGTGTTCGAAGCCCAACATGAACCTGAGAGTCATCCCTCAGCTACCTCAGTTGCCTCCTGTCCCCACACATCAGGCCATTCCCTCGGCCTGACTTTCAATGTAGTTTCCCTTCTCCCTCCATTAACCAGTAATTAAATAGGAGGCTTCACGTGCCACCTTCTCCAGGAAGACTTCCCCAATTTATCACTGTAGCACCTCACCTGAGCTCTGAGCTCTTAAGATAAGGATGGATGACCCTCATCTCGCCATGTGCAAGGCCTCTTCCAGGCCAGGCTGGGCCCTCGGGGCAAGGGCCAGGGCTCCTCTTATTTCTGAGGGTCCTGTTGCGGTGTATCCTCCTCTGACCCCACCGGAACTGAGTCCAGCCTGGTTCCACCCCCAGCACGTGGGGCAGGCCTGGGACTCGCCTGAGCGGTCTGGTTGGCGTACTCTAGGAGCAGGTTCTGCGTAAACACCATCTCTTTCTCGCCACTCGCGCTCTGCCGAACGTCCACTCCGGGAAGCATCTGGTCGGCTGGGAGCTTCTGATAGGTGAGCAGCTCCAGGGATAGGGAGAAGGACACGTTCACCTGAGCAGGCGTGGACAGACTGTCACCTCAGGCTGCTGAAGGCAGGCGGCCGCTTCCCTACCTGGATCTCTGTCCTGCCTTCCCACAGCCCCTGCAGGCCCGACAGGGTCCCAGCTCAGTCATCACGCAGCATGGCCTGCAGGGCCCAGACTGACCCAGCCCTGCCCAGCGAACAGCCCAGCAGCGCGCCTCCCCCAGCACCAGTCAGGCGCATTCATCCCACAAACACTGTTCCCTGCTTCATGTCCAGCACCGTGGAGGATAACGCCATGCCTGCCCTTCACCCCGCAGTGTGACCAGGCTCAGAGGCCCAGGTACGGCCTGTGTCTTCATCCTGAGGACAGTAAGGAGCCTCTGATGGGTTTTAAGCAGGGAGACATCTGAGCCAGCTTTGCCCTCAGAGGTCACTGGCTGCTGTGAGAAGGCAGGCTGGGGGAGCTCGAGTGAGTTAGAGGACATTAGTTAGGGGCCGATAGGTAACTTAGGCCCAGCAGGATGGGGTTTGGACGCATGGGCCTTGAACACGGTGCCTTGGGACTAGCTCATCAGTATCGGCTGAGGCACGTGTTAAACGTCCAGATCTCATCTCTGGAAGTGAGGGCTGCGAACTATTCCTAATAAACTTTCTAAAGGCCACTGCTGTATTGCCAGGCTTGGAAACCATTGTCCTAGACAAAAACAAGGGTGTGGGGTGAAGAGAAGGGAGACATGCTGAGAGGCTGAGGGGAGGGCAGCAGGGCATGGTGGCTGCCACAGTGGAGTCTAGGATGAGGAGGTGCCAGAGTTCTGGCTTGGGGAGGGTGGTGGTATTTGCTGAGATAAAATGCTGCCGCCGACAGAGGAGGCACAGGTGTGGGCAGGACTGGGTTGGGAGCGAGATGAGGAATTCAGTTTGGACAGAATAAGTTTGGGAAAGGATTCTGGTCAGGAGTCAGAGGCCCCGGCACTGTGGCACATGGCAGGCACTCAGTACACCTATTCCGAAGTATACATTTTGAAGGAGAATACAGCTGCTTACTGAAGGTCTGCAAGTGGCTAGGATGACCCAGGAATGTGCAGAGTGAAGCGAGGGCCCAGCTGGAGCTCTAAGCAGCAGCAGCATAAAGGGAAGGCCCTCAGAGGAGAGGAGGAAGCAGGAGGGAAGTTAGGAGAGAGGGTGGGCACCCAGCCTGGCTGGCTCTTCTTGGCCTGGCTGTGCACACTCAGGACCCCAGAATGCAGATATGTGGGTGCACATAGCCAGCCACCCACATGGCCTGTGACCTGTCCTCATCCCAGATGCCTTAGCAAAGGTGGCAGACACTCATGTTCCCACCGAGGCCCTGGCATTCCCAGGACTACCCCTCTTCCAGCCCTGCAAATCCAGGATCCTATTATCACTGAGGCCTCATCAGAAGAGGTTAAGTCACTTTGGGACCCGGAGTGCCTTACACTGATGGAAAGATGGCAATCAAACCTGAACTCGCCTGAGCTCTCAGACAAAACGCTGAGGGCATGTGAGAAGAAAGGGTCTGTGTGCAGAGTGGAGGTGCTCACGGGACTGCCTGGGCCTTGACCAGGATATTGACAGAGGGAATGAAGGGGAGGGGTCTGGTGTGTCTGGGACTCGCGTGTGTTCACTCTGATACATCACGTCTTACCTGCATGTATCAGTGCCCATGTAGAAAGGGCGTGTCTAGTGGGAGTGCTCCTGAGTGCCCCTGAGTACACAGGGCACGGGGGAGGGGGGTCAAATGTGCAGTTTGGATACAAGTGTCTGAGTATAAACATAAGGGTGGGTTGAAGTGCATGGTATGCACACACGTGTGTATGTATGTGGAGGAAGGTGACTCTGGCCCAGGGGGGCGTGCCTAGTGACGGCGAGGACCACAGAACCCTCCACTGACCAGCATGTTCTCCTGCGGGCGGAGCACCAGCTGCCTGCCCACTGCTGCCCACTCCTCCTCACACTGCTGCTCCCGGCCTGGGCCAGGAGCCCTGTGGCTGCGGCTAGCTCCATCTTGAGAAACGGAGAAGGGCCTAGAGACCAGGAGCCGGAAATAGTGTGGGATTTCCGTGGTGTTGGTCAGCTTCAGGTGGTGGGTAGTCACCAGCTCACTCAGCACCTGGGTGGCCACAGAGGTGGGAGAGGCTGGGGATGCATCCCCTTTCCTCAAGCCCATGGCTTTGGGGTAGGGGTAGGGGTATGAGGGGAGGAGACTCAGACTATAAGACCTGTGCCTCAGAAGGGTCTACAGGGACATCTGAGGTCCAGGTAAATTGGCAGGGCCACGGGGTGCAAAATACTCACCCCAGAACACGGCTGCTCGGGGATGAGGTCACTGGCCTGGAGCCAGAATTCCATGCCACCTCCGTAGTCCAGCTCCATACTTAGCCTGCCATCAACAGGGGCCAGGTTGGGCCTCTGGGGCCTCTTGGCCATCCCCACTCTGCTCATCTGGCCCTGGCCAGCCTTCCCCTGGGCTCACCTGCTGGCTTCTCCTCCCTCCCATTCCCATCATGTCTGGCCCCCAACAGTGCCTAGTAAGGGTGCTCCCCACAGGGGGATGGAGGGAGGCTGGGTGGCCCAGCCGACTCACTGTGCAGGCCTCACGTAGCTATGCAGGTCCAGCCTCAGGGGCTGGACGTCGAAGCCTTGCAGGCGCCGCCTCCTCCCTGGAAGCTCCCTTTCCACCTACCGAGCCAAGTGGATCACTGGCCATCTCTGGGCTGGGCAGGCGGTGTGCTACCCAGGAGACAGGCAGTGTCTGTGGCGCCACCCCAGGCCAGGAGGGCTCACCTTGTTGTCTAAGCTCATGAAGCCCAGGGCATAGCCAGTACACTCCACCTTGTGCAGGATACTGGGGCCAAGGACCACCGGTGTGAAGGAGATGGAGATGGTGCTGCTGCCCCCTGCAGGGACCACCTGGCGTAGGGACAGCAGCCTCAGCGCTGCCCCAGGCCACCATCTGGCCAGTGCGGGATTCTACAAGGCAGTTCCCAGCCCTGTCCAACTCACCACCTGCTTGGGCCTGACACGGTACAGATGGTCAGAGGGCTCTCCTTCGTGCCCCTGCAGAACGACCGAGATGATCTGTGGGTTACTACAGCTGCTCTCGGCCTGTCATCGAGATGTCAGTGAGGCTCACACAGGCTCAAAGCCCACTGGCCACACCTGGGCAGCCAGCCCGCCCTGTCCCCGCTTCTCACAGCCTGAGCAGCTTCATGGCTGGACTCAGATTCGTTAGAGAGACTTGAAGACAAGAAGGAGATGCTGCTCTCGGGAGTCTCAGGGCACAAGAGGTTGTTTCCGTCTTGGTCCGGCAGCGGGAAAGGTGGCCCATAAAATACCAGAAGCTCCACCAGCCGGTCCTCCCTGTCTTCAGGAATATAGGTCTCCCAGTCCAGGCGGATGTCTGAAGCAGGGGTAGGGGGAGAGGAGCAAGGAATAAGAAAGGAGCAGACAGATCTTCCCTGCACCCCCAGCTCCTTGCAGCCCCTCAGAGTCCACCCATTCTCCCCTATTCAGTGTGGAGCAGGGACTTGCTTCCTCTCTAATGCCACTTAAGGCAATTCTTGTTGAAAGAAGGATCCATAGGCTTACACCATCCGGCTCTGTCGCCCCAGCCCTACAGATCATAGGACCAGAACTTCGTGTCCAAATGCACGAACCCAGGCACTCTGTGCTCTCCCCACAGCCTCCACACCTGGCCTATTTGCTGACCTCCCTGGGCCTTCCAACTCATGTATCCCCTACCTTCTCCCCCTCCATCTATCAGCCCCCGTCCGCATTGACGTCCTCCCCCAGCCAGGCTAGTCTTTGAGGGCCACCATGTCGACTTCTGTCTTGCCAGGATTCTCAAATCATAAAATAAGAAGAAATATATAGATTGGCTTTTCCTCTTAAAAGATGAGAGAATGTCAGATGGGTGTTTTAAAAAGCTTGGCTCCATTTATGAAGAAACACATATCACAGTCACAAAGGGTGAAAACAGAGGGACGAGCGAAGAGATACCTAGGAGAATGCAATAGCGACCAGGGACAGCGATGTTAATATAAGGGGAGGTGGGATTTAAGCACTGAAGGGGGCGAGGACGAACTCTGCGGGGTGATAAAAGGCATCCTTTGTTAAGGTTTAGTTCTCAAAAGCATCTAACAATAGAGCACTTAAAAACATAAAGCAAAACTACTGGAAATGCCAGGAGAACTTGATAAAGATGTGGTTAGATAGTCCACTTCAATACATACACCCATTCTAATTATCCGGATCTGGTAGACAAGAACAAGCAGGATCGCACAGAGCGGCAGTCCTTTCTCCCAACTTTCTTTTAAATCACCGGAGGAACTTAAAAACCACAGTGCCCAAGCCCTGCCCCTATGGTGGACTCTGGTTCAGTTGGGGTGGAGGGCCAAGCCTTGATCCTCACCCAGAAGTTCTGACTGGTTCTGAGCTGGCCATAGCTCTTCCTGTGGCCCAGATACTCTTCATCCCCATACACCCCCTCAGGCCCTGGCTTGCCCTTCCTCCTGGACTCAGCCTGAACACCCCTCCACAGGGGAGCCTGGACCCCTTGATACAGTCCCCAGCACCCTGGCCTTTTCTGGTAGTCATAATGTATTTAATATGCCATGGCAGTCCCATCACGTCTGCCCTGCCCATCAGGACAGAAGCCACTCAGCAGAAACCTAGCTGTCCTGTTTCCTCTGTATCCCCAGCTCCTTGCACAGCACCTAGCATGTAGCTCAGGTACTGCTGGCTAAAGGAATAAGAAAAGGTGCCCGCTGCAAGTGTCTGTCCCTGACAAGAGCTGGGTGTCTGTGGCCCTATGGGCATTGGGAGACCCTGGGTTGGGCAGAGTCAAGTCCCGTCCTCAGGGATATAAGTGGCTCTCTCTGAAAACACTCAACTGGCTTGGTCACTTCCTACCTTGGCCCTCAGGGGTCTCCCTCAGTAACCACAGGCCACCTGGATTCCTGGGGGTCCCAGTCATGGGCCATCAGCTTCCCCCAGCCCACCACATGGCACAGTCTATAGCAAGAACCCCAATTTATCTCGTGTCTCACCACAGGGGCTGGAGTTATTCAGGCGAAGGACCCGGGTAACTGTATCTCCTCCAGAGACCTGGGTGCTGAACCTGGGGGCGGGAGACCAGGATCAGCACAGCCACCACCAGCACACACCTTGCAGGCAGGATTACTTCAGAGAGGAGGGCTGGAGTTAGGGCTCAGGCAGAGAGGAGGCTCCATAGTGGTCTGTCTTCATCCTGGAGTCACCAAGACCCAGGGCTGGAGTGCTCGGTGAACTGTGACCCAGGGCTGTTCACTGCCTTGGTAACCATCCCCACCCCCCACCCCACTCCCGCCCCACCTACAACCACACTGACAGACGGACAGATTTCACCTCAGCTGGTGTGAGGGGAACTAACCTCAGGCCACACTGACAACTTGCTACTCTGTCCCCCAACAGCACTCTGAGATGTGCAGGTAGCCGCCGTGTCCCCTGAGGCCTCTCCCCTCAGGGCAACCCTATCCTGAGGATTTCTTGCTGGGGAGCACCAGGTGGCCCTGGGTCAGCCAAAGAGCAACAACCCAGGCTGGAGGCCAGAAGGTGTCAAGGGGGCAGAGGAGGAGGCTGGCGGTGGGGCACCTGATGACAGGCTCCTTCTGGAACTGGTCAGTGGTGTAGTTGGTCCTCAGAGAGCTGACGGGGCAGCCTACCACTGCCATGTGCACTGGGATGACAGATGGTGGCAGGTCTCCCACCTGCAAACACACGCCGATCCTTTGTCGCTCTTTGTCACCAGCTGCTACCGCCTTCCTTGCCTCTCCAGCCCCTCCCTGCAAGGCCTTTCGTTTTCCAGCCAGCCCGAGGTCTCCATAGCCTGGTTCCAGTTGAGTCTAGACTCATTCTCCACTGTCTGATGCTCTCACCCCAGACACCCTGATGGCCTGGGGCTGCCTGGCCTCTGAGCCCTGGCTTCCATGCCCTTCTCTCTGTCTCTGCTCTCCTGTCCTGCCCCCGAATTGTACAGGTCTCCCAGCCTGACCACCTTTGGCTCCTTACGGCCCCTCTGATCACATTTTTGTATCTTTTAAATGGAAAGAACATTATTTCTCTCTGCTAATGAAAATAAATGTTTATTTTTTAAATTTAAAATATAGAGTGCAACAGTCACCCATAATCCTACCCCCTCAGCATGACTCACTGTCAACAGTTCACGTACGATCATCTAGACAGACTTCTTTTGTGTACATAAAACAGATATAAATGAGAGCATATGGCGCGCATGCTTTTCTTTTGCTAATCTTCTCTTTTTTTCCTCACAACATATGATAATTTTATTAATGAAGGTTTACAGCGTCATTTAATGGGCTGTATGGATGGAGCTCATATTTTTATCAAATCTTCTACTGATGAATATGGAGGCTGAGGTGCCCCCGCCAACGCCCCCTCCCCCCCAATTATAAACAAGCTGAGAAGAAAAGGAAACTGGTATGATGTTATTAGTTTACATATCCACTTTTCCTCGGGGAAACTGTGTGTGTGCCCAGCACATGGCCGAAGCACCTGCAAAGGGCGGTATGAATTTCCCACCATGCCCACTTGCAGTGCCTGAGAGCACCTTTACCCCCGCACCTCTACCAACAACTTTTAAACCTTGCGACTCTTACCAAAACCAGCATTTCAGTGTGACTTTAATTACCACGGATGACATATTCTGTATGTTCATCGGTCACCTGAATCATTCCTGAATTGCCTATTCATTCTCTGCCCACCTGGGATGCTCTGTCTCCCTTATTGTTAGATAGAACTCTCTGCATATTGAGGTGAGTAACGCTTTGTCATACATGATATAAGCAATATAAAGCAATTATCTACTATAATTAACTTGTCCTATATCTTAAATAGTTCATGAAAATCTTCTATGCCGTAACTAAATCGTGCAGGATGATGTATGTGTTTTATCCCTCCATAATAAACTAAGAGCTCCTTGTTGCTATTGTCTATTATCTTATTCATCCCTGTATCCTGCACAGTCTAGTGGCCTGCATAACAACCCATACACGGTAGGTACTCAATTCATGCTGAATGAGTAAGTAAATGAATGAACTGATGGGAGAATAAATGAATGCACTGAGGGCTAGGAGAGGATTTGGCTCAGGGAGGACATTACTGTTTATCTGCACTTACTCCCCCGCTCCAGGTCTTGGGTCCTGGCCCAGGTAGGCGGCCTGATTCCTCTGCCCTCCTCAGTGCAGCCCCAGCCTCATAGGACCTCACGGGAAAAGGTGTGGAAAGTTCCACTGCTCCCTAGGATGCTTGCTGCCTGAATCCTAGTAGTTGTTGCGAATGCAAATGCCTGTCCCCAGCTCAGTGACCATCGTTTTTCTACTTGGTGAGATGCGAGAGGCTGAGGGCCACGTGTTGGAAAAGAGAGAGCCTGAAGGCAAGGGCCAGGGTCAGGCCCCTGGCGCCCCAGGCCATCACCCACTTGCAAGCCCTCACCGTGCAGATGAGGTTGTCCCAGTACTCGCCCCACATGTTCGCACAGCCTGTGATGTCGATGGGTAGCTGCTGGTGGGCTCCCAGCATGCCCTGGGAAATGTGGGGAAAGAAAGCAGCTCCTTTCCCATGAGACAACATGTTTTCCATAAAATCTGGGGGAGAACCAGGAAAGGGGAATGAGGTCCAAACCCTCAAGTGTTAGCAAAGCACTGTATCAGACAAACCACCCTATAGGTCCAGTGAAAGACTGCTTCTGGGAGCCCAGCATTCAGGGGTCAGCCTCTCTCACCTCCCATGGGCCCAGGCTCCAATGGAAGCCCTTCCTCTTGAGCTGCCACCCATCCCAAATCAAATCCAGGCCCTGTGCACGAGCCTTATGCCCTAGCAAGGAGATGGCTTCATTCAAAAGAGGGGTGCTGTCAGGTGGAGGGCCACAGCCGTCCCAGGGACCTCGCAGGAAAAGACACTGCGGTGGCCAGGATGCTGTTGCTGCATCGCCAGCCCGCATCTTCAGGAGGCCACGGAGAACCCCACTCCGGCTGGACCTGGGCTCGGTGCTTGCCCCGGGGCTCTCTTACCCAGCTGCTCTTTCTTGGCCAACTTCTTGCGAATCCGCGCTGTCTTCAGCAGGGCGGGAGAGATATCGGGGCTTTTCCAGATAGGACACAGAAATCACAACAAGCCATCTGGGCCTATCCTCAGGCCTGAGCCACCTCTCCTGGTAACCAGCCTCTCACCAGGTACCCAGCAGGAGGTGGTGGCCCAGGGGACAGCTGGTCAGGTCTCCTTCACCTTCCCCGGTCTTTGCTCCTGCCACACCCCTACCACCTGAAACCACCCACGGGCCCCAGGGTCTGCCCCCCAAGAAAATCAGGAGGGCTCTAGGGTAGGAAGCTCCTCTTCCCCAGGCTCTGTGCCTTGGTGACCCCTGGAGGCAAGCGCAGCCCAGACTCCCCATCTCTTGCCCAGCTTTCTGCAACAGGCCCATTTCCAGTTTTTCCTGCTTGCACCTGTCCAGCTGTGAGTGCACACTAACTTTTCTGGAGTGGGAAAGTTGATGGCTTAGAAATTGTTGGTGGCTCCCTACCACCCACAGCGGTGGTTTGTAAATTGGATTCCCCAGCCTTAGGTGATCTGGCAGTGAGGTGTTCGCAGTAAGGTGCTAGCAAACTGCCCATTTCTGTGGTGTAAATAACTTTCTCTGTGGCTGATTTCAACTT
Organism: Pteropus medius; assembly: GCF_902729225.1. Lineage (NCBI taxonomy): Eukaryota > Metazoa > Chordata > Mammalia > Chiroptera > Pteropodidae > Pteropus > Pteropus medius. The sequence goes on from NW_024351543.1 coordinate 10,616,932, forward strand.
ACAGCTTTGCAGAATGCCTCACTGCCACATCTCTGCCCACACAGTTCCCTCCACCTCCAGTAACTTCTCCCTCATCCACTGGCCTGAATATGGCCTGGTTTATCAGAAGCCCTCCACCACAGTAGGCCAGGCCGAGGAGATGGGGCCACAATCCCAGCCTCTGCCACAGGCCCTCTCAGGGTCTGGGGGGTGGGCAGCAGGAAGCATTTCCTCTCCGCATCTCCCATGTCTACCTGTGAAAACACATCCTCCCACTCCTCACGCCCACCAGCCTCTGGCCGCCTGAGCCACGCAGAGGCCCCACCGGGCAAACCCCACCTGGCCATGTCCTTCCAGGTGACTGCCTCTGAGAGAAACCAGACTTACAGGCTGGGTTTTTGGCTCAGGCTGTTTGGAGAACTCCCAAAGAACTCAAACTTGAGGGTGAAAGGGGTCTGGATTGGGGAGCGATTGGTCAAGATGAGCTGGCGATTCACGCAGGTCCTCAGTGGCACTGTCGAGCCGAAGTCCAGGTGGAGCTCCTCCCTGTGGTATAGCCACAGCTCTGTGAGGGGACACTGCCCCGTGCCCAAGGGCACCAGGTTACACACCACCCTTGGTCCTGCCCAGTGAGCCACTTTGGGCAGGGATGCGAGAGCTGCCTAGAAACCAGGCTTTGTCCTTGGACTCACTTCTCGTCAAGCTGCTACCCCGCAGACACACCCTTCTTGTCTGCCCTTGATGCCAAGAGAGGCCTCAGACTCCACGACTCCCCCAGCCAGGAGCAGACTGGAGAGTCTCCCAATCGCGGGCCTCATGTGGAGAAGCCTAAAGTGCCCACTGCCCTGCCCCAGCCATCCCCTACCTGCTTGGACACCATGCCTCCAAGTGGGGTGGGGGGTGGGGGAGATCACACAGAGGGCAAGAAGGGGCAAAGGGATCTGTTCCTACAGAGGTGGTCAGAAGCCACGATTACACTGTGGCCTCTTCTTCCTGGCTGCAGGAATCGGTGGAAAGGAGGCAGGTACCACAAGGCAATGCTGGTTCTTCACACGGTCGCCTGGCCCGGGCCCTGGGCTCACCTATCGGTGCCCTCTGTAGAGATGGTGATGTCCACTTGCAGTCCCTGGGGTTTCCCAGAAATGCCCAGAACCAGTGGTTCCTTCATGCCTGACACAGTACAAGGGAGTGCCAGATCCGTCAGCTCTTCCTAGAAGAAAGCCCGGCAGACGCACGTCGCCACAGGTAAGTCCCAGGGCTGAGGTGGGCACTCAGCTCACAGGCCTTGACTTCTGTCCAGGCTCCCTGTGGAAGGGCTTCCCATGCCCTCCAGTGAGCCACCATGCACAGGCCCAGCCTGCGGGCCCACACGCTGCCCCCAGGAGGCTTGGCCCCTTCCTCAGGGCTCTAGGCTGTGCCTGCTTCAAAGGCCTGGGCAGGCCCGCATGAAGGGAGACCCTCAAAGTGGATCTCTGGAGAAGCTGCACATTTATTCTGAGGAAGCTGCTACCACAGAAGTCAGACCCTTCCTGAGGGAGGTCTGCTCCTTGCCGGGCCGGGGTCCCTCCATCTGCGCCCTGAGCTCAGGCTCAGCTCTGCAAGAAAGCCCACTGTCCCCGAGTTGGCCAGTGAGGAACTTGGACCTAGGTCTGCAAATCTCTGAGGGAACAAGTTTCTTATTTACATGCCGCCCTGATGGCTTTGCCGTGGGCCGTGCCACAGAGACATTGTACCCTTCGTAGGAGGGGCCTGGCTGCCAGTCAGCCTCCCCAGCAACACCCAGCACAGGGCTCGCTGTGAGCACCAGGTCTGCTTTGGATCTCTGGGCTTACTGGACAGCTGGGCCCACCTGTGGCCCAGAGAATGGCCTGGGGAGGGCTGCACTGATATCAAAGGCTAGACGTGGCTGGTGGGTTCCAGGGCACATCTGTTTCAGGCCTGCTCCAGGCTTCCTGACGGGGCTCCCAGACCCAAATGCAAGAAATCTCTTCCCCACTCTACTGGTTGACAAAGACCAGGAGTGGGTCTGAGGCTGAGAACGCTGGTGGCACGGATGCAGACAGCTGCAGGGTGCCTTCCCAGTCCCTTGGGTGCCCTCCCACCCCTACTCACCTGGGTATGAGTAGTCAACTCCAGACTAAGCTGGAGCTCCTCACTGGGGCCCAGTGTGGCACTTCTGGGGGAGACCTTTGCTGTGCAGAAGCTTGCTTGGTGTCCCAGGAGCTGGAAGACACATGGGCGGGCCTTTTGTCATGTGCTAGGCTCCCAGGGTAGACCTGGAGTCCAGACAGAGTGCTCAGTACTGCTGTATGCTCTGCTGGAGGCTGGCAGACCGGGGCCCCACAGCAGAACAGCAGTGCCAGGTGCCCACTGGTGGAATAAACCACAGGTCGCTTCTTTCCTCCTCCACCCTGGATGGACCTCACACCTGTCAAGGGTTGCCTGGACTAAACAAGCCGCCCTAGGAGGCCCAGGGTGATGGGGAGCAAAGGGCAGCAGCCTCTGACGCACAGGAATGTGGTCCCATCTCCCATGGCATGCAGAGCAGGCTCCAGGCAGCACCAAGGGCAATGCCTCAGCTGGGCTCCTAACAGCCGTGTGGACCGGCCAGGGGCTACAGTCTGGCTGTGTGCATCAGAGACTCATTCTCAGGCAGGGAATCGGGATTCCCTGAAATCAGGCAAGGAAAAGCCAGACCAGATGTGCTGCTCTTTCGAAGAGCCCAGCTTTCTGGGCACTGTGGGCCAAAGGAAGGCTGTGGGGGAGGCAGCTAAGCATCTGCTCTGGGGGCAGGGGCGGGACCCTGGGACAATGTCTGCCTCCACATGGGCCTCTGGTGCTGAGGGGCTGCAGACCTGGTGCTGACAGTGTGAGCACACTCACCTCGCCCCACTGGAACTGGGTGGGCAGGAGTGTGCCGTTGATGAGCGTGATGTTTGCCTTCCTGGGTACGCCCAGGTAGAGGTTGCTGACCTCCACTTGGCTGCTCTTCAGATACACGTGGGGCTTCTGCACCTCGGCATACACAGGGAGGTAGCTAGAACATGGGGGAATAAAGGCATACTGATCAGAAAAAAAAGAAATAAAACTGTCCCTATTTGCCGATGACATGATGGTCAATTTAGAAAATCCCGAGGAATCTATTTTTTAAAAACTCTTAGACCTAATGAGTCAGCAAAGGTAGAGGGTGAAAAATCAACAAATATAAATCACGCTTTTATATGTTATCAATGAACATGTGGAAACAGAAATTAAAAATACAATATCATTTAGAATTGGTATTAGAAATGGTAATAAAAATTTTTATTGAATAAAAATACAATACCATTTAGAAATACCATTCAAAAATGTAAATACTTAGGTATAAAGCTAATAAAACACGTACAGGATTTGTGTGCTGAAAACTACAAAACATTGATAAAAGAAATCAAAGACTTAGTAGATGGAGGGACACGCCGTGTTCATGAATTAGAAGAGTCAATATAGGAAAGATGCCAGTTCTCCACAAATTGATCTATAGGTATTAACACAATTCTTGACAAACTCCCAGTAAGGATTTTTGTAGATACAGACAAGCTGATTATACAATTTATATGGAAAGACAAAAGACAGAATGACTAAAGAAATTTTTATAAAGAAGAAGATAGAAAATCACTCTACTGGATGTTAAGACGTACTATGTAGCTACAGTAATCGAGAGAGTGTGCTATTTATTACTGGAGGGATGAGCACAGATTGATGGAACACAGAAAACCTAGAAAGTGATCTACGAATAGAGATGATATATATTTTGCTTCTGATTTTTTATTTTAATTGTAGATTCACATGCAGCTACAACAACAACAACAACAACAAAATAGAGAGAGATACTGTATATCTTTCATCAGTTTCCCCAGTGGTTAACATCTTGCATAACCATAGTACAATATGGCAACCAGGAGATCAACACTGATACAATCCATCAATTTTATTCAGACCCTACCAGGTTTACATGCACGCCTCATGCACACGTTGTTTTTTTTTTGGTTTGTGTTTTGTTTTTTTGCTTGTGTCAACCTCCTATTTTATTTATTTATATTAATTTATTTTAATTAGTTTTAATTTGTGTATATTTGCTTCTATGCAATTTAATCACACGTCTAGACACATATGACACCACCATTCAAGACACAGAACGGTCCATCACAAGGATGCCTCACCGGACATTTTTATAGCCACAGCCACAGTCACTTCTCTCTCTCTCTTCCTCCCTCCCTAACTCCTGGCAACCATTAATCTGTTCTCCATCTCTGTAATTTTAAAAATACTATATAAATGGAATCATTCAGTGTGTCATCTTTGGATATTTGCTTTTTTTCCCTCAGCATAATTCCCTTGAGATCCAGCCAAGTGTGGAGTGTATCAATAGTTTGTTCTTTTTTATTGCTGAGTAGTTAGTATTCCATGGTATGACTACACCAGTTTAACTAGTCTCCTGTTTAAAAACATTTGAGTTGTCTCAACTGATTTCTGACAAAAGGTGTAAAAATAATTCAGTGGGAGAAGGATAGTCTTTCGATAAATGAGATACTGGAGGAATTAAGATATCCACAGGCAAAAAATTAAATAAAATGAAGCTCTACCTAAACCTCACAACTTACTAAAAAATTAATTCAAAATGTATCACAAACTTCAATGTGAAATGTAAAACTCTAAAACTTTTAGAAAACAATAGGAGAAAATCTTTAGGACCCCAAAGTACAATTCATAAAAGGAAAATTTGATAAACTGGTTCTCACCAAAATTAAAAAGTTTGGCTCTGTGAAGGCCCTTTCTTCTTTCAAAAGACAAAATTTTACAGACTGGGAGAAAATATTTGTAAACTACATATTGGACAAAAGACATACCTAGAATATGTAAAAAAAAAAAAAAAAAAAACAAACCCTCTTAAAATGTAATGATAAAACAATCTAATCAGAAAACAATGTAAAAATTTCACCGAAGAGAATATGCAGATGGAGGGAAAGCAACCAAATAGATCTAGTCCTACATTCCTATTTATGAATGAATGAATGAATGAATGAATGAATGGAATGACTGGTGTAGCTGGCCAGTGTAGGTTTCCTCCACGGCTTGACTTGGACTGCTCTTCCCAAGGTCATCTTCCTTTTATGGAATTCAGGTAGCTGTGCACTGTTTCCACATATGCTTCACTCCTTGCTCTCCACACCTACACCCTCTTACTCAGAGGGAACTGGCACCACCAGGCTCTTATGCAAATCAACTTCCTCTTCCATTCAAAAACAGGAATGGGCAGCCAAGGATTACTAGATATAGAAGAAAAACCAAAAAAAGAGGACTCCAAACCAAAATGTGAGGAAACAAAAATTAGTTTCCTTGGGGAAATGTGAGAGGCTGCTGGATCCATAAGATCATGACCGATCACTATAAAAAAGGAACGATTCAATAACTAAAAAGCTTGAAATTTTAAAATATGATTGCCAAAAGAAGGGCGTCTACCAAAGACTGAATTAGTGACCTGCAGGGCCAAGGCCATCTCCCTGAACAAAACACAAAAACACTGAGAGATGGAAAACATGAGGAAAATGGTTAAATTCACGTAGTATGGATCCGGCAAGATTTCCTACATGCTTCTTCTGGAGGTAGACCCTCCTCCTGTCACAAGGTGGTGGCACGTGGAGAAAGCCAGTTCCATTTTCCACTGAGGTTGTTAAGCTGGAAATATGTGAGCCTGGAGTTCTAAGTACCTGAATTCCCCAGGGCAGAGTGCCTAAGGGCGCTTGCCAATGGGAGAGAAAGGCCTACAAACAGAGAGAAACAGAGTCGAAGGTTGAGGTGGCCATAGGGTAGAGGGAAGGCAGATGGCGAATGAGAGAGAAGCAGAAGACCAGACGGAGAAAAAGGCTGGAGCCCTTGGAATCATCGGGGCAGAAATGCCCAGTTACAGGAGCCACTGGTTTCCTTTTTCTGCCTACGTTGGTTACATCTGTATTTCCATCGCCTGCAACTGTAAACATTCTGAGTGACACAAGAAGAAAGAACAGAGGTATGAAAGGAAAGGAAGCCAGCAAAGATTGAATTACAGGCATTCTCCCTGAGAAGACAGACTTGACCTTCATATGAGGCCCACGAGGTGCCACACGTGACCTGTGAGGAGAAGAGTCATACTCAGACCTGTACTGATAGTTGTGGAAAAGCACATTCGAATGAGACACTGCTGGTGCTCCCTCGCCCCCCACATCGGAGGATAAAAAGTGAGATAATATCCATCCCTGGGAGAGTGTGGTGTGCTGGGTACCTTCATACACTGGAAGCAAAAGGAAAAAATGGCACAGTCTTTTTGGAGGATAATTCAGGAGTATTTGTAAAGATTTAAAATGAGCATATAAAGAGGCATTTTTCTCACTCCGTTGAGATTTTGTTTCCAGGCATATTTTCCGTTTGGCTCAAATAAATTTTTATAAAAATTCTCCAAAAAAAAAAAAAATAATCATGAGCATTTGTTTTCATAACGAAATATAAAATACATGCAAAAATGACTATAAAATGACAGTAAAAATGACAGTATAAATACATATACGGTTTAAAGAATAAAAAAAAAACTTGTACTAATTTCCATCCCTTTATCATGCACACACTGGAAGGATACTAGCGAGTTATCGCTGCGTGAGGGATTGATTTTCTCCTGTAACTTCCAAATTTTATAGAATAAACATGTCTTGATACCTTTAAATTCTGAAATGTCTATAGATAAATACTTAATTACACGTAATGTGATAACATGGTGAATATGCAGGTGTGCTGTGCTGGCTCGCCCCCTCCCCTCGCCCTCGCCCTCGCCCTCGCCCTCACCCTCACCTCCAGGCCCCGTCTACCACCTCCAGCACCAGAACGGTGGACAGACGCTGGCACTGCAGGGCCTCCAAGGTGATGTTCACTCTGCACTCTCCCAGAGGGTGAACCTGGCCGCTCGAGGGCTCAATATCGAAAGGAGACACCTGATTGAGAGGTCAGAACAGAAGGAGAAGGGGTGAGGACACTTGGGATTGCAGAACCAGGGGCTGGCCATGCCCAACCAGGGTTATCCAAGAGCTGCCCCCAGCTCTAGGCGACAGGAGGCGGCAAGCAGGTGGGGAGCACAGCTCAGCGAGAGTCTCAGGATTCAGAGGACAAATACTGAGTCTTCAGGTGAGACTGGCCGTGATCTGAGAGAGGAACAAGGCAGAGGGAGGTGCCGTGCTGGGGGCAGTTACGGTGGCTCTCTGAGAGGTCAGCCCACCCCACTGAGCAGGCATGGGTCAGGACCCTGATGGCTTTAACCCATTTCCTGTTTAGAAAAAAAAAGCGCAGCTCGTTGCCAGCGTTAATTTTACATAAACACACTCTCTGAGGCTGAAGCAAATCTAACTGGTTTTCAATGTGAAAATAAAATATAAAAACTGTTTTTGGGGTTATTTCTAAACAATTTGTATCTCTAATCCGAATGTAACAGAAATGTACACATACATCGGATTCATTGAACGAATCCCCGGCTAACAACTGTTTGAAAATGATGTTAACATACATGTAGGAATGCTACGTTTTCTGGAATTTGACATTTTCAGGGACCGAGAATTACTCTATTTTGTGCATAGAAATGCTACTACTAGAAACAGAATGCTATAAACAGAATGATGTCATTTAGTTCCAGAGACTATCAATATACTAGAGCAATGCTAAAATAATAAGCAAAGCGAGATATTTCGTGGCAAACTTTGGGGGTAAGGTTAGGACTGTAATCTGTGAGTTGTCTCTGGGTAGAGGCTGCAGCCACAGGTGCCGCCGGTGAGTATTCTTGGGGCAAACGGGAAAAGGGCTAAGTAAGAAAAACCATCAAGTCACTAAATTGGTGGGCGGAAATCTTCCACATAGCCACAGATTTCTCCCCGCCAGCAGGCTTGTACTCGTTCACCTGGCAGGTCCACCTCCTCCCCGCACTCCAGACTCACAAAGGGAGAGGGGACAGGAAAAGGCTTAGGAAGAAGAATGTACCTGGGGAGGGCTCTAGTCTACCCCTCTTCCTGTCCTCGACTGCGATAAAAAGCACTAGTCTGACTGAGTGGCCCCATGGTCAGTGGGGTGTCACTGGTCATTGAGAGATCACACCCAGGAGGGACGTTATTCCTCTTTGGTCTCTTCCTTCCATGAGACCAACACAATGAGCATAGGGCACCCTACATGGGCCTGGCTCACCTTCTCCCACCCCCACCTCCCACTCAGGCTGCCATGCTATGCAGTCCTGGGCCCTGTGCTCTCATGCTTCTGAAGTTTCACCTCCCTGGCACTGGTGGAAGGGACCTGCTGGCTGTCACTAGAGGGCTTCGCAAGGAACAGGGAGCCGTGTTCAACTCACCCTTGGGAACCTGCGCCTCACTCTTAGGCCTAATTCCCAGAAAAAGTGGCTTATGAGTTCTGGCTCAAGTTTGGGGGCCACGCTCCACTGGTAAGGAAAGAGTCTTTCTGATTTCTTTGGTCTTTGTTCCTCCCTTGCATCTCCCTGAAGCCCTGTGTGTGTGTGTGTGTGCAGGGCGGGAAGTGGGCAGTGGTGGTGGCTGCACTGGGAATTAGAGGCCTGGGGTCTCATATGATTCCGTCACTCATTAGCTGTGTGACCCTGCGGAAGTCCGTCCCTCTCTGTCCCTCCTCTATCAAAGGAGGAGGTTGGCTGAGGTTCATAATTTTCCAGCTCTGCTCTGGAAAATCCCAGGGATTCCTCAGAAGTGCCTCGGGCAGGGGACTGGGATGTGGGGAAAGGCAGGATGGCCCAGGGAGTGCCTAAAAAGTGGGTCTCTGGGTGGCTAGAGCAGTTGTATTTTATTCTAGATCTTAGGCCTCTAAGGTTTCACTTGAAGATAAGTTCCCTTTCTAATGACACTGATGCCATCCTGCCCTCAACCCCCGTCCCAGCGTTCTGTGGTTCCACGGTCCAGGGAGAGAGACCAGTGAGCCCTGGGAGGGAAAGGGCCAGCTTCAAGCCTGTGTAACGAGACACTTGGCAATGGTTCTTGGCAATGGTGTTGATGACTCAGTGAAAATTGTCATAGCTTCTGAGTTTCAGAGTGCCCAGCTAGAGAGGTGGGGCTGTCGGGTGAAGAATGGCCTTTGAGTGGAAAGTAAAGCCCTGGGGAAAGAGATCCTATGTTAGCAGATACGATTATGTGTGGCTGCAACAGTCTTTCCTTGGCTTCTGAATGTGGAAGTTCTGACCAGGAGGGCAAGTGGGCAAATCCTCAGCCACTTTTAGTATTTTATATTTTATAGTAAACAGAAAAGCACTATCTGAGTGGAAATGAAACTTGGGTTTTCTTTTTGGAGCCTTTGGGTTTGAGATGCGAGCTCGGGCACAATCCCCGGGAAGTTTGGAACCTTTGGGGTGAACCAGCTGGGCCTGTCGCTCCCTGGAAGCTTCCCACCCAGCTCAGCTACCTACTTTCTTCTTGACTCAGGCTGCTTGCTCTGACAGAGAGAAGGAAACCCATGTCCTGTGTCTGCATTATGTGGTAGAGAAAGGAACAGGAAAATCCAGTTCAAGGTTCAGTTCTGCTCCAGAAAGAACTCCAACTGCCTCATAGATGGGGGGAACTGGGGACACTGCCAGGCAAAAGTCACCAGGGAGGCTTTTCTTCTCCCGGCCTCAACCCTCTGAATTCCCCAGCACAAGTTTCACAGTTCAAATGTGACACAGGTGAATCAGCTCCTGGGGGGAGTCATGGCACAGGAGGAGCCGGTCAAGCCCGACTTACGCCCTCATGCCTCTCTTGGAGGCAGACTGGACTCTCCTTCATGCACCACATGGCTGGGAGCGGACTGATGTTCTGGATCTGGATGGTGTTTGTGGCTTTCTGTCCCAGGAGCAGCAAACCAAACTGAAGGGCTGAGACGTCGATGACGAGGACAGGCCCCTGAGACACCCAGAGGAGCCCGTCACTGGGATACTTGGGAGTGGCCTCTGTGCCCTACCGCTGCCACCCGTCTGGCCCACCCAGCTGCCAAGCCTCCCGGCAGCACCTTGAAGGCTGCCTCAATGTGTAACACCACCGGCGAGGGTGAATCTCTGATTTCACACAGCAGGTCCTGGCTTACTGGGCCGGGGACACCCCCGGTAAACTTCAACTCGAAATCCTCAACCTCGTTGGATTCTGGAGAGACGGGGAAAGCGAGAGGTTGAGAAAGGAAGCAGGGGCAGGTCCCTTCTGTGACCGGGCCTGGAGGTCTGGCCTTTGCTGGTCTGTCATCCACGTGCGCCAGGCTGCAGCTGGAGCTGGTCACAGGACACCACGACCCCTGCACGGCGCCCTGTCACTCTGAGGTCTCCTTCCCCAGCTAGTCCCAGGCAGGTCACGACCCCTCCTGCAGTCCCCGCAGTACCTATGGTCCCTGTGCAGGGCTCCACTTCGATGATGTGGCAGTCACTGATCTTCCCCCACATGTATGTGATGGGTGACTTGCTGTTGTTCCACATCTGAAAGACACACCCCAATCCGGGCTCCCCGGGACTGCTCGTGCTTGTTAAAGGACTGCAGGATTGTGGGTTCACAAAGGGTCCTCCTGACGCCCTCCCCGCTAATTTCTAACCAGCCGACAGCACCAACACACGCTGCAGGGCTTGCGGGCACCGTGTCCTGCCAGAGACCCATGAACGCTGGAATGGGTTCCACAGCCCTCTCATCTGGAGGATGCTGGGGAGTTGATAAAATGACAGACACACCCGGCCCAGCATCTGTGCAAACCAAGTTGGTTCAGGGGCCCCGGGAACAGCCTCATCCTCTGCCACCATCTGCCCCTCCAGCCACATCTTCCTTATACCCGTGCCCAAGTTCAGCATCATCTCAGCTAGCCTACGCTGGGGAGAGGGAAGGACGTACCTTAAAATCTTTCTTCACATTTATGCCAATGTAGTTCTCCCCAGGGATGATGAGAGCATACGGTTCTAAGAGAACCTGGAAAGGTTCTACTGAGCCTTTCGCCTCGATTTCCAGGACGATCACATCATCCACAGAGTATGACAGGTCTTTCTGGTTTTCCAGGTCTGAACTAAACACAAACCCACCATGAGCTAGGAGCTAACATAGGCTAAGAACATGGCCTTGCAAACCCCTTGCTTCTTTGTCTCGTGAAAACGTTCCCCAACCCACAGCTCCCAAGCCCCCTGAAATCTGAGGCATCAGCCAATGTCCTGAAACAGGGATGAAAACCTGTGGCTGTGACAGCAACTCAACCTAAGGCCTGAGACAGGGGCACCTGGCTGCAACATCCAGCCTGGAATTTCTCCCAAGGCTGACTAGAGACCCGTCCTGATGGTCGCTTAGGGAGGAGCTGGTAGTGATGACTGGCATGGGACAAAACCTTCCCTCATTAGTCACTACCACCCAGGGGCCACCAGCCCGGCTGTCCAGGGGTAACAATGAGCCTGGGGCATAGCTCTCAAAGTGCGTCCAGTGGGCTCTGTCACCTGCATGCTGAGCCCACTCCAAGCCTAGGTGCCAGGGTGAAGCAAACACGCTCCCTTGTCCTTGCCTGCTAGGGGTCAGGTGGCTCCTTCACTCCTTCGTGTTGCTTTCCTGAGGATCCCCATGGGGAAGGCCGGCCCTACTGCCTACACCTCATCCAGGGCCCAGTCCTTGCTCACCTCACGGGCTCTGGGACTCCCTCTAGCACCATCTGGAGCACACTGTGAAAATCCCTCAGCTGCAAGACAAACACAGCACCTGCAAACAAACTGTATTCCAGCCAGGCGGCCCAGGGAAGGCTGAAGCCACGCATGAATTCCTCCCTCCCCTGGGCCTGGCCACCAGGAAGGCCTTCCCTGCGACCTAGGGGCAAGGGGGTGGCTGCCAGGATGTGTGGCAAGCCTACCTCAGCTGGGCCTGGAGGACAGGAACGAAAAGCTCTCCAGACCCCAACATTGCCCCTGGGCAGTGCCCTCCATGTGGGCCCCGGACAGCCGGTGAGGTGGCTGGATGCTGGGTTGAGAGGCAGACCTGTGCATCTTCCCAACAAGGGTTCCTGAGCACCCTCTTCGCACACGGGGCTTCGCAGGGAACAGGGAGCCGTGTTCAACTCACCCTCGGGAACCTGTGCCTCACTCTCTCTGGGGGCTGCTGGGGACTGGCCAGGGGGTGGGAACATCCTCAATGACGTAGTAGAAACATGGAAGACCCCAGAGCTGAGACATGAGCCCAGGGTCTTGCTGCTGAGGAGGTGTGTGCAGGATCAGGACCGGGCAGAATGAGTGTCCGCGTCCTGACAGCAAGCACATCCCCAAGCCCCACTCAGACACGTGCCGGCTGCGGCAGGGTGCTGGGGATCTGGTCGGGCCCAACTCTGGCTTCGGTGTCACTAAGTAGCATGGACAGAGGGTGAAAAAACCCAATCACGTGTGACTGCCGAGATGGTGTCATTTTAACCTCGTGAGGAGAAAAGCCCAGGATGAACTCGTGGTCCATGTGGGGGCAGAGAACTCCGCTCTCGGGTGAGATGGAGAAGGCCGTCTCCCTGTCAGGGTGGCACTTGATGCTGTCCATGCTGTAGGTTTCTCCGGGCATTAGAGGCTGCAGGTTGGGCTTCATGATCTGCCAGTGGAAGGCTAGCTCCACGTGCCTGTGAGGGCAACATTGACAGTTCCCGGCTAAGGATGGTCCAGGAGGATGTACGACAGCACTATCCAATATAACTTCTCACAGCGATGGAAATCTTTTATAGCTGCACTGTCCGATATGATAGCCACTAGCGGCACGTATGGCTTGTGAGTACTGAGTGTGGCTGGTGCCACTGAGGAAGTGAGTTTTTAATTTGAATTGTAATTGATTTCCATTGAAATAGCCACATGCAGCTAGTGGCTACCATGATGGATAGTGCAGATCTGGTCCCTTCCATTCTGTGCCCAGACTCCTCCCTGGCCTTTGGAAGGAAAATGCCACCTCTCTGGGGACTTGGGGCCAAGTGAGGAAGAGGAAGGCTGTGTGCTGGGGGCTGCCGCACGGGGTCACTCACGTAGCATTTCTAATAATCAGCTGTCTCCTCGCCGTGGACTGAAGGTTTTCGGGCTCAAACCGTATGAAGTACTGGGCTGTTAAGTCTGTGAGCTCTCCAGGCTCTGGCTCGCTTTTTTCACCAGAAATGTAGATCAGATCCAAAGCAACCAGCTGCCCAACTCCTGACAAAATAGGGTAATGAAATTTCGCTAGGGCTAAAATCAGGACTCTGTAGCCAAAGGCTGTCACAAGACCCATGCCACTGGCTTTGATCATGACCTGGGGAAATGCACACGAGAGGAGGATCAGGGGTCATTAACACAGAGATTCACATCTCCACATCTTCACAGACCAAATGGAGGTGATTCCGATAACCTAGCCCATCACGGGCACTCAATTAATGCTTGCTGAGTGAAACTGGATGGATGGAAGGAAGGAGAGAAGGAGGGAAAGAAGGGGCATCTTGGAGAAGTTCAGCAAGGTACCCCTTCTAACCCTACAGAAACCCCTGGGGCGGGGGGGTCTCTGGTTGTTTATGTATTAGTCACTGGCTATTCCCCAAAGGAGATCAAGATGAGTTTCAAAGTGAAACGATGAAAGATTTCTCCCCAGGTTCCCATCTATCTCTCACTAGAAGGCTCCTTGGCATTGTCCTATAGGCCACATTGGCTTGGGACTCAAAGATCGGACCAGAGCGAGAGGCCCCAAACAAGGTCCTGGTGCCCAGAGGCCACCGCACCCCCTCAGTGTGCCCGGTGACACAGAGTGGGCACAGCTCCGCCACTACCAGTGCCAAGGGAGCAGCTTCCGGAACCCGGGCATCCACTCCAGCCCCACCACTGGGCACACACACAAGCCCACCTGAGATCACCAGCTCCTTTATCTGGCAGTTGTCGCACACGATGATGAAGGTCTGCTCTGCCTCCCCGAGGGTTGTTGGGAGGAACAAGACCTGGGAGAGAGAGGTGGCCCTGATACCTCCCATTAGGGGGCTTCCCCCCCCACCTTCCAGCCTCTTCTTTCAGACACACACCCCTCCCTTGCTCTCCATTTTTCTCTCCCCTCACTGCCGGCTCCCCACCTTCTATGTAAGGTTAGGGGTTTCAACCATGGCTCCACTCCTGAGTAACGCAGGGAGCGTGTTGCAAGGATATGGAGGGAAAGTTCACAGAGACCAAAATACAAATGAAAACATGTTTAACCTCATTCCTAATAAAAGAAACATGAATGAAAAGCATCTCAGAGAACAGGTTTTCACTCTTTATACTGGCAAAGAGCAGAAAGTTAGTTATCATCAATGCAACGATATGATATCTTGATTTTCTTCAAAATAATCTAGAGGGACAGGGTGGGGATTGGTTGGAAAAGACAGAGAGATGTAGATGCAGTTGGCCGACAGCTTATAAACGCTGAACCTGGGTAATAAGCACGTAGGTGATCATTAAACTATTCTATTTTGTATATGTTTCAAAATGTCCAAGATAAGAGTTAAAAAGAAAAAAAAGTTTTATAACACACTGTACTGGCAAGAGTGTGAGGAAACAGGCAACCTCACGAGTTGTTGGCAGCATAATTGGTACAAGCCACACGGTAGGGATTTTGACAACACGCATCACAATTACGAGTAGAGACCCCTAAGTTGGCAACTCCAAGGACTGTCTCCTCCAGGAGACTCATACTTTGACAGACTGATGTATCTATAAGTTACTTGCAGAAATAGCCAGAGATCAGAAAAAAAAAATCTTCACGTCCATCAGTAGGGAACAGCTAAATTATGGTTCATTCTCACAGTGGAATACTATGCAGCTATAAAAAATGAGAATGATCCCTAAGATAGAGCATTAAGTGGAAAACACATGGTACAGGACAGAGTTTAGAGTGGGCAACTATGTGTGTGAAGGAAAAATGGAAACAAAGAAAAAAAACATGCACATTTGTTTTTTTAGGCGTCAAGAAACCTGGTAAGATTGTGGCTTCTGGGTAGCCACAGAGAAACTGGGGTGAGAGGGAGTATTTCACTGTTTATCTATTTGTATCTTTTGAATTTTTAAACGTGAATTTATTTCGTATTTGGAAATATAAATAAAATTTAAAACAAACAAACAAACAAACTCCCAATGATCAATAAACAAAATACATAAGAAATGAAAAGGGGGGTACCTCCTTTTGATTTACTGGTCCCCACAGACTCCTGCTGCTACCCTCTTCCTTCCTTGGGGATCACAGGAAGATGGCATCGGGGGACATCCTAGCCTGGTCACCCCAATTCCTTAAAGCCATGACAAGCCTCTGACAAGGCCTGGGCTATGCCAAGAGGACCCAACCTGACCCTCAGCAGTAAATGGAGACTGACAAAGCCCTACTATGCCCCTGAACTGGCCCCGTCCCAACCCCAAGGGCCTGATTCTTATGGAGAATCAGACCAGCACAGACATGGATAAGCCAGCATCGCCCCAGAGCTCCAGAACAAGACCCCATCAGGCACCTGAAACTGGAAGGAAGCTGATAAAGGAAGTCCTCCTTTATGCCACAGCAAAGAAGCTGATGGCAGTGGTCCTCAAACTTTGCTGCATACTAGAATCACCTGGAAAGCTTTAAAAGTCCTCTGCCCAGGCCACACACCAAACCAACCAACTCAGAACCTCAAGCTCACTTCAGTGTGTTTGCATGTTTCTTAGGGGATTGAAAAGTGCAGCTGGGTTTGAGAAGCTATGGCTTTGGGCTCACTACCCAATGAAAGGTGCAGATCAAAGCCCCCCTCTCCCCAGAAACAAGATAGCTTTTACTCTTGCATGTTAGTGCTTCCCTCAGCAGGCTAGTGAGGAAGGCATGTGTGTGACAGCCCCACACCCAGCCACATGACAGCACAGTCAGACTCCTGGACCAGGGACTCAAAGACACAGCTAGGGGCAGGAAGACATCTCCATTTCTCATAGGCTCTTCTGGAGGTCAGTGAGTAGGTATGATGAGCCAAAGAGGGCAGTTGGGAAAGGAGAAGCCACAGCTGGGGGCCAGACTCAGAGCTTCTACAGAGGTTCAGAGTAAGGACTAAGGAAGGCAAGCCTTGGTGATGATATAGATGGGGATGAAACAGGAGAGAACAAAGCCACTGTCGTCATCTAGGTACTAGATTGAGGGGAGAGGTGTTCAGAAGAGACTGAGGAACCAAGGGAAGATCCTAGAGGCAGCTTAGATGCTGGAAGTGACTCCCAGGCTAAGTGTGGACAAGCAATGCTCAGGGATCATGCTGGAATTCTAGGGCGTTCTGCACTTGGCCTGTAAGAGCGGTCATAAGATAGTCAAATGACATCTCCCCACAGAATGCAAGAACATGCTCTTATAATGAAACCACTAAAGCTGGGACCTGGGATGGGAATGGATAGTTGACTCAAGAAAACACAGAGGCCAATGAAATCATGCAAGCAGTTGAGGCAATAGCCATCACCAGCCATAAGTAGGAGGAAATACATGCCAACATCTAATTACCTACCTCCACTAACATGGCCTGCCCTGGAGCCAGTTCAAACACCGAAGGCAGGATCCCAAAGGGAGGTTGCTCAACAAAGCCAATGGTTGCAACAGCCTTAAAAAAAAAAAAAAAAAAAAAAAAATCAGGAGATTATACAACAATGCAGAAGAAACTGTAAAATCCAGTGCTCATACTACAAACTTCTCTCCTCCAAACATCCAGTTTCAATGTGAAGGATCTTAAAGACCATCCAGTGCCCCATTAATGAAGAAACAGGCTCATTCATTCGGCAAGCACCCGCTCAACCTTCACCAGGCACCAGGTGAGGTTCTGAAGGTTAAAGACGAGTAAGTTGCAAAGCACCTGTAAAGAGCTGACCACTGATAGGGAGGTACAAGGAATTCCATTGACCAGTGTTTCAGACACTAAGCAGGAGGCACGAGAGAAGGCCTCACCCAGGAGGTGGGCTAAAAAAAACACAGTCCTTTCTCTCCTGCAGCACCCTATGTGGCTGGTGCCAGCCTATATGTCTGCCTGCATCCTGACCCACAGCCTATATGTCTGCCTGCATCCTGACCCACCCTTGGCTATAAGCTCCTGAGTCACAAGGGCAGCTGCCACCTTGTCAGGACACCGTTTAGCATGCCAGGGATACAAAACCCACGCCTACAGGACCCTGGCAGGTAGCAGCAATGAAAACACTGTCCTCCGGATCTATCACTTGTTTTCCTGAGACACAGGCACAGGAAAACAGCGTAAGGAAAACAACGGTGCGAGCGTGATGATCAGTGCCTGGCTGCTGTGGGGAGTCATGTTGCTGGGCAAACAGGAAGGAACGTGCGTGTGCCCTGTATCCTCCTCCAGCCAACAGGGCCGCCGTGAATCCTGGCCCACGGCTACACATCTTCCAAATTTTCCAGAGACTGGAAATGCACATTTTGATGTGAAATCTCCCTATTTGTAAATGTTGGTTCAAAAAAAAAAAAATGTTTTTAAGCACTGTGCCAAATAAAATATGCCCAGAGAATGCAGCCAAAGAGCTGCCAATTTGTGATCTCCAATGATAATGTTTGCTACGATAATAATTGACTGAATAAATAAATGCATTGAGCCAGGCCTTGAAGGATAAGGGAAGTGATACAACAACTCGCCCAGGGTCATGGTGTGTTAGTGGCACAACCAGAGTACGGCGCTGGTCTCCACACACACTGGGTCTCATTTGGATTGTGACCGTTGGATACGGAGGTTATAAAATTCTGCTTTCTGTCTGTTTCCAATCAGAGGTGCACTCTAGCAAGTCTCTCACAGGGGGTCATTTCCTTTTTCCAGGTTGAGCAATCCGTGATCACTCACCCTGAAACTCGACGGCGGCCAGCTCTTTTTAGGCATGATACAGAACTTGCCGACACTGAAGCCCACATTTCTGCAGAGGAATCTGGTCACTTTCATTCCCCCAACGAGGCAGTAACCACAGTCCAACACGGAGGACACTGCAGCCAAAGGAAAAGATGGTCAAGAGAAATAACACGTCACTCTGAATAGGTCCTACTGTCATTGTCCTCCTGAGGGCCAGCCAGAGCGCGGAGAAGCTGTGGAAGGGTCCCTGCCTAGCCCCCAGGGCAGAGAGGATGAATGGGGACATGGCCTGAGCCCTGCTCCCATATGGCACCAGTGTCATAGGACCATAAACACTCCTGGCTAGAGCAGCAGGAGTCAGCACCTACTGTAGACTCAGGACGCAGCCAGGGCCACCCAGCATGGCCCTGGAGGTTGTGGTCAGAGTCCCGACTTCTGGCCTGCGCCTAGCTGAAGAGGCTTGTAACTGAGGGAGCCCAGCCAAAGCCAGCTTTCCCAAACAAGCCACCCCCCTCCCCCAGCCACAGAGGCAACATCTGCTGAGGGCTCCAGGTAATCTGGCGCAGGGCCAGCAAAGCCTATGCTGGGGGGTTAATTGGGCTGCTGGCCTCTGCTCCTGCTGTGGTAATTCAGAGTCAGCCTCCACTGGGAACCAGGAGGATCCGGGCCAGCTATGGTGGAAGACTGTGCAAAAGCTGCTAGCAGGTCCCTCCTCGGGAGCCAGAAGCCCCTGCCAAGCTGTGTGCTGCCACAAAGGGGCCCTGAGAGCAGGCAGTCCTTAAAGGGAATCACCAACTCTAACTGAATCCCTGGGGAGGCAGAGCGCACACTCACGAGTCAGCACTGGGGGTGGCCTCCGGGCCTGGAGAGGGATCACAAGCGTGTGGGCTGACTGGGTCTCGACTAAAATATAATCATCAAAATCCCCAAGGCAGTCTGGCAAAAACTGGACGACGTACTGGCAAGTCATTCCAGGAGCCACCATTCCACCTTTTCCTGGGAACATCCCTATGGGCGACAAAAGCAACAAATGAGGATCTGGAGACTAGCCAGCCACCAGGGCTTGGGCTCAGGTGCTACAGGTGACAACCAGAGGGCACAGGGAGATCCCATCAGAGCTGGGGCTGGCTCTGTGAGTGAATGCTTCCTGAGCCAATGCCATGCCGATGGCAGAACCACCAGGGCAGGCGAGGGGAGCAGGCTGTTAGGGCAGGGACCCAGAGGGGAGTGATACGGTCCCTACAGAATGGTTAGGTGGGGCTGTGCCTGGCTCTGTGATTTAGAATTTATTTTGTAGGCAGAAGAGAGCCATCTATGATTTCTGAGCTGGGGTGACACACTAAGAGTGGTTCTTGAGAAAAACACTGCAGGAAGCCACCGTAGTGGTTTAAGTGAGGAACATGGAGGGCTTGCCCGAGGGCAGTGACGGCACGAAGCGGGGGGAGATGGCAGAACCAGAACCTGGTGGGAGGTGGTCCGAGGAAGAAGCTGCCAAGGCTCAGAGGCTTCACCGAAGGAGCAGGCAGCTGCGGGCAGGTAAGGGCCCCCAGGGACCGGGGGTGGAGGTGGGGGTGGGGCATGTGGGCCAAAGCCCAGGACATGGGAGCCATGCGAGGGCCTGAGGGCCAGGTGGGCTAGGAGCTGGGAACGAGCCCAGCACGTAATTTTGAAGCAGTCTAGACAGCGGCTACGCTGAGCTCACCCAATCCCAGAGAGAAGTACGGAGTAGAAGGTGGAAGGACTCGCAGGTAGCGGCTGGTCGTGGTGGTGTTCTGCAGGGAGATCACCATCTGTTCAAAGGGAAAGGTGAGCTCTTTTAGACAGCAGAGTGGATGGATGAATGACAGGAGGCCTGGGATTTATTAAATCATATGGGAGGCGCGTACGAGTATAAGTGAAATAAGGATGGCCACGTGTTGGTAACTGTTGAGCTGGGTTATGGGTACTCAACAGTTACCAACATGTGGCCAACCTTATTTCACTTATACCCGTACCCACCTCCCATATGATTTAGTAAATGCTATCTCTCTACTTATGCTATCTCTCTACTTTTGTTTCTTTTAGGAAAAAATAAAATAAAATACCAGGTTGACATGAAGGTGGGAACATATCTGACCTCTTCTTTGTCCTGTTTAAAATAACAATTGTTTACAGAGCATCTGCCATGTGCCTGCTCAACCTTGCAATAACCAGGGAAGGTGGAGACTCTATTTTACATGGAAGTTCAAAGAGGCCCCTTATCTGGTAAGTAACAGGGTTGAGATCTACACCAGGACATCTGGCTCCAGAGTTCTGCCCACCCCACCTCTTACTTACTGTCTTCTTCCTCACATATCCCTTTGGGCCACTTCTTCCCATGGGCCCAGTCGAGAGGTGTTAGGGGTACCTGTACGCCAGGGTTGTAGCTCGGTCTCTCTCCTTCATTCAACCCATCCAGCCCCCACTTAGCCCTGCCTCCCAGACTGGGAGACCCCTAAGGGGAAGGCCCGGAACTCCCACACTGCTGAACCCCATCATCACCCAGCACAGCACCTTACGCAGAAGAGGAGCTCCATATACGCACACATCTTTTGTTTTTATTTTATGAAATCTTATACTGGAAAAACATGCATAAATTATAATATAACAAAAGCCACATTTCCATCCCTTGGCTTATGAAATAAAACATTAAAAGTACAAAAAAGCGCTACCCCAGACCCTAACCAGATGACAACTACATAAATTTGAAGTATGTCTTCACACTCTTTTATTCACAGCTATGTACTCCTAAATCAACATTTAAGTTCATTTTTGGCAGCTCAACATACTGCACCAATCTATCGATGAACCAGACCCAACTGTGGACAGACCCATATTGTAATTTTAATTTTCATCCTCTGTTAGTAATGATGATAAGCCTCTTTTTGTATGTGTATCTGCCATTTGGGTCTCCTCTTATGTGAGTTGTTGGTTCATATCCTTTTAGCATTTTGACATTGTGTACTTTGTCTTTTTCTTACTAATTTGTAGGAGTTCTTCACATATTCTGGTTACTAATTCTTTCTAAGGTGTATATTATAAACACCTCCAAGTTTATAACTTGTATTATCTCCTGATATACAGTTTCTAAAATTTTAATAATAAAATATATCAACTTTTATGGTTTGTGCTTCAGTTTCAAGAAATCTTTTTATATCTTCTATATTTTCTTCTTAAATTTTTGTTCTGCCACCTTGAGACCTCTGCTGGAAAAAGTATTTTGTTTGGAGTATGGAGTGAGGTAGGGATTGTTTTCCATATGGCAAGGATACTAAACTCAGTTTTGTCTTCTTAGGTCTGCACACGTGCACAAAACAGCCCGAGCAACAGGAAGTGCCGTCCCCACAGTCAGGCTGCTGTTCTCTCGGACACGGAGCTGCTGCTGTCATTACAGATGGAGGTGTTCACGGGGCAGCTGCTCCTCCTGTCGGCTGAAGCATACTTCTGGACAGCCTTGCTCCTAGCCACATGAGGCAAACCTCAGACCAATGAAAAGCAGGAGCCAGCCATTTATGTGGTTTCTAGGGGATGTCCCACAAGACAAGACAATCCATTGCACTTAATGGCAGTCAGTTCAATAATATTCTCATATCAGCTCTCCCTCCTCCCATCCCCTTTCCTCATTCCTCCCTGGAATTGTAAATGATAGCGCGCGACCTCATCACCTCGGGCTCTGCTTTATGGAAAACCTAGTCTATGATCGTTGGTTTCAGAAGGGTCCTAAAACAGCAGACCCTTAGGATGTGATTCCGGAGTTGGCTTTCTCACCAGTCAGATAAGAACTGTAAGAACTGTAGCTGGTGGGAAGTAGGGTGTGATGATCCTTGGCATGCAGCGGCATCACATTTACTAAAGCTTTCACCCATGGTCAGCTGAAATGAGGTGCAGGTGGAGGTGCACTGAAATATGTGGTAGCCATAGTCGTGGCAAGGTCTGGGGCTGCAATAATTATAAGGGTTGTGGAGTGGGCTGGCTTTCCTTAACAGCACTGGGAGCCTTGGAGGAAAACATGATAGGCCCAGGGCAGTCAACGCCAACTCAAGGCCAAGTGTGAAGACATTCCTTGCATTCCCGGCTCATACACAATTTTCTCCTGTTGTATGCATGTGCTTGTACGTGTGTGTGTTTCTTCTTGCTTGATCTGGTTTGCTGTTTTTTACCTAGTATTTCTATACCTAGGTTCTTTTTCATACATATAATGTCTTTTAATTTACCAAGATACTGTCTACAGCCATGCTACCCTGAACAAGCCCGATCCCGTCTGATCTCGGAAGCTAAGCAGGGTCGGACCTAGTTAGTACTTGGATGGGAGACCACCTAGGAAGACCAGGCACTGTAGGTGTAAAAAATAAAAAAAATAAGAGATCATAAGCTGACAAGGTCCTTGCAATCTGTGAGGTCAACCAAGGGTTGCCTCACCTTAAAAAAAAAAAAATTACTAAGATACTGAAAGAAAACAAAAGAGCAACTATATGAAATATAGGAACGCCCTGGCTTATAAGGTGCAGGTCTCTATTTCTACCATCACTTTTTTGCCTCCAGCATCCACAGTCCATGATCTATTCTGCTCCCATCTCAGGACAGAGAAGCTCTCACACAGCTTCACGAGCCTAGGGAATGGGAGTGCACCAATATTCTTTAGCAAGACTGGCTTGTGTTTTTCATTTTCTTAGTCCTGTATCTGGCTTTGGTATCAAGGTAATATTAGGCTCTGCCTTGGTCCATTAGGACTGCTGTACGAAATACCACAACCTCAAGCCTTTTGAGCCTCTTCCAATATGGGCTGGTTGCCTGCTACACCTACTATTAACTATCGCCAAGGATAACCCCTGTAGCAGTTTTAAGACACGAAACAAGTTCTCGGACACCACCTTCATTGAGAAGAAAGGTCTACATATATTCCCCTGGAATCTGGGCCAACCTTAGTGACCCTTTTGCAACCTGTAGTATGCATAGGAAGTAGTGACTTTCTCTACCACTCCAAGGTAACCTCCAAAGTTAGGTCATAGAAAGTGATGCAACCTCCAGTTTGCTTGCTAGGATACTTAGAAGCTCAGACATGCACTCTGAGCAATCAGTATAGTCTGATTGCCCTGAGGTGGCCATTCTGTGAGGCACACGGAGAAGCCATGTGGTGGTGCTCTGGTACACAGCTGCAGCTGTCTGCAGCCAGCATCCACTGCTCTGTGAGTCAAAATGCCTCAGATAATTCCAGCCCCAACTATCAAGTCGCCCCTAGGCACTGAATCTTTCTACGGCCTCAAACATCATGGAACAAGCCATTCCCTGTCTGATTTTCTAATCCAAAGAATCCGTAAGCATGATAAAATGGTGGTTTTAAGCTGCTTAGCTTTGCAGTAACACTAGCTGAGAAATTCCTTAACCATTATTAATCTGGGGGTTCCCTTCACCTCTCTCCTATGTTGGATCTCTTTTTCTTCACATACCATGCTTTCCTCTTCCTTGGTGTACTAGCTTCTGTAAGGGAGCATGTTCCCTAGGAGTTTCCTGAGAAATGGTGCATAGGACATACATTTTTAAAGACTGCCAATTTGAAAATGTTGTTTTTTTTTTTTTTTCATCTTTAATTTTATAGCTTAGCTGAGTAAAGAACTGTTAGGTACACAGTCATATGCCCAACAAAAGTAAGGTGCATTTCCAAGAGACATCACTAGGTATAATTCGATTTATATAATAGAATGTGGTAGACTGTGTTTCTGTTTTGGAAAGGCTTGCTCTGGGGAAATCAGCCACTGTGCTCTGAGGAATGGGAAGGGGATGGAAGGGAGCTAGGCTGATACGGAGAAGCCATAGGGAGACACCCATGGGGAGGGAAACTGAATTCTGAGCTAAAAGCCAGATCAACCGCCAGACATATGGGTGAATAAAACTTCAGATACTTCTGGCCCCTAATCTTCCGGCTAAGACCCCAGGCATCACAGAGTACAGATACACTTTCCTCACTGTGGCCTATCTGATCAACAAACGAATGGCTGTCTACTCTACTAAGTCTTGGGGCCATTTGCTACATGGTTATAACACTGGAACACTGACTATATTAAAATAGAGAGCAATGAAAGTTGCCCTTAAAACCATGCCAGAGAGGACCATTTCAAGTATTTTTGTTAGCTTTCTTACTATGAAGTACTTTTAACAGTACATTTTCTGTTCTTAAGCTCAGAAAATGATACATCTCGGATATATGCCTCCTGCTACAGAAATGCTTAGAATCCTGCAACTGGACATCCAGCCATCAAGGAGATCTGACCCTGAGGCTCATTAAAAAGCCACTAAATGCAGATATTTCCAGAAGTAGAACTTTATTCCAAGATTCTTCAGATGACTGTGGGAGAAAGGAGCTACCAGCATGGAATGGGAGGAGGCACTGTGGAATCAGACCATAATTCGAGGTATCAGTATGAAGTTACGATTTTAAATATTACGTACCCATGTATGGATATATGAATGTATATGTGGATACATACATATGCATATATGTGGGTGGACCTATGAAATTGCCATTTTTTCCCAGGTCTGTCCACTGAAAGGACCTAGAAGCAATGAGAGTCCAGAAGCAAATGGCAGATTTAGTGCTTAGATCTTGGTTTCTAAATGCCACGCTCCACTAAAAGAAACCAGGGCTTCTTAGAAACTGATTCTACAACTGCAGCAAAGAGGGTACAGGATGAACCTGGAACATCTTGCAATGCCAGAATGTAAGGAAGTGCTCAAAAAAAAAAAAAAAGGGGGCTAGGTCATGTCAAAAGAACATAAAAGAGAACTTGTAAGGCCCCCACTGGACAAATCTGTGATAATTCTGAAAGCAAAATGAATACTAACTTTAAATAACTCACTTTGGGCTAGACTATCATAATTTCATGATCTAGAATGATTCTAAATAGATGTGCCCTTGAATACTGGCCAAGAAAATGAACTCTATATAAT
Organism: Pteropus medius; assembly: GCF_902729225.1. Taxonomy (NCBI): domain Eukaryota; kingdom Metazoa; phylum Chordata; class Mammalia; order Chiroptera; family Pteropodidae; genus Pteropus; species Pteropus medius. Next base: position 10,641,712 of record NW_024351543.1, read on the forward strand.
AGCTAATAGATTTTATAGTACCTGAATACATATTTTGAAAAAGATAAAACAATCACTCAATTAAGAGAAAAAAAAAATTACTTCACTAAAATTGACCAAACTGATCTTTAAGATGTATTCTCTTGATTAGACATACACTGACCAAAAAATTAGATACAAAATCGGTTCCAAACATTTCTGATGATTATTTATAATTGCCCTAGTATATTTTGTTCTCCTCCAGTGTTTGATAACAAACTGACATCCAATAGTGATTCTGCATCAGAGACTAAAGCCCTTATGGTTAAATCCTCTCCTTTAGGACTTTTGACCAAAATGGGGGAAGTTGAGAAGTTTTCAGAGGGAAATGATTCAGACGTGGCCTAAGATGGAGATACTAATAGAGGACACTAGAAGACAGTCCATTACATATATTCAACAGTTAATTTCACAAGGTTTTTGGGAAAATTCATTTTAAAACCCCTGCAATTATACTGATACCCCATTCAGCTCACTTAAGGACAGACTGCCCAAATGGCCTCTTTGCTACTCCGAAAATATGCAAACAAAATTCACTCTTCCTAGACCACAATTTTTTTCCTCTCTCCTCTCAGTTATAAGTTCTGTTTTGACTTTGTTCACTGACAACATTGTATTGACTATTTTTGCTCAAATAAGCATGCATATAGCTAATTCCCTCGAATTATTCCTTGACAACATCTCTCTATTGGTGAGTCTTCCAATCCATGAACATAGTATACTCAGTAGTGTGCTGGTAAATGTTTAATGACCTATTCTTGGAGATGGTGGAGAGCCCTGGTTTGGTAGTGTTTGTAGATTTCCATAGTGTTTGCGGATTCTCACTATGGTCAATTTCAAGATACCAGTGTGACACCACTGAACACAGAGTTAGGAAGTGATGTGCGTGGTCAGCTCTCACACACTAATATGACCCGGCTCCAGGCATAGCAATGAGTTTATCTCTCCATCTATTTGGGTATCCTTTAATTTCCTCCAATTATATTTTTAATATCCTGTCAAAGCCATGTATGTATTTACATTTATTCCTAAATTTGATTTTTTATGTACTGCAAATAGTATCATGTTTTAAATTCATTTTATAATACTTTGCTCTGGTGTAGAAATAAAATTGATTTCTGAGTATTGACTTTATATCAAAGACTTTTAATAAATTCACTTATTAATTCCAATAATTATCTGTAGATTCATTTGGTTTTTCTAGGTACACAATCATGTCAGCTGTGAAAAAGTTTTATTTTTATAGATCCCTTTTATCAAATTATGAAAGTTTTATTCTATTCCTAGTTTGCTAAGTTTTTTAAAAATCACAAATAGGTATTGGACATTGTCTACATCTATTGATAACTATATGACTTCTCTCCCTTGTGTTAATGTGGGGAATTATGATTGCTTTTCAAATGTTAAACTCACTTTACATTGGTAGATCAAATCAACTTGGTTGTAATGTTTATCATTTTTATATAAAGTTGAATTCAGTTTGCTAATGTTTTGTTAAGAAATTCTGCAGTTCTGTTCATAAGTTAGTTTAGCCTTTCTTAGAATAATTTTTTTCACATTTCAGTATCAAGATTATGCTTATCTCATAAACCAAGTTGAATTGTGTTTCCTTTGTTTCTATTCTCTGTAAGAATCTGGAAAAGATTGTTGCATTTCTTTCCCATATGTTAGAAAAATTCACTGATAAAGCCATTAGGGCCTGAAGTTTTATTTGTGGGAAGGTTTTTTGATTCTTTGTTTTTTGTTTTCATTATTGTTATTGTTGTTTTAGAAAGCTTTATGGAGATATACTTCACATGCCATATAGTTCACCCATTTAAAGTGTATAATCCAATGGTGCTTAGTATATTCTGAGTTGTATAACCATCCCCACAATTTAACTTTAGAACATTGTGAAAAGGTTTTAAATTACAGATTCACCATCATAATATAGGACTATTCAGATGTTTTATTTCTTCTTGTATCTGTTCTGTAAATCGTGTTTTCCTAGAAATTTGTCTATTTCATCTATATTTTCAAATTTCTAGGCATAAAGTTGTTTATGAACCTCTTATCTTTCTAATGTCTGTAGGATCTGTAATGATGTCTTTTTTTCCCCTGATATTTATAATTAGTACCTTTTCTTCTTTTTAATCAGTTTTGCCAGGAATTTATCTATTTTAGTAATCTTTCAAAGAACTAATTTGTGGCCTTGCTGATCCTACGCTATATTTTCTATTTCATTAAAATTTGTTCTTTTTTAATTATTTTCTTCCAGTTTCTTTGGGTGTAATTTGCTATTCTTTTCTGATTTTCAGACTCTCTCTTCTAATGCTTCTTGCTGCCTTGAAGTCTACTTTCTCTGATAGTAGCACAGTCACACCAATTTTCTTTTGGTTAAAGTTTATCTGATATATATTTTTCTATTCTTATATTTTCAATCTTTGTATATCCTTAATTTAAAACTTTTAATTTTTATCTACCATCTTTTTATTTTCTATTTGTACTACCAGTCATATTCCTTTTTCTCTTTCTTGCCTTTTATTAATCAAATATATTTTTTAAAATTCCATTTACCCTGTTAGCTTGTTACTTTTACATTATTTTACTATATGAATAATGATTAGCCCAGAGATTACAATAAGCATCCTTGAATTATTATATTAAAGTTTTCATATAAATTAGCACTTACACACTTCCAAGACAATCCAAGGGCCTTAAAACATTTTAAATCCACTTACCCCTCCTGCTATTGGGGCATAGTTGTTATGCTTTTAATTCTAAATATATTTTAAGTAACACATATTATATTAACTATACAATTATGGTTGTTTTTATTAATTTCCATTTCTCCACAAATTTACCCTTACTGTTGCTTTTCATTCCTTCTCGCATTTCTTTGTTCTCATATGGCATCATTTTCTTCTGATTGAAGAATTCTTTTGGTGCAGGTCTTCTGATTATGAATTATTATTATAGGTAACGATTTATCAGTTGTTGTTTATTGGTGAATATCTTCATTTTATCATCATTTTTGAAGAACATTTTCACTTTGTTTAGAATGCTAGATTGAAAGTTATATTTTCTTTCATCGCTTTGAAGCTTCCATTCCAATATTTTCCAGTTTCTATCATTTCTATTAGAAGGTAGTGAATCTTTTTTCTCTACATGCTTTAAGTTTTATTATTATTTTTTTCCTTTTCTTTGGTTTAGAGAAAAAGTTTACTATGATGTGTCTAAATATGGTTTTATTTTTTTGTTCTTGGGCTTTTAGTGCTTTACTCTATGGCTTGATGTCTTTATTATTTTAGATCATTCTCATCTATCACTTCTTCTAATACTGCTTCTGCCCCGTTCTCTCCCCTCACTTTCTGGGACTTCAATTACACAACAGACCTATTTTGCTCTGTCCCATATTTTTAAATGCTATTTTCTGTATTTTTTTTCCATCATTTTTCTCTTTATGCTTTAGTCTGGATCATTCCTACTGACCTATCTCCAAGTCTCCTCCTCATCTATGTCCAATCTGCTGTTAATCCCTTCTACTGAGTACTTAATTTCAGTTCTAGAATCTTCAATTTTTGTAGATTTCTATTCTTTAGGTTATCTAGTTATAATATTGCCATAACTGAAAGTCTCCTCAGTATGCATATATTTTTAATGCTTTGAGATAATAGATTTATAGGAGTTGCAAAAATAATTCAGAGATTTCCCATAAATTCTTCACCCAGTTTCCCTTTAACATCTTACATAACAATAGAACACTGATCAGAACTAAGGAATTAGCTTAGTATAATATATTGACTACACCACAAAATTTATGTGGACTTTTCTAGTTTGTCCAGTAACATCCTTTTTCTGTTTCTGGATCCAATCCAGGATCCAAAAATGTATTCAGTTGTCATGTCTTCTTAGCCTCCTCCAATCTGTGATAGTTCCTCAATATTTCCTTGTTGTCCAAGACCTTGCACCTTTTAAAAGAGTACTGGTCAGTTATTTTGTACAGTTTCCTTTTAGAATGTCCTTCAGTTGGGTTTGTCTGATGTTTACTTATGATTCGATTGAAGTTACGCATTATTTGCAAGAATACCACAAAAGCGATGTTCTCTTCTCAATGTATCATATCGGGAGTATATGATGCCGACGTGTCTTATTAGTGGTGAGTTAACCTTGATCACTTGGTTAAAGTGTTGTCTGCCAGGATTCTCCTCTGTACGGTTATTTTTCCTTTGTAATTACTAAATATTTGGGGAGAAACTATACAATTATGTTTCTGCTTAAACTTTTACCCACTAATTTTAGCATTTAGTGGTATGCCTTGTCTGTAGATTTTATTACTGTAATATTTAATGCTGATTATTTTTATTTCTCTCACCCTTTCTATATTATAATTAGAATTCTTCCATAACAAAGAGTTGTCCCTCCTCTTCCATTAATTTACTTTTCTCTGATATTTACTTGTATCAGTATGGACTCATGGATATTTATTTTATTCTTGGGGCTATAGTCATTATTTTGTTGCTTGAGTTGTTTGGCCATTGGGAGCTCTGTGTCTTTTTGACATGCCCTCTCCATCTCTGTCTCTTTTTTAGTACATCTTTACTTTCTAGCACAAGATGCTTTACATTCATCTTATATTTTCCCTACCTCAACCATGGAATCAACTAGTTTTTCAAGGAGCCCTGGTTCCTTTAGCTGGAGAACAATACTTAGAAACCAAGATCTGGACACTAGGTATGCTAACTACTACTAAGTGTCATTAATTCTATCCCTCTCAGTGGATACAGTTAGGAAATATATGCATGTGTACTAATTTACGTGTTCACATGCATCTCTATTTATTCTTATATCTATCTGTGTGTATGTAAAAGAATACACATATTTTTAAACCATGAACCCATACTGTAATTTCCAACCGCAATCAAATATCATAGTTTATTCTAGCATTTGCCCTTTCTTTATTTGTAACTTCTTTCTGCAATCATGAAAATCCTAATTCACATCCATATATTCTTTAAATTTAAAAGGTTTCATCAGTATCAACACAAGTTTATGAAAAAAATGATACTCAGAAGTCTTTCCCTGAAATGTACTAATCACGTATGATTCTCTGCTCACTGTGGATGGCTTTTTCCAGCCACGTGTACTCAGATTTTACATAGTCATAATCATTAAGTTATACTTTGTTGAATTTTAACATTATTTTACATATACTTTCCTATATATTTAAACATTTTGCATGTCTAGCAAACTTCTAAAGGAATAAATACTAAACCATTTATGAGCTGTCACTCACCACCTTATCAAACCCCTTTGGAAAGTCAGACACAGACACACACACACACACACACACGCACACACAAATTTCTTTTTAGTTAAACAGGGCACCCTTCATTTGCTCTCAATTTACCTTACTTAGCAGGGGTAGGCAAGACTGAGAGGTAGACCCATATTCAACTAGTCACATAATTCAGTCAGCACTTATTTACTGAGGGCCTACTATGTGCCAGGCACTGATAATGAAATGACAACAAAAGAATATCATAGAAATAATTCTTGACCTCATTGGGCTTATAGTCTAGTGGAGAAAGTAGATATAAAATTGTGCCACAAAAGAGCCAATGGTACAAAAAGAGCCTGCAACAGAGACATTTAATCCAGCCAGGAAAGGTCAGTGTGATTTTCTAGAGAAGTGACAACTAAGCAAGCTGAAAGGGATGAGCAGTAGACAACGAGGCGAAGACGGGAGGTAAGATTGTTCCACACAGCCTGCATTCACCTCATCTAGAGGCATCCACAGCCAGAACTCCCAAGTCCTGCATATAACTGCCTTTCATATGGCCCTGGACAGCTCTTCGTTTGTCCTTCTCCATTCCCCAACCGAAATTATTTTATCTCCCTTTCTCTGAGTCTTTGCCAACTTCTCCAACTGTCTTTGAAATATGATGCCAGACACAGAGATCCAAAAGAGAATATGGAACTATTAAGTTCAAAAAGTAAACAAATGCTGTCTTTAACATTTAGAAATAGGACTGACATATTTGCCGGCTTCTTCCATGGGTGATTTAGAACTCCTAAAGAATCATGGATTTGCAAGTACTCTATAAACTATAAAGTATAATCCATATGTATGTGAAGGAATTGTCAGCATTAAGCCCAGGTGTCTTTGTACCTGGGAGCAGAGTCGGCGACTACTAAGCTTGGGAAGTTAACATTAAATCAAGAAGGAGGCTGGGAAAAAAGAATGAGGGAAATTTCTACATATCGCTCTTGGAGGAATCCCTGGATATACTTTTAAGTGAGAAAAGCAAGGTACAGGGGACAGTAAGGACAGGGTTCGAATATGTGTACATATTTGCTTATGATTACAAAAAGAAAGAATGGAAGAACCCAAACTAATAGAAATATTTACCTATATGGGTACAGGGAGTACAAAGAAGAGGGGACAAGAATAGAAGTTAGAGGAAAGATTTTTTTTTTTTTACCAGAAAATCATAGCTAATAAATGCAGAAGGAGTAATAGAATTAGAAATCATCATTTTGTAACCCCTAACTTAAAAAAAATGGATCTAGGCAACAATCACATAAGGGTACTGAAACTGTTAAATGAATGGTTGATAAGAACCTGATAAAGGTTGAAGAAGGCTCATGACACATGAAGCCATAATGAGAAACCCACTTATCATGCTCCTCCTGAAGGAGTTACAATAGAAACTACATAGCACCACCAAAGTAGTATTCTTGCCAACAAAAGAAAAAAATGAGCATGAATCTAATCAAAACTCTACATCTAACTACAAGTTTACAGGAAACATGGAGAAAGGAACATGCTTAATGTCACCACGATGATGCAGTTTGCCAGGTGCAGGATATAAGAAATTGCTGTTTCTTCAACAAATAAATAGCGATTTTAAAAAGAAGGGGAACGAGGAGGAATTATCAACTAAAGGAGAAATAAGAGATATTTTAACCAAATGCAATATTTGAATTATGATTCAAAGAAACCAGTTGTAAATGGACTTTTTTTTTTTTAAACAAATGGAGGAAAATCAGACACGGATGAATATTAGTTGATATTAAGGAAACTGTTAATATTGCTAAGTGTGATAATGGTTACATTTTTTAAGTTCTTAGCTGTGAGAGACACTGAAGTATTAACTGAAGAATGACATGACGTCTAGGCTTTTCCTTAAAATGCTCCAGTGTACGCATGTGCGCACACGCACGCACATACGAAGCTGTGGGGTTAACAGAACCACATTTGCAGACTGGAGGTAACTGTCAAAGCTGGGTGGTGGGCAAACGAGGGTTCGCTATAGTCTCTCCCTAGTTTTGTGTATGATTTCAGAACTCCATCATAAAAACTTTTTTAAAATAAGGAAGCAGATGGAGTAGGATCTATAAAAAAAAAAAAAAAGCAAGATTTCTACCTCATAAACTGATCCAATTTCATAATCCGTGAAAAATCCTACCGATGGCTTAGCGAGGAACACCGGAGTATCAGCACAACTGTGAGGGGGCAAAGGGAGAGAAAGGCTATAAGTTTCATCCATGTGATAAAATATTCTGTAGTAACTGATTCATGTAAAAGAAACATATCCAAGCCACCACAGATATTTGCAATACGTCATTTGTTGTTTTTCTTAAAGTTACAAAATAACTTGACAGCATGATCGAATCTCTGAAAATATACGTAGCTACATATTTCATTTTCAATATGCACAGGAGAAACGCTGGAAGCTTAAACACTAACATGTTAACTCGGTTCTTAATATAGGTGCTGCTTTTCTTTGAAATAGTAGTCTTTTCTCATTTTTCTTAAAAGATATTACTTATCTAATAAAGAAAGGTTAATAGTTTTAAGTCCATTCAAATTACTAACCCCTGAAGCGACTGATTTCCTTCATAATGACAATTATTGAAATATAGCTAAAGTCACTCTTTTGAAGAAAAATCGAAACTTATACTAATTATTTGTACTTAATCAAATTTTCAACATTTTTATTATCCAAGACATATGAATCCCAATGGAAGGAGCATATGGCTGTAGAGATTCCTCCCATTCGATTCAGACTGTAAACAGAGGGCCAACACTAACCACTATTTCTTAAGACACTGGCAGGTCAGAAAAGCTCAGGACTCGGGACATCCAAAAGCCATGTCTGTGGGTATCCGGCTCTGGTCTGATAATGACACTGCCATCCCCCCGCCCCCTGCCACAAAAGTCTAAGATCAGACCCAGGATCTTCCGGGTTTTACTCTAAAGGGTCAGATTTTCTGAGAATAGGAGTCAGGGAAAGACACACCTCTGTCCCAGCTCTCCACTCCAGAAATCTCCTGTCAGTGCTGGCTTCCTTGGAGGAAAGACAAGAGACTTGCCTCCACATGGAGTGTTAGGAGGGAAAAACCGGGGGTTTTTTAGGAAGTGGTTCCGACTCTCCATTCTGGCAAGCAGGAGTCGCTCCAGTTCTCTCTGTGGCGCACGTAAATGGTTCATCCAGTTTTTGTTCTTTGATAGACTTGCTTTCTTTGAAACACAAAAACGTAGAGCGTCAATGCCAGGCAGAGGGACTAATTGTGTTGACATCTTAGCCAACTGCAAGGCCCACAGATGGCCAGCGCGAACTCTCCTTTCTACTTTGCTGTGCATTAATCACAACTTCTTGTGTCACCTGGAACTCCTTTCCTCTCATCACCTCCCTGTCCCCACTGTCCACATACACAGCACTGTGCACAGGCTTCAACACTAACCTTGACAGTTTCTTTGGTCCTGAGTTTGGCCTTTGAAGGCGAGTCCCACGTCAGGCTGTCCATAGTGTAGTCAGACTCGTCTTCAGACTTAGTGAGCATCTTCTTGCCTGAGGCTTCAAGCTTCTTGATTGGTTCTTTCTTTGGGACAAAACGCTTCTCACAACTGAATGTCAGTTTTGAATAGCCAGGGGTGAATGTGCCTATGGCACCAAGGACACGGAGTCACCAAACCAAGGTAAGGAGATGGACATTTCTAAGATGACTAAATGAAACCACCAAAGCACAGTTAGCTTAATATTTTGTCCTAAACTTTCATAAACACTATGCCAGATGTAACTGCTCTTCAGCATATAAATTACTCCTGGAACTTATTCTACATACTTGAGACTTAGGACTTGAGTGTTAAAATATTTGTCGTTGAACGTGGTCAAAGAACATGAGTAGACCTCTCTCACACGCATGCATATACACACACTCCATATATGAACATGCTTTTTTTTTCTATTTTTTAAAATTTATATTTATATTTATTTATTTTCTATGGCGACATTGATCAACAAAATCCAATAAGTTTCAGCTGTACACTTTAACAATAAGGTATATATATATATTTACACTGCGTGTTGTGAACATGCTTTTTAAAAGCTCACGCGAGGAATCAAAGTTTGTATTAGCTTTTCATACCTTTAAAATCATCCCCAAAAGGTTAAATGAGAACATTCATTACTAACAAGAATGCAACGAAACTGGCACCACCACACATTTCTCATTGATAAATCCTCAATATGTGTTAACTCCAACCTTATTTATCTGCATGAGATAGTGCGTTCCCAGCTAACTTTAAAATGCTAAGTAGCTTAGTATTCCGTGACATTTGATTCTGCTACCTCTTTCTGCCCTTATTTCTCTACATGATTCAAGCTGTCAGTGGAACGCTTTCCTCAATTCTCAATTGAGAATTGCACCTTCAATTCTCTGGATCCTGATCCTCTCAGCTCAAACACCTTCTCAGCTCTGAAGCCCCAGAAATCTTCAGAGTCTCACTGACTGGGACTGCTGGTGAGCTCATCTTCCGAGCCTGGCGGCACTAGGCCATCCTGATATTTAGCCACAGGGTACACACAGTGTATTCTCCTCCATCCACACAGTTACTCTTGCAAAAATCTACCTCCCTACGTAAGCCCACAACCAAGCCTCCCACCCTACTAATTCTCAAAAGATCTTACCTTCTGTATCACAGAAAACTGGCCCAGTATGCACACATGTACGCACACACGTGCACACACACATACACCAAACCACACATATCCGTCTCTGCCTCGCCTCCCCACTCACCCTTCCTTCAATACTCAAAGGGCAAAAAGTTGCTCTGGTCCTGGATGGGGTCTGGAAAAAATCCCTAGGGCCATGTTCTGACTCCATCAGGAACTCACTCCCTTGCTTATCTAAGTCTTCAGACTCTCCCTCCCTCTTGGTTCGTTCAAATACATTTGTAAACATTTTCATGTCTCTTGGTGTGGACCAGCTGACAAGAGCATCATATTCCACATTGAGGAGTTGGGACTTTTGTCTTGCAGGTGAGGAAGTGGCATGCTCAGATCTGACCCTCCCAATAGTCACTATCCAAATTAAAGTGGAGTAAAAACCCAAGAATGAGAAAATGGCAGCATAGAGGGGGCTGCTACTGAAGAACTTTCCTGAAATGATATCAGAGGCTCTAAGAGAATACAGAAGCATTACCTTTAGGGGCAGAGCAAAATGGCACCTTATGGCTGTAGTAATCATCCGGGCAGATCAAATGATGTTTCTGTAGCAACTCATTGTCCACACATGATCTGAAGATGGTCTTCACTATATAGAAGGGAATGAGGACAAAGGTGTTTTGAACCAGACTGATATTGAAGAACCCACACCCATCTTTCTTCATCCTTGAGCCGAAACCATCTACCAAAATTCTTTCTCAGAACCCTGTGGTGATTTTGAGATTTAAGAAACTAATCAGCAAATGTTTACCAGCCACTTAAAAAAGCCCAATCTTTGGGCATGGCTGCATTGTGATCTTATTTGAGCTAAAATAGTGTTACTTACAGAGAGGTCTACAACAAAATAGAATTAAGAGAAACATGGGAGATGAATAAATGGCCACAATTCTTCACCCATCTCTGTATCCGTACCCTTTGCCATCTGACTTTGCAGTTCCTGGTACTAGAAACAGAGTGTACATTTTCACCTTTGCTTTGGTGAAAATGTGATGTGCTTTGGCCAATGAGATGTTGGCAGTGGGCTTGAAATGTGCTTGTGCAGTAGTTTTTCCTCTTGTTCCTTTGACATCATCATAAGAGCTTTCTTGACCCTGAGAAGAGTTCTAGCCCCTTCACCTGGTACCTCAGCATGAATCCACACGAACAGACCTGAGCCCAACCTACAGCGAGGAGCCACATTCGGCTGGACCCAGATCTTGAAGCTGGCCAGCCAAACCCAGATAGCTCATCCCATCTCCAACTGACCAACAGATACGTGAGAGAGGAAATCTCATTTAATAGAGTGTGAAGTCAGTAATTAATATTTATGGTTGATGAACCAAGAAATAGTAGTAAAAACATATTTTTTAGAGGTTTCCAGAAGAATTAAAGCTAGAAATGACCACCTTTACCAAGTGGAGTGAGGTTGGAAGAGGTGAAGTGGAGGCTTTTTTTTTTTTTTTCCAATAGACTTTACTTTTTTGAACAGTTTTAGGTTCTCAGGAAAATTGAGCAGAAGACACAGAGATTTCCCATATACTCCGTACCCCCACACAAGCACAGCCTCCCCCACCATCAAAGTCCCCCACCAGAGTGGTACATTTGTTACAAATGATAACTTACACTGACACATCATTAGCACCCAACGTCCAGAGTTTACAAGTCACCCTTTGTGTTATACATTCTATGGGTTTGGACAAATATATGATGATATATATGGGTGAAGGCTCTTGATATTTCATTAGAAGATTTTCTAAACTATTTGATTTTCTTAAACCATGTATATTAATACACCGATAAAATTCAAGAATAAATAGAATGAAGGGGAAATTTGGAAGTTGTCAAACTTTGTTGCTTGCTCCATTAACCAACATGGTGACTTAAAATGGTCTTTCCCTTTGGAGGGTCCTATAACCAAGTGTATAGGTGAGACAAGTGAAGAATACATGTTTCTCCCATTAAATATGTTAATTTAGGAATTTTGAGATTTGGTCTAGTTACTGTAATAGTCAAGGTTTGATCAGGAAAACAGAAATTATTATATGTGTATCATATATAAAGGGTTTGAATGTCAGGGATTCTGGAGTGTCAGGGAAGCCATCATTGACAACTTTAGCCAGCAGCACTGAGGCAAGGGGTTCTTAAGAAGTTATCTGGAAGCCGCTGTGAAATTCATAGCTGCTCAGTCATCTGCCTGCTACTGCTTCTTGAAAACAGCATCTTCCCCTTCCAAAACTCAGCAAGGGCCTCTCATCAGTGACCTATTCTGGAACCATCTGGGAAATGCACTCCCTGGCCTCTCCTTTGCAATATGGAGACCTTGGCAGGGAGTGGCAGCAATGCCGAGGTGACACAATCTAGCCCAGTTCTTGAGGACTTCGATGATGGCCGATTTGAAATATTAAAAGATAAAACTTACATAAAAAGGGCTAAGGCCATGTGGGAATAAGATGTACCCTCTCCCTTCCGATGCCAGTCCTCTCTGTCCAGTCCTCCCCCAGGGTGCGGGTGGTTAGGTGTTATGTCTGCAGAAGCAGGGGCCAGTTTATCAGAGCTTTGGAAAGTCTCTCTCCATGTCAGGCTTGGACTATGTACCAGATGAGCCTTGAAAAACCCTGCACTAGCCTTGTGACCATCCTCCCCCGCGCCCCCCTGGGAAGGGGGTGCTTCCTGCACTGCCCCTATGCTCCTGAGCATGGCTCTGCAAAAAAGGTTGGCTCTTCCAGTACCCAAAAGATAATGTGGAAAATTTATCAGCTAGGGGAGATAATGAAAAGCACAAGATGTTTTGCAGAATTCTGATCTTTCTCCCTCTGAGAGACATTTACATATGTTTCTCACCTTGTGACATTTGTACTAGCAAACAGAGAAAGGCTGCCTCTGGGCTTTAAGAAAAGTTTGACGGGAAGGTCCTCATCATCAATCATCTAAATTATGAAAGAGATTCTTGGGTCACGTTGGCCCACACTAAAAGGAAGGGACAAGAGGAGCGTCTAGGGAACTAAATTAACATCTCTACTTCTGCTACTTTTAAAATAAAAGAGAGAAACATTAACAGCAGAAGGCTGAGAAACCAGGGCAGACAATGTCCTATTATAGCTTAATATTATCTTGAGTAAAAAAAAAAAAAATGAAATAAAGGTCATTGAGAACTTCTGACTGGTGTTTGTTTCCAGTTCCCAATGTTTTCTTTCACTACAATAAACAAACAAACAAACAAAACACTTAACTGATTAATCTCCCCTGATCTCTAGTGAAAAGAATCCTTCCAAAGACAGAGAGAGTATCTTACTCTCAGGGCTCAGAGGATATCAGGCAATTAATAAAACCTCCTAAGAATCTGCTACTAAAAATCTCTACCTAAGTCCATAGGTGAGGGAGAGATTCTGGCAGCTACATGACTCTACTGTGGAGCTGAGGAAAACAGGAGGTGATATGGAATCTGTGCTGAGTGTCTACTATCTAATGGGACCTGAGCCTCAGAGGTGGCAGGCCTGACAGAGGATAGGGCCTCAGGCTCACAGCCACAGCCTAAGGGAGTCATCTAACCTCCTGTGACACTACCTGGTCAATCATCCTTCCTCCTCCTCCTGATAGAAGAAAGAGATAGGTTCTGACTGCAGACACACTCAAGTTCAAATCTATGTCCTAGCCCTTCTGAGTTGTGAGAATTTAGGGAAGTTATTTGATCCTCTTTCTGAGTTTAGTTCCTGCACCTAAGAATTGGAGAGAAACCTACCTTATAGAATCATTGGGAGGATTCAGTGAAATAACCTACACAAAGCATCTTACACAGCATCTGGTCCCTAGCAGGACCCCAAAAGTGTAATGCCTTTCTAAGCCACTATATTCTCCACTTCTCCCTCTTTCTAGACCACAGATATGTCAGGTCTCCCCATCCTAAAAATGTTGTCCCTTCTGCCTACAGCACTAGAAAATGATGATTTTTCAGGGAAGCAGGAGGATACATCAAAGCCTTTGGGGAAAATAAAAGGAACCAGGGCTTCTTGGAGAAATGGCTGATTCCAAATCCAGGGCAATAACTATATGAGATGAGCCTGGAACATCTGACCATCACAGAAAGTATGGATGTTATCAAAGAAAACTATTGTTGTATCAAAAGAGTTAGGAGTCAACTTGAAAAGGCTTGACTGGCCAAAAATGGGACAACTGAAGCCTCAATAAGAATAAATATAATTGTAGTTATGAAATCCATGAGTTCATAATGATACTAAAAACAAACTAAATAAACTTCATTAGTCATGTTTGAAAGATGCTAGGGGAACCAACTCATTATTTTAAAAGCTAGTAAATAAGGAGAAAAATTAATCCTACCCAAAGTAGTTGCTGAAAAATTTCTCTTTATAGAAGTATGCCAGTACCCCTAGCATTTCATTATAATTTACAACCCCAATGAAACAATAGATCTAGGCAAAGACTGCCGGCATCATGAAAAGAGAGACATCAGATACCATGTACCATTTCAGAAGGAAACACACAGCACCATCTATAAAGTGGTCTTGCCCCTTCCACTCTCCTCCCCAAAACTGAACCTGAACCTCGTGAAGTCTCTAGAACTAATTAGTGAATTGCAGGAAATACGGGGATCATAAGAACAGCTTAACCACCACCACAGTGTTGAAATTCGCAAAACCAGACTATGGACAAGTCTGAAGAAAAAATAACCCAATTATTTTATCAAATAAATTGATTATAGAAAGTATCACCAAAGAGGTGGATGATTGAGAAAAGTTTTCAGTGATTGCTCATGTGGTGATGGAGCTTTGATGAGGAAAAAGATATTGGTAAAATCTGAGAACGCCTTTCCACGAAATACTAACCAATTATAATTTGGAGAATTTAATGTGGAAAAATCCAAACAAACACCAATCTGGCCAGGTGATCAAGGTTAACATCAGCTGTGCCTCCTGGTATGCCTTAGTGGGGAGAGCACAGCATAATTTATGTGGTGTTGCTGCCAAGAATGAGTCTGAGTGTGGTCATGAGGAAACATTAGAACCCTACAGAATGAAAGGCCTGTCAAGAACTGTCGAGAGAGGATTCTGAGATGAGGAGTGAGAAGCACCAGAAATCTGCCTCTCCACCTAGACAACAACTGCACTAGCAGAACCAGACTAATGTAACGATTTTGGAACTATGGAGTCTGTTGAAGGCTTGTAACTTCCGGGGAAAGACATGAACAGAAAATCGTGGTTAATGTCTGTTCCTAAAAGAGTAGCAGTTATGCATCCCTCATCTCCAATTCCATAGTAGGCATTTGTGAACATGTTTCTAGGGTAACCTGCACACAGTTTGTGGGAACCTAGGTGAACAACAACAACAAAAAAACCCTATCTTCCAAAAATCTTGGATCTGTGCTCTTGATTGCTGATAATTGCTTCTGATCACAGAGTAGACAAAAAAAGCAGTAGCTGCTGCTGTTGCACCTGTCCTCATTGTTACAAACCCTTCTTCTTCCAGCTGAAGTGACTTCCAGGGAATGTAAAAGACCAGCACCTTTGTCCCATCCCTTCATCTTTCTTTTTCCCCTTATAGAGTGAGATATTAAAGACTAGTATATTCAAAAACAATTGACTATATGAGAAAAATTAGAATATAACAGCACATGCCCAAGGAAAGGCTCAGAAAAGACCTAAGACGACCTTAAGTTTATACCTGTGCTGACCATCAGCACAGACAGCCTACAATAATTAAAAAAATAAACAAAAACAAAAACCAGCAAACTCTGGGGAAGGAGAATCTGATTTCCAGAGTTACCACAGTATTAGATTCAATAGCCCAGTTTTCATTAAAAAAAAAAAAAAATGCGATACATATTAAAAAAAACCAGAAAAGCATGGCCCATTTCCAATCAAAAGACGGATAGGCAGAATGATAAAAAAAAAACCACATGATCCACTATGTACAATCTACAGATACACTTTAGATCCAAAGACACAAACAGATTGAAAGCAAAAAGATGAAAAAAAGATACTCCATGCAAATAATAATCGGAGGAAAACAGGAGTGGCTACAAAAAAAAAAAAAAATACTTTATAGCAAAAAAAGTTTACAAGAGGCAAAGGAGAACATTATATATTAATAAAAGTTTTGATACAGCAACAAGATACAACAATTATAAACATTTACACACCTAATGACATCAAAATAATAAAGCAAAAATTGACAGAACTGAAGGGAGAAATAGACAGTTCTTCAATAATAGTTGGAGATTTCACAATACCCCAGTTATGATAATGGATAGAACAAGACAAAAAGAAAAGTAAGGAAACAGGACTTAACACGATAGTTTGTTTTTTTTTTGGAGTGGAATCTTTAGTGTTTTCTACATATGAGATCGTATCATCTGCAAATAGAGATAATTTACTTCTTCCTTTACAATTTGGATGCTTTCTTTTTCTTGCCTAATTGCTCTGATTAGTTTCCACTACTGTGTTGAATAGAAATGGTGAAAGCAGGCATCCTTGTCTTCTTGTTCCTGATCTTAGAGGAAAAGCTTTCAGTCTTTCAACACTGAGTTTGACGTTTGCTGTGGGTTTTTCATCTATGACTTTCATCATGTTGAGGTAGTTTCCCTCTATTCCTAGTTTTTCGAGTGTTTTATCATGAAAGAGTGCTGAATTCTGTCTAATTTTTTCTGCGTCATTTGAGATGATCATGTGATTTCCCCTCCTTCATTCTGTTAATGTGGTGGATTAACACTGATTAATTTTCCTATGTCAAACTCTCCTCGCATTCCAGGAATAGAAAGTCTCCTGGACCAGAGAGGAGAAAGAGCCACTGTGGGCCAGCTGGTGACATGTGAATGGGATCTGTGAATTGGAGGTTAATGTTGCGCCAATGCTGATTTCTTGGCTTTAGGGTTGTATGTTGGTTATGTAGGAGTGACCCTGTTAGGGAAACATGCACTCTGAAGTGTTTTGTGGTAATGAAACATGCCATCTGTAACTTGCTCTACAAATATTCAGATAAACACTAGAGAGTGAGCAATGGAGCAAATGCAGTAATATATTCACAGCTGGGGAATCAGAGTGAAGGGCGCGGGGGTGTTCTTTATACACACCTGGAGGCATCTTGAGGATGGGCTGTAGGACTTGTACTCTGGCCTGGTGTATGGACCGCTCCTTCTCAGCATAGGCCCGTGCACTGGCCTGAATAATATGTCTCTCCAACATTTCAAACTCGTCCAGCCGCTGCTTATAAAGCTCCCGAATCTGGCAGGTGGATAATCAAATGCACGGAAATATGGTGAGATCACATGGTTTTACTCCACCTCGCCTCTGCATCAGGGCTTCCGTGAAACATAGAGCAGTCACAGAACTATAGAGACCATCTGGTCCAACCTGACACATGTAAAAATTGAGGGCCACCCCCAGAAGAAAATGGCCTAAAGGTTTCATAGGAAAGTCAGCAACAGAGGCAAACTGGAAATCCTGTCTCCAGATTTCACAGTAAAGAGAGCTGCCATCCAAACTCTGAAATACCAAATACAAGTTAGCACACCGCTGTAGTAGAAAAAGGGGTGTGCCGCCCAGATCCCCCTTCAAAGAAGGGCTTGATACCGAGCTGCTGGGAGCATAGAGCACACAGCCTCCAGCTGTCAGCCCTTCAGTTTATCTACCTCAGCTGCTTGAAAGTGCTCAGCTGAGCCTCCATAACCGTACTCGGACCCAGCAGAGAGGACTCAAGCCAGATGCTTTCCTCCTTCTACAGATGAGGAAGCAGAGCTGTGTTCCAGAAACGGGGCATGCCTCCTAAAATCTGTGCATGAATGCCTGTTAAAATTGTGGCGTGTGTTACAAAGGCAGGCATCCCAAAGGTAGGGGGGGACTTTTAATTTTAACTCCAAGGAACTGCAACTATTCAGCTGTCTGCCCCAATTCTTTTTATGTATATAGGCAGTACAGGCATAACTCCTTTTATTGCACTTCATTTCATAGCGCTTCCCAGGTGTTGCATTTTTTATAAATTGGAGGCAAGACTCTCCGTCAGCAAAAAGATTACCTCTAGCTTTATTGCATACTCCCTTTATTATGGTGGTCTGGAACCAAACCTGCAAAATCTCCGAAGTATGTCTGTATGTCTGTGTATGTGTGTAAAGAAAAAAAAAAGTAAATGTTACAGATACATGCCTTACGTGTGCAGCATATGTGTACTTGTATGAGTGTGTGTATAAAGTATCCTTCCACCAGAATGTCGGATAGGGACTTGGCTCTTTCCCAGCTGCATCTCCAGTGCAGGGAACAGTGCCCGGCACCCAGCAGGTGCTGACACTTGTCCAGCCTTTCCCGGGGGCGCGCCCTGGATCCCACGCACGGTCTCCCTCACGGTCCGCAGGCGCGACTCCCCGGGTGAACACAGAGCGCGGGGGCGTGGGGCCGTGTTACCTGCTGCAGCTCATCCACGAACTCCTCGTGGCGCGCATTCTCGCTGCCGCGGGCCTTGATCAAACTCGCGCTCACCTCCTCGCCGATCACTTCAGCCGTGTACAAATTACGGAAGACGCCGGTGAGCAAATGCGAGATGTCTTGGGTGCGCAGCGAGGTGGGGCGCAGACGCAGCAGTTGCGGCTCGGGGGATGGCGAGGGCGCAAGCGGGGAGAGACGGCGGGGCCAAGTCCTGAAGCTGTGGTGGACGTCATCGGGATAGGCGAGGGAAGACAGCCAGGTGGACTGGCTAGGGCTGCGGATCCGGGTCAAACGCGAGGATGGCGTCCACGTTGCCCCAGCGAATGCGTAGGACCCAGACTGGGCCGACCATCGGTCCCTGGCTTGTCCAGTCTCCATGGCAACTAAAACGCCGCTAACTCCCCACCGCACTTCCGCTTCCGGTCCCGCCTTTCCCCTTGTGCCTCCCAGTTGGGCGGCTTGGTTGGTGTCGTCATCGTCATAAATATGCCTATCATCAGTATCACCTGTATTCAGGTGAGCTTAGCGTAAGGCACCAATAGACGATAACTGCAATTTAGTGGGTGAAGACCAAGTGGAGATAAATGTTTGTGGTCATGGAACCACAAAGGAAAGGAACTTAATCGGGCTCTAGATTGAACATGAGCAGCGGCTTTGGGGAAGAAGAGAAAACCAAGCAGAGATTTAAAAGAATGAGTAGATTCACCATTAGTCATCGAGGAAGTGGAAATTAAGACCACAGTTTGAAAGCACTACACAGTAGAATGTGAAATCAATAAATCAACAAATAAATCAGCAAATCAATAAAAACAAATTAGTCAACCAACCAACCAAGTGCTGGTGAGATTTGGAGCGAATCGAGTTCTCATATATTGCATGGGAATACAAACTAGTATTGCAGCTCTGGAAAACACTTTGGCAGTTGCTTATAAAGTTACACATACAGTAGTCCCACTCCTAGGTATTCTCCCAAACAAAACCCAGTACGCAAATGTTTAAGGCGGCTTTACTCATGATCTCCAAACCTGGGAAAAAACCAAATGTCCTATCCGCTGGTAATAGGATAAATAAATTATGGTACATCTATACAACGGAATACTCTCAATAAAGAGGAAATAGACCATTGATACAATAGCATAGATATATTATCAAATGCATTATGCTAGGTAAAAGCAACTATCTTCAACAGGCTATATACATACTAAATGATTCCATTTTTCAGACAATTGGGAAAATGCAAAACGAAAAAAATCAGTGGTTGCCAGGAGCTGGTGATAGGAACTAGTGATGGCTCCAAAAGAGCATGAAGAAATTTCTTGAGGTGATGGAACTGTTCTATATCTTGATTGTGGTGGTTACAAAACTGTATGAATTTGTCAAACTTCGTGGGATTGTACACTATAAAGGGTGAATTTTATTGTATATAAATTATACTTCAATTTTTTTAATTAAAAAAAAATGAGTGGCAGTAAGCCAGGCGAGAACGATAAAGGGCACTTGATGCAGAAAGACCCCACTGTGCAAAAGCTGGGAGAGAGCATTGTATATAGGAAGAAACGAAAGAAGTTCAAGAGTGGGATTGATTGGAGATCTGAAAGGTAGAATTGACGAGACTTGATGGATGATGGGAGTGAGAGTGAAGAGGGGTCAAGGATGACTCTCAAATATCCTGAGTGTGCAAGCAGGTGGGTACTTCTGTCATCCGCTGAGATGTTCGGGAAGAGGATGGCACTTGTCCAGGGCAGCAGTTTGACATCACATTGACTGCCATCATTGGCACAGTGTGGCTTCTGCTCATAGGCGATACAACTAGCTACTTTTTACTCCTGGAGTGAGTCTGTCTACCTTACAGCTTGAAAACCACTTCCTGAGATGAGCCTGAGGAGGCTTGCCCACAGACCTGGCCCACTTCCGCTTCTCTCGGTTAGGCCTAGCTCCTTCAGTTGTCCTTTCCAGTACTTTTCCTGTCCTCAGAGCCGGCAAGGCAGGGCCCCTGCCCTGGACTGTGTCCTTGAAAGGACTTTGCTCTTGCTCTCCTCTAGAGGCACCCTTCTCTACAGAGAGAGGAAGCCACGAGGCCAAAGTAACATGTCCCATGCCTGCCATCCAAGTACCTGCAACGCCAAAATTATTTGCCCAAACACCCTAAGCTATTGACAAGACCTGTGCAGGCTTCTTGTTTAAGGCCTTCCTTCCTTCCATTGCTTGGCTGGTATGTGCACTAAGGGGTAGCTTTTGTGGGAGGTGGAGGGAGCTTGGGCAAGTGGGCTGGTTTGTCAATTGTTACACAAATGCAAGGTCCCCAATAGTGCAGAAGGAACGATAGGTGGGAAGAGAAGTGGAACAGTCTGGGGGACCTCCATTGCTCTAATATTAGGAGTGCGCCTGCCCGGACCAGGTGGTCTTGTTAGTTAGAAGCAGTTCCACTTGTGGAGGCTCCTTGGCCCCCTTCCCTGTCGCAGACGACAGGACAATGGATTCTTGCCATTACATTTGGCCTCTCCATCTTGCCTCCAAAGAGACTCAGAGTCGGTCACAGGGAGTCTGACCCAGCCTGGGAGAGGTCTCCCCTTTTTCTGACCCCGCCAACCCTCTGCCTGCAGTTTCCTCTGCTCTGTACAGGCCAAGATCTCCAGTGACCCTCCAGTAGCAACAGCCACAACTCTGTCCTCATCTTCCTGCACCTTTCAGCAGTATCTGCTGCTGCCCATTCCCTCTGAATGACATACTCTCCTCTCTGGCTTTCCCCTTTCCTCTGTGCTTCCCCCATCTCCACCCTTATCTCTCTCTCCCACTGGTATCTCTCTGCCTAATGATCTGGGTTCATCCCTGATTCCACTGTGCCCAGCATTCAATTTGTTTGCCTTCTGACTAACCAAATCAATGAATAGTTCAAACTCTGAACCAGTAACAAAGGGTTAGGGCCACCTTTGAACTACTTGCCAGCCCCTTTCCCTATGAGGAATTTGTCAGCACAAAGCAAATTTCTTGAGTTGCCTTCTTCATTTTAAAACCTGTTCTGCTGACCAGAATTTTTGTTTGTTTATCTCTAAAATCTTTTTACTTTCAAGTTTCAAAAGTTATACATCATCATGGTAAAAAAAAAAAAAAAA